>NC_068926.1:14667500-15292500 GCF_023091745.1 Budorcas taxicolor | reverse complement strand
TTGTCCAAATTTGCTGGCATATTGAGTGTAGCACTTTCACAGCATCATCTTTCAGGATTTGAAATAGCTCAACTGGAATTCCATCACCTCCACTAGCTTTGTCCATAACGATGCTTCCTAAGGCCCACTTGACTTCGCATTCCAGGATGTCTGGCTCTAGGTGAGTGATCATATTATTGTGATTATCTGGACTGTGAAGATCTTCTTTGTATAGTTCTTCTGTGTATTCTTGCCACCTCTTCTTAATATCTTCTGCTTCTGTTAGGTCCATACCATTACTGTCCTTTATTGTGCCTATCTTTGCATGAAATGTTCCCTTGGTATCTCTAATTTTCTTGAAGAGATCTCTAGTCTTTCCCATTCTATTGTTTTCCTCTATTTCTTTGCAGTGATCACTGAGGAAGGCTTTCTTATCTCTCCTTGCTATTCTTTGGAACTCTGCACTCAAAGGGGTATATCTTTCCTTTTCTCCTTTGCCTTTTGTTTCTCTTCTTTTCACAGGTATTTGTAAGGCCTCTTAAGACAACCATTTTGCCTTTTTGCATTTCTTTTTCCTCAGGATGGCCTTGATCCCTGCCTCCTGTACAATGTCACGAACCTCCATCCATAGTTCTTCAGGCACTTTATCTATCAGATCTAACCCCTTGAATCTATTTCTCACTTCCACTGTATAATCATAAGAAATTTGATTTATGTCATACTGTTTTGTAAATAAATTCATTTGTTTCATTTCTTTTTTTGGTGCCACATATAAGGATGTCATATGTTAATCAATATCTTTACCAAAAAAAAAAAGAAATCTGAGTAATATTCTCTTGCTTCTGTTTTAAAATTAATCAGTTTTTATAGCATTCATTTAGTTCAATCTCAGGACACTCCAGTGACTACTGTGCAGTTTCCAGAATCAGGCAGTTGAATGCTATGCAGTTGGAATGGGAAAAGGCAAAAAATGCTGGCTATCCCATTGTTGGCCTACTGGCATAAGCCTGGAATGGAAGAGATAGCTGCTACAAGGTCAATCAGGATACATATCAATTTTAGAACTCATGAATGAAGAAGCACCAGTTTATGGACTGGACCCAATTCTAGGTTCAATGTATCTAGTTTTCAAGTTAATACTACTATACAGGGTACTGTCAAGGTATTCCAGGCCATAGTCTGTATGTCTCAGCAATAATGGATTTCTAAGACCAGGATAGCAAATAGGCTTAATTTTGCATGTGACCGCTGATTGATGGCTGCCTACATAAACTTCTTCAGAACATCCCAACGTCACGAAGGGGTTTCCCTGGTGTTTCAGACAGTAAAGAATCCGCCTGCAATGAGGGAGACTTGGGTTTGATCCCTGTGTTGGAAAATTCCCTGGAGGAGGGCATGGCAGCCCACTCCAGTATTCTTGCCTGGAGAATCCCCATGGGTAGAGGAGCCTGGCAGGCTGCAGTCCATCGGGTCGCAAAGAGTCGGACACTACTGAGCAACAAGGTCACTCAGCGGAAGTGCCAAGATATATTAGCAGGGTCTATCATGGATTCAGAAAGAAGGAAATAACAATTTAAACATCCCATATTTACTGATCTTGAGCCAAAGATTTCATGGGAAAAAAACAGTTGAAATACCTAGCTCACAAGTTCAAGTAAAATCTAAACTGTGATAGTTTATCTCTACTAATCTGTACTCCCTCTCCCTAACAGAGGAACCTCTTAATCTCTATCAATGTTTCCTTTCATGTGTTTCTCCCTCTCTTCATTTATTTCCTAATTCCTCCATTTCTCTACCAAATACAGTATTATAAACCTATTTAATAAAATGATCTTTCTCCTAAAAATGTCATATAATGAACTTTTATATAGTATCCTGCCCCAATTACAAGAAAAGCTTCCAATAAAATTTAAATTGTGTCTTTATTTGTGTGTGACATATTATTTTTAGTAGATCAATTCACCTATAGTAGAGGGGAAAAAAAGCATCCTATTTCCTTTTGAAGGGTCATAGATCAGAAGTCACCTGATCCACATCGTGTGCGCGCGCGCGCGTGTGTGTGTGTGTTGCCCTGGGGGTCTGTCTGCCCAGCAACCAATGCTCTGTTTCCTTCACTCCAGCTCACCTCCAATTTTGATAAACAATGTCTTGATTTTTTTAAAGACCACAGTCCATCTTCAGTCCATATGATTAGGGTCATTTTCTTAAAAGATACGAATCCAAAATCCAAAAACTTCACTTAGTTTTAGATATAATTTACTTAGTAATTTTCCTGCCGGGATAAGGAGAAAAACCAACCAAATAACACTAGAGAAAATATAAGAATCATAGTATTTGAGGACATCCCAGAATAATTGAACTTACACAGACAACTGCCTCTGGATTTCTTATTACATGACCAAAATGAACCCATACTTTAGTGGCTTCAGTCCAAATTTTTTGTTTCTAACAATCAAAAGATACCTTCAATAATAGACATGGAAAAGACAAAAAATTTAAGAGTGAAACAAAGACTTTTTTAAATTAAGAAGACCTTAGAGATAAAACCTACATGTGAATTTTGTGAATTATATCCCTGTAAGAAGAAAAACTGTGCTGTGTATCATGATCAAAGTACCAAGAGGAATCAAGGGCAAAAGGAATCCTAAAGTTGATAAAGATCTCAGTCAGTGAAATGCCAATTTAACAAAGACTATTTCACTTTCATGAGCCAGTGTTTTCAAAATTTTGAAGACTTTGTAAACCACGCAGATAAATTTCCTTTCAAAGGAAACAGTCCTTACACTGGGAGAGCTCATTCATGGAAGAGGATAGGAAGAGCACTTTAGTGCATACTAGAAGAATGGAAAAACACAGGTACATCTTTGGGTGGGCTAGAGATTACAGCAGCAAAGTTTTTACATGGCAAGAAGAAAATGATAGAAAAAATGATATTTAAAAAATGATACTTAACCCATGTTAAATATCTGATAGTGAAATCTCCTTAGAGTTTAAAAACAGAAGGAAGGAAAATGCAGTTACGGGACCTAAGATTTCTCACTAAGAACTGTTCCTTTATCTTAAAAAAAGAAAAGAAAACTAATCAAGAAACTCTCCAATTAGGCAGCAAGAAACTGCAATGTAATAATTAAATATGTTTTTAGAGAGTACATAAGCAACAATCTTTAACAAGATACTACTAATTAGTACCATTACACGTTCCAATGAGATGAACATTTACCCTCAATAGACCTAAGTGTACTCATCTATAAAAGAGGAAAAGGAGTTTGAACTGGATAATACCTAATACCCACTACAACCTCAAATGCTAAAATAATATATGTTTTTATTACATAAGTAATATAACACTCATGAGAGAAAACAAGATAACATGGTTTTTGCCAAAATCAAGACTTATTTTACTTTTTTTTTTTTTTTCAAAATAATGGACAGAGGTTTAAGAGACAGAGGTCAATCAGGGATTTTCCTGTCTATTTTGTACCCAAGGCCATGTTAGATGTGGGTCAGATGTTTGGGTCAGATTTCCTAAACTGATTCTCAACCAACTCCTGGTGAGACTTTCTCTTTCAAATTTGAAAGAGAACCCTTCTCTTTCTGAACACCTCATCTGAACCCTTCTCAGAACAAATATTTGAGGGGCAAAAGGGGGGTTTCTTCAGGAAGTTGCTTCAAAGAAAAATGATATCCCTAACCAATGACTTCTGTACTTCACTCCACGGAGCACTGACAGGCAGGTTTTTTTGTTCCCTAGCAAAACGTTTAAAAGAACTGCTGCTGCTAAGTCGCTTCAGTCGTGTCCGACTCTGTGCGAACCCATAGATGGCAGCCCACCAGGCTCCCCCGTCCCTGGGATTCTCCAGGCAAGAACACTGGAGTGGGGTGCCACTTCCTTCTCCAGTGTGTGAAAGTGAAAAGTGAAAGTGAAGTCGCTCAGTCGTGTCCGACTCTTGGTAACCCCATGGACTGCAGCCTACCAGGCTCCTCCATCCATGGGATTTTCCAGGCAAGAATACTGGAGTGGGGTGCCATTGCCTTCTCCATTAAAAGAACTATATAAACTGTAATTTCAGAAGAAAGAATACAAACACAGATCTTTTGGACACCATGTTTCTTACGCTGCTATACTACTAAACTTAAGAAAACTAATGGCAATTGATTGGTCCCATTTTTTTCCCCTTGAGAAGAAAGATTCGTACATGTCCAATGTCAAAAATGTCCCCAGGGGACTTCCCTGGTCATGCAGTGGTTAAGACTCAGCTGCCAATGCAGGAGGCACGGGTTTGATCCCTGATCAGGAAACTAAGATCCTATATCCAAGCAGTATGGCCGAAAAAAAAAAAAAAAAAGAAAATCCCCAGACTCTAGCCAGGATAATATGAGGGTCTTCTGAGACCAGTGGATTATAACAAATTTCTTCTTACCTAACATATTATAAACATCTTTCCACATCATAAAATATATTTGCACATTATTTTTCTTAAGAAGAATTAATTTGTTTTCTGCTGCTACTGCTGCTAAGTTGCTTCAGTCATGTCTGACTCTGTGCAACTCCATAGCCGGCAGCCCACCAGGCTCCCCCATCCCTGGGATTCTCTAGGCAAGAATACTGGAGTGGGTTGCCATTTCCTTCTCCAATGCATGAAGTGAAAAGTCAAAGTGAAGTCGCTCAGTCATGTCCGACTCTTCGTGACCCCACGGACAGCAGCCTACCAGGCTCCTCCGTCCATGGGATTTTCCAAGCAAGAGTACTAGAGTGGGGTGCCATTGCCTTCTCCAATTTGTTTTCTAATTATAAATGTAATATATCCTCCACTATTTATCAACTGACCTTTTCCAGTCCTGCGGCCACTGCTGAGTTTTCCAAATTTGTCAGCATATTGAATGCAGCATTTTCACAGCATCATCTTTCAGGATTTGAAATAGCTCCACTGGAATTCCATCACCTCCACTAGCTTTGTTCGTAGTGATGCTTCCAATCCCAAAGAAAGGCAATGCCAAAGAATGCTCAAACTACCGCACAATTGCACTCATCTCACACGCTAGTAAAGTAATGCTCAAAATTCTCCAAGCCAGGCTTCAACAAAATGTGAACCGTGAACTTCCTGATGTTCAAGCTGGTTTTAGAAAAGGCAGAAGAAGCAGAGATCAAATTGCCAACATCTGCTGGATCATCGAAAAGGCAAGAGAGTTCCAGAAAAACATCTCTTTCTGCTTTATTGACTATGTCAAAGCCTTTGACTGGGTGGATCACAATAAACTGGAAAATTCTCAGAGAGATGGGAATACCAGACCACCTAACCTTCCTCTTGAGAAATCTGTATGCAGGTCAGGAAGCAACAGTTAGAACTGGACACAGAACAACAGACTGGTTCCAAATAGGAAAAGGAGTACGTCAAGGCTGTATATTGTCACCCTGCTTATTTAACTTCTATGCAGAGTACATCATGAGAAACACTGGACTGGAAGAAACACAAGCTGGAATCAAGATTGCCAGGAGAAATATCAGTAACCTCAGATATGCAGATGACACCACCCTTATGGCAGAAAGTGAAGAGGAACTCAAAAGCCTCTTGATGACAGTGAAAGAGGAGAGTGAAAAAGTTGGCTTAAAGCTCAACATTCAGAAAACGAAGATCATGGCATCTGGTCCCATCACTTCATGGGAAATAGATGGGGAAACAGTGGAAACAGTATCAGACTTTATTTTGTGGGGCTCCAAAATCACTGCAGATGGTGATTGCAGCCATGAAATTAAAAGACGCTTACTCCTTGGAAGAAAAGTTATGACCAACCTAGATAGCATTTTCAAAAGCAGAGACATTACTTTGCCAACAAAGGTCCATCTAGTCAACGCTATGGTTTTTCCAGTGGTCATGTATGGATGTGAGAGTTGGACTGTGAAGAAGGCTGAGCGCCGAAGAATTGATGCTTTTGAACTGTAGTGTTAGAGAAGACTCTTGAGAGTCCCTTGGACTGCAAGGAGATCCAACCAGTCCATTCTGAAGGAGATCTGCCCTGGGATTTCCTTGGAAGGAATGATGTTAAAGCCGAAAACTCCAGTACTTTGGCCACCTCACATGAAGAGTTGACTCATTGGAAAAGACTCTGATGCTGGGAGGGATTGGGGGCAGGAGGAGAAGGGCAGAGGATGAGATGGCTGGATGGCATCACGGACTCGATGGACGTGAGTCTGAGTGAACTCTGGGTGATGGACAGGGAGGCCTGGCGTGCTGCGATTCACGGGGTCGCAAAGAGTCGGACACAACTGAGCAACTGAACTGAACTGATTTATTAACTGTTTCGTCTTGGACAGTTTACATAAAATCAAGCATCAGCAGCCTCAACAGTAATAAAAGTAATATAATTCCTATCTTCTGTTGTGAAAATTAAAAGAAAAAATTAATATATATTTATTACAGTGCCAGATACACAGTACTGTACATATCTTTTTTAAAAATTTCAAATAGCAGGAAAAGTCACTTTCAAAACGTGAAAATAATCTATCACTCTACTTCCCTGTAGACATTTTCCTTCAATCTTATTAGACTTTTGTCTGCTCTTTCTATTGGCAGAAAGTGAAGAGGAACTAAAGAGACTCCTGATGAAAATGAAAGAGAGTGAAAATTTGGCTTAAAACTCACCGTTCAAAAAATTAAGGTCATGGCTTCAGTTCCATCATTTCATGGCAAATAGATGGAGAAAAAATGGAAACAGTGACAGACTTTATTTTCTTCGGCTCTAAAATCACTGCAGATGGTGACTGCAGCCATGAAATGAAAAGATGTTTGCTCCTTGGAAGAACAGCTGTGACAAACCTAGACAGCATATTGAAAAGCAGAGACATGACTTTGCCAAAAAAGTCCATATAGTCAAAGTTACGGTTTTGCCACTAGTCATGTACAGATGTGAGAGTTGAACCATTAAGAAGGCTGAGCGCCAAAGAATTGATGCTTTCAAACTATGGTGCTGGAGAAGCCTCTTGAGAGTCCCTTGGACTGCAGGGAGATGAAATCAACCAATCCTAAAGGAAATCAGCCCTGAATATTCACTGGAAGAACTGATGCTGAAGCTGAAGCTCCAGTATTTTGGCCACCTGATGCAAACAGCTGACTCACAGGAAAAGATCCTGATGCTGGGAAAGATTAAGGGCAGGAGAAGAGGCGTCACAGGATGAGATGGTTGGATGGCATCACCAACTCACTGGACATGAGTTTGCGCAAACTCCAGGAAATGGTGAAAGACAGAGAAGCCTGGCGTACTGCAGTCCGTGGGGTTGTAAAGAGTAGGACAAGACTGAGTAACGGAACATCAACCAGGCATACGTATACACAAGTGCTTATAGACACAAATTTATGTGTTATTTTGGTTTTATACCATTGTTCCCCAGAGCTTCACAGAGTGTTAAAATATTTAAAACATTAAGGAATTAATTAGTAAAAAAAAAATGTGATTTTATGAAAAGTCTCTATTATATTTAGCCCCAGCCAATGGAGCACTTATTTCATGTAATGACTGACATATTGAAAAGTTACTACAAAAAATAAATTTAATATTCTTTCACAGTATGTTTAACATGATTTAACTTTCAATTTTAAAAATATATGTGTGGGCTTATATCAGTTAAAATAGATTACCTGTAAGTAACAGAATATGTAATTCAATTAAGTTTAACAATGAAGGCATTTATATTTTCACATAACTGGAAATCCAGAGACAACATATTCTTTTCAAGGTTGTCTTAATTCAACATATTTGGCTCAGTTTCTTTTGACCGTGACCTCTTCCAGGTTTTAGATTCATTTCCATACTAGCAACAAGATGCAGAGTCCTTGTCTCACATTCACACATGAGAAGGGCACAAGGAAGAATGATGGTTGACTTCCAGAAGCTCTTTGGAAGTTCACCCATAATGAGGCAATAAGTATCAGATTTCCACTCTTGTAGTGGGCTTCCCTGGCGGCTCAGAGGTTAAAGTGTCTGCCTGCAATGCAGGAAACCCAGGTTCGATCCCTGAGTTGGGACGATCCCCTGGAGAAGGAAATGGCAACCCACTCCAGTATTCTTGCCTGGAGAATCCCATGGATGGAAGAGCCTGGTGGGCTACAGTCCACAGGGTCGCAAAGAGTTGGACATGACTGAGTGACTTCACTCACTCAGTCAATAACAATAAAGCAAGACAAACATAGGTAATAAAGGTTTTCAAACATTAAACAAAAGCAAGCATGGGCGTATAATCTTAGACACAAGGAAAAGACAGAAAGCAAGTTCGGCTTTCACCCTGACTTTTGATGCGGGCACACTTTCAAACTGCCTCACAGAGAAGTAGAGCTTAAATCTGTGTTACTAGGTATAGAATATAAATATCAGAATGAGGGGTTGTTGAGACAGCAGGGATGCATTCTAAACAACGAAATTACTTGACTCTAACATAGAAATTTGAGTTCCACACCAAATAGAGTCCAACAGTAAAAGTTCGTTACACTGGGTGTTGGAGAGGAGGCAGCAATGAAGAGAACACATAAATCTATCCAGAAGTTCCCTTGAGTTTTTGGCTAGATCTTCAGCTGTGTATCTGCAAGCCTTGTTGTTGTCGTCCAGTTGCTCAGTCGTGTCCAGCTCTTTGCGGCCCCATGGACTGCAGCACGCCAGGCTTCCCTGTCCTTCACCATCTCCCGGAGCTTGCTCAAACTCACATCCAACTATATTGTCCCCTGTCATCCCCTTCTGCTCCTGCCTTCCCTCTTTCCCAAGCTTTTCAATCTTCCTGCAAGCTTGGGAGGGGTCAATTGCTGGGAGTCCATAAACTAAACGGGACATTCAAGGATCACACAATTCTGGGTCTCTGCCCTCCCATGTAGCTTATACACTAAGTATTCAGCATCCTTTCAGTCATGTTGTTCTCAGAAAGGCCACAATTAGGATCTAGACCCATAAGTAGAAGTGACCAAAATTATATTTCTGTTCTTCCTCCCTGTCCACCTCTTCCACTTTTCTCCTTTTTCTACTTCTTCTCTCCCTTCCTCCTCCTCCTCTTCTCAGATCCTAAGGTTTCCTATCAAGTAAAATTACTACACAGTAGAATGACTCTTGCAACTGGAAAGTGGTTCAGAGGAACAATGATATGAAAAAAATTAGTTTAAGTGCTGTGCTCCTCAAAAATAACTTCCTCAAAACTTGTTTTTAACAACATTGATGGAGTGCTTCAAACGTATCAAACACTGACCTAGATATGTGAAAAAACATTTCATTCTGCTAAATCGCACATAATGGAGTCAGCTATGTCAAAATTCAAACCCAGCTCAGCCAGAAACAGAGCATGCTGCTGCTTCTCATTTCTCACCATGAAGACTTGTCTACACACTGGCCTGTGTACTGATGGCCTTTGGATTAATTCCTATTCAAGCTAATTAAACAGACAACCTCAGTTTGCCTTCAGGTATTCTTGTCAGCTACAAATATCTACTGCTTCTTTTGACAGTGTTATATCCTCACTATTTATGACCTCTCTTCCTGAAGCAGAGAGCTGAACATTATTGTCTATGGGCAACTCCTTACCCTACTTATGAATCTTTTTTCTGTAATTAGTAAAATGTTTCTATATTAGTCTGAAAGGAAAAAGAACTCTTCCCCTTTTCCCAATATTTTACCTTCAGAAGAACTAGATAGAGAGGAGGAGGATGCAGGAAAAAAGCATAAGAGGACACGAGGCATCTCATTGTAGTCACAGTGATGCTGTATTAAGCCGCTAAGACAGCCTAGCAACTGCAGCTCTAAAATGTTCCTATGGTACAAATAAATTATAGCTTGGGCAGAAATCTAAATAGATATCTTAATAATAGATATTTGAAGAGGTGTATCATAATAAAACATCTCATATGTATTTAGCACTTTCTCCTAAGAATTTTTACAACTATTACATTGAGTCTTACACCGAGCCTGTAAAAAAGTCTGAACAGATTTCTTTTTAAATTATTTATAAAAATCTTACATACATTTTTATTGTTAAAAGTTCAAATAATACAGTACATAGATAAAAACACGAGGGACCCCCTTGGTAAAGTCCAGTTTCCTTTCAACCATTTCCCTGTGCGTTTGTGCACAAGCACACGCAAGCACGGAGTTCAGGGTGGCAGGTGTGCATATAAATAAGTGGGGTATTATACATACTATTTTGTGAAATTCTTTTCATACTTAACAGCATAGCCTGGTGGTGTTTTATGACAGAATCAAAAATCTTCCCAATCCTGGCCACACAGCCATCCATAATATGGAAGTACCACAAGTTATTAATTCATTCCCCTAGACATATATCGGAGAAGGCAATGGCACCCCACTCCAGTACTCTTGCCTGGAAAATCCCATGGACGGAGGAGCCTGGAAGGCTGCAGTCCATGGGGTCGCTAAGAGTCGGGCACGACTGAGCGACTTCATTTTCACTTTTCGCTTTCATGCATTGGAGAAGGAAATGACAACCCACTCCAATATTTTTGCCTGGAGAATCCCAGGGACAGAGGAGCCTAGTAGGCTGCTGTCTATGGGGTCTCACAGAGTCGGACACGACTGAAGCGACTTAGCAGCGGCAGCAGCAGACATGTATCGGATTTTATTAATTAGGCTAGAGCTATAACAGATAACAAAGAAACTTTAACAGTTTAACTCAGTAAAGTTTATGGCCAAACTCAGGTCACAGTCCAGTGAGTCAGTAGGGGATATTCTCTTTCACATGGTCCTACAAGTATCAATCACCTTTCTTCCTCAAGGTCACACAGCAGATAGGAGGAAGAGAAAATATGAAGACACTCCACTTGTCACTGGATAGAAGTACTTTATTTCTCCTACTCACGTTCTATTGGTAAGAACTATTCATGGAGTCCACCAAAAAGACTGGAAAATTTGTTTGAATTTTTGCACAGGAAGTAGAAGAAGGCTTGGTGATTATTTAGCCAGTCTATCCCATGTAGATTAATTTCATTTTTCTCACTATTAAAAGCAATGTTATAGTAAACACCTTCTACATACATCTTTGCATACCTATCCCATAGGATAGATAGTTACACTAGGAATTGCTAGGCAAAAAAATATACAAAAGATATTTTCTAAAATTATGTTTTAAAATGGCTTATATATAAGACATGATAACATAAAATTCCTAGAAGAGAACATAGACAAAACTTTATCTGACATGAATCATAGCAATGTTTTTTTAAAGTCAGTATCCCAAGGCAATAGAAATAAAAGCAGAAATAAACAAATGGGATCTAATTAAACTCATAAGCTTTTGCACAGCAAAGAAAACTATAACCAAAACAAAAAGATAACCTATGGGCTGGGAAAAAATATTTGCAAGTGACGAGACTCACAAGGGGTTACTTTCCAAAATATACAAACAGTTCATACAACTCAATAATAAAAAACAATCAAAACATGGGCAAAAGACCCAAAGAGACATTTCTCGAAAGAAAACATGCAGGATGACCAACAGACACATGAAAAGAGGCTCAGCATTGCTCATGATTAGACAAAATGCAAATCAAAACCACAATGAGGTATCACCTTGCACCAGTCAGAATGACTACCACCAAAAAGCACACAAATAATAAATGCTGGAAAGGGTGTGGAGGAAAGGCAACGTCACCATACAGTTGGTAGGAAAGTAAACTGGTGCAGCCACTATGGAAAATAGGCTGTTATTGTTGTTGTTTAGTTGCTCAATCATGTCCGACTCCTTGCAACCCCATGGACTGCAGTACAACAGGCTTCCCTGTCCTTCACCATCTCCGGGAGCTTGCTCAAACTCATGCCCATTGAGTCGGTGACGCCATCCAATGAACTCATCCTCTGCTGTCCCCTTCTCCTGTCTTCAATCTTTTCCAACATCAGGGTCTTTTCTAATGAGTCAGCTCTTCGCATCAGGTGGCCAAAGTATTATACGAGGTTCCTTTAGAAACTAAAAACAGAGTTACCATATGATCCAGCAATCTCACTCTTGGACATAATACCCAGAAAGGATAAAAACCCTAATTTGAAAAAATACACGCATGCCAATGTTCACAACATCATTATTTATAATAGCCAAGACATGGAAGTAACGTAATGTCCATTGACAGATAAATGGACAAAGATGTGGCATATATACACATTATATGTATGCATATATAACATATAATGTAATATTATATAATATATAATAGCATTGTCACAAAAAATAATGGAATAATGCCATCTGTAGCAACTTGAAAGGACCTAATATTATCATACCAAGTAAATCAGACAAATGTCATATGACATCACTTATATATGGAATCTAAAAATGATACAAATGAACTTATTTTCAAAACAGAAGTAGACTCAGACATAAAAAACAAACTTATGGTTGCCAAAGGGTAAAGGAAGAGGCGGGATAAATCAGCAGCTTGGGATTAATATACAGATACTACCATATATATAAAATGGATAACCAACAAGGACCTACTGTATAGCACAGGGAACTCTATACAATATTCTTTAATAATCTACATGGGTAAAGAATCTGAAAAGGAGTTAATGTATATATATATGTTTAAGTGTATGTATAATTGAATCACTTGTTGTATACCTCAACTAACACAGCATTGTAAATCAACTGTACTTCAATTAAGAAAGACTAATAAAAATTTTAAAATACAACAAAGTTTATCTCTACCTTTCTAAAATAAAAATAATATTTAATAGTATTAGATCAATCTTCTAGCACACATTACATACACACTAAGAAGCTGGCATTCAAAGCATTACATGATCTGGTCTTTACCATTAAAGATGTTTCTACTATACCCCATAAAGCCTTCCACTTCTCTGAGACTTTTACTTCTGAAACATGTTATGACTATTCATCTTAAATTCTGGATTGCAATTTATTATCTCTGGGTTCTTGGGAATACCATTTTGCTCACTCTGAGTCTTGTTTCATCGTTTTGAAAAGAGGTAGCATTATAAACCTCCCAGTTTCTTGAAATGATTCAATGATGGAAAATGGTGTGTACATGCTCAGTTGGGTCTGACTCTGAGACCCCATGGACTGTAGCCCTTCAGGCTCCTCTATCCATGGAATTTTCCAGGCAATAATACTGGAGTAGGTTCCCATTTCCTCCTCCAGGGGATCTTCCCAACCCAGGGATTGAACCCGTGTCTCCTGTGTCTCCTGCACCGGCAAGCAGACTCTCTACCACTGGGCCACCTAGAAAGCCCACAATGGAAAATGGCACATGTGAAAACCCTCAGCATAATAAACACTCAATGACTGTTTGATTCTGCCCGTCCTTCTCTATCTCAGGCTGTAATAATGCTCCTATTCATGAATTCTTATAATATTTGTTTATGTTACTTTTTTGTTACCTAGCATATATGACCTTCTTCATTATTTATCTTTCCATGTGATAGCTTGTCTCCTCATTCCAACTATAAGCAACTAGAAGCAGACCATATTCTTTGGGTCCCCATTTCTCTGTACAGTGCCATACCATGTAGCCCCCAGTAAATGCTTGGGATGATGCCAATTAAACCGAGCATGCCAGTGGTGTGGAAGAGAGAAAGCAAAACAAAAGAAAAATCCATCCCAGCTATTCAATTTTAGAAAAAAAAAAAAAAAAAACACCTGAAAACCTGTAGAGATTAGTTAGGGAGATATTGAACGATAGCATTTAAAAATTAAATAATCCACAGGAAGCTGGAAAATATTTGTGAACACTTCACTGAAAACCCAAGATAAACATATGTCAAATCTTAAAATGCCAAGGTGTGTGTGTGTGTGTTCATGTCTATACAAGGTTAAAGGACTGTAGAAGCGTATTTTTCCATTTAATAGAACTATTTGAAAAAGAATTATTTTAAAAGAAGAATAAAGGAAGGGAAGTAGGGGGAGGAAGGGAAGGCTGGGAAGAGAAAGGGAGAGAGAAAAAAGTAAAGAATCTTTCAAAGACTAGAAAAGTGGTTCATTATTTACAAAATAGAAACAGACTCATAAACATAGAAAACAAATTTATGGCCACCAAAAGGGAAGGGAAGGAGGAGGAATAAACTGGGAGTTTGGGACTGACACGTACACACTGCTAGATTTAAAATGGACAATCAACAAGGACCTACTACGTAGCACAGGGAATTCTGCTCAACACTCTGTAATAATCTAAATGGGAAAGAATTTTAAAAAGAATAGATTTATGCATATGTATAACTGAATCGCTTTGCTTTACACCTGAAATTAACACCACATTGTAAATCAACTAGAGTCCAATATAAAATTTTTAAAAAATTTAAAAGTATTCCAGCTAAAGAGAGCAGGGAAACTCAGATGGATATAGGATAGGTACAAGCTGGAAATGAGGCAGATCAAAGCAGAATTATGTGGAACTTTTGAAGAATGTCCCAAACCATCAGCACAACTGAAAACAACTTACATGCTGCGTGCTTAGTCACATCAGTTGTGTCCGACTCTCTGCAACCCCATGGACCACAGCCCACCAGGCTCCTCTGTCCATGAATTCTCCAGGCAAGAATACTGGAGTGGGTTGCCATTTCCTTCTCCAGTGATAAAGTATGAAGTGAGTGAAGTGAAGTTGCTCAGTTGTGTCCGACTCTTTGCGACCCCATGGACTGTAGCCTACCAGGCTTATCCACCCATGGGATTTTCCAGGCAAGAGTACTGGAGTAGGTTGCCATTTCCTTCTCCAGTTCAGTTCAGTTCAGTTCAGTCGCTCAGTCGTATCCGACTCTTTGCCACCCCATGAATCGCAGCACGCCAGGCCTCCCTGTCCATCACCAACTCCCGGAGTTCACTCAGAGTTGCATCTATCAAGTCAGTGATGTCATCCAGCCATCTCATCCTCGGTCGTCCCCTTCTCCTCTTGCCCCCAATCCCTCACAGCATCAGAGTTTTTTCCAATGAGTCAACTCTTCGCATGAGGTGGCCAAAGTACTGGAGTTTCAGCTTTAGCATCATTCCTTCCAAAGAAATCCCAGGGCTGATCTCCTTCAGAATGGACTGGTTGGATCTCCTTTAGTCCAAGGGACTCTCAAGAGTCTTCTCCAACACCACAGTTCAAAAGCATCAATTCTTCAGCGCTCAGCCTTCTTCACAGTCCAGCTCTCACATCCATACATGACTACTGGAAAAACCACAGCCTTGACTAGATGGACCTTTGTTGGCAAAGTAATGTCTCTGCTTTTGAATATGCTATCTAGGTTGGTAATAACTTTTCTTCCAAAGAGTAAGCGTCTTTTAATTTCATGGCTGCAGTCACCATCTGCAGTGATTCTGGAGCCCAAGAAAATAAAGTCTGACACTGTTTCCACTGTTTCCCCATTTATTTCCCATGAAGTGATGGGACCGGATGCCATGATCTTCATTTTCTGAATGTTGAGCTTTAAGCCAACTTTTTCACTCTCCTCTTTCACTTTCATCAAGAGGCTTTTGAGTTCCTCTTCACTTTCTGCCATAAGGGTGGTGTCATCTGCATATCTGAGGTTACTGATATTTCTCCTGGCAATCTTAATTCCAGCTTGTGTTTCTTCCAACCCAGCGTTTCTCATGATGTACTCTGCACAGAAGTTAAATAAGCAGGGTGACACTATACAGCCTTGACGTACTCCTTTTCCTATTTGAAACCAGTCTGTTGTTCCATGTCCAGTTCGAACTGTTGCTTCCTGACCTGCATACAGCTTTCTCAAGAGGCAGGTTAGGTGGTCTGGTATTCCCATCTCTCTCAGAATTTTCCACAGTTTATTGTGATCCACAAAGTCAAAGGCTTTGGCATAGTCAATCAGCCATAGGTAGATATATATCCCCTCCCTTTCGAACCTCCCTCCCCATCCCACCCCTCTAGGTTGATACAGAGCCCCTGTTTGAGTTTCCTGAGCCATACAGCGAATTCCCATTGGCTATCTATTTTACACATGGTAATGTAAGTTCCCATGTTACTCTTTCCATACACCTCACCCTCTTCACCCTTGCTTTATTGCTATTTCTAAACCAGTACTAGTGATAATGTTAAAGAGTGTTACAGCAGTGAAAATAGGATATATATTTTAATAGACACAAACTTCTCTTTGACAACCATGAATACAGAGGTTTTGCTTTTTTCAAATAGCAATTCTAAGCCTCTGTTTCTGTTCCCAGAAAAAACAAACATCACTTTAGTGCCCTAATAGTCACTGTGAACAAAAATGTAGGCTCTGCATTTGTGTTAATGAGGAGCCTCCCAGTGATCTCTCTGCATAGGTGTTGTATCATAGTGAGTTCTTGATCTACTCAGCTTCCCCTGCATTGACATCCTGCCTCCCCTACCAATGAACCATGACTTCATTGCCAATAGATTCTTCATTTACATAATGATTTGCATACTTAAAATTCCTTCACATAATTCTCATAATCATGCATCCTTCTGGGCATATGTAGCATGATGATCCTGCCATGCTTCTGAAGATGTCAGGTGAGACTCATTGCTAGAACTTTATTAATTTAGTCAACAAATGTTAATGGAGGGCCTGCTTAGTGCCAGGTATTGCTCTAGGTGCTGGGAATGTGAGATGGAATATGATACAGTCTCCACATTCCAAGGGCCTATAATAAAATAAAGGGGAACAGGCATGAAAAGAGGCAATTAAAATACAGTGGATAGATGTCTAACAAATGGCCTCTCTTTATTGCCTTCACAGCAAAAAGTGGTTGAGCAAACTCTCTTGTACACAATAATTATAAAAACTGGACAGACTATTTTAAAAACAATTATTGTCAGACACTAACAACCAAAAGGCCACAGAAACTAATGGAGATAGTACTAGCATGGATAAGGATTAAATTTGTGGCTGAGGTTGGTCTTCATCCCTCCACTAAGTTTCTGAAGAATCCCTTGGTCATAAGAGAAATTAGAAAATGTAATGATAATAAAAATATAACATATCAAAGTTTGTGGGCTGGTTCTAAAGCAGTGTTGAGAGGGAGATTTACAAATTTAAATAACCAACATTAGAAAAAAAGAGAAAGGCAAGCTCAATGATATAAGATTCCATTTTAAGAAGCTAGGAAAAAAATTAAACCCCAATTATACAAAAGGAATAAAATAATAAAGATAAGAGTAAAACTAAATGAAATATAAATTAGACTAGCAAGAGATAAACCAATAAAACCTAAAGATCAATAAAATCAATAAACTTCTACCCAAAAGGGAAAAAAATTCAAGACACAAATTACCAATTTCAATACCATTACAGTTATGACAGACCATAAAAACTGAAAGTATTATTTTTCTTCGGCTGCTGAAAAAAATTAGTGCAATTTCATAGCTTAAAGTAACACAAATGTATTATCTTACTGTTCCAGACACAATAAATCTGAAATCAAGGTGTCAGCAGGGCCATATATCCCCAAAATTAACAACAAACCAAAATGGACAAATTTTTTGAAAGATAGAAATTACAAATAAGACACAAGAAAAAATAGACAATATAAATAGTCCTACATCAATATAAATAGTCCTAAGTAAATTGCATTTTTAATTAAAGATCTTTCTACAAGGAACATTTGAGGTCCAGATGGCCTCACTGATAAATTGAAGTTAACATTTAATAAGAAATAAGACCAATCTTACACAAATTCTTTCAGAAAGTAGAGTCTACAAACAAACATCCTGTGCAGGAAAAGGGTTAATGCAACACGCCTGGGTTGTTCAAACCCTGCACATTCTCAAGAACATCCTTTTTCTAGTATTGGCCCTTGGCCACCTCCTGGGATATGAGCTCTAAGCCCTTGGGATATTCTGACTGATAAGAAAGACTTTATATGCATGAAGCCTTGGATCACATGATACGAGCTTGATCAGATGTTCACAGGAATATGACTTATGATGAACAGCTGTTTTTGCTTTGAATCTCTATCTAAACACCAATACTCAGGTGAGCACCCCTGGTTGGTAACATGTGTCATCACACACATCATGTGACTCCATTAAGAGGATACTTGGAAGCTTAGGTTTGGTTTCCCCTGGACTTAAACCCACGTACCTTGTCCTTTGCTGAATTTAATGTGTATTCTCTCACTGTAATGGGCTTCCCTTGTGGCTCAGCTGGTAAAGAATCTGCCTGCAATGCAGGAGACCTGGGTTTGATCCCTGGGTTGGGAAGATCCCCTGGAAAAGGGAAAGGCTACCCACTCCAATATTCTGGCCTGGACAATTCCATGGACTGTATAGTCCATGGGGTCACAAAGAGTTGGACACAACTGAGTGACTTTCACTTTCACTTCTCACTGTAATAAACCAGATAAGTATACTAGTTTTCTGAGTCCTCTGAGACTTCCAGTGAGCCATCAAGCTGAAGATGGCCCTGGGGAATCCCAATACACTTCCCAACTCATTTAATATTATGAGGTCAATATTATCTTGATGCTATAAGCAAAGGAATCATGAGAAATTATAGACCTCTATTTCTCATGAATATATATGCAAAATTTCTTTTAAAATATTAACAGAAAGAATCCAATAATAGAGAAAAAGGATAATATATCATGAACATGCAGGTTTTATTTTAGAAATACAAGGTTGATTTAATATTTATAGATCAATCAATGTAATTATCCACATTAACATAATAAAAGAAAAAAGCCACATGATTTGTCTCAATAGATGGGGGAAAAGCATTTGAGCAAAAATTCACCAACCATTAACGAAGAGTTCTCAACAAATTAAGAATTAAAGGGAACTTCATCAACCTGATAAAAGACATCAGTGGAAAATTTATAGCTAAAAATCTCACTTAATGGTGAGTCTCATACTGGGGGAATTACTTCCAAAACATTTTATATGATAAAGGACTCATATCCAGAATATATATGGAACTCACATTACCGAAATAAGAGAAAAACTAACAACCCAATATAAATATGTTAACTAACACTTCACCATAGAAAATACATGAATGGCAAACAAACACTTGAAAAGATGGTTGATATTATTCATTATCATTCCCTGGTGGTCCAGATGGCAAAGAATCTGTGCAATGCAGGAGACCCGAGTTTGAACCCCGAGTAAGGAAAATCCCCTGGAGAAGGAAATGGCAACCCACTACAGTATTCTTCCCTGGAGAATTCCATGGAATTACAATGAGATATCACTACATCTCCATTAAAATGACTAACATTCCAAAACCTGACAACACTAAGTGCTGATAACTGCAAACAACTATGAAGTCGGTTTCAGAGGTGATAAAAATGTTCTGTGTCTTGGCTGTGGGGTGGCGAGTATACACATTTATTGAAACACAGTGGACTGCACTTTAAATGGGTGCATTTTATTATATGCAGATTATACCACAATAACGTTTTTAAAAGTACAGCAAACACTAAATAAAAGTGTTCATACTACAGTAATGAATGAAATGAACACATTCAAGATACTCATTCTGTTTAAATAAATGCACTTACACCATATTCTCCTAAGCTCTTTTCTAAAGCATTAAGAACTTTCTCCATAAATCCTGCATTCACATTTCAGTATCCATTGAAAAATATATGATTATTTTCAATTTTTTATTGATAAGGAACCAAAGATAACTAGAGGTTTCTCTAATATCCCTAATACCCAAAAGAGTTAATGCAATAGGAGGTCCAAATTTATGTAATTATTCTTTCCCAAGATTAGATACCTGTTTTGACTTTTTCCCTTAATGCAGGAGTCCCCAACCTCTGGGACCTGATGATTTGAGGTGGAGTTGATGCAGTAATAATAATAAAGTACACAATAAATGTAATGCACTTGAATCATCCTGAAACCACCTCCCACCAGCCCCAGTCAGGAGAAAAAGTGTCTTTCACGAAACTGGTATCTGGTGCCAAAAAAGTTGGGGACCACTGCCTTAAGGGCCTTGGTTTATTTTTCCTTCCTCTGTTTTCACTCATACAGCTCATCCAACTGTCTTTCATTAAACTCAAGGAAGATTTCATGTTCAGACTAGAAAAAGGAAACACGTGTGTTGTTTATCTGCTCAGACATTAGCTTCTTGGGGCAGAGCTTCTTTGTATGTTAATGAACCCTAGTGTTTGTGAAACTTAGGTCTTCTATTCTTACATTTAAAATTTTTCCTTTTTTTTTTTCTTAATATGTATTTACTTTTTTCCCTTCATCTCTCCACAAACTGGGGTAAAAGACTTCCAACTAAAGTATTGCAAAATAAACTCCACAGGAAATTCAGAGGTAGTAATTACAGGCAGTCTGACATTCCTGCTTGTTTAAGTAGGTGTTTTAAAAAAAAATTTGGCACAGCTTTACTTACAATGATCCCTATTTTTAATTTTTTTATTTCTGCCATGTTTTTCAGTCATACCACTTTTAAAAATTCTTATATTTCTAACATTTGGAGGTAGTTTCTTGTGACAGTCATGATAAACTTCTTTGAATAAGTATTTTTCATATTTTAAATCTGAAGACCAGGCAGGATATTTTAAAAGTCTTTTGCAAACTGGATATTTTAAAAGTCTATTGCAAATGAAAATGGATTGGAATTGGTGAATTTAACTCAGATGACCATTATATCTATTATTATGGGTAAGAATCCCTTAGAAGAAATCGACTAGCCCTCACAGTCAACAAGAGTCTGAAATGCAGTACTTAGATGCAATCTCAAAAACGACAGAATGATCTCTATTCATTTCCAAGGCAAAACATTCAGTATTACAGTAATCCAAGTCTAAACCCAAATCCCAACCAGTAATGCTAAAGAACCTGAAGTTGAACAGTTCGATGAAGACCTACAAGGCCTTTTAGAACTAACACCCAAAAAATATGTCCTTTTCATTAGAGGGAACTGGAACACAAAAGTCGGAAGTCAAGAAATACCTGGAGTAACAGGCAAATTTGGCCTTGGACTACAGAATGAAGTAGGGCAAAGACTAACAGAGTTTTGCCCAGACTAAACACACTGGTCATAGCAAACACCCTCTTCCAACAACACAAGAGAAGACTCTACACATGGACATCACTAGATGCTCAATACCGAAATCAGATTTGCAGCCAAAGATGGAGAAGCTCTATACAGTCAGCAAAAACAAGACCAGGAGTGACTGTGGGTCAGGTCATGAATTCCTTATTGTCAAATTCAGACTTAAATTGAGGAAAGTAGGAAAAACCACTAGATCTAACTAGGTCATTCAGATATGACCTAAATCAAATCCCTTATGATTATACAGTGGAAGTGACAAATACAGTCAAAGGATTATATCTGATAGACAGAGTGCCTGGAGAAATATGGACAGAGGTTCATGACATTGTACAGGAGGCAGTGTACGAGACCATCCCCAAGAAAAAGAAAGGCCAAAAGGCAAAATGGCTGTGTGAGAAGGCCTTACAAATAGCTGAAAAAAGAAGAGAAGCGAAAGGCAAAGGAGAAAAGAAAACAACATTTGAGTTCTTTTGAACGCAGAGTTCCAAAGAATAGCAAGGAGAGATACGAATGCCTTCCACAGTGATCAATGAAAAGAAAGAGAAAAACAACAGAATGGGAAAGACTAGAGATCCTGTCAAGAAAATTAGAGATACCAAGGGAAAATTTCATGCAAAGATAGGCACAATAAAGGACAGAAATGGTAGGGACCTAACAGAAGCAGAAGATATTAAGAGGTGGCAAGAATACACATAAAAACTATACAAAGAAGATCTTCACAATGCAGATAATCACAATGATATGATCACTCACCTAGAGCCAGACATCCTGGAATGTGAAGTCAAGTAAGCTTTAGGAAGCATCACTACAAACAAAGCTAGTGGAGGTGATGGAATTCCACCTGAGCTATTTCAAATCCTAAAGGATGATGCTGTGAAAGTGCTGCACTCAATATGCTAGCAAATTTGGAAAACTCAGCAGTGCCACAGGACTGGAAAAGGTCAGTTTTCATTACAATCCCAAAGAAAGGCAATGCCAAAGAATGCTCAAACTACAACACAATTGCACGCATCCCACATGCTAGCAAAGTAATGGTCAAAATTCCCCAAGCCAGGCTTCAACAGTATGTGAATCATGAAATTCCAGATGTTCAAGCTGAATTTAGAAAAGGCAGAGGAACCAGAGATCAAATTGACAACATCTGTTGGATCATTGAAAAAGCAAGAGAATTCCAGAAAAACATCTACTTCAAAACCTTTGAAGATTGGGTAGATCACAACAAACCTTTTCAAAGCCTTTTGAAGACTGTATGGATCACAACAAACTAGAAAATTCTTTAAGAGATGGGAATACCAGACCACCTGACCTGCCCCCTGAGAAATCTGTATACAGGTCAGGAGGCAACAGTTAGAACTGGACATGGAACAACAGACTGGTTCCAAATAGGGAAAAGAATACATCAAGGCTGTATATTGTCACCCTGCTTATTTAACTTCTATGCAGAGTACATCATGAGAAACGCTGGGCTGGATGAAGCACAAGATGAAATCAAGATCGCCAGGAGAAATTTTAGTAACCTCAGATATGCAGATGACATCACCCCTACGGCAAAAAGTGAAGAAAAACTAAAGAGCCTCTTGATGAAAGTGAAAGAGGAGAGTGAAAAGGTTGGCTTAAAACTCAACACTCAGAAAACAAGATCATGGCATCTGGCCCCATCACTTCATGGCAAATAGATGGGGAAACAGTGGAAACAGTGACAGGCTTTATTTTGGGGGGCTCCAAAATCACTGCAGATAGTGACTGAAGCCAAAAAGTTAAAAGATGCTTGCTCCTTGGAAGAAAAGTTATGACCAACCTAAACAGCATATTAAAAAGCAAAGATATTACTTTGCCAACAAATGTCTGTCTAGTCAAAGCTATGGTTTTTCCAGTAGTCATGTATGGATATAAGAGTTGGACTATAAAGAAAGCTAAGAGGGCAGTCCCAAGATGGAGGAGGAATAGGATGGGGAGACCACTTTCTCCCCCACAAATTCATCAAAATAACATTTGAACGCTGAGCAAATTCCACAAAACAACTTCTGAATGCTGGCAGAGGACATCAGGCACCCAAAAAGGCAGTCCATTGTCTTCAAAAGGAGGTAGGAAAAAATAGAAAAGATAAAAAGAGAGACAAAAGAGGGAGCGTCCATCCCAGGAAAGGAGTCTTAAAAAAGAGAGAAGTTTCCAAACACCAGGAAACACTCTCACAGGCGAATCTGTGGCAAACCTTGGAACTTCAGAGGGCAACATAACCAGGAGGAAAAATAAATAATTAAAAGCCACAGATTACGTGCCTAAGGCAACTCCCAGCGGAGACTCAGCGCAGATGCCTGCATCCACCACTAGCAAGTGGAGACTGGACAGGGAGCCCTGGGCTGCATTGCTTAGGGTAAGGACCAGGCCTGAATGCCCCAAGGGCAATCTGAGGGAACTAACTACAGATAGCAACCCAGACTGTGGGATAAGCCTTAACCTAAGACACCACCAGGCCCGCTCACAGAACAAAGGACTGAGCAGAGCTAGCGACTACGGACCGGCCATCCCCCGCCAGAGACAGGCAGGAGAGAGCAGTCAGAGCCAGAAAGGGGCAATCATGGCCCCAGAGAGGCATCATCTACCAAACTGCAAGCAGGCTTTGTTGCTAACCAAGACTCCTTGGGATTCTGGATGGTCAACATCCACCAAGAGGGTTGCAGCCAGGGATCAGCTCCCCAGAGGAGACACACAGCACATCTGAGAAGGTGCGCTCATTGTACACCCAGAAAACCGAGCAACTGGGACAGGGGAGGCGATAAGTCGCAGCCTTCAACTGGGGGCGACTATACGCATCAAGGACCTGGTCACCTGAGCTGCTCGGACCTGGGACGAGCACAAAACTCAGGCCCAACCAAGTCTGTGCCTCTGTGGAGAACCCAAGAACCTGAACCCGAGCAGCTTTGACCTGGGAAGTGCACTCAACCCAGGACAGGCCTCAGACAGTCCCGGCAGAGCAACCTAGAGCCTGAGCAGTGTAGACTGGGAAAGCACACACGCTGTGAGCGGGGACAAACCCAGTGTTGCCGAGACACTGCGAGCACTCTCCACAGACACCAGTGATATTTGTTTGCAGTGTTTCCCCCTCCCCACAGCACAACTAAAAAAGTGAGCCTAAAAAAGTGACCACCACCGCCCCCTTGTGTCAGGGTGGAAATTAAGACACCGAAGAGGCCAGCAAACAGAAGCTAAAATAAACCGAGGGAACCGCTTTGGAAGTGACAGTTGCAATAGATTAAAACCCTGCAGTTAGCACTGACTACATAGGAAGGGGCCTCTAGATCTTGAGAAGTGTAAGCCGGATCAAGGAACTATCTGAAAATGAACTGACCCCACATTGTCCACAACCACACCAGAGAAAGTCCTAGATATTATCATTTTTTTTAATTAAAAATTTTTTTTTAATTTTAAGTCCTCTATTATTCCTTTAATTTTCATTTTTATAACCTAATATTACTTTGAAAAAACAAAAAGACTCAATTTTTAAAGTAAACTTCATATATATATTATAATTTTTGTTTTTTTTTCTTTAATATTGTATTTTTGAGAATCTAACCTCTACTCTAGATTTTTAATCTTTGCTTTTTGGTATTTGTTGTCAATTTTGTACCTTTAAGAACCCAATATTCAGTACCCAATTTTACTTGGGAGCGAGATTACTGGCTTGACTGCTCTCTCCCCCTTCGGACTCTCCTTTTTCTCCACCAGGTCGCCGCTATCTCCTCCCTCCCCCTGGTCTTCTCTACCCAACTCTGTGAATCTCTTTGTGTGTTCCAGGCTGTGGAGAACACTTAGGGAACTGATTAGTAGCTGGATCTGTCTCTCCCTTTTTGATTTCCCCTTTTATCCTCTGGCCACCTCTGTCTCCTTTCTCCCCCTTCTTTTTTCTGTGTAACTCTGTGACCATCTCTGAGGGATCCAGACTGTGGAGAGCACATAGGGAAGTGATTACTGGCTAGCTTGCTCGCTCCCCTTTTGATTTCCCCTCTACTCCTTCTGGTCACCTCGATCTCCTTCCTTCCTGTTCTCTTCTCTATGTAGCTCTGTGTACCTCTCCAGGTGTCCCCTACTGTGGAGAAACTTTTCATCATTAACCTAGATGTTTTATCATTGGTGCTGTATAGATGGAGAAGTCTTGAGGCTACTGTAAGAATACGACTGAAAACCAGAGGCAGGAGGCTTAAGTCCAAATCCTGAGAACACCAGAGAACTCCTGACTCCAGGGAACATTAATAGCTAGGAGCTCATCAAACCATACCTACACTGAAACCAAGTACCACCCAAGGGCCAACAAGTTCCAGAGCAAGACATACCGCACAAATTCTCCAGCAACACTGGAATATAGCCCTGATCTTCAATATGCAGGCTGCCCAAAGTCATACCAAACCCACCAACATCTCAAAACTCATTACTGGACACATCAGTGCACTCTGGAGAGAAGAAATCCAGCTCCACCCACCAGAACACTGACCCAAGCTTCCCTAACTAGAAACCTTGACAAGCCACACGTCCAACCCCACCCACAGTGAGGAACTTTCACAATAAAGAGGAACCACAAACTACCAGAATATGGAAAGGCCACCCCAAACACAGCAATATAAACTAGATGAAAAGGCAGAGAAATACCCAGCAGGTAAAGAAACAGGATAAATGCCCACCAAACTAAACAAAAGAGGAAGAGATAGGGAATCTACCTAATAAAGAATTCCGAATAATGATAGTGAAAATAATCCAAAATCTTGAAAACAAAATGGAGCTACAGATAAATAGCATGGAGACAAGGATTGAGAAGATGCAAGAAAGGTTTAACAGGGACTTAGAAGAAATAAAAAAGAGCCAACATATAATGAATAATGCAATAAATGAGATCAAAAACACTCTGGAGGGAACCAACAGTAGAATAATGGAGGCAGAAGACAGGATAAGTGAGGTAGAAGATAGAATGGTAGAAATATATAAAACAGAGAGGAAAAAAGAAAAATTAAAAGAAATGAGGACAGTCTCAGAGACCTCTGGGACAATGTTAAATGCCCCAACATTCAAACTGCAGGAGTCCCAGAAGAAGAAGACAAAAAGAAAGGACATGAAAAATACTTGAGGAGATAACAGTTGAAAACTTCCCTAAAATGGGGAAGGAAATAATCACCCAAGTCCAAGAAACCCAGAGAGTCCCAAACAAGATAAACCCAAGGCGAAACACCCCAAGACACAGATTAATCGAATTAACAAAGGTCAAACACAAAGAACAAATATTAAAAGCAGCAAGGGAAAAACAACAAATAACACACAAGGGGATTCCCATAAGGATAACAGCTGATCTTTCAATAGAAACTCTTCAGGCCAGGAGGGAATGGTAGGACATACTTAAAGGGATGAAAGAAAATAACCTACAGCCCAGATTACTGTACCCAGCAAGGATCTCATTCAAATATGAAGGAGAAATCAAAAGTTTTACAGACAAGCAAAAGCTGAGAGAATTCAGCACCACCAAACCAGCTCTCCAACAAATCCTAAAGGATCTTCTCTAGACAGGAAACACAGAAAGGGTGTATAAACTCGAACCCAAAACAATAAAGTAAATGGCAATGGGATCATACTTATCAATAATTACCTTGAATGTAAATGGGTTGAATGCCCCAACCAAAAGACAAAGACTGGCTGAATGGATACAAAAACAAGACCCCTATATATGTTGTCTATAAGAGACTCACCTCAAAACAAGGGACACATACAGACTGAAAGCGAAGGGCTGGAAAAAGATATTCCACGCAAATAGAGACCAAAAGAAAGCAGGAGTAGCAATACTCATATCAGATAAAATAGACTTTAAAAAAAAAGGCTGTGAAAAGAGACAAAGAAGGACACTACATAATGATCAAAGGATCAATCCAAGAAGAAGATTTAACAATTATATATGCACCCAACATAGGAGCACTGCAATATGTAAGACAAATGCTGCTGCTGCTGCTGCTGCTAAGTTGCTTCAATCGTGTCCAACTCTGTGCGACCCCATAGTCGGAAGCCCACCAGGCTCCCCCGTCCCTGGGATTCTCCAGGCAAGAACACTGGAGTGGGTTGCCATTTCCTTCTCCATTGCATGGAAGTGAAAAGTGAAAGTGAAGTCGCTCAGTTGTGTCCGACTCTTAGCAACCCCATGGACTGCAGCCCACCAGGCTCCTCCGTCCATGGGATTTTCCAGGCAAGAGTACTGGAGTGGGGTGCCATTGCCTTCTCTGAGACAAATGCTAACAAGTATGAAAGGGGAAATTAACAATAACGCAATAATAATGGGAGACTTTAATACCCCACTCACATCTATGTACAGATCAACCAAACAGAAAATTAATAAGAAAACACAAACTTTAAATGATACAATAGACCAGTTAGACTTAATTGATATCTATAGGACATTTCACCCATAAACAATGAATTTCACCTTTTTCTCAAGCGCACACAGAACCTTCTCCAGGATAGATCACATCCTGGGCCATAAATCTAGCCTTGGTAAATTCAAAAAAATTTAAATCATCCCAAGCATCTTTTCTGACCACAATGCAGTAAGATAAGATGTCAGTTACAGGAGAAAAACTGTTAAAAATTCCAACATATGGAGGTTGAACAACACACTTCTGAATAACCAACAAATCATAGAAGAAATCAAAATATGCATAGAAATGAATGAAAATGAAAACACAACAACCCAAAACCTGTGGGACAATATAAAATCAGTGCTACAGGGAAGGTCCATAGCAATATAGGCATACCTCAAGAAACAAGAAAAAAGTCAAATAAATAACCTAACTCTACACCTAAAGCAACTAGAAAAGGAAGAAATGAAGAACCCTAGGGTTATTAGAAGGAAAGAAATCTTAAAAATTAGGGCAGAAATAAATGCAAAAGAAACAAAAGAGACCACAGCAAAAATCAACAAAGCCAAAAGCTGCTTCTTTGAAAGGATAAATAAAATTGACAAACCATTAGCCAGACTCATCAGGAAACAAAGGGAGAAAAATCAAATCAATAAAATTAGAAATGAAAATGGAGAGATCACAACAGACAACACAGAAATACAAAGGATCATAAGAGACTACTATCAGCAATTATATGCCAATAAAATGGACAACGTGGAAGAAATGGACAAATTCTTAGAAAAGTACAACTTTCCAAAACTGAACCAGGAAGAAATAGAAAATCTTAACAGACCCATCACAAGCACGGAAATTGAAACAGTAATCAGAAATCTTCCAGCAAGCAAAAGCCCAGGTCCAGACGGCTTCACAGCTGAATTCTACCAAAAATTCAGAGAAGAGCTAACACCTATCCTACTCAAACTCTTCCAGAAAATTGCAGAGGAAAGTAAACTTCCAAACTCATTCTATGAGGCCACCATCACCCTAATACCAAACCTGACAAAGATGCCACAAAGAAAGAAAACTACAGGCCAATATCACTGATGAACATAGATGCAAAAATCCTCAACAAAATTCTAGCAATCAGAATCCAACAACACATTAAAAAAATCATACATCATGACCAAGAGGGCTTTATCCCAGGGATTCAAGGATTCTTCAATATCTGCAAATCAATCAATGTAATACACCACATTAACAAATTAAAAAATAAAAGCCATATGATTATCTCAATAGATGCAGAGAAAGCCTTTGACAAAATTCAACCTCCATTTATGATAAAAACTCTCCAGAAAGCAGGAATAGAAGGAACATAGCTCAACATAATAAAAGCTATATATGATAAACCCACAGCAAACATTATCCTCAATGGTGAAAAATTGAAAGCATTTCCCCTAAAGTCAGGAACAAGACAAGGGTGCCCACTTTCACCCTACTATTCAGCATAGTTTTGGAAGTTTTGGCCACAGCAATCAGAGCAGAAAAAGAAATAAAAGGAATCCAAATTGGAAAAGAAGAAGTAAAACTCTCACTGTTTGCAGATGACATGATCCTCTACATTGAAAACCCTAAAGACTCCACCAGAAAATTACTAGAGCTAATCAATGAATATAGTAAAGTTGCAGGATATAAAATCTACACACAGAAAAATGGTAATGATAACCCTGTATGCAAGACAGCAAAAGAGACACAGCTGTATAGAACAGTCTTTTGCACTCTGTGGGAGAGGACGAGGGTGGGATGATTTGGGAGAATGGCACTGAAACATGTATATTATCATATGTGAAACAAATTGCCAGTCCAGGTTTGATGCATGATACAGGGTGCTTGGGGCTGGTGCACTGGGATGACCCAGAGGGATGGGATGGGGAGGTGGGAGGGGGGTTCAGGACTGGGAACACATGTACACCTGTGGCGGATTTATGTCAATGTATGGCAACACCAATACAATACTGTAAAGTAATTAGCCTCCCCCAAAATAATTAATTTTAAAAAGAAAAAAATGTGTCATCCCTGAGGGGAATATCTGCATGATTAATAGCACATGATATACTACACAAATAACAGCACCACATCACAAAGGTTTGTCATGAACCCTCTGATGGCAGATAGTCCTATCTGGAGAAGGCAATGGCACCCCACTTCAGTACTCTTGCCTGGGAAATCCCATGGACGGAGGAGCCTTGTAGGCTCCAGTCCATGGGGTGGCTAAGAGTCGGACACGACTGAGTGACTTCATTTTCACTTTTCACTTTCATGCACTGGAGAAGGAAATGGCAACCCACTCCAGTGTTCTTGCCTGGAGAATCCCAGGGACAAAGGAGCCTGGTGGGCTTTCGCCTATGGGGTCACACAGAGTCGGACATGACTGACGCGACTTAGCAGCAGCAGCAGCAGCAGCAGCAGTCCTACTTGTGATTCTTGAAAAGTAAAATAAAATGAGTAAGGCTTACAAAAAAAGAAAAGAAAGCTGAGCACCAAAGAATTGATGATTTTGAACTGTGGTGTTGGAGAAGACCCTTGAGAGTCCCTTGGACTGCAAGGAGATCCAACCAGTCCATCCTAAAGGAAATCAGCCCTGAATATTCATTGGAAGGACTGATGTTGAAGCTGAAACTCCAGTACTTTGGCCACCTGATGTGAAGAACTGACTCACTGGAAAAGACCCTGATGCTGGGAAACATTGAGGGCAGGAGAAGGGGACAACAGGATGAGATGGCTGGATGGCATCACTGACTCAATGGACATGAGTCTGAGTAAACTCCAAGAGTTGGTGATGGACAGGGAGGCCTGGCGTGCTGCAGTCCACAGGGTCGCAAAGAGTCAGACACAACTGAGCGACTAAACTGAACTGAACTGATTGCAAACTGATAATTCTTCTCTTTTGGGCTTTTGGAGAAGTCCTGGATGCCTGGATTTCCATCACTATTAAAACTTAGGTTACCATTTTCTTACAATTGTAAAGTGAACTCCCTTTTAAATCCCTTTTCATCTCCTTCTTACTTCCAATTCTGTCACTGACACTAATTACTTTGGTCAATTGCAATCAGTAAAGGTTCTCCCTCTGCTGTGGGCTAGTGATATTTTATTTTTATTTTCTAAAGGTTAGATTACCCCTCCCCACCCACCAGCCCGCCAACACACAGTATATTGTCTATGCTCCTAGTTCTGATTCCATGTACACAAGCTACAGTCCAGTTTTCCACATCCTCAGAACTTAGGAAGGAGGGTGCCCTGAGACCATAGTGACCGTCCCAGTTACTATATAACAGGTTTACTTAGCCTCCATCATATTAATAAGTCAGTAAGATCACATTTTGGCTTATCTATCTACATCAGGAGAACTGAGGCAACATGAGTCAGCCATGGAACAGCTGAATATGCTGAAAAAGTCCCATTTCTAGAACTGGGAGGTCAAGGATTAGTCCATGGCGGTAGTGAGATGCTGAAATGCCCCATCTCACCAGCGCGCACTGCCTACCAGCGGCAAAATGGCGCCAGTACTAAGTATGTGTCAAACGCCACGTGAAGTTCTATGATGTGTACAATATGCAGCTCTGCCGGGTTTTCAGTCAACCTTCATCGCTTTCCTTCAGTGCCTGGTTTGTGCGAAAGGGGATTACAGAAGGGGACGTGTTGTAATATAATTCAAACAGGAGAAAAGAGTCAGAGATGCCTTTAGCATAATAACAGTAGGGCTTAGAAGCACTATGAACAGCCAATATTTTTGGTACAAACTTGATTTTTACTATACTTGCTTTTACCACAAGGCTAGACTGATGAGGGCAATTTTCCTTCTTACATGTACATGGATTATTAGAAGCATACCCAGGCAACCTTAACCAGAAAAAGACTGAAAAGAATTAGTAACTATATAAGACCCAAGACAGGGATGGGGAAAACTCCATCATGAGAAGAGCCTCCCAAGCAACAAGGAAATCACCAATTTAGGGAAAGGACTACTATCTGGATCTGACTGCACAGCCTTCCCTGTTTTCCACACATTCTCAGGGGGTGCCACGTGCTATGTGCTCAGTTGTGTCTGACTCTTTACAACCCTGTGGACTGTAGCCCGCCAGGTTCCTCAGTCCATGGAATTCTCCAGGTAAGAATACTGGAGTGGGTTGCCATTCCCTTCTCCAGGAGATCTTCTTGACCAAAGGACAGAACCTGTATCTCCTGCAAGTCTCCTGCACTGTAGCCAGATTCGTCACTGCTGAACCACCAGGAAAGCCCTTACTCCTGGAGAAGACAGGGGTTAAAAAGTCTCTCCCCTTGATTTCTCACTGGAGTCAACAAACAGTGCGAGCTTCTTGCCTCCCACAGAAATGGGACTACACTGTATTATCCCACCCTTCTGTTGTATGCCACGTAATAAAGGGTTTAAAACAGACCAAGAAACAAAAATATCCTACTCTCAGGAAGTTAATGCTCTAAAGCTACATGTGCTGAGTTGTGTAATAGTATGGGTATTTTTTAAGCTTATTTAAGACACACCATCAGCTTAATAATTACTTTCCTGAGTGTGTGTGTTCAGTTGTAAGATGTATCTTTATTTCAGAAATATTCATTAGACAGAGGGCTAAATGGAATATTAACAATGGAAGTGCAAATACTGCCTATGTTGATGGTGCAAATTAAACCTGTCTAATTTCCACTATTTGTAAAAATTTAAAAAGTGACAAACTCAATTAATACACATAGGATAAAAATGCAATCAGATAAATCTCTTGACCAAGGTAGTTCTTTTAAAATAATTTTTCTGTGGGGGTAAAAAAAAAGACTGAGAAAGAAAAATACCACATACTGAGCTGGGGCAGAATTCTGGGGTGTGATGTTATTAGCAGCACCTTCTGGGGAATAGTTGGTATTCATGATAAAATGCTGGAGCAATTTTATGACAGATGATAATGAGATTCAAACTCCTTTTGAGAAATCTGAGTAACATCACTCAGCTAATAGTCATCTTGCAATAAGCCTAATGATCTCTAAGTAGACATGCTTTTTTTTAAGAAATCTAATTTAACAATGATTACTTAACCACTTATTTCCCCAGAAGATGTCTCTACCAAGAGTAAATCTTTGGATTGGCTTTCTTAGGAGTCTTCTCCCTACGGCAAGTTTTAAATAAAACTGACACATCCTTACATTCTTAGAAGCTGTCACACAAGAATTAAATCACAAGTGACAGTGATGAACTAGGTATGCCTCTGCTCTCCCCTGGGAGGGTCAGGACTTCCCTCCTGGCTCAGTGGGTAAAGAATCCACCTGAAATGCAGGAAACACAGGAGACCTGGGTTCGATCCCTAGGTTGGGAAGATTCTCTGGAGTAGGAAATGGCAATCCACTCCAGTATTCTTGCATGGAGAATGCCAGGGACAGAGGAGCCTGGCTGGCTACAGTCCGTGGAGTCACAAAGAGGTGGACACGACTGAAGCGACTGAGCACACTGCTCTCCTCAAGGAAGACCATGGGATATGAGGGGCAATACTTGACAGAAAGAAGGCCTAGGATAAAACAAAACAAAAAACAACAAGGTAAAAAAACAGAAGGAGAGAGATGGGGCTGGGGTGCGGGAGGGGTGGGGGTTGGGGGGAGAGGGAGGGAAGAAGGAAGAAAGAAAACAAAAGTTTTCATTCAGTGAAAGCTGGAAGCCAGAGGACAGATTCTCCTTTAACTGAGGAAGAAAGAAGCTTAGCTTGAGATGAAGAAAAACAGTTTAAAACTCAAGACACATAGACTTCTTCATGCAAAAAGTTCAGCTTTGCCAATTCAAAGAGAAGAATACACATAGGGATGAGCATGCTCAGTGCCTCAGTCATATCTGATTCTTTGTGACCCTATGGACTGGAGCCTGCCAGCCTCCTCTGTTGTTGGGATTTCTCAGACAAGAATACTGGAGGTGGGTAGCCATTCCCTTCTCCAGGGGATTTTCCTGACCCAGGGATCCAACCCACGTCCTGCATCTCCTACACTGGGAGGTAGATTCTTTACTGCTGAGCCACCTGGGAAGCCCCATACAAATGGGAGGGAGGGTCATTTAAACAAAGTATTCAAACAGGTAGAAAAATATATGAAACTTTTTTTAAGGCATCGTTCAAGTTTCTCTGACTCTATGCTGAATGTCTACACCTTTCTTCCTGATTTGTCCTCCCCATTGGCGGCAAGATCTTTTTCGCTGAGTTCCTAGAAAATTGCTCTCAGAAAGTCATACTCTGCAGCAAAGGGATGATACAGGAGATAATCAGCAGGACTGACCCACTGACCATAAGCTAGCCTCATCCCACAGTGCCAGTGTCAGAGGGAGAAGCCTGCTGCAAGTTTCATTTCAGCTTATCAGCTCTATTGACTATGGTGTGCCTTCTGGAAAGAAAGGAAGGGAAGGGACATTTTAGTAATAAAATAGCTTTAGGTCTGCCTGAGGCAGCAGAAAGGGTGGAATATCTTTTTCCCACGCTGTGGTGACACGTCAGTTTTTCTATTTGCCAAGTAATAACTGTAGATTCAAGCAGGAATCTTCTGAAAATAGTGCTATGGCAAAGGGAAAGAATTTCAGGTGCATGGCAAGCTTTTCATGGCCTCTCTTATCAATCAATAGACTTCTGTCTATCAGAATCCTCCTCCCTGACCCAACCAGGGAACAGATGATGCCTGAGTTGTTGTTTTTTTTAAAAAGACACAATTCCTACAATCTCCAACTTCCTCAACTACTTCTTTGATTCACCCAATAAATGTTCACTGACAGCATGTCACATTTTAGAAATTGCCCTAGATCCTATAAAGCATTTTAAAAATGAATAATAAATGAGGTGGAATCCCTGTATTCAAGTAAAGTAGTCTTTTTTCCCCAAATATATATATAACATCCAAAGATAAACAATTACATAAAAATTTAAAAGTTAGGAATTCCATGAGAGGGAGTCTAGAAATAGTTCCATGAGTATATGTAAATTTAATTATGTAAAAGATCATACTTCAAATCCCAACAGAAGAAAGGACTACCTATTGACTGTTATCGAGAAAAATTTAAAGAAATACCTTATCTGAACATAAAAACACATTAAAACGCATCAGATGAATCTAAGAATCATAGAGCAAAACTATACATGTATTAGCAAAATTTCTATTAGAACATTCTTATCATCTTTGCTTCTAGAAAAGGCCTTTCCAGGACTCCCCAGCTGGCCCAGTGGTTAAGACTCAACACTTACATTGCAGGGGATGTGGTTTTGATCCCTGGTTATGGAACTAAGATCCCACATGCTGCAAGGCATAGCCAAAGATTAAAAAAAAAAAGAAAAACTAATCTTAAAAAACAGAAAAGGTCTTTCCAAGCATAAAGAGAAAAGATGCCAAAATTTAATATTCTAAAAATAAGATCTTCTGAATAAAAATTTCACCATGAATAAAGTTAAAAACAAGCAACAGAAGAGAAAAAACATTTGCAGAATATAATAAACGATCATTATTGAGAATAAAAAGTATAAAAAGTTCTAATTAAGCATAAGAAGAAGGAAAATAACCCAATATAAACATGGGCAAAAGAGATGAGCTGACAAACTATAAAAGAGATACTGATAACCAACACATTCATTCTTCCATTCATTCAACCAGTATTTCTTGAGTCTTCCTCTATGATAGCCACTGCCCTAGCAAGTAGACATATAGCATAAACAAAAAATACAAAAAGGAAAGGAAGAGAATTAAATATAATTTATATGATTGGCAAAAATTTACAGAGATGTGTAATATCAAGTGCTGGTGAGGATACAGAAAAATGGGCATGTCGTGAAGTTTGGGAGTATAAACTTCACAGAACTTTTGAAGTACTAAAAGTATTCGATTGTGTATTAATGCCTATAGATGGAATCTTTTTGCCTTTTCATACTGCAAAAGCCTGGCATGCTGCAGTCCATGGGGCCACAAAGAGTCAGACACGACTGAGTCACTGAAGTGAACTGATATATGGAATCTAGAAAAATGGTACTGATCAACCTACTTGCAGGGCAGGAATAGAGATGCAGACACAGAGAATGGGCTTGTGGGCACAATGGGGAAAGTAGAGGGTAGAACAAACTGAGAGAGGAGCACTGACACATATATATTACCGTGTGTAGAATAGCCAGCTAGTGCGAAGCAGCCATACAGCACAGAGAGCTCAGCTCAGTGCGCGTGACGACCTAGATGAGCAGGATGGGGATGGATGGGAGCGAGGCTCGAGAGAGAGGGGACATATGTGTACTTATAACTGATTCATGCTGTACAGAAGACATCAACACAATGTTGTAAAGCTGCTGCTGCTGCTGCTGCTGCTGCTAAGTCGCTTCAGTCGTGTCCGACTGTGTGCGACCCCATAGGTAGCAGCCTACCAGGCTCCCCCATCCCTGGGATTCTCCAGGGAAGAACACTGGAGTGGGTTGCCATTTCCTTCTCCAATGCATGGAAGTGAAAAGTGAAAGTGAAGTCACTCGATTGTGTCTGACTCTTAGCGACCCCACGGACTGCAGCCTACCAGGCTCCTCCATCCATGAGATTTTCCAGGCAAGAGTACTGGAGTGGGTTGCCATTACCTTCTCCGGTTGTAAAGCTATTATCCTTCAATTAATTTTCTTTTTAAAGTATTTGAAGTATTCTGTAAGTAACGTCTTATGGAAAACCCCAAATGAATTGTTTGGCCAGCTGAATACTAATTAGCAGATCAAGTAAAGTTGTTCATATAGTTTTATAAGCAATTTCATTTCATAGAGTCTATCCTACAGAAATATTCATACCTGACCAAAAAGCTGCAAGGATGGTGATATCTGACAGCTAGTATCTGTGGTGGGGAGAGAAAGTGGTAGCACAGGGTCCATGGAGGCCTGTCTCCACGCACTGCTGACGAGTAGACTGAAGAGAAATTCAGAGTATGTAACAGGCTTCGGAGTCAAATTACATGGGGTCAAGTTCTGATCCTGCTGCCTTCCGAATGTACAAATCCAGGATTCTCCTCCTGTGAAATAATTATTGTGCATAATTCATAAAATTGTCAGAATTCTGAGAATTCAATTAGGAAACCCATCAAAAACCACGCCAAGCAGGCACATAGAATTCATCTAGTAAGTATTAATTATTAATTAATTTTGAATTACTTGAATCAATTATAATGAGACTACATTCACATGTTATTTGTGTAGCTGAGAAAACAATCAAAAACACTCTCTAACGAAAGGCACAAATGGAGGGCTGAGAGAATTCAGAAGAGTGAGAAACCTACCAATTATAAATTTTGCCACATCCTAGACCAGCTTCTGCCTAGAATGCAACAAATGCAGAAGAATAACAAATTTTGTTAGGCAGAACCACAAACCAAAATTTGTCTTACACCTTCTTCCATAAAAATGAAGAAAAGAAAAACATAACTAATCCAATGGTCTCCTAATTGGACAGTCTAAGTAAGTGGATTAAATATTTACTGCTCCTCTAAAGATCTGCACATTTCTTTTTTTATTTTGTCAAGTTAGACAGTTATAAAACATTCTCCTAAAAGAGTCTCTTAGTAACTAAAGCAAGTTTCAAACTTCTGCAGAAATAATTCTCCTTTATGGGAATTATATTTTTTCCTAAATGATTTACTGTACAGTTGCTCATTCATGTCCATCTCTTTGCAACCCCATGGGCTGCAGCATGCCAGGCTTCCATGTCTTTCATCATCTCCCGGAGTTTCCCCAAACTAATATCCATCGAGTCGGTGATGCCATCCAACCATCTCATCCTCAGTCATCCGCTTGTCCTCCTGCCTTCAATCTTTCCCAGAATCAGGGTCTTTCCAGTGAGTCATTTCTTCCCATCAGGTGGCCAAAGTATTGGAGTTTCACTTCAGCATCAGTCCTTCCAATGAATATTCAGGACTGGTTTCCTTCAGGATGGACTGGTTGGATCTCCTTACAGTCCAAGGGACTCTCAAGAGTCTTCAGCATCACAGTTTGAAAGCATCAATTCTTCAGTGCTCAACCTTCTTTATGGTCCAACTCTCACATCCATACATGACTACTGGAATGATCCCATCCATACATGACTACCTAAAATGATTGCTATTACTTTAAAACTATGTATAAATTTTTACAACTGTGTTTTATCACTTATTTCTTTCTAACAACAATTATTCTTTAAAGAAGTTCTCAGTGTTATACAACCATGCCAGATCAGAAGAACCACCTGGGCAGGCTATTAAAAATATAGGTTCCCAGGATCCTCCTTTGGAGAGTCTGATTCCGTGGGGCTAGAATGTGGCAAAGGAATCTGCAGTTTTACAACCATCTGAGGCAATTCTCATGACTAGGCAAGGCTGGAAATGCCTGAGCTTGATTATCTGTGTCATAAGCTATGTCTCAATTTCACAGGAACCAGCTGATCCATGAGCTGAAACACTTCTGTGTACCAAGAGCAAGTACTGACAAATTGTGTTCCTGCTCTTCTGTATGGCTTTTTCAAAAGGCTTGTCTACAAATGTTATCTCGATTTCTTCATTCCCCAGTCTTTTTTTCTTTTTTAAGAAACAAAATATATTAATACATGTTGTGTGAATTTTTTTAAATTTTTAATTCATTTTATTTTCATTATTGGGGTGTAATTGTTTTACAATGTTGTGTTAGTTTCTGCTGTACAACAAGTGAATCAGCTATATGTAAACATATATCCCATCCCTCTTGAGCCTCCCTATGACCCCCACATCCCACCTCTCTGGGTCATCACAGAGCACCGAACTGAGCTCCCGGTGCTTTGGGGCAGCTTCCCACTAGCTATCTATTTTACACACAGTAGGGTATATATGCTGATGCTTCTCTCCCAGTTCATTCCTTATCCTGTACCTCCATTTATATTGGCAAGTCTAGGTCCTTTACCTTTCCACAGAGTTTATGGTCAGCTTATCAAAAGCCCACCAAAAGAAAAACAAAGAAAATGCATAAACGTAAAATTAATTTGAGAAGAATCACCATCTTTTCACTCACCAAACTGAGTCCCAGTGCCACAGTGGCTCATTTTCTCACTGTATGCCCTTCAAGAGAGTTTCAAAATTCTCTCCATAAGAGTTACACGTGCTTCTGCAGATTTACTCCTAAGTAATTTTTAGTTTTTATTGCAAACATGAATGGAGTTCCTTGAGTGTGGGTGTGGATATGAAAGAAACAAAGGAAGAAATATATATTTATATAAAACAGAAAATATGTGAAATATTGTAGATGTTGAACACTAAAAACAGCAATATAAAAACACCATCTACTTCCTTCCCCACAAGAACCAAGACTTAACCGGAATCTCATGTGGAATCTTACCTCCATGATCTTTCTCCCTTCCTCTTTTATAGTTATAAATTCTATAGTAACTTTTGTGTTAGACATTCAGTGTTTTTCTTTACGGTGCTATCACCTATTTACGTATCTGTGAACAATATACTGATCAGGTTTTGATGGTTTTCAACTCAGTGAGATAAAATTATGCTGTATGTATTCTCTATACTTCATTCAGTCAAAATCATGTTTTTCAACTGAACCATATTGATACATGTGATGGTTGTTCAATAACTGTCATAGCTGTGGAGTATTTCCAAGAGTGAACATTCTAAATTTTGTCTCTTCTATTGTAGATGGCCATTTTGGTTGTTTTCAGTTCGGGGCTATTATACAGAAACTGCTGGTATGAACAGTGTTATATGTATATCTTCAGGGAACTGTACCAGTTTTTATCAAGTCTATGTGTAGGAGTGGAAATGCTGAATAACAGAGTCTACTTATGTTTAAACTGAAAACTGTTATTAAGTAGTGTATCATTTTAGATGCCAACACTGAGAATTTCTGCTGCCCCATATTAATAACACTCAGCACAAGGCTTTTTCATTTTTGCTCATTTGTGAAGTATAGAATGGTATCTGATTGCAGTTTTATTTGTAGTTCTTTAATTCTACTGAGCTAAGCACCTTTTCATAAGTATATTGGCCTTTTGATCTTCTCTTTTGTGATATGCCTGTTTAAAAATTTGCTTATTTTTCAAAACTGCATCCCTCTTTTTTGTTGATTTCTAGGAAATCACTCTGTATTCTGAATATTAATCCTGTTTCAGTTATATCTGATATTGAAGATACTGAAAATTATCTTCCCACTATGACTTTTTATGCTCCCTTCATGTGTCTTTTGATGGAGAAGTTCATCATATAAAGTGAATAAATTTAGTCTTTTGCTCTGTAGGTTGCATTTTTTTGTATCCTATTTAGGAACTCCTTCCCTATTCCAATATTATAAACCTAATTTCTCATATTGCCTTTGAAAAGTTTCACAGTTTTGTGTTAAATATATGTCCTTTATCTACTTAGAATTCATATTTGTGTATGACATGAGGTAGGGATTGAATTAAAAATTATGTCTTGTATATTCTATTTGCTTACTGCTGATGTATAGGAACAAGAACAAATTCATCTGTATTCAGGAACTTTGCAGATTTTCTCATTAGGTCTAATAGTTATCTGTTATTGTTTACACCAAAGACTTTGACTGTGTAGATCACAATCAACTGTTGAAAATTCTTAAAGAGATGGGAATACCAGACCTCCTGACCTGCCTCCTGAGAAACATGTATGCAGGTCAAGAAGCAACAGTCAGAACCAGACATGGAACAACGGACTGGTTCCAAATTGGGAAAGGAATACATCAAAGCTGTATACCGTCACCCTGCTTATTTACATGCAGAGTGCATCATGCAAAAAGCCAGGCTGGATGAAGCACAAGCTGGAATCAAGATTGCCAGGAGAAATATCAATAACCTCAGATACGCAGAAACTGATACCACCCTTATGGCAGAAAGTGAAGAGGAACTAAAGAGCCTCTTGATGAAAGTGAAAGAGGAGAGTGAAAAATCTGACTTAAAACTCAACATTCAAAAACGAAGCTCATGACATCTGGTCCCATCATTTCATGGCAAATAGATAGGGAAACAAAGGATACAGTGACAGACTTTATTTTCTTGGGCTCCAAAATCACTGTAGATGGTGACTGCAGACATGAAATTAAAAGAGGCTTTCTCCTTGGAAGAAAAGCTATGACCAACCTAGACAGCATATTTAAAAGCAGAGTCATTACTTAGCCAACAAAGGTCCGTCTAGTCAAGGCTATGGTTTTTCCAGTGGTCATGTATGGATGTGTCATGTATGGTCATGTTGGACTATGAAGAAAGATGAGCACCAAAGAATTGATGCTTTTGAACTGTGGTGTTGGAGAAGATTCTTGAGAGTCCCTTGGACTGCAAGGAGATTCAACCAGTCCATCCTAAAGGAAATAAATCCTGAATATTCACTGGAAGGACTGATGCTGAAGGTGAAACTCCAATATTTTGGCCACCTGATGGGAGGAGCTGACTCACTGGAAAACACCCTGATGCTGGGAAAGGTTGAAGGCAGGAGGAGAAGGGGATGACAGAAGATTAGATGGTTGGATGGCATCACCGGCTCGATGGACAGGAGTTTGAGCAAGCCCCGGGATTTGCTAATGGACATGGAAGCCTGGCATGCTGTAGTCCATGGGGCTGCGAAGAGTCAGACAGGACTGAGCAACTGAACTGAGATATTCTTTAGTTCTCTCTGGTGGAAATTTCTTCATCAACAGTTTTTTTTCTTTATTTCTGTCTAGTATTTTACTATTTATTTCATTATTGTATCTATTTCATTGGTTCAGACCTCCAGCACAATATTGAGAATTCTTACATAGTTCCTGATCTTAAAAAACAAAAATGTTCCTAAAGATACAGTTCTTTCTATTTCTACTGCTGAGTTTTTTTTTTATCATTGTTGTTTATTTTAAAATCATGAACACACGTTAAGTTTTATCAAATTATTTTTCTAAGGTGTAGTAGAGTGAATAATAATGCCTAATAGATAGCTTCATTCTAAACCCCAGATCCCATGAATATTTTGTTTTATATAATAAAAGGTACTTTGCAGAAAAATGGTACAGATTAACCTATTTGCAGGGCAGGAATAGAGACGCAGATGTACAGAACAGACGTGTAGACACAGGTGAAGGGGCAGGAAGGGGGAGTGGAACGAATTTAGAGTAACACTGACAATATATACACTGCCATGTGTGAAATAGAGAGCTGGTGCGAAGCTGCTGTGCTGCACCGGGAGCTCAGCTTGGTGCTCTGTGGTGACCTAGAGGGGTGGGATGGGAGTGGGGGTGGAGTTCAAGAGGGATGAGATATATGTCTACACATGGCTGATTCACTGTGTTGTACAGCAGAGACTAACACAATATTGTAAAGCAACAATTCCTCAATTAAAAAGAAAAAAAAAAGAATTTTGAGACGGGGAAAATGTCCTGAAATAGCTGAGTGAATTAGATGCAATCACGCTGATCCCTATAAAAGGGAGTCAGGAGCATTACGGTGAGTGAGAAAGAGATTGAAATAGGTTACACTGCCGGCTTTGAAGATAGATGAGACCATAAGGCCATAAGAATGTGAGCAGCTCCCAGAAGCTAGAAAAAGAAAGGGAATGAATTTTCCTCTGAAGACTCCAGAACAAATGCAGCCCTATCAGCACCTTGATTTTAGCACACTGAGACTGACTTTGGACTTCTGACTTCCAGAACCATAAGACACTAAATTTGTGTTATTTGAAGACAGTAAATTTGTGGTCATTTCTTTACAGCAGCAATACAGGACACAAGGGCTATTGTACTGAGTTTTAACCTTGCTTCACTGGTGATTATGGTGAAAATTTCAGTTAGTGAGTCATCCTTACATTCGTGAGATGACTCTTGCTTGGTTAAGATATTTCTTAATTCAGTGGTAGATTTACTTTAGGAATATTATATTTAGATTATTGTAACTTTGTTCATAAATAAGATTAGCCTTTAACTGTCCTTTTTCATACTACTTTTTTGGGGTAGCACAATTACCTGGCCTCCTGAAAGGAATTGAGGAGCACACCCTCTTCTACTCTTGTATATGTTAATAAACATGTCTTATAAGATTGGGATTATTGTTTTCCTTAAAAGCTTCATAAAATTCAGCTATAAAAGGTTCAGAGAAGACTGCCATTAGTTGAGACACAAACATGTCAATTGGTTTGGGAATATCTGATGCTCTAAGAATCATGGCATTTGTTTCGATAGAAAAAAGAAAAAGCCTGCCACTGTTGTGTGTCAATATGTGAATGTTCATTCAGTGTTTTAGTGTGTATAAGTCTTTATAGGTTTTATAATTTCTTTTGAATCTATTTTCTAGAAAAGTATTTCAGCTCTTTTTCAATCATTAACATGTCTGTTTATAACATTCTCTTCTTAAGCTTTTACTTTACATGTAGTGATGCCTGTTATTTAATGCCTAATATTATTTGTGCTTTCTCTTTATTTATTCAGTCTTAGAAAAAGTTATTTTATTAGTATTTTCCTTCTGACAATTAGCTTTTTATTTAGTCGATCTTATATTGCTTTTTAATTTCTATTTCTTTAATCATGCTCATATCATTATTATTTTCTTTCTTCTATGTCATTTGGGCTTACTCTATTTTTCTCTTTTAAAAATTTTAGGTGACTACTTAGCTTATGAATTTTTAGCCTTTTTCTTTGCAAATATGTTTAGCTATTAAAGAAAAACTGGAATATAAACAAATCATTGTACCCCCTTCTTACCCATTAAAATTTTATTAAGCGAGTTCTTTACAGTAAATTCTGTAACAAAACTCACAACATTTTCCTTCATCTCTGTCAGACAGGAAGAAAATTTCCTCTACCGTTCTGGGTTCTTCTGGATGGTCTAAGAATTAAATTGACAATGAGACAGATGAACAGGAGAAAATCAAACAGAAGTTTAGTAACATGGATACATGGGAGGGACCTAGGAAAACTGAGTAACTCGCCAAAATGGCTGAAACCCTCACCTGAAGTATTATCTTCGGCTTAAAAAAAACGAAGAAGAAAAGAAAACAATATCAAGGGTAGTGGGACTTTGGGACTTGAGAGAGGAAGAAGGCAACTGCATGGAGATGGAAAAGCAGGTGTCTGGTAAATAAATTTCCCTGGGCCATATAAAGAAAATGGTATGCAGAAAGAACTCTGATCTTTATGGACCACACCTAGTCTGAATTCTTTTCAAATATCTCTGGAGATAGCTCTATCCTTTATCTAAATTCTTTAGGCAACTATGGAGGAGGTAAAAAGCAAGATTTCCAGAGCCTTCTGTTTCTTAAAAAAATCAGCTTAAATAATCTTCATGCCAAAGAGACACATTTTGGAACAGCAATTTTTGCTTCCCTATATCACAAATGATAAAAATCTTTTGGTCACTTCAGTCCCAAGAATAGTCTAATAATTGTAATACTTAAAACAGTTGGTCCCATGTAATAGTCAAAACTCTGAAATTCATGAAAAGTCAAAACATATTCTCAATGTTCATTCAGGCCTGCTTCAGAATCTGTTGTGCAAAGAGGGTTTTGGGGTGCACTGCTTCTGTGTTCCCCATCCTTTCATTGTCTCCCCACTGAGGATCTCTACCCCTCACCCCCACCCCAGTCCATTAGTGAAACCATGCAACTCAAATTGAGACTTGAACCTACGATCTTTTAATTGAGATCACACCTGTTCTCAGGACTTAATGAAGCTCAGGTTCTTAATGATTCAGAGCAGGAAGAGTTCAGTCAGAGACAAAGTGACAGGTAGGAAGTGGATTTATTTTGAAAGAAACACACAGGTTGCAAAGAGTTGGACATGACTGAAGCAACTTAGCACACACGCACGCACACTTCACAGAGTACAGGCCATTTCAGAAGGCAAGGGTGGGGATTTTTCCAGCAACTGGGCCACCACCCACTGTTGACATTTTATGTTTGACCTTGGAACCATCAAGGGACCTGCGGTTGTGTCATTTAGCTTGTTGATGTGTTGCAATCAAGTTCTAGTGGAAGTCTTGTCCACCATGGTGGACCTAGTTGCTTCTAACCATTTACATCGTGTCCTATGGCTTCATCATTCTTTTAGAGAGTGTGCCCTGCCCCCTTCCCTTCTGTTTCACTAGCATGGCAGCCAGGAATTTTCAGAGTTCAAGGCAGGAAGCCCTTTCTCTGACAGCATCTAAGAGTTTAGTGGGTGTTTATAAAGCTACCCTTCTACTCATTACATTGGTTAAGACTCTTTAAAGACCCAAATTAGGGGACATTTTACAATATAACTAGCCAGCTGGCCAGCACTCTTTAAGGATGTCATGGTCATGACAACAAAGGAATCATTCTAGATGAAAGGAAACTGAGTAGACAGGACAATTACATGCAATGTGTGATCCTAGATTTGGATACAAAAAAAAGGACGCAAGTTGGACAACTGGCAAACTCTGGATAATGTTTGTTAGTAGATAGTGCTGTGTGAATGGTAATTTCCTGGCTTTCACAATTGTACTATAGCCATGTAAGATTGTAACATTTAGGAAACCTAAATGTATACAATATTTTTTGGTACTATTTTTTTGTATATCTGAAATTATTTTAAAATAAAATATGAAAAAAAAGTCTATGTGCCTGTGATCTCAAGTTTAAATCTCTAGCCCAAATCTCTCCCCTGAACTCCAGACTAGTTTATCTAGTGTGTCCAGTTTTCTGCTTCTTATGTCCCTGTGATGTAACACAGACATTTCAAGCTTACAATCTCTTAACTTGAACTCTTACCTTATCGTCACAGTCTCTTCACAATCAGGATAAAAGTCTTTATCCTGATCCCTAAATGCCACCACTACCTATCCAACCATATTCAATCCAGCACTGAAATCTGTTGATCCTATTTACAAATATGTATCTCAAATCCATGTGACCCCCTCAATTTCTGTTGCCATGACTCTAGTCTAAGAGTCATGACCTTGACCTCCTGTGTAGTCTATTGTCACAGTTTCCCAACTAGCTTGTCTGCTTTGACGAGGGCCACCATCCAAGCCATTCTCCAAACAGATTCCATGTGATACCTTTAAAATGTACATTAGATCATGACTCTCCCACTTTGAAAATACTTCAATAGTGTCTCACTGTACCTAGAATAAAATTTAAAATTCTTAAGTTGGTTTAAAAAAACCTTAAGTAGGTTTCCACACCTAAGCCTATACAATTTGTCTGTCCTCCTTAACTCTCTTCCAAACACACAAACCACACTCTCATCAGGCTCTCATCAGCATGCGTGAGAGTCCTCAAAAACTGAGATCTATGTGTTGCCTCAGGATCTATGCAATCGCTTTCTTCTTCACTGGATGCCCCTTCTACTGCCTAGGATCCTCTTCCTAATAGTTTCCCCTTGACTAATTCCTTTCCACTCATCACATTCAAGTCTCAGATTGAATGTCACCTTTTAGAAGTTTTTCTTTTATAAGCATTTAGGATAACTTTTAATTATAACTTCAATTGTCACTTATTCAATATCTGTGTCTACCACTAAACTTCAAGCTTGGTGAGAGCTAGAATCAGGTCTGTTTTGTCCTCCTTTATATACCAGTATTTAGCTTATGCTCAATAAATACATGATAACAACTACTTGATGAGCAGCAAGCTAAATTTGTTTTATAATGATGGCCTCTGTAGGCTAGAGATGAGGAATTATTTCCACACCTAAGCAGATGCAGAAGAGGTATCTTCTTCCATAACACAGTTCAGCATCTCCAGTTGGTGGGCATTCTGTGATTTAACATGAAATGAGTAGAGTGGCCTCACATGCTGGCTGGACAGTCATCTCCCCACCAATTCCCTCTGGTAACTGTAGTCTGCAATGCATTGGGAAGTGCACACTTGGCCTCTCCCTGTATGTCAGAAACATGCACACAACCACAACCATTTCTGAGTCTCAGAACTATGATGTTGAGAAGATCTAAATTATGAAGCAAAATTTGCACTTACTGTACTTGGGTCATAAAATTCTGGGTATAAGGTGGCAGTGGGAATGTTCTCATGTAACTTTCTGAACTTTGGAGGTACATGAGAGCTGGGTTTAGAGCCTTTGAAGATTTTGTTGGGAATGTATAAGTTCCAGAAGCAAAATAAGAAGAAATGAGAAGGGAGATTTCACTTTAAGGATTTTAATTTCACCGTGGAAACTTAATAATAATAAAAACAAAAAGTATTTAGATTTCAAGCTTTTCATATTATTGCCATTGTGTTAATAGGATTACTGGAATCTGTACATAATCCTCTTTAATTAACTGAGTTGCATAATCCAAGAAGGACTGTGAAACAGGGGGTGAAGTTTTTTTAGAAAGTGTGACCTAAGAATTAACATAATCAATACCATGTGGACTTATTTCAGAACCTCTTCTGATCATTTCTGGATCTTTTCCCATGGGAGACATTCTGGACCTTAGATTTGGCTTTTAAATTCAATGGATCAAAAAGATAAATAGTGAAGTCAGAAGAGAACTTAGGCAGAACATCCTCTAATATAAATTGTACCAGTGTTTTCTTAGGTCAGCCTCCCAAGGCAAAGAAATGAAGCAAAAATAAACAATGGGACCTAATTAAACTTACAAGCTTTTGCACAGCAAAGGAAATCATAAACAAAACAAAAAGACAACCTATGGACTGGGAGAAAATATTTGCAAATGATGTGACTGACAAGCACTTATTTCTAAAATATACAAGCAGCTCATACAACTCAGTAACAACAACAAAAAACAACCCAATCGAAAAATGGGCAGAGAGCTAAATAGATATTTCTCCAAATAAGACATACAGAAGGCCAATAGACACATGAAAAGATGCTTATCACTGCTAATTACTAAAGAATTGCAAATCAAAACTACAACGAGATACTACTTCACATCAGTCAGAATAAACATCATCAAAAAGTCTACAAATAATAAATGTTAGAAAGAATATGGAGAAAAAGGAATCCTCCTACACTGTTGGTGGAAATGTAAGTTAGTGCAGCCATTATGAAAAACAGTATGGAGGTTTCATTAAAAAATCTAAAAATAGAGTTATTAATCCCACTATAGGCATACACCCAATCAAAACTATAATTCGAAAAGATACATGCATTCCTATGTTCATAGCAGCACTATTTACAATAGCCAAGACATGGAAACAACTTAAATGTCCATTGACAGATGAATGGATAGACAAGGTATGGTATATACTATACCATGTTTGCAAATGACATTGCTCCTCACATCCAAAGGTCAGTGTGGGAATGCATTTTGGTTTTTCTTTCCTGGATGTTTCTTCTCCATAGCCTAAATTATGGGAAGATTTCAGAAAAAGTAGTTGAGTCTATAATAAATAGTCCACTGAGTTTTAGGTGTCAGTCATTAAGGGATAAATTTCTGCTTCTCTTCATATAGACTTAAGGGGACACGGATCATGAAGACAGGACCTGAACTGACGGATGAAGCCAGGAAGGGAGTAAGGGGGCATCATGTAAGTCTGGACCAGCCTTAGAGACCAGGACAGCACAAATAAGCCACTATATCTGTCTGGTTGCTGATGTCAGCAGTAATGCTCTGGATCTCTGTAGGCAGGAATAACTGCACCACATCTATCCTCAGGAAAATTCCCGATAAAAGGAGCCCAGATGGGACTGCGGCAGGAGAATGGAAATCCTGACAATAGGCGCCGTTTCCTTTTTTGTTCAAAAACCCGACAAATGAAAGGGTTCTAAACTTAAACACTGGCTGGACTAAAAAGAACTGAAGTAAACCTTGTATACGTTACATAAGTCATGACTTCACCAAATGCAAGCTCCTTGAAGCAAGGGACTTTGGTTTTGTTCCCTGAGTTATACTCTATGCCTGGCAGTAGATATTTAATGTATACATATTGATAATATGAAAGTATTCCAATCTCATCATGACTTCAGCAGGGCCAGGAGGACCTGTTTGGCTTGGAACCATCATGATAGAATATAACTCTGACCTTCCTTACCTCAAGAACAGCCAAATCCAGAAGAGTTCTTCCTTCTTCCTGGTAGTGAGACCAGTCCCTTAAAACAAGCCACAATCCTTGGGTTGTTGCAAAGACACACCACTGTCTGCTTATCTTCAAGTGAAGCCAGGACAGTAGATGTCTAGTATCAACTGTGTCAAGGACGTAAGAGTGATACTGGACGAATATTCTAGTGCTGCACAGCCTGTCTTCCTTCCAAACTGAGAGCAATCACTTCTCCAACTCGGGCTTTGTACTAGCTGTTCTTTCTGCTTGGAAAGCTCATTCCCAGAATTACAAGACCCGACTACTTCTTAGCATCCCTGGCTTGGTATTAGTGTCGCCTCCTCAAAGAGGCCTTCCAACCTGCTGTGGTACCTCAGTCACTCTACGGCATCAACACACTTTCTCAAGCAAGCTCATATTCTCCCTTTTCTTTGATGGTGTTTTGCTTTTGTTTTTATCTGATTTGTATCTGTCTTCTTCTAGAATGCAGCTGTAGTCATTAGTTGGGTGACTTTGGCCAGACTCTCAGAGCCTCAGTTTCCTTGTCAAGTTAATAAGTATCAAATGAAATAATGATGGAGACAGTCCTGGCATATAGTCCATTTTCAAGAAGCACTGGTTTAGAAAAAAAAAGGATTACTCAATTTAGTAAGCTTAATCTTTTGAAGGGGGAAAAAACAGTGACAAATACCATTTTAAATTCTAAGAAGAAGAAATATAATTTGCTATTCCATAAACAGGAAGACACTTCTTTCAACTTTATAGTGAGGAATATATGAAAAGAGTGATAAAGATAAAACTTTTTTTCGAACCCATAGAGGGAATGATAATTAAATAACACTACAGTTTTCCTTTAATACAGTTCTTTAGATGAATAAAGAAATGACTCAGTGTTGCCAGGATTTTCCACTAGAAGCATTTCAGTTTCTCTTTAAGATTCAGAAACAGGTATGAAATCTTCCTAATTTTTTGCAGAAAATTGTTAATTCCATGACTCAGGAGTGTTTTATAGACTTCTACAGTGTAATGAGCCCATCTTGTGGCCTTTTATAATATTGCTACTTTTAAAGTGAAACACATTTTTTAAACCATAGGTTTCAGTTCAGTTCAGCTCAGTTCAGTCGCTCAGTCGTGTCTGACTCTTTGTGACCCCATGAATTGCAGCACGCCAGGCCTCCCTGTCCATCACCAGCTCCGGGAGTTCACTCAGATTCACGTCCATCGAGTCAGTGATGCCATCCAGCCATCTCATCCTGGGTCGTCCCCTTCTCCTCCTGCCCCCAATCCCTCCCAGCATCAGAGTCTTTTCCAATGAGTCAACTCTTCGCATGAGGTAGCCAAAGTACTGGAGTTTCAGCTTTAGCATCATTCCTTCCAAAGAAGTCCCAGGGCTCATCTCCTTCAGAAGGGACTGGTTGGATCTCCATAGGTTTAAAGGTGTCATTTATTCAACAACTTCTGAGTACTCCCTGTGCTCCAGGCATTTTGATGACTGCTGGAGATGTGGTAGAAAGAGACTTTTAGGAACAGGTAATCACAGTAAGAAAGTTAAGTGCTACCGTACGGAAGTACAAACGCACTATACCAGAGTTAAGGGAAGTGCTCCGGAAATCAGAATGAAACTGGTATAGCTCCGTTTCCAGGAATAACTCCAATCACTGGAGAAATCATGTAACACTAGACATTGGGTTAAACATTAATTTAAAGTCTTCCATTCCACACGCAAGTATTATATGCAGATTTTTTTTTTAGCCACAGAAAACTCAGTATATCTGGCTATAATCTCAATTACCCATTCTCAGGGTGTGACAAGCATAATATTTTAAAAATATCTTCCTATGTATGTCACTTATTGGTAAGCAGGTTTTCTATCTCCCTACACCCACTCACATCACAGCTTTGAAGAAACAGAGACACAGTGATCTTTGGGGAAGTGAAGGATAAGACAGAGAATATTTTAATCAGCCAGGGAGAGAAGGGGAAAGCTTGTCCTTTACAATATGATGAGAGAAAGTGTGAATAGAGGAGAATGTGAAGAGAGAATGTGAATAGAAATAGGGAATATAACTTCCCTGGGTGTCCAGCGGTTAAGACTCTGCAATTCCAGTGCAGCGGGTGCCAGTTTGATCCCTGGTTGAGGAACTAGGATCCCACGTGCCATGCAGGGCAGCCAAAAAACAAAGAAGTAGAGCAGATAAATGACCAGGTGTGCGCCCAACCTCCTGGCTTGAAGGCTCTGCAGGGGGAGGAGGAGGAGGTGACAGACTGGGAGGAGCATTCCTTATTCAGGACTCTGGGAGGGGCCCATAATGCAGAGTGGCCCTTGACCAACTAATGGCCACACCCTGTATAGGTGAGACAGTGGAGAGGCATGGTCAGCCAGAGACAGGATCAACCTCTGTTCCTGGGAACAGGGCTCCTGGGATGAGAATGCACAGGCCATAGTTGGGGGAAAAGTTGAGCCACAGCCTCTGCTGCAGAGTAGACATCCCTGGCCAAGGGCAGATGGAGGGTATAACAGAGACTCAACAGGACTTAGCACTACGAGGAGCCAAAGAGAGGCCACATCAGCACAAAGGGGCGATCAGCACTGGACCGAGGTGAGAAAAACTGCAGCCCAAGTTTACCAAGCAGAGAACTCAGCAGTAGACAGAGACAGAACTCAGGGATTCTAGCAACAAACATTACAAAAGCCTCAACCCATACCCAAGGAGGAAGGCTTTCAGCCCAAAAGCAAGGATGTCATATGGGCAACATCCATATACCCTGATGTCTGGGTCCCCCCACCCCTTCTGTTCAGAATATAGTCTTTACTCACTTCTACATCTTACACCCATGTATCATCTCATTCAGCAAAACAAAAGGCTCGTCCTCCTTAAAAAGCATTAAAGACAGAATCAGAAATAGTTAACTATTTTAATATATGTTCTTTCCTAATACTTATATTATCATAAGATTGAACATAGGGTTTCATGGTAAAAGTACATTAAAAATATCAAAGGAAGTAAAAAATAGAAGGTTTTAATCTTGATATCATTTCTCTGGAAAGATCTCTTTGGCAGAAGTGTGCTTAAACAAGCTAAAATTTTCTTTCTCTTCTTTCTCTTTGTTCACTTACTCCAGATGCTATGTGTACAATTAATACAACTATGATTAAGAGAAGAGGGATTTTTTTTTTTTAAATTCCTTCAAAGTTTTCAGATCTGGAGAGCAGATGAATTTTTCAGCAATCCATTCAACTAATTTGTTTTAAGTATTTTCTAAGCATACTGTGCTGGGCACTAGACAGAACCAGTTATATTAGAAATTAAGAATGTAAGAAATGAAATAGCTTCTTAAAGGATTAGATCAAGTAAGCTGTCATAGTTTTATCAAGATGACTGATTCTCAAGCCAAGTACATTTTCCAAGGATTTAAGGTTTTGCTGACTTTTTCTCAGATCACTTGGTTATAGAATTGCTTTCCTGAAATTAAAGTAAGATTAATTCTCCAGTTAAGTGGCTTTATGTCAAGTATCAACATGACAGTTTCCTTTAAAAAAAAAAAAGTCCTTCTAAATAAACACTCAATTTCCTGTTTTCATATTCTTCATTCATTCAATGGACTCAATAAATATTTATTGTCTGCTTCCATGTGGCAGTAAACTGTACTAGATGTTTGTGATGCAATGGGAAGCAAGACTTTCAGTTCCTATGTTTTTCTCCATTGACCCTCTCTATCTAAAGGGATCTGAAACTCTAGTCTAGATTTTAGACTGCTCTAGACCTCCCAGTCTACAGTTCCATCTGCCTTTAGGTACGGAGGGTCAGCCCTTTCCTGTGTCAAGCCATTCAATGGGTCATTTGCATCCGTGCTGCTATCAACCACCTGTGGTCACATTGCTCCAACACCATGCTGTGTCCACGGCCTCTTCCTCTAACTGGGTCTCACCTTCCTTGAGTCAGGGAAAGGGAAGTAAGGCACAAATCTTGCTCTGGATTTCTCAACTCCATTGTGGGGTTTCTGTTACCCCAAATGACCTACACTCTAGGGGAAAGAGACAAAAAAGTAAGAAGGCGTCTCACTTGGAACTTACAGTCCTCTCCCTCATTCCAGCCTCCTCTGCTCAGGCCCCTAAAGAGCTTTTATCTTCTCCCTGTGTGAAGTGTCCTGTATCTTTCCTGCTCTGGAGCTTATAGTAACATTCTCCCTTAGCTCCCCAGTCTTTGGTTCTTAATTATTAAAGAATAGCTTTTGGAATTTGGGGAATCCTTTTCTCTTTGGGGGTGCCTAGTTTCACAGTTGAAACTCTGCCCGTCAAAACTATTTTCTCCCTATGGACTATGAATGTCAAAACTGAGAGTGACCTCATTATTCTAGTCTGTCTTTGTCTTCTTCCTCAATCAACAAATGGGTGAAGAACCACAGACAATGAGAATAATTTCAATAAAGCGGGTCATGGAACCTCAGTCTAAAACTGCAGCAGCAGGGGTAGTAGGATTGTTGTTGTTGCTTAGTTGCTAAATTGTGCCCAATTCTTTGTGACCCCATGGACTGTAGCCCACCAAGCTCCACTGTCTATTGGGTTCTCCAGGCAAGAATACTGGAGTGGGTTGCCATTTCCTTCTCCAGAGGATCTTCCCCACCCAGGGATTAAACTTGAGCCTCCTGCTTGACAGGTGGATTCTTTACCAGTGAGCTACATGGGAAGCCAGAAGTAGGATACTGCTACTTACATTCCAGTAATTACCTGCTAAGTATCAGTTTCTCTCACTAGGCTGCAGTGTCTCTATAACAGAGACTATGTCTGTTTTTCCCTCTAGTGCTTCCCCAGTTAATAAAGACATGACTCTTGCCCTCAGTATCCAGACAGACAATTAAACAAACAATTACAAGGCCATGTGTTCTGCTCTATAACAAGATACGATAAAGTGCCTTAGGAGAACATTTGAGGATGACTTAACGGCACCCCACTCCAGTACTCTTGCCTGGAAAATCCCATGGACGGAGGAGCCTGGTAGGCTGCAGTCCATGGGGTCGCTAAGAGTCAGACACGACTGAGCAACTTCTCTTTGACTTTTCACTTTCATGCATTGGAGAAGGAAATGGCAACCCACTCCAGTGTTCTTGCCTGGAAAATCCCAGGGACGGAGGAGCCTGGTGGGCTGCCGTCTATGGGGTCACACAGAGTCGGACACGACTGAAGCGACTTAGCAGTACACCAGACTTGGGGAGGATCCCAGAAGAGCTAGATAAGCTCGGACCTGACGGAGAAAGAGAAGTTAGTCAAATAAAGGTTATTTGTGAGGGACTCAAAAATTATGCTCTAGCATTTGGATTTATTTCTAAAGGTAATAGAAAACCACTGAAGGGTATAAATAGGGGACTGAAGGCTTTTATACTAAAAAGGCATTGTGTAGGATAGAGAATGAAAACAGAAGGATATCTGGAAGTGGGAGCGGCTGTTAGGAAGTGTCTGCCTACTCTGGGCAAGTTTGCAGAATTCCAGGTGGCCAGGTCAAGGGTGACAGCGGGAATGGAGAGAAGGACTGAGTTGGTGATGAAACAGAGAAGGAATGAGAGGACTTCAGGACACTGCCTAGGTTTCTGACTTGAGTAACCGGGTGGTACCACTGGCTGATATAAAAGATAGGAGCAGAAATGGTTTTGTGAGCAATCTACAAAGCTATTTGGAATGTTTTTGCATAAAGGCCTCTGTGGTTATTTGTTCCTTATACATATTTTCACTGCCAGAGGCTCATTTTTACAAATTTCTCCTCATCAGCAATAGAAAGTTGCTCAGTCATGTCCAACTCTTTGCTACGCCATAGACAATACAGTCCATGGAATTCTCCAGGTCAGAATACTGTATTGGGTAGCCTTTCCCTTCTCCAGGGGATCTTCCCAACCCAGGAATCGAACCCAGGTCTTCCGCATTGCAGGCAGATTCTTTACCAGCTGAGCCACAAGGGAAGCCCAAGAACTGGAGTGGGTAGCCAATCCCTTCTTCAGCAGATCTTCTCAACCCAGGAATCAAACCAGGGTCTCCTGCATTGCAGGTGGATTCTTTATCAACTAAGCTATGATGGAAACTCCCATTTTTACAAATTTCTCCTCACTAGCAATAATCATGTTACCTTTCTAAGATTTAGGGAAAGTTAGATACCTTCCTTGGAGAAGGTAATGGCACCCCACTCCAGTACTCTTGCCTGGAAAATCCCATGGATGGAGGAGTCTGGTAGGCTGCAGTCCATGGGGTCGCTGAGAGTTGGACAGGACTCAGTGACTTCACTTTCACTTTTCACTTTCATGCACTGGAGAAGGAAATGGCAACCCACTCCAGTGTTCTTGCCTGGAGAATCCCAGGGACGGGGGAGCCTGGTGGGCTGCCGTCTATGGGGTCGCACAGAATCGGACACGACTGAAGTGACTTAGCAGCAGCAGCAGCAGCAGAGACCTTCCTCTCCAGGCCTGGCATTCATCCCACGTAAGCTGGAGCCACAAACTTTCTCTGTAAAGAGCCAGATAACTATTTAACTATGCTATCATAGCAAAAACAAACAAAAAATAGCCATTAAAAATAAAACGGATGAGCTTGACTGTATTCCAATAGAACTCTATTCACAAAAATAGACAGTGGGCAGAATTTGGTCCATGGGTTGCAGCTTGCCAAGTCCTGAGTTAAAACTGTGTTTCCCAATATACTCTAGCAATGCATAACCTTTAAACACTTCTGGATGTACTTCCACTTAGAAATTTAAAAAATCATTTCTCCATTTGTGGGTAGTGTTTTAGCTTGGGCCACTATAACAAATGACCTAGACTGGGTGGCTCAAACAACAGACATTTATCTCTCACAGTTCTGGAGTCTGGGAAGTCCAAGATCAAAGTGCCAGCAGATTTAGTTTTTGGTGAGGGCCCTCTGCCAGGCATGCAGACAGCTGTCTTCTTGTACCTCACATGGCAGAGAGCAGAGAAAGGAGACAAGCTCTCTTGTGTCTCTTCTTATTAGGCCGCTAATCCCATCGTGAGGGCTCCACCCTCAAGACCTAATTAACCTCCTCAAAGTCCCATCTCCAAATACCACCACACCATATGTTTTCAACATATCAATTTTAAGGGGCACACAGCCATTCCATCCTTGCTGCTACTGCTGCTAAGTCGCTTCAGTCGTGTCTGACTCAGTGTGACCCCATAGACGGCAGCCCACCAGGCTCCCATCATCCCTGGGATTCTCCAGGCCAGAACACTGGAGTGGGTTGCCATTTCCTTCTTCAATGCATGAGAGTGAAAAGTGAAAGTGAAGTTGCTCACTCCTGTCCAACTCGTAGCGACCCCATGGACTGCAGCCCACCAGGCTCCTCTGTCCATGGGATTTTCTAGGCAAGACTACAGGAGTGGGGTGGCACTGCCTTCTCCATTCCATCCTTCAGTTCAGTTCAGTTCAGTTACTCAGTCGTGTCCGACTCTTCGCGAACCCATGAACCGTAGCACGCCAGGCCTCCCTGTCCATCACCAACTCCTGGAATTCACTCAGACTCACGTCCATAGAGTCAGTGATGCCATCCAGCCATGTCATCCTCAGTCATCCCCTTCTCCTCCTGCCCCCAATCCCTCCCAGCATCAGAGTCTTTCCCAATGAGTCAACTCTTCACATGAGGTGGCCAAAGTACTGGAGTTTCAGCTTTAGCATCATTCCTTCCAAAGAACACCCAGGGCTGATCTCCTTCAGAATGGACTGGTTGGATCTCCTTGCAGTCCAAGGGACTCTCAAGAGTCTTCTCCAACACCACAGTTCAAAAGCATCAATTCTTCGGCGCTCAGCCTTCCTCACAGTCCAACTCTCACATCCATATATGACCACAGGAAAAACCGTAGCCTTGACTAGACGGACCTTAGTCAGCAAAGTAATGTCTCTGCTTTTGAATATGCTATCTAGGTTGGTCATAACTTTTCTTCCAAGGAGTAAGCATCTTTTAATTTCATGGCTGCAGTCACCATCTGCAGTGATTTTGGAGCCCAGAAAAATAAAGTCTGACACTGTTTCCACTGTTTCCCCATCTATTTCCCATGAAGTGATGGGACCAGATGCCATGATCTTCGTTTTCTGAATGTTGAGCTTTAAGACAACTTTTTCACTCTCCTCTTTCACTTTCACCAAGAGGCTTTTTAGTTCATCTTCACTTTCTGCCATAAGGGTGGTGTCATCTGCATATCTGAGGTTACTGATATTTCTCCCGGCAATCTTGATTCCAGCTTGTGCTTCATCCAGCCCAGTGTTTCTCATGATGTACTCTGCATAGAAGTTAAATAAGCAGGGTGACAATATACAGCCTTGACGTACACCTTTTCCTATTTGGAACCAGTCTGTTGTTCCATGTCCAGTTCTAACTGTTGCTTCCTGACCTGCATACAGGTTTCTCAAGAGGCAGGTCAGGTGGTCTGGTATTCCAATCTCTTTCAGAATTTTCCACAGTTTATTGTGATCCACACAGTCAAAGGCTTTAGCATAGTCAATAAAGCAGAAAGAGATGTTTTTCTGGAACTCTCTTGCTTTTTCCATGATCCAGCAGATGGTGGCAATTTGATCTCTGGTTCCTCTGCCTTTTCTAAAACCAGCTTGAACATCAGGAAGTTCATGGTTCACGTATTGCTGAAGCCTGGCTTAGAGAATTTTGAGCATTACCTTACTAGCATGTGAGATGAATGCAACTGTGTGGTAGTTTGAGCATTCTTCGGCATTGCCTTTGTTTGGGATTGAAATGAAAACTGACCTTTTCCAGTCCTGTGGCCACTGCTGAGTCTTCCAAATTTGTTGGCATATTGAGTGCAGCACTTTCACAGCATCATCTTTCAGGATTTGAAATAGCTCAAGTGGAATTCAATCACCTCCACTAGCTTTGTTCGTAGTGATGCTTTCTAAAGCCCACTTGACTTCACATTCCAGGATGTCTGGCTCTAGATTAGTGATCACACCATCATGATTATCTGGGTTGTGAAGATCTTTTTTGTACAATTCTTCTGTGTATTCTTGCCACCTCTTCTTAATACCTTCTGCTTCTGTTAGGTCCAGACCATTTCTGTCCTTTATGGAGCCCATCTTTGCATGAAATGTTCCCTTGGTATCTCTAATTTTCTTGAAGAGATCTCTAGTCTTTCTCATTCTCTTCTTTTCCTCTATTTCTTTGCATTGATTGCTGAAGAAGGCTTTCTTATCTCTTCTTGCTATTCTTTGGAACTCTGCATTCAGATGCTTATATCTTTCCTTTTCTCCTTTGCTTTTCACTTCTCTTCTTTTCACAGCTATTTGTAAGGCCTCCCCAGGCAGCCATTTTGCTTTTTTGCATTTCTTTTCCATGGGGATGGTCTTGATCCCTGTCTCCTGTACAATGTCACGAACCTCATTCCATAGTTCATCAGGTACTCTATCTATCAGATCTAGGCCCTTAAATCTATTTCTCACTTCCACTGTATAGTCATAAGGGATTTGATTTAGGTCATACCTGAATGGTCTAGTGATTTTCCCTACTTTCTTCAATTTGAGTCTGAATTTGGTAATAAGGAGTTCATGATCTAAGCCACAGTCAGCTCCTGGTCTTGTTTTTGTTGACTGTATAGAGCTTCTCCATCTTTGGCTGCAAAGAATATAATCAATCTGGTTTTGGTGTTGACCATCTGGTGATGTCCATGTGTAGAGTCTTCTCTTGTGTTGTTGGAAGAGGGTGTTTCCATCCTTAATAGACAGTATATAGGACAAAGATGTAATTTGAAATTATCTTATTATTAAAGGCCATTACGTTGACTTTATAACCACAGCATCTTTATTTAAAATATTGATAATATATGAAACTAGACTTCTACTTTCTCCCCATTAACAGGTAACATATATTTTAGTTTTTACCCTTTGAGACAAGCATCACTTTCCAAATGATAAGATAATAGAATAAACGTCGATTTCCTATTTGCAGATTAGATAATACTTATTGCTCCTAAATAAAATGTAATTTGGATACAACTATCATTATATATTTTTCATTCTCAAATGAATAGGTATTTAACGTACTGGCAATCGTTTGACATATAAAATGAGAAAATTAAATAATGCAACTTTTGTATTTGTTGAAAATCAAACAGAGACAAAATTGGAAAAATTGTCATCTCCCACTTCTCAGCTCTATACTTCCCACCCCACAACGACATTACGTTCTCCTGCTACAGATCCTCATACCCATCTAAACTTTTTATTTGAGGGGATGACACAGTAGCTGAAAGCTGAAATCAGGTTGGAGTTGAGATTTTAAGTCAGATCACACCAGTCCTCTGCTCACAGCCCTCCATGGCTCGCCATTTCAACGGAAGCAAAAAGTCAAAGTCCTTCCGCTGGCTTGCTTATAAGTTCCTGACCTCCATTTTCACCTTCCTCCTCTATTTTAGCTTCTTTGCTCTTCTCAGACTTGCCTAGAGCCCTTAACGTGCCTTTGCCTGGAGACCATTTCTGCCAGCTTAGTATATGGCTCATCTTATCTTCTCTTTCCGGCTTCTCCGATAGCTCAGTTGGTAAAGAATCCACCTGCAATGCAGGAGACCTGGGTTCGATTCCAGGGTCCAGAAGATCTGCTGGAGAAGGGACAGGCTACCCACTTCAGTATTCCTGGGCTTCCCTTGTGGTTCAGCTGGTAAAGAGTATGCCTGCAATGCAGGAGACCTGCATTCAGTCCCTGGGTTGGGAAGATCCCCTGGGGAAGGGAAAGGCTATCCAGCATCCTGATCTGGAGAATTCCATGGACTTTTCTTTTACATCTCTGCAGAAATGCTACCTCTTCAGCCATACAGAACCAGGAGGGCATAAAATACCTGCAACTCCATCCTGCCCCCTTTCTCTCTGTTTGTTTCTATAATACGCATCATCATCTTATTTATTATATGTATTTTTATTTACTGTCTGATATTGTATGAGGACAATTATTTCATTGGAAAAGACTCTGATGCTATGAAAGACTGAGGGTAAAAGGAGAAGGGGACAGCAGAGGATGAGATGGTTAGATAGCACCACCTACTCAATGGACATGAATTTGAGCAAACTCTGGGAGATGGTGAAAGACAGGGAAGCCTGGTGTGCTGCAGTCCATGGGCTCAGAAAGAGTCCAGACAAGACTTAGTGACTGAACAACAACTGTATGAGGGCAGAAACTTTGTTCAGTTCCCTGCTCTCAACCCACCTCCTAGAGCAATGTCTGGCAAGACATATATGCTTAGTAACTATTTGTAAATAGGAATGAAGAGCATGTACTTCAGCTTGTACTTGTGTGATAATCTGTTTGATACTTATATTAGTCAAAACTGTAAACTCTATTAAGATAAAGTCTTTATCCATTTTCACTCATTTTATTTATTCAGCATATTTGTTGAGTGCCCACCCTATGTAAGCAATGTTCTAAGTACTGGACAAAGTTATGTTTTCATGGAGTCTCTATTCTAAAAGCCACTAATTTGTCACCTATCTATAACCTGGTGACTGCTACTTAGTACAATGTAGCAGATTATATTTTCCAAAGAATATACAACATTTGTCACCTGTTATAGGTTGAATTGTATCCCCAGAAAGATATATTGAAATCCCAATTACCAGTACCTAAGATTGTGTCTTTATTTGGAAATAGGGTTGTTGTAGTATAATTAGTTAAAACAAGGCCATAGAAGAGGAAGTGTGAATGTGTTAGTCACTCAGTTGTGTCTGACTTTTTGTGACCCCATGGATTCGGGCCCACCAGGCTCCTCCATCCACAGAATTTTCCAGGCAAGAATACTGGAATGGGTTGCCATTCCCTTCTCTAGGCGATCTTCCCAACCCAGGGATCAAACCTGGGTTTCCCACACTGTAGGCAGACTCTTTACCATCTGAGCCACTAGGGAAGACTATACTAGAATAAAGTGAAAGTGAAGTTGCTTAGCTGTGTCCAACTCTTTGTGACCCCATGGGCTGTAGCTCACCAGGCTCCTACTTCTGTGGAATTTTCCAGGCAAGAGTACTGGAGTCAGTTGCCCTTTCCTTCTCCAGGGGATCTTACCAACCCAGGGATCAAACCTGGGTCTCCTACATTGCAGGCAGACGCTTTACCGTCTGAGCCACCAGGTAAGGTGGGCCCTTAATCCAATAAGGTGTGCCGAAGAATTGATGCTTTTGAACTGTGGTGTTGAAGAAGACTTCTGAGACTTCCTTGGACTGCAAAGAGATCCAACCAGTCCATCCTAAAGGAAATCAGTCCTGAATATTCATTGGAAGGACTGATGCGGAAGTTGAAGCTCCAATACTTTGGCTACCTGATGCAAAGAACTGACTCACTGGAAAAGACCCTGATGCTGGGAAAGATTGAAGGCAGGAGGAGAAGGGGACGACAGAGGATGAGATGGTTGGATAGCATCACCGACTCGATGGACATGAGTTTGAGCAAGCTCTGGGATTGGTGATGGACAGGGAAGCCTCGCGTGCTGCAGTCCATGGGGTTGCAAAGAATTGGACACGACTGAGCAACTGAACTGAACCAATCCAATATGACTGGCATCTCTATAAGAAAAGGGGAGAGAAAGACAGGGAGAGATGATCACCGTGTGATGACAGAGGCAGAGACTGGAGTTATGCGTCTACAAGCCGAGGACTGCCAAGGGTTAACAACTGTACCGGAAGCTGAGAGAGGCATGGAAGAGTTTCTCCCCTCCCATGGCGACACCTTGTTTTATTTCCAGCCTCCAGAACCATGACTTCTACAGAATTTCTCTTCTTTCAAGTCATGCAGTGTGTGGTACCTTGTTACAGAAGCCCCGATACAACATCCCACGTGCTCTTCTTATACCGTGACCTCGTCACTCATTCCACCAACCATGAGCAGAGTGACACCCCCTCCCCTTGAAGCTGAGTGAGCTTTCATGGCTGCCTCAACCAATAGAGAGGAAATGACACTGTGTGGCTTCTGAAGCTAGGGCATAAAGATGTCATAGCTTCTGCCTTGTTCTCTTGGGATCTCGCTCTTGAAACCCACCTAATATGCCATGTGGAAGCCCAAGCAGATCATGGAGGAATAGTGGGAAGAGGTACCAATGTGCCTGGTGCAGAGGCTGGTTGAACTCCCAGGTATATGGGTGAGCATCCTGAAAGCAGATCCTCCAGCTCCCAACAAAGCTGCCCCAGATAGAAACATGTGGAACAAAGATCAGCTGTTCTCACTGAGCTGACAAATTACAGATTCCTGAGCAATGGAAATCACTGCTTTTGTTTGAAGCCACTAAGTTTGGAGGTGGTTTGTTATACAGCAAACATTCTGTATAACACTCTGTATAACAATGTTTGTTATACAGAACATTGATACACATATACTTATTAAATATTTATTGAGTGAATAAATAAATGAACAGATACTTCATAGTGCTACTATGCCCTAGTAAATGGGTACATCCTTCAAAATTGATCTAGTTTAAATCTGGAACGTATTTATTTTTTATTATCTGAACAGTCAGATACCATACCAAAAGCACACACTAGTATAATCAAGAGACCAAGGTTCTGGAAGAAGGGGATGGAATCCTGTGAAAATGTAAAGATTTACTCTGGAGAAACCGAGGCCCATTATTTTCTGAGATGAAATGACAAAGATAAGAATTTTCCAACAGATTAGCTTCTGCACCCATACATTTTAAACCTTGCTTTTCATTCACTAACCACTTATTTCTGTTCCTTGCCCCACTGGACATAAGACTTTTAGTCTCATACCTTTATATCATAACAATGGGTTAACTGACACAGCAAGTGCTAGGGACAGTCTTAGAACCCATCCCTATACCATGGTAGCTGGTAATACAGAAATGACTACAAACCACACGAATCAGTTCAATTCCTCAGTCGTGTCCGACCCTTTGCGACCCCACGGACTGCAGCACGGCAGGCCTCCCTGTCCATCACCAATTCCTAGAGCCTATTCAAACTCATGTCCATTGCGTCAGTGATGCCATCCAACCACCTCATCCTCTACTGTCCCCTCCTCCCACCACACAAATACTATGCTCCAAAAGCCAGCCTAATTACATTTCCTATTCTACTCTCGATTAGCCTCATGGCACATCACCTGGAGACTAGAGGAGACCAAGGATGCCACTTGAAGCTGCCAGCTCTTCCCCACCTTGATAATGGTGCTTTAGCCTCACCCACTCTCCTCCTCTTCATCATCCCTTTCCCCATAGAAACTGATACTGTCAGGAGGAAGGCAAGCAGGAGGAGGAAGTTGTATGAAGGGCTCCACATTTTTATCTAAGAGGTATTAAACACTATTTTAAAAGCCAGTTTTAAATTATTGAGCCAGATAAGGTTTACATTGGGTATTAAGTTGGTTTCACTGCCTTCCAATTAGATGATGGAGGTTATACGGAAAGATCAAAGTAATTGTAGGCTACATTCATTAACTAGCATTTTTCTGCATGCCCAAGTTATAATGTAGGTTTTACCTTACTAAACTAATATTTATCAAATTGCAACCATGTGTCTGATATTGTGTCCCTCCTTTCTACAAAGCAGTTTAGAGAAAATATCATGGGATTTTAATATTAGCATCTGAAGAGAATTGCAGAAAAAAATCTAGCTCTTCCAAAAAGAACATATTATTTGTCCAAAGTTATCAGTGGTTCGATGGCAGTGCCAAGACTTAACTTTGGCTTCCTACTGCTAATCCTCCCACTTATTAGCATATGAAATTACCCAGCCCATAAAAAGTAACCAGCCCAGATTCCAGGGCTATTACTCTAAACTGGGGTAATTTTGTCTCTGCAGGGACAGAGGATGCTCCTGTTAAGGCTGTATCACAGCTTGAGTTCTTCTCCTGTTGAATCCTGCTCTTATCTTCCCTTCAACAAGTGCTGATCCTAAGAATACTGCCCAATAAACCTCCTACACAAGGAATGTGTTTCCCAAGAAAGTCAACTTAATGGCAGACAGGACATAATCTAAGAATGCCACTGGGCTGCCAACACCAGTCATTTCTTATGAACAGTATTCCATTTCAACAAACTGTGTGTACTTCCATACAATCTGGGCACAAACCACACATTAAAGGCTCTATGCCGCCACTAAATGGTCCTGACTTCAGATGTCAGCTGCAAGTTCAAGGGGTCCCCAGGACACCCACACTTCTAGTCAACTGGCTGCAAATTCAATGGTTCTCATGATGCCTTCAGGTTCTATTACTCACTGGTATGATTCAGAACTCACAAAAGCATTATACTTACAATTATAAGGATCGAACCCAGGGCTCCTGCATTATAGGCAGATTTTTACCTCTGAGCCACAAGGGAAGCCTGACTTACAATTATAGTTTTATAATAAACAAACTCTGGAAAATTCTTAAAGAGATGGGAATACCAGACCACCTGACTTTCCTTTTGAGAAATCTGTATGCAGAACTGAACATGGAACAACAGACTGGTTCCAAATAGGGAAAGGAGTACATCAAGGCTCTATATTGTCACTCTGCTTATTTAACTTATATGCAGAGTACATCATGGGAAATGTTGGGCTGGAGGAAGCATAAGTGGAATCAACAATGCTGGGAGAAATACCAATAACCTCAGATATGCAGATGACACCACCCTTAAAGCAGAAAGTGAAGAGGAACTAAAGAGCCTCTTGATGAAAGTGAAAGAGGAGAGTGAAAAAGTTGGCTTAAAACTCAACACTCAGAAAACTATGGCATCTGGTCCCATCACTTCATGCCAAATAGAAGGGGAAAGAGTAACACTTTTTTGGGGGGGGCTCCAAAATCACTGCAGATGGTGATGGAAGCCATGAAATTAAAAGATGCTTGCTCCCTGGAAGAAAAGTTATGACCAACATAGACAGCATATTAAAAAGCAGAGACATTACTTTGCCAACAAAGGTCCATCTACTCAAGGCTATGGTTTTTCCTTTGGTCATGTATGGATGTGAGAGTATAAAGAAAGCTGAGCACTGAAGAATTGATGCTTTTGAACTGTGTTGTTGGAGAAGACTCTTGAGAGTCCCTTGGACTGTAAGGAGATCCAACCAGTCCATCCTAAAGGAAATAAATCCTGAATATTCATTGAAAGGACTGACACTGAAGCTGAAACTCCAATACTTAGGCCACCTGATGTGAACAGCTGACTCATTTGAAAAGACCCTGATGCTGGGAAGGATTGAAGGCAGGAGGAGAAGGGGACAAAAGAGGATGAGATGGTTGGATGGCATCACCGACTCAATGGACATGGGTTTGAGTAAACTCCAGGAGTTGGCGATAGAGAGGCCTGGCGTGCTGCATTCCATGGGGTCACAAAGAGTAGGACACGACTGAGCGACTGAACTGAACTGAACTGAATAAAGGATACAGCTCTGACTCGTCTCTAACTTGTAAAATACAGAGTCAAAACCATTCATTACTCATCATTTATATTCTAAAATTTCATTGTACTTCCTAAAATTTTGTTACATTGTGTTTCTCTTTCAGTTACAGAAAATAATCTGGCACAAGTCCAGACATCTTAGAAATTAATTTCAGCTTTCATAATGAAATCTAAAGGTCATGTTTCCATTTGTTTATTTTGTTCATACACTCCCAGACTAAATAAACTGTCCTTCTCACTCTCATATTAGGCATGAACATACTTTTTGAAACACTAAAATTATTTGATGTTAGGTTCTATATCTGTCTTTCAAAGTTATTGACATCAATGGAAATAAAGATGAAAACTTCTACACCTTTCCTGCGTGTTTTCCAATATCCTTAGTGAAGTCACCTAGGGTACCTTCTAGAGGAAGTATTTTTCACATTCATTTATTCCTTCAATGGTATTTTCAATTATTCATTTAACATGTATGCATTGGATATAACTAATATACTAGATATTTGATGGGCACTGTGAATGAAGAGATATTAAATTTTCTCTAGTTTGGAAAATGCTACAGTTATATAGTTCTAAGAGCCCCAAGATGAATTCTTGAATTTGAAAAAATAAAGGTTTAGCAATATAAGCAACTTACATCTTTTCATTCAAACTATTAAATTTCAAACCAGTGCCTTTTTCCCCTTTCATAACCTAGGGTAATGTGTCCCTAACATTATTTTATAGTAACAATTTCCATCTAACAAGCTAATCTACTTTTGGTATCAGTTAGGATTGTGCTTTTACCTCTAAATAACTAAAAATTTGACTAACAGTTGTTTAAGCCATGGGGGTTTATTAACATCATGCAACAGGAAGTCTGAGGGTTGGCAGTTCAAAGGCTCGTTGATGTTACCAAGCCAAGAGACTCCTTCCATCTCCTGCGCTCACAGCTTTGGCAGGGGGTGCATGTGTGCAAGGCGCCACTGCGCCTGCAGGCACCTGCTAGGAATCAGCTCATCTGGAAGAAAGGAGGAAAGAAATGTCTATTTATCACCTCTCAATCACATGGCTCATCCTAGCGTCAACAAAGTCTAAGGAACATGAATCTTTAAGGTTTTCAGCTACTGAAGTAGAAGAAAAGAAAGGAGGGGTTATAAAAGAATTTGATACAGCCCCATCTATAATGTCGGCCACACTCTTCTGAGGCAGTTATTTTCCATGTATCCCATCCCTCCACAAGTCCACACACTCCAGATCAGAATCACCTTTGGGTGTCATATTTCTTAGGTTGGTTGAAGTGAGCAAAATCTGTGAGATATATACTATTTTGGATATAGAGGGAAATCCAATTTCCTTTTATTATGAAATATAGCTTGAATATCCAATTCTTAATATTGAGCATTCAGAGAACTTAAACTCACCTCTGTGTGTTCTAAACTGTAAAGCACTCTTACATAAAACTGGTAACCACAGAGTCATTTGAATCAATCTAGATAAACACCAGTCACTTTAACATTCAGGTCTTTCTATCAACAGCAGCATTTGAGAATGTGGGTTGGATTTCAGACCTAAAGTGGGCATCCTGGTAACACTGTAACTCTGGTTCGTAAGACGCACTCAGGGAGAGAGGCAGAATCGTAGAGAAGACTGTAAAGCCACTTGTCAGGCAGTCAGAGCTGCCAAGCAACACAACACGAAGGGGGCTCAGGCCACAGACACTATTATGCAGCACATAACAGGCGAGGCCCAGGCAAGGGCCATGCAAAGAGAGTGGCACGCTGTTTTACACAGAGGAAAGCACTCTTTCAATCCTATTGCATAGGAATATGAGGAAAGTATACCTCAACTAACACCTGGCCAAAAAAAAAAAGATAAATAAGAGAGAGAGAATAAGAGCTCGAGATATCTTAGCTCAGGGTGCAAACTACTGCCCTATTCTCTCATTCACTAAGAAAGAACCATCAGATTAGTCAGAATCATCAGATTACCCCAAATCAATCGAATCATCTCCTTCAGCTAACAATGTGGACAGAGGGACAGAATCTTCCCTGCCAACCCGTCCCTCTAGGGAAGAGGTCTGCAAGCTATAGCCTTTGGATCACACCCAGCCAGACTTCTGTTTTTGTAAAGCTGTACTGGAAACAGTCTCTGGGTCACACAGAGTCGGACACGACTGAAGCGACTTAGCAGCAGCAGCCACATGCCCGGTTCTTTACTTATGGGCTCTGTCTGCTTTCATGCTACAGTGACAGAGCTGAGTGGTTGTAACAAAGACCATAGGGATCGCAAAATTGAAAAGATCTACTAGCTAACCTTTTCCAGAAAAAGTTTGCCAATCTCTAGAGCAACTGACTTGGCAAGACTTTTTGACCAATAAAATAGTTTTATTGTAATGCAGTCTGCTTCATATAATCATATATGTGTATGTATAGATATACAGATATATACAATTGCATAGGACAATAATTACCCCTTATGTGTTATATGGGCTTCCCTGGTGGTGGTGGTGATTTAGTCGCTAAGTCATGTCCAAGTCTGGAGACTCCCTGCCTACCAGGTTCCTCTGTCCATGGGATTCTCCGGGCAAGAATACTGGAGTAGGTTGCCATTTCCTTCTCCAGGAAATCTTCCCGATCCAGCAATCGAACCAAACTATGAGGGAAGCCCAGGCTGCCCCGGTGGCTCAGAGGTAAAGAACCTGCCTGCAATGCAGGAGACGCGGGTTGGATCCCTGGGTCAGGAAGATCCCCTGGAGGAGGAAATGGCAGCCCACTCCAGTGTTCTTGCTGGAGAATTCCATGGACAGAGGAGCCTGGGGGGCCACAGTCCTTTGGGCTGTAAGGAGTCGGACACAACTAAAGCGACTGAGCACACAGACACATGCTATATGCTCTGGTCTCTTCTCTTCTAGTCCACGACATTTCTTACAGCTGGTCACACAACCCACGAAATTGACCTGCAAACTGGACCCTCACCGAGGCAGACATACAGGGAGAATGGTTTCTCCCTATCCTTACAATACACAGTAAACATGGAAAAGATTACAGCAATTACTACTGTTATTTTTTTTTTTTTGGCCATAAATGTGAACATCTATTTTTTTTTTAATTTTACTTTATTTTACTTTACAATACTGTATTGGTTTTGCCATACATCAACATGAATTCGCCACGGGTGTACACGTGTTCCCCATCCTGAACACCCCGTCCACCTCCCTCCCCATACCATCCCTCTGGGTCATCCCAGTCCACCAGCCCCAAACATCCTGTATCCTGCATTGAACCTAGACTGGCAATTCGTTTCTTATATGATATTTATACATGTTTCAATGCCACTCTCCCAAATCATCCCACCCTCTCCCTCTCACACAGAGTCCAAAAGACTCTTCTATACATCTGTGTCTCTTTTACTGTCTCGCATACAGGGTTACCATTACCATCTCTCTAAATTTTTGTTATGTATTAAATTTCTATTAAAAAATATTTTTGCAGTAAGGGAAAAAATACAGATTTGCCTGAGCTCAGTATTCATTTATGCAACCAGTCCTTCAACAAATGTTTATATAATACGTATGTGCTGAGTATTTGTTAGGTTCTGCAGGTATAAAAGTAAGCAAAACAGACATGGGGCTTAGACTGCAGTAGGAGAAAAAGATTTAAAAGAAATACAAAAACATATAATTACTAACTTTCATATGAAGGAAAATCATTAAGTCTCACATTTACAATGTATGCATGCATGCTGCATGCTTAGTCATGTCTGACTCTTTGTGACCCCATGGACTATACCCGCCAGGCTCCTCTGTCCGTGGGATTCTCCAGGCAAGAACACTGGAGTGGGTTGCCATTTCCTCCTCCAGGGGATCCTCCTGACCCAAGGATTGAACTGAGTCTCCTGCACTGGCAGGCAAATTCTTTACCCTGAGTCACCGGGGAAGCCTTACAACATGAGAGGTAGGTGGAAATTAGTCCACTTTTGGAGAGTGAGGCTTTTCTACTTGGAATGGTTTCAGTAGGGAAGTGAAATGGCAAATGATAACTTTAAGAATGAAAAGTTAATTGGACAAACAGAATGGGAGGGGGAGAGCAGGATGCAAGTCAATTTTAAAGACTTCAGTTAACATTACACAGCATCTCCTACCCTTGTCTAAGCATTTTACACATATCAACTCATAATTCAGCTAGAAAGAGGCAGATATGAAGCCAGGATCCATGTCCCAAGACACTACTATAACCAAATGGCTTAATGAGATAAAATGTTATTGGTAGAGCTGGAAGGAAACTTTATAGGATGGGAAAAAGACATACTCCAGCTATACTTGTAATATACTTGTACTTACACTTCACTTCCTTTATTATAGTCAAATGTTACAAAATTTAAATTATACAGTATACTATACTATTGACTGACATAGGGTAAACTATATTAACCTGCTTTCTAAATTTTACCCACTCTCTAAACTCAGAGCTCCTTAATTAAAGGCATGGGGCTAAATCTAAATTCATCATTCATTCCGCATACCCATATTCACAAATTACAGGGGGGTAGGTGGAGAAGGCAATGGCACCCCACTCCAGTACTCTTGCCTGGAAAATCCCATGGACAGAGGAGCGGGGTCGCTACGAGTCGGACACAACTGAGCGATTTCACTTTCACTTTTCACTTTCATGCATTGGAGGAGGAAACGGCACCCCACTCCAGTGTTCTTGCCTGGAGAATCCCAGGGACGGCGGAGCCTGGTGGGCTGCCGTCTATAGGGTCACACAGAGTCGGACACGACTGAAGCGACTTAGCAGCAGCAGCAGCAGCAGCAGCAGGTGGTATGTATTGGAAGAAAAAAGACAAAAGAGGCATTTCTTCAAAATCCTGAGAGAAAATTATTTTCTTCCCATAATGCTACCTCCAATCTCTCTTTTAAGTGAGTCTAAGGATTTCCCTGGTGGCTCAGATGGTAAACCGTCTGCCTACTGTGAGGGAGACCTGGGTTTGATCGCTGGGTCAAGAAGATCCTCTGGAGAAGGAAATGGCACCCCACTCCAGTACTCTTGCCTGGAAAATCCCACGGATGGAGGAGGCTGGTAGGCTATAGTCCACGGGGTCACAAAGAGTTGGACACGACTAAGTGACTAAACTATGTACCATGTAAGGACAGAAAAGATATTTTATGACATGCAAGGTCTCCATTTTACTTCAAATAACCATTTCTTAGGTAGTTACTACAGAATGTGCTCCACTAAAACAAAGAGGATAAGCCAAGAAGGAGGAAGGCATGGGAAGCAGGACGCAGGTGAAGGCAGAGGCAGAGGGGACGCCCAGCATGATGGTGAGGGCGCCCAGCAGGTCTACAGAGAGGCCAACTCCAACTGGGGGTCAACAAGGACCCAGAGCGCTGTCAACAGGGAAAACATAAATCTCACAAATGGCCACTGACTGCATCTGACTGTGCTGAAAAGCATTTCAAACTTCTGCGGGAAACCTAGGGGCGAAATTTATAAAGGAGCACAGAAAACAAAGCACGGTATGTTAAACAAAGCAATTATTCAGCTCATGAAAGACAAAAATTGGACAAGAAACATACACATGGCTTAGCTATGAACAATATTTGTAAGTTTATAACTATGTATACAGTTACTATTCATTTACACAAAAATTATGATATGGGGAGGAGACAGAGAGAGAATGTGTGTGGCTGTGTATACAGTGGGTAGCAGAGGGGGATATCTGAGAGTTATATCCTCAACTTCCACAGAAAGAAGTCAATCAAAAGAAAGTTTAAAATTTTCAAATCATTATCTCACCACTGTCTAACTTTTACTTTTTATTTTAAAGTGTTTCAAGTAAATATAAATTAAAAATTAAAAATCAAGGAAGAGTAGTAAATAGACATACTGTAGAAATAACAGGAGAAAAAAGCTAAAAAAGAGTTGGCGGCAGTGGAGAGGAAATTGGGGGCAGGGGCAGGCAGAGGAGAGAATAACTGCTTTTCTTTTAAGCTTACAGTGGCATTTGTGCAATTGCATGCAGTAAATAAAAACTTAATTTTAAAATGACATTTAAATTAAATAAGCATCTCTGCAGGCTCCCAGGAAAAGTGTTTTAAGCTATTTAAATATCCCTAGGACTCTCTTAGAATATTGGACAATGATCATGACCTGGACCTCGCATAACAAAAGCTTAAGTGACTTTACAGTGACTTTATTTGGGGTCACTTGGATTATACCTAGGATGACACTGCTGCTGCTGCTGCTGCTAAGTCACGTCAGTCGTTACTACGAAGTGTAAGTATCCCATTTTAGAGGTGAGAAAACCAGGTTAAATAATTCACTCGAGCCTACTACCAGGGACTTCCCTGGTGGTCCAGTGGTTAAGACTTGGCCTTCTAATACAGGGGGTACCCATTCAGGGACCTAATTAAGATCCTACATGCCTCACAGCCTTACCAGGACATAAACAGAAGCAATATTGTAACACATTCAAGAAAGACTTTAAAAATGGTCCACATCCCCCAAAAAACAATTAACAAAAGAAGAAAAAGCACACTCCCAGTACAAAGAGGTTATATATGTAGCTCCCACATAGCATCAGAGACATTCAACTTTTCTTGAATATCAAAAGCACAATTCTAGAAGTCAAAGAATTTTTCTAAGTGTCTGGCTTAACTTTCTTTCACTGAAAGGTAATCATGTTCAAAGTGAAACTGGAAAAGTTCTTCACTAAATCATCTAGTAGCACATTTCTACTTTGCTATTTATTCTACTGGCCTATTTTACTTTATTATTGTTCTCTTATTTATTGTCAAAAATAAAATGTATCACAAATTCACAATTTGTGAAAAGTTATCAAAAGTAAAGAAATACATGAGCTGTAAAACTCTACAAAATCCTGAACATTTATTCATGGGGATGGCAGACAACAAACAATAATTGCATACTGATGATCTGTGTGAATACCATAGGCCCTGGAGTTAGATTCTATTTTTGATAAACTAGTCATCTAAGTGTGAAATTATAGAATATGCCTACAGTACATTACCGCCCACAGATTTAATTGGGGAAAATGTCCTTAGTGTGAACAATCTACAATGAAGAATTCAGTTGAGGGTTAAGACTTCATTCAACATTTGAACAGCTTCAAGTAACTCAAACATTAATTTTGCCTTTTGAAAATCCTTAACTTAAACACTCTTACAAAGTGCTTGGTTTTTTTTTGACAAAACCAATGAAACTTGCCTCAAAACTATTCTTCGTTAGGTCACTTAACTAAAAAGTAATGACTACAAATAGGGTAACTAATTTTCATAAGTTTTATCACATTTCCTGTTTTCCATGTTCTATAGTGAGTTGGAGTGATGGAGACAAAAATAAAAGGCAATTTCAAATGAAGGGAATGGTTTCCTGCTTCAGTAATGCCTCGATATCTCTCAGTTTCATCTGTCTCTAGTTGGATCCTAGAACTTCCCATATGGCTCAGCGGATAAAGAATCTGTGTGCAAAGCATTTCAGTTTTGCCATTATTGCTAATCCCATATCCCAAATGTCTATTCTATGCCACGCTCTTCAAGTTCTTTCAAGAGGTTTTACTAAGTAGAGTACACGAAGAGATGGAGCCGAAGCAAAAACAACACCCACTTGTGGATGTGACTGGTGATGGAAGCAAGGTCCGATGCTTTAGAGAGCAATATTTTGCATAGGAACCTGGAATGTTAGGTCCATGAATCAAGGCAAACTCAGTTCAGTTCAGTTCAGTCGCTCAGTCGTGTCCGACTCTTTGTGACCCCATGAATCGCAGCACGCCAGGCCTCCCTGTCCATCACCAACTCCCAGAGTTCACTCAGATTCACGTCCATCAAGTCAGTGATGCCATCCAGCCATCTCATCCTCTGTCGTCCCCTTCTTCTCCTGCCCCAAGGTAAATTGGAAGTGGTCAAATAGGAGATGGCAAGACGGAACATTGACCTTTCAGTATCAGTGAACTAAAATGGACTGGAATTGGTGAATTTAACTCAGATGATCAGTACATCTCCTACTGACTGGCAGCTTGAATCCCTTAGAAGAAATGGAGTAGCCAATATAGTAAACAAAAGAGGCTGAAATGCAGTATGTGGATACAATCTCAAAAATGACAAAATGATCTCTGTTCATTTCCAAGGCAAACCATTTAATATCACACTCTATGCCCCAACCACTGATGCTGAAGAAGCTGAAGTTGAACAGTTCTATGAAGACCTACAAGAACTAACACCCAAAAAACATGTCCTTTTCATTCTAGGGGACTGGAATGCAAAAGTAGGAAGTCAAGAGATACTTGGAGCACCAGACAAATTTGGCTTTGGAGTACAAAACAAAGCAGGGGAAAGACTGAAAGAGTTTTGCCAAGAGAACGCACTGGTCATAGCAAACATCTTCTTCCAACAACACAAGAGAAGACTCTACACATGGACAAGACCAGATGGTCAATATCAAAATCAGATTGATTATACTCTTTGCAGCCAAAGATGGAGAAGCTCTATACAGTCAACAAAAACAAGACTGGGAGCTGACTATGGCTCAGATCATGAACTGTGTGTTGCCAAATTCAGACTTAAATTGAACAAAGTAGGGAAAACCACTAGACCATTCAGGTATGACCTAAATCAAATCTGTTTTGATTATACAGTGGAAATGACAAAAAAATTCAAGGGATTCAACCTGGTAGACAGATTGCCTGAAGAACTATGGACTGAGATTTGTGACATTGTACAGGAGGCAGGGATCAAGACCAAGATCAAGAACAAGCCCCAAGAAGAAGAAAGGCAAAAAGGCAAACTGGTTGTCTGAGGAGGCCTTACAAATAGCTGAGAGAAGAAGACAAGATAAAGGCAAAGGAGAAAAGAAAAGATATACCCATTTGAATGCAGAGTTCCAAAGAATAGCAAGGAGAGATAAGAAAGCCTTCCTCAGCAATCAATGCAAAGAAAGAGAAGAAAACAACAGAATGGGAAAGACTAGAGATCTTGTCAAGAAAATTAGAGATACCAAGGAAACATTTCATGCAAACATGGGCACAATAAAGCACAGAAATGGTATGGACCTAACAGAAGCAGAGACATTAAGGAGAGGTGGCATGAATACACAGAAAACTATACAAAAAAAATATCTTCATGACGCAGATAACCACAATGGTGTGATCACTCACCTAGAGCCAAACATCCTGGAATGTGAAGTCAAGTGGGCCTTAGGAAGCATCACTACAAACAAAGCTAGTGGAGGTGATACAATTCCCATTGAGCTATTTCAAATCCTAAAAGATGATGCTGCCCTCAATATGCCAGCAAATTTGGAAAACTCAGCAGTGGCCACAGAACTGGAAAAGGTGAGTTTTCATTCCAATCCCAAAGAAAGGCAATGCCAAAGAATATTCAAACTACCACACAACTGCACTCATCTCTCACGCTAGCAAAGTAATACTCAAAATTCTCCAAGCCAGGCTTCTACAGTACCTGAACCAAGAACTTCCAGATGTTCAAGCTGGATTTAGAAAAGGTAGAGGAATCAGAGAACAAATTAGCAACATCCACTGGATCATCAAAATAGCAAGAGAGTTCCAGAAAGGCATCAACTTCTGCTTTATTGACTATACCGAAGCCTTTGACTGTGTGGATCACAACTAACTGGAAAATTATCAGAGATGGGAATACCAGACAACCTGACCTGTCTCCTGAGAAATCTGTACTCAGGTCAAGAAGCAACAGTTAGCACTGAACATGGAACAACAGACTGGATCCAAATAGGGAAAGGAGTACTTCAAGGCTGTATATTGTCACCCTGCTTATTTAACTTATATGCAGAGTACATCATGAGAAACGCTGGGCTGGATGAAGCACAAGCTGGAATCAAGATTGCTGGGAAAAATATCAATAACCTCAGATATACAGATGATACCACTCTTAAGGCAGAAAGCAAGAACTAAAGAGCCTCTTGATAAAAGTGAAAGAGGAGAGTGAAAAAGTTGGCTTAAAACTCAACATTCAGCAAACAAAGACCATGGCATCTGGCCCCATCACTTCATGGCAAATAGATGGCGAAACAGTGCAAACAGTGACAGACTTTATTTTGGGGGGCTCTAAAATCACTGCAGATGGTGATTGCAGCCATGAAATTAAAAGATAGTGGCTCCTTGGAAGAAAAGCTATGACCAACTGAGACAGCATATTAAAAAGCAGAGACATTACTTTGCAACAAAGGTCTGTCTAGTCAAAGCTATGGTTTTTCCAATAGTCATGTGTGGATGTGAGATTTGGAATATAAAGAAAGCTGAGCACTAAAGAATTGATGCTTTTGAACTGTGGTGTTGGAGAAGACTCTTGAGAGTCCCTTGGACTGCAAGGAGATCAAACCAGGCCACCCTAAAGGAATCAGTCCTGAATATTCATTGGAAGGACTGATGTTGAAGGTGAAACTCCCAAAACTTTGGCCGCCTGCTGTGAAGAACTGACTCACTGGAAAAGATCCTGATGCTGGGAAAGATTGAAGGTGGGAGGAGAAGGGGATGACAGAGGATGAGATGGTTGGAGGGCATCACTGACGCGATAGACATGAGTTTGAGTAAGCTCTGGGTATTGGTGATGGCCAGGGAAGCCTGGCGTGCTGCAGTACATGGGGTCGCAAAGAGTCAGATATGACTGAGCAACTGAAATGAACTGATATGTAACAAGAGATTTAAGCAAAAAGAGACATTATTAGAGAGAAAAAGAGGAGTTTAAGAGGGAGGCTCAAGTAGGAGAGTATATATATATACTTTTAGCTGAGTCACATTGTTGTACAGCAGAAATCAACACCACATTGTAAAGCAATTATCCTCAAGTAAAATAATTTTAATAAAATAAAAAGAGGACTTACTGGAGCTCATGTAACTGGAGGAAGACTTGAGCAGGAAGCATCTGTGAAAGGAAAAGAATCCAGTCAGCTCAAAACATCGTTATCATGAAATGACACAACTCCAAACATCTCTTGTCCCTGTGAGTTGTGAAAAATTAATAAACAGAAACCTCGATGAAACAGATTTGGGAGACCAGCAGGGGAGATCTCATGCCCTGTGAGCACAGCAGAGCCTAACAGAAGAAGAAGGACTCCTCTTCTTTCCTGGCAAGGACGCAGTCAAGGAAGAGCCACGGCCTCCTCTTTGTTTACTAAAGCCCTCCCCACCTCCGCTTCCCATCTATAAGATAGTTCTCCTTCCCCTGCTGTGCAGGGGACATGCAGGTTGGCTCATCACGGCTATAGACCCTCACACTGCAAGTCTGCTGATGCTAAATAAACCCATCTCTGCTAGAGAAATATCTGGCAGTCTATTTGCTTTTGTTTTTAAAGATTTTTTTTTTTTTTATGTGGACTGTTTTTAAAGTTGTTGTTGAATTTGTTCCAATATTGCCTCAGTTTTATGGTTGTTTGATTGTTTGTTTTTCGCCATGAGGCATGTGGGACTTAGCTCCCAGAACAGGGACTGAACCTGAACCCCTGCACTGGAAGGCAAAGTCCCCACCACCTGACTGCCAGGGAAGTCCTGGCCTAGCCTTGGCCACATAAAGCAGAGAACAAAACCTAATGATAGCAGGAATCCACGAAATTCACATGAGTGAAGAGTGGGATGGAAATACCACTAAGGGAAGGGTTGCTATTAAAAAAAAAAAAAAAAAAAAGGTGGGAGATAACTGTTCATAGAGACAGAAGCAGGGGGAATATGTATGAACTTGATAAGCATGCTACTCACTCAAATCTGAAAGACCTACATGCATCTCTACCCAGCTATTAACCCTTTCCTTTTGTAAAATAGGTGCTCCGTGCTCCTGTTTATGGAGAAGGCAATGGCACCCCACTCCAGTACTCTTGCCTGGAAAATCCCATGGACAGAGGAGCCTGGTAGGCTGCAGTCCATGGGGTGGCTAGGAGTCGGACACGACTGAGCGACTTCACTTTCACTTTTCACTGTCATGCACTGGAGAAGGAAATGGCAATCCACTCCAGTATTCTTCCTTGGAGAATCCCAGGAACGAGGGAGCCTGGTGGGCTGCCGTCTATGGGGTCACACAGAGTCGGACACGACTGAAGCGACTTAGCAGCAGCAGCTCCTGTTTAAGCTGAAGATCTCCTGAGGTGCTTACAGCCCATACTTTACCATCTCTTCTTTTGTCATCTCTCTCCAATATTTCCCCCAATCTCTCTTCTAATATGCTTTATCTTACCACACAAATAGCCCCAAATCTCCCATCCTAAAAGCAAGTCCTTCTGCCCAATGTTTCCTTTGGCAAATTCTTTCTTCTTTTCCACCAAGCTCCCAGGATGAGAAGCCCATGTACTTCTGACTTCCTCCCCGCCTCAGCATGCTGGCTCAGCTTACACTGTCTCACTGGACTGCACTTCTCGAGTTAAAAACGACTTCCTGCCACATCTAGTAGGCACATTCTGGCCCCTGCTTTTGCAAGTCAGAATATCACAGTGCTTTAAGAACATCAACGATGCAGTCACTTCCAGGGTTCTCAAACTTGACTTTGCCCTTATTTCGTCTCTCTCTTTCCTTATCCATAAAGAATGGTGAATAAAAATACCTATCGCACAGATTTAACCTGAAGTGAAAGTGAAAGTGTTAGTCAATCAGTCATGTCTGACTCCTTGCCACCCCATGGACTGTGGCCCACCAGACTCCTATGTCCATGGAGTTCTCCAGGCAAGAATACTGGAGTGGGTTGCCATTTCCTTCTCCAGGGGAACTTCCTGACCCACGGATCGAACCCAGGTCTCCTGCATTATAGGCAGATTTTTACTGTCTGAGCCACAAGGGAAGGCCCTTAAGTTGAAGCGGCTCAAAGCACAGCCTGACATATAGTAAGAGCAACATAAGCTGTAAGCTACTCATCATCATTATTTTACTGGGCCTTTTTTTATGGTATTTAATATTATTAATAATATCCTTAAAACCCTTCAGTTTCCTTGGCTTCTGTGATATCATTCTCTTAAAGTTCTTCTCCTCCTCTGTCATCTTTTCAAGTTTCTCTTTCATTCAGTTCAGTTCAGTTCAGTCGCTCAGTCGTGTCCGACTCTTTGCGACCCCATGAATCGCAGCACGCCAGGCCTCCCTGTCCATCACCAACTCCTGGAGTTCACTCAGACTCACATCCATCGAGTCAGTGATGCCATCCAGCCATCTCATTCTCTGTCGTCCCCTTCTCCTCCTGTCCCCAATGCCTCCCAGCATCAGAGTCTTTTCCAATGAGTCAGCTCTTCACATGAGGTGGCCAAAGTACTGGAGTTTCAGCTTTACTATCATTCCTTCCAAAGAAATCCCGGGGCTGATCTCCTTCAGAATGGTCTGGTTGGATCTCCTTGCAGTCCAAGTGACTCTCAAGAGTCTTCTCCAACACCACAGTTCAAAAGCATCAATTCTTGGGCACTCAGCTTTCTTCACAGTCCAACTCTCACATTCATTATCCGACTCTTAAGTACTGCCATGCCCCAGAGTTAATTCTGCGTTCTTTTCATTTTTCATTTGATACACTGTCCTTTGAGAAATTGTATCCACTCCCACGGTCCAAGTACCCTTGCTGCTGCTGCTGCTGCTGCTGCTGCTGCTGCTGCTGCTGCGTCGCTTCAGTCGTGTCCAACTCTGTGCGACCCAGTAGACGGCAGCCCACCAGGCTCCCCCGTCCCTGGGATTCTCCAGGCAAGAACACTGGAGTGGGTTGCCATTTCCTTCTCCAGTGCATGAAAGTGAAAAATGAAAGAGAAGTTGCTCAGTCATGTCTGACTCTTAGTGACCCCATGAACTGCAGCCCACCAGGCTCCCTGTCCATGGGATTTTCCAGGCAAGAGTACTGGAGTGGGGTGCCACTGCCTTCTCGGCCAAGTACCCTTATAATGAACAATTCTCTGTGTTCACTCCCTCCCTCTCTCTCTCTTTCCCTCTCCAGCTGTCTGTCATTTCACCCAACAAATATGCATTGACAGTTATTCTCTGCCAGGCATCATGCCAAGCATTCTGACCCAGATTCCTGCCAGAGCTCCAGAGCCACAAAACCCATTTGACCTCTCATGATGTGTCTCAAAGGCACCTCACATGTGAGGTGTCCTGAAGTCCCTAATCTTTCAAATGTGTTCCTCATTCCGTATTTCCTGACCCAGAGATAAGGGCTTTCACTCACTAGGGTGCCCAATCCAGAATCCAAAGAGCTACACCTGAGCTCTCCACCAGGACCCTCTCTGCTTCTAATTAGTGGCTAAACTCTACCTCTTAAACATTTGTCTGTTCTATGGAGGTTGACAGGTCAGGAAGCAACAGTTAGAACTGGACATGGAACAACAGACTGGTTCCACATAGGGAAAGGAGTACATCAAGGCTGTATATTGTCACCCTGCTTATTTAACTTCTATGCAGAGTACATCATGAGAAACGCTGGGCTGGATGAAGCACAAGCTGGAATCAACACTGCTGGGAGAAATATCAATAACCTCAGATATGCAGATGACACCATCCTTAAGGCAGAAAGCAAAGAAGAACTAAAGAGCCTCTTGATAAAAGTGAAAGAGGAGAGTGAAAAAGTTGGCTTAAAACTCAATACTCAGAAAACTAAGATTATCTGGTCCCATCACTTCATGGCAAATAGATGGGGAAACACTGGAAACAGTGACAGACTTTATTTTGGGGGGCTCCAAAATCACTGCAGATGGTGACTGCAGCCATGAAATTAAAAGATGCTTGCTCCTTGGAAGAAAAACTATGACCAACCTAGACAGCATATTAAGAAGCAGAGACATTACTTTGCCAACAAATGTCCATCTAGTCAAAGCTATGGTTTTTCCAGTAGTCATGTGTGGATGTGAGAGTTGGACTATAAAGAAAGCTGAGCGCTGAAGAATTAATGCTTTTGAACTGTGGTGTTGGAGAAGACTCTTGAGAGTCCCTTGGACTGCAAGGAGATCCAACCAGTCCATCCTAAAGGAAATCAGTCCTGAACATTCATTGAAAGGCCTGATGCTGAAGCTGAAACTGCAATACTTTGTCCACCTGATGTGAAGAACTGACTCATTAGAAAAGACCCTAATGCTGGGAAGGATTGAAGGCTGGAGGAGAAAGGGATGACAGAGGATGAGAAGGCTGGATGGAATCACTGACTCAATGAACATGAGTTTGAGTCAACTCCGGGTGTTGGCAATGGACAGGGAGGCCTGGCGTGCTTCAGTCCATGGGGTCACAAAAAATCAGACATGACTGAGCGACTGAACTGAACTGAACTGATGGAGGTTGAGTTCCCTGAGCTCTCAAGTCACAGCTATACCATTTTCTGACTCCATAACATAAATTGTCTAGCCTCTCTAGACCTCATTTTTCTCTTCTGTAATGTGGGGATGAATATTCCTTCATAAGGACATGTGTGTGTCTGTGTGTGTGCGTTTAGTTGCTAAGCCGTGTCTGACTCTTTTCAACGCCATGGATGGTAGCCCACCAGGCTCCTCTGTCAATGGGATTTCCTAGGCCCCACTGGTACCACCTGGGAAGCCCAAGAATACTGGAATGGGTTGTCATTTCATTCTCCAGGGGATCTTCCCAACCCAGGGATCAAACCCACGTTGCCTGCATTGGCAGGAGGATTCTTTTCTGCTGAGCCACCAGGGTGCTACCACAGGGACATGGCGACTATTAAATGCAAGTCCATAAACAGTACACAGCACTGTGCATAGCACACAGAAAGCATTCAATAAATAAAGATTATTTCATTAGCTCATCCTTACTGACACTGTATTTGTTTAAACCTCTGACCTTTTTTGGCTAGCATCCTAACCGGTCAGCAGTAGCGTCCTATCCAGTCTCCTTATATCTTACTTTGTGCCTCATCAGTCCTTTCTTCATACGACTACCCAAAAATCTGACATAACACACATTCACACAAAATAGAAATGCAGTGAACTCAGAAGTGAATAGGTCACAGCCTCTGAATTAATAACGTATGGTGGGGGGAAGTCTCCCCATATTGAATCTAAATGAAAATTAGTATCAGATCAATGGTAAAGATAAGGGCCTTGTAATCAATTTTCAAACACAAATCACATTTCCAAAATACTGGCAAGCTTCCTCCATAGCCAATACTATTCATAGCCATTAAGCTTGGCCAAAGTAAGTGGTTAAGGTCATTTACGAAAAGATTCCAATTCCTGATTCTTTGTTAACTGACCAAAATATACAGGAGATGAATGTTTACAACTATCTTCAATACCAAAGGAAGCCCACCAAGAAGCGAAGCTATATAACACCAAATTTTTGATAAGCATTTTTTAAATTCAGAATTGTCAACAACCTGAAAGTTTAATCAACCATTTCATCATGCCCTGAAAAAAAAAAAAAATTGCATGAAGCAGCATTTTCTCTATTATTTAACATTTTTAGTCAAATACACTTACAAAATTATTATTATTCACTCGTTAAACAAACATGGCTACACTAATTTTTTTTTATTTTTTACCTCAAAAGTACCAGAGGGAAGAAATATTCAGAATACCTCACTTTTCATAGTTGAGTCAGCTGTGCTTTTAAAAGCTTCTGCAGCAAACCAAACCTTATGGAATAACTAATGTCTTCATTACTGCTTTCTTTGTAACTTCATCTATCATATAATCCTATCTTGAGCTACATTATTAAAAAGTTATAAAACGTAGAGATAGGAAGATCAAGATTAGTTCCTTCACAAATGAAACCATAAAATCAATGAAGCGCCATTATTCATACATAGATAAAAGGAAATGTACAACTTTTGCTGATATTATGCCTCCAAAATACTTACAAGGCAGAGTTTTCACATCATTGTACAAGTCCTGGTCACAAATTTCTTATCATGTGCATGTATTTGAAGAGTTGAGAAGGCAACTTATTCACAGAATTTGTTAAATGGCTAAAGACAAGAGACAATTCTAAAGAGAGGGTATTTTTCAAAATTGTATCTCTGTCCAAACTATAAGGATCTTATTTCCAAAATATATTTGTTAGTAAATAATGTGTCAGATTCTTCTGAAATATTTGCAACTCAAATGTATACATTCCTTAGCCCTGTCTAGAATTAAAAGTGCACAGATCTAAAGTGTTTATTTTTTGTGGCAGTCCGGCTTTTAGCCCATATGAAAAAAGCAAACACTGGCATTTAACTCAAAAATCCTAACAACAAATAGGACTAATAACGTATTTAACGTTTAGCCTAATAACAGCAGTTCCCATAGGTTGCAATAAGAGAAAAACAGAAAGCATAATGTGATGAAAGCAATACACATGAATTTGATGAGATTAACAAATCTCTACAAAGCCTATTCAAACTGCTGATGAAACTTTCTGAAAGGTTACATGAATCATTTTTAACCTTTCAATTTTGACCTACAGTTACTATATTCTTCAGAAAAATCATTAGCAATAATCAAGAGTTTCACATTATTGAGAAAAGAAATCTTGAAAGAAGCAGTAGTTTCTCTTTCATTTGACATATCAAGTCCTTTCGACCACATGCCCAATCTCTGGAGATAAATTCAGTAGCATGATCTCAAGAACACCCTCTCGGTCAGTCCCATTCTCAAACCAAAGATGACGGTGCTGCCAATATATTGCTGTTATGTTTTGATAGACAACTGTGGTAACATATTACTCCATTTAGTTAAACAGGCCAGATTCACCAAGGCATCTCTTTCCTTTGTATCACTCACCAACAGACATTCTCTACCATAAACTTAGCTTTACTTCCCATTCTGTGCAACAGATGCTTGGGAACAAACATCCAATTATCCACGCCATAATTATTGTCTCTACAATACTCTGCAAAGGCAGTGTGGTGTAGCAGAAATCACATGAAGTTTGAAATGAGGCAGATATTGGTTAGAATCCCAAGATCACTTACTAGATATAAGCCCTTAAGAAAATTACTCACCCTGAGTCTGTATCATTATCTGTAAAATAGGAGGAATAATACTTCATCAGCAAATTTGTTGTAAATGTAGTATATAAAGTACCCATCCCCACCAAATAATAAATACAAAGGCATACATTAAAGCAACAAGTTTTCATTCTCTTTCTGCACAGCAAGGTCATGCTTTGTACTGTCATCTGTAAAAAGATAACAAGGCCTCCATGAATTATTTAATCTCACTCCCTGCAGTCCATCGTTATCACCAATCCATTTCCCACTTCCGCTGCTTTCATTCCTAACCAGGTGATCCTATGAGAATGCTCCAAAATTCCTACATAGAAGGTATTAGTAGCCACAATCTGGTAAGAAGGAGACATTAGAAAGACTATCTTAAAGCTGAATCTGTACAATAGGGATACTGTTTTGGTTCCAGTAAAAAGAGGGATTTTTGCATTGACTTTGTGCTTGCAAAGCAAGCAACCTGACTTTATATATGCTATATGTTACAGGAGTTTTCAGGAGGCTGATGGAGATACAAAGCACCTTAAAAAAAAAATCTCCCTTCTCCAGACATACAGATGGCCAACAGTCACATGAAAAGATGCTCAACATTGCCAATTATTAGAGAAATGCAAATCAAAACTACAATGAGGTACCACCTCAAATCATCAGAATGGCCATCATTAAGGTCCATATCCTACATACCTAGAACCAAACATCCTGGAATGTGAAGTCAAGTGGGCCTCAGGAAGCATCACTACGAACAAAGCTAGTGGAGGGGATGGAATTCCAGCTGAGCTATTTCATATCCTAAAAGATGATGTTTGGAAAGTGCTGCACTCAATATGCCAGCAAATTTGGAAAACTCAGCAGTGGCCACAGGACTGGAAAAGGTCAGTTTTCACCCTAATCCCAAAGAAGGGCACTGCCAAAGAACGTTCAAACCACTGCACAACTGCACTCATTTCACATGCTAGCAAGGTAATTCTCAAAATCCTCCAAGCTAGGCTTCAACAGTATGTGAACTGAGAACTTACAGATGTACAAGCTGGTTTTAGAAAAGGCAGAGGAACCAGAGATCAAATTGGCAACATCCGTCGGATCATAGAAAAAGCAAGAGAATTCCAGAAAAACATCTACTTCTGCTTCACTGACTACACTAAAGGTTTTGACTGTGTGGATCATAACAAACTGTGGAAAATTCTTCAAGAGATGGGAATACCAGACCACCTTACCTGCCTCCTGAGAAACCTGTATGTACATCAAGAAGCAACAGTCAGAACCAGACATGGAACAATGGACTGCTTCCAAATTGGAAAAGGAGTACATCAAAGCCATATATTGTCACCCTGTTAATTTAAAATATATGCAGAGTACATCACTGCATAGACAAGATGCCAGGCTGGATGAAACAGAGGCTGGAATCAAGATTGCGGGGAGAAATATCAACAACCTCAGATATGCAAATAACACCACCCTAATGAGAGAAATAGAAGAGGGAACTAAAGAGCCTCTTGATGAAGGTTAAAGAGGAGAGTGAAAAAGCTGACTTAAAACTCAACATTCATAAAACTAAGATCATGGCATCCAGTCCCATCACTTCATGGCAAATAGATGGGGAAACAATTGAAACAGTGACAAACTTTATTTTCTTGGGCTCCAAAATCACTGCAGATGGTGACTGCAGCCATAAAATTAAAATATGCTTGCTCCTTTAATACTTAGATAGCAGGAATGAAAAAGAAGAGACATCACTTTGCTAACAAAGGTCTGTATAGTCAAAGCTATGGTTTTTCTAGCAGTCATGTACAGATGTGAGAGTAAAGAACTGATGCTTTCAAACTGCAGGGCTGGAGAAGACTCTTGAGAGTCCCTCAGACAGCAAGGAAATCAAACCAGTCAGTCCTAAAGGAAGTCAACCCTGAATATTCACTGGAAGGACTGAGGCTGATGCTGAATCTGAAGCTTCAATACTTCGGCCACCCGATACAAAGAGCTGACTCACTGAAAAAGACCCTGATGCTGGGAAAGATTGAGGGCAGGAGGAGAAGGGGGTGACAAAGGATGAGATGGTTAGATGGCATCATCAACTCAATGGACATGAGTTTGAGCAAACTCTGGGAGATTGTGAAAGACAGCGAAGCCTGGTGTGCTACAGTCCATGGTCTTGAAGAGTTGAACACAGCTTGGCAAGTGAACAATAGCAATGTGTTACTTTTTAATTTATTGTACATATGTTTACTGAGTACTTACTGTGTGCCAAAAACTGAGAATAAAATGGTGAATAAAAACAGTATTTCCCCTTCCTTGGTGATGCTTACATATAATCAGGGGAAAGCACCACCAATCCAATTATCATCAAACAAATTGAAAACATTAACTATGAAAAATGTTGCAAGGTGAAGAACATGATGCTGTAAGAAGGCCAATTTGCCAAAAATCAATTTGCAGCAAGCCAATTTGCCAAAAGTCAATTTTCCAAATGACTGATTCATTGAATTCCCTAACAGAAAATTCAGTGAAAGATAGTTCATCCAAAACCAATTTCTAAAAAATCAATTTGATGAAAAGTAGTCTTTCAGATCATCACTTCATCAAATGACCACTTTGCTGAATTATTGGGGATTTTCTGAAGTCTTCATTTCACAGAAGTTTCAACGCAGTCCTTTCATGACAGCTCTTTAACCTCAAATTTGACAGTCTGTCTGGGCTGGACAACAAATATTTCATGTTTTCACATTTCAGATGCCAAGTCCTTCTCTGAAGCCCAATGATCCAGTACTTTAATGTAAGCAAATGGCAGGTTGCTTATACGTAGTTACTGTCTTTAGGTTTGAGCTTTTTCCAGAAAGATTGCTGCAAAAACACATCCTTGACCAGGGCGATGAACTGGTCTTCAGAAAGTTGGTTTTTGCTAAATTGGTTTTTGGCAAATTGGTCATTCATGGAACTGGCCCTAAGTTTACTGTTTTTCAGTGAAATTACCTAAAGGCAATGCTTTGGAACTGGGGAATTTGGCCTTTCATGGCAGGGACAGAAGACTTCATTGAGGAAAACATAACTGAACTAAGGTCAGAAGGATACATTTTAAAAACAACCAAGTAAAAGGAGGAAGGATCAAAAGGCAAAGAATATGAAAAAACTATTTGAAAGGGCACAGAATGTTCAAACTATTGCACAATTGCACTCATCTCACATGCTAGCAAAGTAACGCTCAAAATTCTCCAAACCAGGCTTCAACAGCACATGAACGGAGAACTTTCAGATGTTCAAGCTAGATTTAGAAAAGGCAGAGGAACCAGAGATCAAATTGACACCATCCATTCAATCATAGAAAATGCAAGAGAATTCCAGAAAAACATCTACTTCTGCTTCACTGACTACACTAAAGTTTTTGACTGTGTGGATCACAACAAACTTTAGAAAATTCTTAGAGACGGGAATACCAGACCATCTCCTGAGAAACCTGTATGCAGGTCAAGAATCAACAGTTAGAACTAAACATGGAACAACAGACTGGTTCCAAATTAGGAAAGAAGTACGTTAAGGTTGTACATTGTCAGCCTGCTTATTTAACTGATAAGCGGAGTACATCTTGTGAGATGCCAGGCTGGATGAAGCACAAGCTGGAATCACGATTGCCAGCTGAAATATCAGTAACGTCAGCTATACAGATGACACCACCTTAATGGCAGAAAGCTAAGAGGAACTAAAGAGCCTCATGAGGAAAGTGAAAGAGAAGAGTGAAAAAAGCTGGCTTAAAACTCAATATTCATAAAACGAAGATCATGGCATCTGGTCCCATCACTTCATGGCAAATAAATCAGGAAACAATGGAAAGAGTGACAGACTTTATATTCTTGGGCTCCAAAATCACTGCAGATGGTGACTGCAGCCATGAAATTAAGACGCTTGCTCCTCGGAAGAAAAGCTATGACCAACCTAGACAGCATATTAAAAAGCAGAGACATTAGTTTGCCAACAAAGGTCTGTCCAGTCAAAGCTATGGTTTTTCCAGTAGTCACGTATGGATGTGAGAGTTGGACCCATAAAGAAGGCTGAAGAATTGATGCTTTTGAACTGTGGTGTTAGAGAAGACTCTTGAGAGTCCCTTGGACTGCAAGGAGATCCAACCAGTCCATCCTAAAGGAAATCAGTCCTGAATATTCATTGGAAGGACTGATGCTGAAGCTGAAGCTCCAATACTCTGGCCACCTGATGTGAAGAACTGACCATTGAAAAACACCCTGATGCTGGGAAAGGCTGAAGGCAGAAGGGGATGACACAGGATAAGATGGTTGCATGGCATCACCGACTCGATGGACATGAGTTTGAGCAAGCTCTAGGAGTGATGGACAGGGAAGCCTGGTGTGCTGCAGTCCATGGTGTCGCAAAGAGTCAGACACAACTAAGTTACTGAACTGAACTGATTGATATGAAAGGAAGAAGCACAGAAATTAGGAGAGTTTTGCAAAATGGTCGGTGTGGGTCGAGTACAAAGAACATGTGGGGAGCATAGTGTGAACTGAATCCAGAAATACGGCTGGGAGCTAGACCATGCTGCATCTCAAAGACCATAATAAAAATTTCTGTTCTTTGCAGAATGTGGAACTTTAATACATTTTATGTAGAGGAATGATATGACCAGATGACATTTTGAAAGATTATTCTGCAAGTGGTGTGGATACCATGTTTTAAGAATGTGGTGGTACAGGCTGCTTTCTTACCTGGAAATTTATTATTGAAGTAGCTCAGAAGAGAGAAGGTAGTACTTAGACTAGGGAACAGAAAAAAGTGGAGTAAGTTATTTAAGAGGTCGAAACAGCATAATCTGTTATGCAGTATTTGACATGGAGATGAAAAAGAGGAATGTAGGGAAATGTCTTGGACAACTCCTAGATTTTTGGTTTGCATAGCTAGATTGTGGTGCCATTCCTCAGCAAGGGAAAACTAGAAGACCAGGTTCATATAAGATCCTCTCAGTGTATTGCTGTATATTTGTATATTTTAGGTATCTATCACAATATCTTCTTTCAAACTTTAAGTTACTGAGAAAGGAAATGTGAGTTTAATTGAGTCTGGATAAATTGAGTCTGCTGCTGTTGTTCAGTTGCTAAGTTGTACCCGACTCTTTTCAACCTCAGGACTGCAGCATGCCAGGCTTCCCTGGTCCTTCATTCTCTCTCAGAGTTTCCTCAAACTCACATCCATTGTGTCAATGATGCCATCCAACCATCTCATGCTCTGTTGTCCCCTTCTCCTCCTGCCTTCAATCTTTCCCAGCATCAGGGTCTTTTCCAGTGAGTCAGCTCTTGGCATCAGGTGGCCAAAGTATTGGAGCTTCAGCTTCAGCATCAGTCCTTCCAATGAATGAATATTCAGGGTTGATTTCTTGTAGGATTGATTGGTTCAATCTCCGTGCTGTCCAAGGGACTCTCAAGAGCCTTTTCCAGTGCCCTGTATGTGTGGGTATTCCACAGATCATAATCATCTTCATCCAGCCTCCATCATTACTAGATTTGGTGCAACTAACTTAGTCTCTCTGTACCCCAGTTTCCTCAACCTTAAAATGGAAATAATACCAGTGCCTGCCTCCACAATCCATTCTCTCCCTTTACTGAAGGGAGGCCCCTAGAAAAGATGGACACTGACCTAGTTGAACCTCCTTATGAACATAATGACAAATCTCCTAGCAAATCTGAAGCAAAGTTAATTATGCCAAATTATCAAGTCACCCAATGATGCCAGTGAGATCTCTTGACTCCTGTCTGGCTGGAGAATACAATCTTTGTGTTAAGATTACTACATCAGAGGACACTAGTGAGGACTAAGTGAGTCCATGCTTGTGAAAATGCAGTGCCAAGCTCGGTTAGCAAGCACTCATTAAGCTGGCGACTATTAATAATATATTATAATAATACCAAAAAACAGTAAGAGCTATTATTTACAAAGTGCATTTTATGTGACCGTCAATTAAGCTAAGTGTCTTCCATGGATTATCTCATTTAATCATCAGAAAAGCCCTATGTTCTATGTGTTTTACCGTTATATAAGAAGCCTGAAGCATGGAGATTAGTTTTCCCAGTCATACAGCTAGTAAACTGTGGCACTAAGTTTTACACCCAGGCAGTCTAACTCTCCAGTTGAGCTCTTGTCCCTAATTCCAAATAACACTGCCTTGCTACACTCCTGCCTCTAAAAGCTCACTACAGTGTCCGTCCGGGTACTATTTTAGTATGATAAAAGCATAAAGCATAATTTATTAAGAAGCACCAAAACGGTGCTCAAAATGTTAATATCGTTTCTAAATACATGTGAGTTCCACTGAGGAAGCTGCTAACCTCAGGAGAAGCAAAAACAGAGAAAACTATTATTTTTACTCCATTTCTCAACATGTAATGACCATCTGATATTCCACTGAGCACAGCCCCCTTGTGCTGCTCCCAAAAGAGGCATAGGGCTGGTCGGTTGTGAAACAATTAAATAAAACTGGAGTTTTAAGAAAATTACCACAAGGTTTGGCAAGTTTCTTTTTCTCTCTATGCTCATATCACTTAAGTTATTTTATCTCCTTATGTTAACTTATAAACAACAATAGGGATAAACAAAGCAAAAGAAGAGATACAAGTTAACTTTGCGTAAAGCAATAATTAACAAATATAGCTAAAATATTATTTTGGAGGGTGAAAGAGTACTGATTTGAAACCATGTTTAGAAATGACATAGGCTTTCCACAGCCTCTATTACATAAAAGTTATAAGCCACAGGCACTCAATTTAGTCTTATTTCATTCATTATGGCCATTCCCTTTTTAATAAAATCATCTGTATATTGGATGTGAAATCTTATTCCCATGGATTTTTACAACACACACAATACTGAGAATAAAATAACTAAATACCATTGTCTCTGGCACTGACACAGGAAAGTGGACAATTATCTAATGTTACCCAAGAAGCTTTATGGTAGCCATGTTCCTGCCCATTGTGGTTTTCAGTCTAGATACCAAACAGGAAGCATTTTTCCTGCTAAACGGAGCAGACCACAGCCTGGAAGAAAACAGGACATGGCAAAGAGAACAAGGTGCACAGAAGCCATGTGAGGAAAGGGCCATATTTAAAGTAAGCTCTGCTCTAGGAACTCCAGATGCATAGGCAAAGACATTTCTGTAAATAGTTAATAAAGGCTTTGATACAAAAAAGGTCACCATTCTATGGCAGATTTGAATGGAACCCTCCAAAATATGATCAGGAGGACCTGGAACAAAATAAATCTAGATTGGACCAGAACACAGAAGAATGCTTATTAAGAAAGAAAATAAAATTGGCATCAGTATCCCATTTGTCAATAATTCATAATTAAATGTTATATATGGAAGTTAACTGTACATGAATATGCATATTTGTTGTTTTAGAAATCCCAATATGAAGAAATTCTCTAAGTATCATTGGAGATACCAGAACTGAAAGGACCTCTTGGGAGATGTAATCTCCAACGGGCAGATAGCATCCTACACTTATTTTGCAAGGTGTGAAACGCATGACTGCTCTCTGCTCAGGCCATTTCTCAAAACTGTGTTTACAGAGACCAATCTTGAGAGATAAGGTAATGCACCCATCACAAAGAAACAGAAGGCTTGCTTGCTGCTTGCTATAAAAACCATAGGTCCTCACATTTGGCTAGAATATAACTGACTGCGTGTGTAGGCTCCCCACTAGGCCCTCAGTGTACTCTCACATGAATGAGGGGCAAGGGGAACTAATGCCAACATACTGATGCTCATGCATTGATAAAACAGTAACATGCTTGCTATTAGCTTGCAAGCATGGTAAAATCAAATTCCAGAACTGAAAAATCCTGCCTTTCCTTATAATAAATTTCTGGAGCCCAGAACAAGAGAAGTAAACAGCATCTTTCATAATGTGTCTTGGTTTTTTTTAAATAGGCTTTATTTTTTAGAGCAGTTTTGAGGCTTAAAGAAAAAATCCCCAGAAAGTTTAAAGGAATTTCCTATTCCTCCAGGTTTATACACTGTCATTAACTAAATGTGACACACTTGTTACAATCAAAGAAACAATATGATACATTAAGGTTTACTTTTATGTCCTACATTCAGTGCGTTTAACAAATGCATAATGGCATGTTCACCATTACAGTATCACATAGAATAGTTTCACTAACATAAAAATTTCCTGTGGCCTACTTATTCAGCTCCTCTTTCCCCAGACTTCTGGAAACCACTGATTTTCTTTATTCTCTCCTTGGTTTTGCCTTTTCCAGAATGTCATACAGTGGGGATTATAAAATACAAAACATGTAGCCTTTTCAGACTTGCTTCTTTCACTAAGCAATATGCAGTTCCCCCCATGTCTTTCCATGGCTTGATAGCTCATTTAATTTCATCACTTTGTGATCAGAGAAGATACTTGTGTGCTCTTTGAAACTATAACCGGGAAATTTTCCCATGTGACCTTAAGAAGAATGTTTCGATGTTTTTGTTGGATACAGAATTCTGTATGTATCTATTAGATCTAGTTAGCGTATTGTGTTAAGTCTTCTATTTCCTTACTTAACCTGTCTGTTCTATCCATTATTGAGAGTGTATTGAAGTCTTTCAACTATTATAGAACTGTTTCTCCTTTTATTTTTTCTGGTTTTATAATTGACATACATTGAATTAGTTTAAGGTGTGCAACAATGATTTGACATGCGTATATACTGCAAAATGATTAAGACAGGAAGTTTAGTTAATATCCATCACTTCATATAGCTACAGCTTTTTCCTTGTGATGAAAACTTGTAAGACTCACTCTCAGCAACTTTCAAATATACAATATGGTATTTTTAACTGTATTCACCAGGCTGTATATTACATCCACAAAACTTATACTGGAAGTTTGCACCTTTTGACCACCTTCACTCTTTTCCCCTACCCTCAACCTCTGCCTCTGGCAACTACCAATCTGCTCTCTGAGTTTGATTTTTTTAGATTCCACACATAAATAAAATCATTATTTGTGTTTACCTGATGTACTCCACTTACCATTTTGCATAGCTTACTTTAATTCTGTTTTGCTTCATATATTTTGACAATGTCATGAAGTGCATAAGTATTTGTTACATCTTCTTGCTGCATTTAAACTTTCTAAATGTTTTTGTCTCTTGTAACCTTTTTTGATTTAATGTCTATTTTGTCTGACAGAAGTATAGCAACACTTTCTCTCTTTTGATTATTATTTTCATAGAATATCTTTTCCCATTCCCTCAATTTCAGTCTATTTGTACCTTTGGATGTAAAATAAGCCAAATGGAGACAGCATAAAGTTGGATTACGTGTTTTAAATCCACTCTTCTAATCTCTGCTTTTTGTCATTCACATGTGAGTACTCATAAGGAATATTATCATTTTTTCAGCCTTATTGAGATATAATTGACATAATGCTGTGTAGACTTAGATTAGGGTGTACAATGTGACCCTTTTTCACACATATGTATGTGAAATATTTACCACAATAGGATTGTTAAAATACTCCTCCTCTCACATAATTACCTTTGCTTTTGTTGTTGGGCTGACCATGGTGAGAACTCTACTCTCACAGAAACTCCCTAGAGTACAACACAATAACGCTAACTAGAGTCACCTTGTACTACCTTAGATCCACAGGATTTATTCTTCTTCTAACTGGAGTCTGTACTATTTAACCAACATTTCCCTATATCCCCTATTCCTCAGCCCCTGGCAATAACCATTCTCCTTTCTGTTTCTAGGAGTTTGTTACTTTTAGATTCCACAAGTGAGGTCATAAAGCATTTATCTTTCTTTCTCTGACTCATTTCACTTAGTAAAATGCCTTCAATGTCTATCCATTTGTCACAAATGGAGAAGGCAATGGCACCCCACTCCAGTACTCTTGCCTGGAAAATCCCATGGACAGAGGAGCCTGGTAGGCTACAGTCCATGGGGTCACGAAGAGTCGAACACGACTAAGCGACTTCTCTTTCACTTTTCACTTTCATGCACTGGAGAAGGAAATGGCAACCCACTCCAGTGTTCTTGCCTGGAGAATCCCAGGGACGGTGGAACCTGGTGGGCTGCCGCCTATGGGGTCACACAGAGTCAGACACAACTGAAGTGACTTAGCAGTAGCAGCAGCAGTATTTCTTTTATATATATAAATAATATTCCACTCTACAAATATACCTCATGTTCTTTATCCATTCCTCTGTCAGTGAACACCTAGGTTATTTCCATGTCTTGACTGCTGTGAAGAACACTACAGTGAACATGAAGGTGTAGGTATAGCTTTGAGACAGTGATTTCATTTCCATACACACACATCAGTAGGATGGGTGAATCATATTATAGTTGTATCTTTAATCTTTTGAGAAATCGCCATACTTTTCCAATTGTGGTAATACCAATTTACATTGGAATAAAGGTTACTAAGAGTTTGGCCAAAAGAACATACTGGTCATAGCAAACACCCTCTTCCAACAACACAAGAGAAGACTCTACACATGGACATTACCAGATAGTCAATACCAAAACCAGACTGATTATATCTTTGCAATCAAAGACGGAGAAGCTCTATACAGTCAGCAAAAACAAGACTGGGAGCTGAGTGTGGCTCAGATCATGAATTTCTTATTGCAAAATTCAGACTTAAAATTGAAGAAAGTAGAGAAAACCACTAGACCATTCAGGTATTACCTAAATAAAATCCCTTTTGATTATACAGTGGAAGTGACAAATAGATTCAAGGGATTAGATCTGATAGACAAAGTGCCTGAAGAACTAAGGACAGAGTTTCATGACAATGTACAGGAGGCAGCGATCAAACCATCGCCAAGAAAAAGAAATGCAAAAAGGCAAACTGGTTGTCTGAGGAGGCCTTACAAATAGCTGAGAGAAGAAGACAAGCTAAAGGCAAAGAAGAAAAGAAAAGATACACCCATTTGAATGCAGAGTTCCAAAGAAAGGCAAAGAGAGATAAGAAAGCTTGCCACAGTGATCAATGCAAGGAAATAGAGGAAAATAACAGAATGGGAAAGACTAGAGATACTGTCAAGAAAATTACAGATACCAAGGGAAATTTTCATGCAAAGATGGACACAATAAAGGACAGAAATGGTACGGACCTAACAAAAGCAGAAGATATAAAGAAGAGGTGGCAACAATACACAGAAGAACTATACAAAAATGATCTTCCTGACCCAGATAATCACGATGGTGTGATCACTCACCTAGAGCCAGACATCCTGGAATGCAAAGTCAAATGGGTCATAGGAAGCAAAACTATGAACAAAGCTAGTGGAGGTGATGGAATTCCAGTTGAGCTGTTTCAAATCCTAAAAGATGATGCTGTGAAAGTGCTGCACTCAATATGCTAGCAAATTTGGAAAACTCAGCAGTGCCCACAGGACTGGAAAAGGTCAGTTTTCATTCCAAACCCAAAGAAGGGAAATGCCAAAGAATGTTCAAACTACTGCACAATTGTACTCAACTCAAACAACTAGCAAAGTAATGCTCAAAATTCTCCAAGCCAGGCTTCAACAGTATGTGAAGGGTGAATTTCCAGATGTTCAAGTTGAATCTAGAAAGGGCAGAGAAACCAGTGATCAAATTGCCAACATTTGCTGGATCATCAAAAAAGCAAGAGAGTTCAGAAAAACATCTACTTCTGCTTTATTGACTATGCCAAAGCCTTTGACTGTGTGGATCACAACAAACTGTGGAAAATTCTTAAAGAGATAGGAATATGAGACCACTTGATCTGCCTCCTGAGAAACGTGGAAGCAGGTCAAGAAGCAACAGTTAGAACTGGACACTGAACAACAGACTGGTTCCAAATCAGGAAAGGAGTATGTCAGGGTGTATATCGTCACCCTGCTTATTTACCTTATATACAAAGTGGTGGTGTTGGTGGTTTAGTCACAAGTCGTGTCCAACTCTTGTGACCCCATGGACTATAGCCCACTAGGCTCCTCTGTCCATAGCATTTTCCAGGCAAGTATATCAGGGTGGATTGCCATTTCTTTCTCCAAGAGATCTTCCCGACCCAGGAATTGAACCCAAGTCTCCTGCACTGCAGGCAAATTCTTTACCAGCTGAGCTATGAGGGAACATCATGAGAAACGCTGGACTGGATGAAGCACAACCTGGAATCAAGACTGCCAGGAGAAATATCAATAACCTCAGATATGCAGATGACACCACCCTTATGGCAGAAAGCGAAGAAGAACTAAAGCACCTCTTGATGAAAGTGAAAGAGGAGAGTGAAAAAGCTGGCTTAAAACTCAACATGCAGAAAACTAAGATCACGGCATCTGGTCCCATCACTTCATAGCAAATAGATGGGGAAACAGAGCAAACAGTGACAGACTTTATTTTTGGGGGCTCCAAAATCACTGCAGATGGTGACTGCAGCCATGAAATGAAAAGACGCTTGCTCCTTGGAAGAAAAGTTATGACCAACCTAGACAGCATATTAAAAAGCAGAGACATTACTTTGCCAACCCAGGTCTGCCTAGTCAAATCTATGGTTTTTCCAGTAGTCATGTATAGATGTGAGACTTGGACTATAAAGAAAGCTGAGTGCTGAAGAATTGATGCTTTTGAACTGTGGTTTTGGAGAAGACTCTTGAGAATCCCTTGGACTGCAAGGAGATCCAACCAGTCCATCCTTAAGTAGATCAGTCCTAGGTGTTCACTGGAAAGACTGATGCTGAAGCTGAAACTCCCAACACTTTGGTCACCTGATGCAAAGAACTGACTCACTGAAAAGACCCGGATGCTGGGAAAGATTGAAGGTGGGAGAAAAAGGGGATTACAGAGGATGAGATGGTTCAGTGGTATCACTGAGTCAATGGACATGAGTGTGAGTAAACTTTGGGAGGTGGTGATAGGGATGCCTGGCGTGCTGCAGTCCATGACGTTGGAAGAGTTGGACATGACTGAGTGATTCAACGGAACTGAACAATTTACATTCCCACAAACAGGGCACCAGACTTCTTTTTCAATACATCCTTGCCAGCATGTGTCTTTCTGAGAACAATCATCGTAACAGATGAGAGATAGTATCTCATTGTGGTTTTGATTTGTATTTTCCTGATAGTGATACAGAGCTTCTTTTCATATGCTTTTTGGCCATTTGTAGGTTTTCTTTGGGAAAATGACGGATTTTTGCCTTTTTGTCTTGTGTCTTGGGATTCACATCCAAAAAATGTCATTGCTGAGACCTATATCAAGGAGATTTTTCTGTTTCTAAAAAAGTTTTATAATTTCAGGTGTTATGTTAATTTAATTCATTTTGAGTTACACATTGAGTAACAGAGGATGTAGCTTCATTCTTTTGCATGTGAATATCCAATTCACCCACCATCATTTACTAAAGAAACTATCTTTCCCCATTGAGTTTGCTTGGCTCCCTAGTTGGCCATATATGCACGGGTTTATTTCTGGGCTCTCAGTCATGACCCATTGGCCTATGTTTCTGTTTTCTGCCAGAACTATGCTGTGTTTATTACCATAGCTTTGTAGTATAATTTGAAATCAGCAATTGTGATGCCTCCAGCTTTCTGAGATGCCTTTAGCTAGGTGAGGTCTTTGTGATTCCACATGAAATTTAGGATAGCTTCTTCTATTTCTCTGAAAAACACCATTGGAATTTTGATAGAGATTACATTAGATCTACATAGGATTGAGATTAGTGGTCCCCAACCTTTTTGGCACCAGGGCCCAATTTCATGGATGATAGTTTTTCCACAGACCAAGGGGATGGGGTGGTTCATGTGGTAATGTGAAAAACGGGGAGTGGCAGGTAAAGTGCTGCTCACTTGCCCATTGTTCACTTCCTGGTGTGAGGCCTGGTTTCTAAGAGACCAAAGACTGATACCTGTTGGGGACCCCTGGGTTTAGGTAGTATGGCCATTTTGATTACTCTCTAGATCCATGGGTATGGAATATCTTTCCTTTTATTCATGTCTTCATCAATTTCTTTGACCAATGTCTTAGTTTTTGCAGTACAGACCTTTCACTTTCTCGATTAAATTTATTCCTAGGTATTTTATTGTTTTTGATACTATAAATGAGACTTTTCTTTTTCAGACAGTTCATCATTAAAGTATAGTATTCTAAATAATTTTTGTATGTTGATTCTATATTCTGCAACTTCACTTAATTCATTTCATAGTTCTAACAGTTTCGGGGGATTCTTTAGGATATTCTACATACAAGATCATGTCACCATCAAACAGTTTTATTTTTTTCCTTCTTAACATAGATGCTTTTTATTTCTTTATCCTGCCTAATTGCTCTGGCTAGGAGCTCCAGTACTATGCTGAATAGAAATGTTGACAGTGGTCACCCTTGTTCTAATTTTAGAGGGAAATTTTTTGATTTTTCACCATTGACTATGAAGTTAATTGTCCTTTTGTCATGTATGGCCTTTATTATGTTGTGTCAGTTCCTTCTATACTCAACTTTTCAGTTTTTATCATGAAAAAAGTTTTGTCAACTGCTCTTTCTGCATCTAATGAGGAGATCATATGATGTTTGTGTTTCATTGTATTAACATGGTATATTACATTTATTCATTTGTGTATATTGAGCCATACTTTCATCCCAGATATAAAAACAACTTGATCATGGTGTATGATCCTTTCAGTGTACTACAGAACTCGATTTAATCTTCTTTATTAAGGATTTTTACAGCTACAATCATCAGAAATATTGGTCTGTAGTTTTCTTCTTTTGGCTTTGGTATCAGGGTAACACTGGCCTTGTAAAATAAATTTGGGAGTGCTCACTCCTCTTAAATTTTTTAGAAGAGGTTGAGAAGAACTGGCATTAGTTCGCTGTTAAATGTTTGGTAGAGTTCACCAGTGAAGCCACCTGTTCATGGTCTTTGACTGGGAGTTATATGATTACTGATTCAGTCTCCTTGTCTGTTCAGATTACCTGTCTTCATGGTGCAGAGTCGGTAGGCTGTACTTCTGTCATGTTGCTCTGTTTTCTATATGTCTTAAACATTTTTGTCATCCATTTCCTGTATTACTGTCCTCTTCTGTGTTTGTGTTTGTGCTTAGTGACTCAGTTGTGTCTGACTCCTTGCGACCCCAAGATTCTCTCATTGTCTTTGGCACTTCTATGGGTTGTTTAAAATGGAAGGTTTTTTATAGGAAGAAGTGTGGGGAAGGGAGCTATTAGCAACAGAACAGAAGAAATTACTTTAGGCTGGAGGACATTTGGGGGTGGGTCCAGAGGAATCACAGGCTTTTATCATGCAGATTGCATCTCTTCCTCTAGGGGATGGAGAAGGCCCACAGTGGCAGATTACCTCTGGTCAGATTGGTGCTGATAGAAAATTCCAAACTTGTTGATTAACAGCAAAACCATCCTTCAGCTCAGTTCAGCTCAATCGCTCAGTTGTGTCTGACTCTTTGTAACCCCATGGTTGCAGCACGCCAGGCTTCCCTGTCCTTCACCAAAACCTAGAGCTTGCTCAAACTCAAGTCCATCAAGTCGGTGATGCCATCCAACCATATCATCCTCTGTCATCCCCTTCTCCTCCTGCCATCAATCTTTCCCAGCATCAGGGTCTTTTCAAATGAGTCAGTTCTTTGCATCAGGAGGGAAAAGTATTGAGGCTTCAACTTAAGCATCAGTCCTTCCAATGAATATTCAGGACTGATTTCCTTTAGGATAGACTGGTTTGTTTTCCTTGCTGTCAGAAGGACTCACAAGTTCAAATGCACCACAGTTCAAAAGCATCAGTTCTTCAGCACTCACCTTTCTTTATAGTCCCGCTCTCACATCCATACATGACTACTGGAAAAATCATAGCTTTGACTGGACAGACCTTTGACAGCAAAGTAAATCTCTGCTTTTTAATATGCTGTCTAGGTTGGTCATAGCTTTTCTTCTAAGCAACAAGCATCGTTTAATTTCATGGCTGCAGATACCATCTGCAGTGATTTTGGAGCCCAAGAAAAGAAAATCTCTGTTTCCATTGTTTCCCCATCTATTTGCCATGAAGTGATGGGACCAGATGCCATGATCTTAGTTTTTTGAATGTTGAGTTTTAAGCCAACGTTTTCATTTTCCTCTTTCATCAACAGGCTCTAGTTCCTCTTTGCTTTCTGGATAAGAGTGGTGTCATTAGAATATCTGAGGTTATTGATATTTCTCCCAGAAATCTTGATTCCAGCTTGTGCTTCATCCATCCCAGAATTTTGTATGATGTACCCTTGATGTAAGTGAAAGAAGAGAGTGAAAAAGTTGGCTTAAAGCTCAACATTCAGAAAAGTAAGATCATGGGCATCTGGTCCCATCACTTCATGGCAAATAGATGGGGAAACAGTGGAACAGTGGCTGACTTTATTTTTCTGGGCTCCAAAATCACTGCAGATGGTGATTACAGCCATGAAATTAAAAGATGCTTACTCCTTGCAAGAAAAGTTATGACCAACCTAGATAGCATATTCAAAAGCAGAGACATTACTTGGCCAACAAAGGTCCATCTAGTCAAGGCTATGGTTTTTCCAGTGGTCATGTATGGATGTGAGAGTTGGACTGTGAAAAAAGCTGAGTGCCGAAGAATTGATGCTTTTGAACTGTGGTGTTGGAGAAGACTCTTGAGAGTCCCTTGGACTGCAAGGAGATCCAACCAGTCCATTCTGAAGGAGATCAGCCCTGGGTGTTCTTTGGAAGGAATGATGCTAAAGCTGAAACTCCAATACTTTGGCCACCTGATGCGAAGAGCTGACTGATTTGAAAAGACCCTGATGCTGGGAAAGATTGAGCGCAGGAGGAGAAGGGGACAACAGAGGATGAGATGGCTGGATGGCATCACCGACTCAATGGGCATGGGTTTGGGTGGACTCCAGGAGTTGGTGATGGACAGGGAGGCCTGGCGTGCTGCTGTTCATGGGGTCGCAAAGAGTCAGACACGACTGAGTGACTGAACTGAACTGAAGTCTGCATATAAGTTAAATAAGCAAGGTAACAATATACAGCCTTGATGTACACGTTTCCAAATTTGGAACCCATCTGTTGTTCCATGTCCAGTTTTACCTGTTGCTTCTTGACCAGCATACAGGTTTCTCAGGAGACAGGTCAGGCAATCTGATATTCCCAACTCTAAGAATTTTCCAGTTTGTTGCCATCCACACAGTCAAACTTTAGTGTAGTCAATGAAGCAGAAGTAGATGTTTTTCTGAACTCTCTTGCTTTTTCTATGATCCAACAGATGTTGGCAATTTGATCTTTGGTTCCTCTGCCTTTTCTAACTCCAGCTTGAACATCTGGAAGTTCTCTCTTCACAAACTGTTGAAGCCTAGCTTGGAGAATTTTTAGCATTACTGTGCTAGTGTGTGAGTTGAGTGCAATTGTGTGGTAGTTTGAACATTCTTTGGCATTGCCTTTCTTTGGGACTGGAATGAAAACTGACCTTTTCCAGTCCTGTGGCCACTGCTGAATTTTCCAAATTTGCTGGCATATTGAGTGCAGCATTTTCACTGCATCATCTTTTAGGATCTGAAATAGCTCAGCTAGAATTCCATCACCTCCACTAGCTTTGTTCGTAGTGATTCTTCCTAAGGCCCACTTGACTTCGCACTCTAGGATGTCTGGCTCTAGGTGAGTGATCATACAGTTGTGGTTATCTGGGTCATTAAGATCTTTTCTGCATAGTTCTTCTGTGTATTGTTGCCACCTCTTCTTAATATCGTCTCCTTCTGTTAGGTCCACATCATTCCTGTCCTTTATTGTGCCCATCTCTGAATGAAAATTTCCCTTAGTATCTCTAATTTTCTTGAAGAGATCTCTAGTCTTTCCCACTCTATTGTTTTCCTCTATTTCTTTGCATTCATCACTGAGGAAGGCTTTCTTATCTCTCCTTGCTATTCTTTGGAACTCTGCATTAAGATGGATATATCTTTCCTTTTCTCCTTTGCCTTTGGCTTCTCTTCTTTTCTCAGCTATTTGTAAGGTCTCCTCAGACAACCATTCTGCCTTTTTGCAATTCTTCTTGGGAATGGTTTTGATCACTGCCTCCTGTACAATGTTACAAACCTCTGTCCACAGTCCTTCAGGCACTCTATAAGATCTAATCCTTTGAATCTATTTGTCACTTCCACTGTATAATCATACAGAATTTAATTTAGGTCATACCTGAATGGTCTAGCAGTTTTTCCTTCTTTCTTCAACTTACGTCTGACTTTTGCAATAAGGAGTTGGTGATCTGAGCCACAGTCAGCTCCTGATCTTTTTTTTGCTGACTGTACAGAGCTTCTCCATCTTTGGCTGCAAAGAATATAATCAATCTGATTTTGGTAGTGATCATCTGGTGATGTCCCTGTGTAGAGTCGTCTTTTGTGCTGTTGGAAGAGGGTGTTTGCTATGACCAGTGTGTTCTCTTGCAAACCTCTGTTACCCTTTGCCCTGTTTCTTTTGTACTCCAAGGTCAAACTTGCCTATTACTCCAGGTATCTCTTGACTTCCTACTTTTGCATTCCAGTCCCCTATGATGAAAATGACATCTTTTTTTTATGTGTTAGTTCTAGAAAGTCTTGTAGGGATTCATAGAACCATTCAACTTCAGCTTCTTAAGCATTAGTGTTCAGGGCATAGGTTTGGACTACTGTAATAGTGAATGGTTTGGACCAGAGACCATTCTGTCATTTTTGAGACTGCACCCAAGTACTGTATTTTGGACTCTTCTGTTGACTATGAGGGCTAGTCCATTTCTTCTAAGGGATTCTTGCCCACAGTAGTAGATATAATGGCCATCTGAATTAAATTTACCCATTCTGGCCCATTTTAGTGCACTGATTCCTAACATGTTCTCTCTTGCCATCTCCTGTTTGACCACTTCCAATTTACCTTGATTCGTGAATCTAACATTCCAGATTCCTATGCAATATTGTTCTTTACAGCATCGGACTTTACTATCATCATCAGTCACATCCACACCTGGGCATTTTTTTCACTTTGGCTCCATCTCTTAATTCTTTCTGGAGTTATTTCTCCACTCTTCTCCAGTAGCATATTGAGCACCGACCAATCTGGGGCATTCATCTGTCAGCATCCTATTTTTTTGCCTTTTCATACTGTTCATGGGGTTCTCAAGGCAAGAATACTGAAATGGTTTGTCATTCCCTTCTCCAGTGGACCACATTTTGTCAGACCTCTCCACCATGACCTGTCCATCTTGGGTGGCCCTACACAGCATGGCTCATAGTTTCATTGAGTTAGATAAGGCTGTGATCCAAGTGATCGGTTTAGTTTTCTGTAATTGTGGTTTGCATTCTGTCTGCCCTCTGATGGATAAGGATAAGAGACTTATAAGGATAGGAGATTTGTGGAAGCTTCCTGATGAAAGGTTGTTGCTGAACCACGAAAAGAGGCAGGGATTCTTGGCATCTGGAGAAGAATTCAATCCGGGGCCAGAGACGAGGCTCGATCACTCAGAGCTTTTTGTGTAATAGTTTTATTAAAGTATAAAGGAGATAGAGAAAACTTCTGACATAGGCATCAGAAGGGGCAGAAAGAGTACCCCCTTGCTAGTGTTAGCCATGGAGTTATATACTCTCTAATTAGTTATTACAGTGAATCAAAAGAATGTCTGGAGGTTGTAAAGACCTCACTAGACCTACTCCCATAATTTACACCTTAATATAACAGGATTAGCCAGAAAGTTTTTTTCCAGAGACTGTCAAGCAGGATATATTATTGTTATATAATCCTAAGGAATGTAGAGGGACAAAACAGTTTGTCCTTTCTGCCTCCTTGAGAATTCCAGACCCCTCTCTCCTTGGCGACCCCTGGACTTCTTATCAATCTGCCTCGGAATTGACTCTCTCACTGGGTTGGATATTAAATTTAGGCATAGTGTTATGGATGTTAGCACAAGTGACACTGTTTGGGGCCTGTGATTTTTCTCTTTAACATCACCAAATGAGCAGAATTATGTGTTGTGTGCCATTATTTGAGAAACATTATATCTAGATTATTTAACCCACAGAACATCACTAACAATAAGAAAATATCCTCATTTTACAGATGAGGAAGCTGAAGTCCAAGTATGTGTCTCACCGAAGGCCACAACATAAAAGCGGCCAATACAGTCACTCTATCAATACCTAGGTCTGTACTTAAAAATGGTAATATTTCTTCTGCACTAATATGCAACTGAAAATAAAAAAGTATACAACATATAAAAACCCAGAAAGATTATTTGGCCTGCTTTGTTACCAATTCTCTGGGTCTTTGTTTTTCACCACAACAGTCTACTTTTTAGCGCTAAAAGAGAACTTCAAACAAACACTCTGGATTGCTCTTCACATGAAATGCTTTGTAAATAAAGCTGACTTAAGCACTAGCTTCTTAAAATACAAATAATTTCTTCTACACTGAGAAACAAAGTTCCCTGGTGAACTTTGAGAAAAAATATGTACAAAGAAAGGATATCTCATCTTTGAGAAAGAATACATACAAAGCCTCAGCAGGAAAGCAATAAAACATTACTTGAAACACTTAATAACCTACAAGTTGGCAATGTCCACATCATGTAAGAAAACTCATCAAGACATAAACATATTCCAATTACAGTAAAGGAAAACAATACATAGTCCCTACAGATTTGTAATGCCACTAAAAATCTTATTTCCTGTCTAATTTCTCTTTAACAATACTGATACTTGCCAAATGAGTATATCCCCAAAGAGACTTTTTTGTTTTTACTAAAACCAAGATTCATTATTTAATAATTACTGAGTGCTGAGTACTGGGAGATACTGTGTTGGGTGCTGGGTAAGGAGCAGGAAGAAAGATAAAACATGACAAATAGCCTCAAAGAACTTACTTTCTAAGGTAGAAAAAAGACATTCAAAAATTACAGAAAAAATAATTATAATTGTGATAGGTGCTTGAGAGGAATATAGGATGATCTGAGGATATTTTATAGAATACTTGATCTATTTTGCGAAGTTAGGTAAAATTTCCCCTGAAGTTAGGACATTTAAATTGAGATCTGAAAGAAAATGTTAGTGACACTTGAGAAAAGGAACCGTTGATAGGGAAGACCTAGTATTATTAAAAACACACACACATCCATTCAATAAAGAGCTTATGTAAATAACTAGAGAGGGTTTTTTACAACCAGAAGTCACTGTTTTATTTCTATAAAAGATTCTCTGGTGGCTCACTGGTAAAGAGTCCATCTGCAATGCAGGAGACACAGGTTCGATCCCTGAGTTGAGAAGATCCCTTGGAGAAGGAAATGGCAACCCGGTCCAGTATTCTTACCTGGGAAATCTCACGGACCTAGGAGCCTGGCGGGCTACAGTCTGTAGGGTCGCCATAGAGTCAGACACGACTTAGAGACTAAAAAACAACAAGACATTCCAAAACCAATCAAATCATTTCCAGAAAACTTTCAAGGAAATACAATTTAAGGAACCACTGGGCTCTGTACCTTGCATATTTCAAGTCCTGCTTTCCATCTAAGTCTTCAAAACCTGTACACAAACACTGCATGATTATCCATTCCAGCCCGCTCTGCATCTTAGCAAACTTGAGTCTTCAGACTCTGTAAATACCATAAACACATAAGACGTAAAACTGCTGCCATACCACAGCCACCTGCTTCCTTGTTCTTCACCTTCCTACTGACATCACCCTGTGACTACACGGACCTCTTTGAACCAATCGAAGCCTTCACTGTCCCCAACCAGAAAAGTTTTTACCTCTCAACATTCAAAAGCAGTGACAGTTCTCAGCTCCTGTTATAAATAAATGGAGACACACAGATCTAGTCTTAGGTTAGGGGAAAAGATAAGCTTGTTGACCAGATAAGAATTATGTAAAAATTAATATTCCCACCCACCGCTTCTTCCAGTATCACATGTTGCCTACTTGAGACAAAATAGGAAGTATTATAGTTTTTAATAAATACGTGTCTATAAACAGCCTTTATTGGCTTCCCTGAGAGCTCAGTTGGTAAAGAATCTGCCTGCAATGCAGGAGACCCTGGTTCGATTCCTGGGTCCAGAAGATCTGCTGGAGAAGGGATAGGCTACCCACTCCAGTATTCTTGAGCTTTTCTGCTCAACTGGTAAAGAATCCGCCTGCAATGCGGGAAACCTGGGTTTGATCCTGAGAGAGTCATTTCCTAGGCAGGCTGAAAAGAAGTCAACCCCTGATAGGGGTCTGGAATTCTCAAGGAGGAAGAAAGGACAAACTTTTTTTCCCTCTACATTCCTTAGGATTATGTATCCTGCCTGAGGACAGTCTCTGGATTAAACCTTCTGGCTAATCCTGTTATCTTAAAATATAAATTATGGGAGTAGGTCTGGTCTCTATTTCTTTGCATTGATACCTGAGGAAGTCTGTCTTATCTCTTCTTGCTATTCTTTGAAACTCTGCATTCAGAATCTTATATCATTACTTTTCTCCTTTGCTTTTCACTTTTCTTCTTTTCACAGCTAGGAAATAGAGGAAAACAACAGACTGGGAAAGACTAGAGATATCTTCAAGAAAATTAGAGATACCAAGGGAACATTTCATGCAAAGATGGGCTCAAGAAAGGACAGAAATGGTATGGACCTAACAAAAGCAGAAGATATTAAGAAGAGGTGGCAAGAATACACAGAAGAACTGTACAAAAAAGATCTTCATGACCCAGATAATCACAATGGTATGATCACTCACCTAGAGCCAGACATCCTGGAATGTGAAACTCAAGTGGGCCTTAGAAAGCATCACTAGGAACAAAGCTAGTGGAGGTGATGGAATTCCAGTGGAGCTGTTTCAAATCCTAAAAGATGATGCCGGGAAAGTGCTGCACTCAGTATGCCAGCAAATTTGGAAAACTCAGCAGTGGCCACAGGACTGGAAAAGGTCAGTTTTCATTCCAATTCCAAAGAAAGGCAATGCCAAAGAATGCTCAAACTACTGCACAATTGCACTCATCTCACATGCTAGTAAAGTAATGCTCAAAATTCTCCAAGCCAGGCTTCAGCAATACGTGAACTGTGAACTTCCAGATGTTCAAGCTGGTTTTAGAAAAGGCAGAGGAACCAGAGATCAAACTGCCACCATCCACTGGATCATCGAAAAAGTAAGAGAGTTCCAGAAAAACATCTACCTCTGCTTTATTGACTATGCTAAAGCCTTTGACTGTGTGGATCCCAATACACTGTGAAAAATTCTAAAACAGATTACCTGCCTCTTGAGAAACCTATGTGCAGGTCAGGAAGCAACAATTTGAACTGGACATGGAACAACAGACTGGTTCCAAATAGGAAAAGAAGTACATCAAGGCTGTATATTGTCACCCTGCTTATTTAACTTCTATGCAGAGTACATCATGAGAAATGCTGGGCTGGAAGAAGCACAAGCTGGAATCAAGATTGCAGGGAGAAATATCAATAACCTCAGATATGCAGATGACACTACCCTTATGGCAGAAGGTGAAGAGGAACTAAAAAGCCTCTTGATGAAAGTGAAAGTGAAAGAGTTGGCTTAAAGCTCAACATTCAGAAAACGAAGATCATGGCATCTGGTCCCATCATTTCATGGGAAATAGATGGGGAAACAGTGGACACAGTGTCACACTTTATTTCTGGGGGCTCCAAAATCACTGCAGATGGTGACTGCAGCCATGAAATTAAAAGATGCTTACTCCTTGGAAGAGAAGTTATGACCAACCTAGATAGCATATTCATAAGCAGAGACATTACTTTGCCAACAAAGGTCCATCTAGTCAAGGCTATGGTTTTTCCAGTGGTCATGTATGGATGTGAGAGTTGGACTGTGAAGAAGGCTGAGCGCCGAAGAATTGATGCTTTTGAACTGTGGTGTTGGAGAAGACTCTTGAGAGTCCCTTGGACTGCAAGGAGATCCAAGCAGTCTATTCTAAAGGAGATCAGCCCTGGGTGTTCTTTGGAAGGAATGATGCTAAAGCTGAAACTCCGGTACTTTGGCAACCTCATGCAAAGAGTTGACTCACTGGAAAAGACCCTGATGCTGGGAGGGATTGGGGGCAGGAGGAAAAGGGGACGACGGAGGATGAGATGGCTGGATGGCATCACCGACTCGATGGACGTGAGTTTGCGTGAACTCCAGGAGTTGGTGATGGACAGGGAGGCCTGGCGTGCTGCAATTCATGGGGTTGCAAAGGGTCGGACGAAGAAGGCACTGGCACCCCACTCCAGTACTCTTGCCTGGAAAATCCCATGGATTGAGGAGCCTGGTAAGCTGCAGTCCACGGGGTCGCTAAGAGTCAGACATGACTGAGCGACTTCACTTTCATTTTTGCTTTCGTGCATTGGAGAAGGAAATGGAAACCCACTCCTGTGTTCTCGCCTGGAGAATCCCAGGGACGGGGGAGCCTGGTGGGCTGCCATCTATGGGGCTGCACAGAGTCAGACATGACTGAAGCGACTTAGCAGCAGCAGCAGCAAACAGTTGTACAGGACTGAGGGACTCAACTGAGGTCTGGTCTTTACAAGGATTATAAAACAATAATATATCCTGCCTGAGGACAGTCTCTGGATTATACCTTCTGGCTAATCCTGTTATCTTAACATGTAAATTATGGGAGTAGGTCTGGTGAGGTCTTTACAATCTCCAGACATTCTTTGGATTCATTGGAGAGTGCCTGAGTCCAACTCCAGCAACCAGGGGTTCACCCCGAAGAGATGAAAGGTGTCAGCAATGAGGTAGTCTCTCAGTTTTCTTTTGGACTGCCTGTTTATTCCAACTTTAAGATTCTCTTTTATACTTTTACAAAAACATTAGGCCAGAGATTTGACATTTTCAGTTCCCCCTCTCCCAGATTTATTATCTCCATAAATCATTGTTGCTCTTCAAACAGAGTTCCTGCTTTAGTGATTCTCTGGGAATCAGCCTTGTCTTCTATTATCTACCTCTTCTCAGTTCAGTTCAGTTCAGTCGCTCAGTTGTGTCCGACTCTTTGCGACCCCATGAATCGCAGCACACCAGGCCTCCCTGTCCATCACCATCTCCCGGAGTTCACTCAGACTCACGTCCATCGAATCTGTGATGCCATCTAGCCATCTCATCCTCGGTCGTCCCCTTCTCCTCCTGCCCCCAATCCCTCCCAGCATCAAATGAGTCAGCTCTGCTCATGAGGTGGTCAAAGTACTGGAGTTTCAGCTTTAGCATCATTCCTTCCAAAGAAATCCCAGGGCTGATCTCCTTCAGAATGGACTGGTTGGATCTCCTTGCAGTCCAAGGGACTCTCCAGAGTCTTCTCCAACCTCTTCTAATGTGTCCTATAGTTAACTTGTGATTACATTGTAACTCATGCTACATTCCTCAGTTTACTACTTATCTTCCTAAATCCTGTTTGCCCCTAACATCCTGAGCTCACTCTCTTTTTTTTTTTTTAATTTTTATTTTTACTTTATTTTACTTTACAATACTGTATTGGTTTCGACATACATTGACATGAATCCACCACGGGTGTACATGCGATCCCAAACATGAACCTCCCTCCCCCATCCCTCCCCACAACATCCCTCTGGGTCATCCCCATGCACCAGCCCCAAGCATGCTGTATCCTGCTTCAGACATAGACTGGTGATTCGATTCTTACATGATAGTATACATGTTTCAATGCCATTCTCCCAAATCATCCCACCCTCTCCCTCTCCCTCTGAGTCCAAAAGTCCGCCATACACATCTGTGTCTTTTTTGCTGTCTTGCATACAGGGTCATCACTGCCATCTTTCTAAATTCCATATATATGTGTTAGTATACTGTATTGATGTTTTTCTTTCTGGCTTACTTCACTCTGTATAATCGGCTCCAGTTTCATCCATCTCAACAGAACTGGTTCAAATGTATTCTTTTTAACGGCTGAGTAATACTCCATTGTGTATATGTACCACAGCTTTCTTATCCATTCATCTGCTGATGGACATCTAGGTTGTTTCCATGTCCTGGCTATTATAAACAGTGCTGCGATGAACATTGGGGTACATGTGTCTCTTTCAATTCTGGTTTCCTCGGTGTGTATGCCCAGCAGTGGGATTGCTGGGTCATATGGCAGTTCTATTTGCAATTTTTTAAGGAATCTCCACACTGTTTTCCATAGTGGTTGCACTAGTTTGCATTCCCACCAACAGTGTAGGAGGGTTCCCTTTTCTCCACACCCTCTCCAGCATTTATTGCTTGCAGATTTTTGGATCGCAGACATTCTGACTGGTGTGAAGTGGTACCTCATTGTGGTTTTGATTTGCATTTCTCTAATAATGAGTGATGTTGAGCATCTTTTCATGTGTTTGTTAGCCATCCGTATGTCTTCTTTGGAGAAATGTCTATTTAGTTCTTTGGCCCATTTTTTGATTGGGTCGTTTGTTTTTCTGGAATTGAGTTGCATAAGTTGCTTGTATATTTTTGAGATTAGTTGTTTGTCAGTTGTTTCATTTGCTATTATTTTCTCCCATTCAGAAGGCTGTCTTTTCACCTTGCTTATATTTTCCTTTGTTGTGCAGAAGCTTTTAATTTTAATTAGATCCCATTTGTTTATTTTTGCTTTTATTTCCAGAATTCTGGGAGGTGGATCATAGAGGATCCTGCTGTGATTTATGTCGGAGAGTGTTTTGCCTATGTTCTCCTCTAGGAGTTTTATAGTTTCTGGTCTTACATTTAGATCTTTAATCCATTTTGAGTTTATTTTCGTGTGCGGAGTTAGAAAGTGATCTAATTTCATTCTTTTACAAGTGGTTGACCAGTTTTCCCAGCACCACTTGTTAAAGAGATTGTCTTTACTCCATTGTATATTCTTGCCTCCTTTGTCAAAGATAAGCTGTCCATAGGTGTGTGGATTTATCTCTGGGCTTTCTATTTTGTTCCATTGATCTATATTTCTGTCTTTGTGCCAGTACCATACTGTCTTGATGACTGTGGCTTTGTAGTAGAGCCTGAAGTCAGGCAAGTTGATTCCTCCAGTTCCATTCTTCTTTCTCAAGATTGCTTTGGCAATTCGAGGTTTTTTGTATTTCCATACAAATCTTGAAATGATTTGTTCTAGTTCTGTGAAAAATATCACTGGTAGCTTGATAGGGATTGCATTGAATTTGTAAATTGCTTTGGGTAGTATACTCATTTTCACTATATTGATTCTTCCGATCCACGAACATGGTATATTTCTCCATCTACTAGTGTCCTCTCTGACTTCTTTCATCAGTGTTTTATAGTTTTCTATATATAGGTCTTTAGTTTCTTTAGGTAGATATATTCCTAAGTATTTTATTCTTTTTGTTACAATGGTGAATGGAATTGTTTCCTTAATTTCTTTTTCTACTTTCTCATTATTAGTGTATAGGAATGCAAGGGATTTCTGTGTGTTGATTTTATATCCTGCAACTTTACTATATTCATTAATTAGCTCTAGTAATTTTCTGGTGGAGTCTTTAGGGTTTTCTATGTAGAGGATCATGTCATCTGTAAATAATGAGAGTTTTACTTCTTCTTTTCCAATTTGGATTCCTTTTATTTCTCTTTCTGTTCTGATTGCTATGGCCAAAACACCTATCCTACTCAAACTCTTCCAGAAAATTGCAGAGGAAGGTAAACTTCCAAACTCATTCTATGAGGCCACCATCACCCTAATACCAAAACCTGACAAAGATGTCACAAAAAAAGAAAACTACAGGCCAATATCACTGATGAACATAGATGCAAAAATCCTCAATAAAATTCTAGCAATCAGAATCCAACAACACATTAAAAAGATCAAACACCATGACCAAGTGGGCTTTATCCCAGGGATGCAAGGATTCTTTAATATCCGCAAATCAATCAATGTAATTCACCACATTAACAAATTAAAAAATAAAAACCATATGATTATCTCAATAGATGCAGAGAAGGCCTTTGACAAAATTCAACATCCATTTATGATAAAAACTCTCCAGAAAGCAGGAATAGAAGGAACATACCTCAACATAATTAAAGCTATATATGACAAACCCACAGCAAACATTATCCTCAATGGTGAAAAATTGAAAGCATTTCCCCTAAAGTCAGGAACAAGACAAGGGTGCCCACTTTCACCTCTACTATTCACTGTCTCTTAAAAAGGCTTCTAGATATAGCTAACTTCTATAAGCTATAGTAAAATATGCTAACTTTAAAACATTCCTTAAATCTTTAACTTCTAACTGTTTTAATTACTTCTAAGCCCTAAATTCAGTAAACTCCTTTGCCATAAACATTCTCCTCACAAATAGGCTTCAGATAGCAATCCGTCCCATGGCCTCAAGCTACAGCCTATGTGCTCATCCTGGAACACTCTTTTGTTAAAGTCCTTGAACAAATGTCAATGATTAACTTTATGAATTATTTTCTGAGCAATGCTGCAGAAGGCTTTGTGCCTTCTCATGCTCCTCTCAAAAACAATAAGCGCCTTAATATTCCTTTTCAGTCAACTCAGCCAAGGAGAGGAAAAGACAATTCAGAATTACAAGGCCTAACTCCTTCATCCCGGGATCCGTGCCTGCGGAATGAGGAGAGGGGGCTGGGGACCGTGCCTCCATTTTATCAGTAATGCCTAACACGCCTCCCAACAGGAGAGTAAATAATCCCATTGCTAACACTAGCAAGGGGGTACTCTTTCTACCCGCTTCTGACGTCTATGTCAGAAGTTTTCTCTATCTCCTTTATACTTTAATAAAACTTTATTACACAGAAGCTCTGAGTGATCAAGCCTCATCTCTGGCCCCAGATTGAGTTCTTCTCCTCTGGAGGCCAAGGATCCTGGCGTCTTTGTGTGGTTCAACAACAACCTTTCAATCCCTGGGTTAGAAAGATCCCCTGGAGAAGGGAAAGGCTATCCACTCCAGTACTGTGGCCTGAAGAATTCCATGCACAGCCCATGGGTTTGCAAAGAGTGGGACACAACTGAGCGGCCTTCACTTTCATAAACATTATGTCCATTTTTTAGGTCTGGGGCCCCCCATGATTTCTTTATTTGAAATTCAAGCTCAGCCAGTCATAACGGCTATGATGTTTTGGGATTATTTTTCAAAGATCAAAATCTCAAGTTTCAAATTTTGTTTGAATGCAACCATATGTAAAATGTCTACAAATCAACAACATACTACTGCTATTCAAACTCCTCTCATGCAAGAGGGCAGAAAATCACTGCCTAGCTTTTGAGAAAGATCCTCTTCAGATGATGAAAGTCTTTGAGATAGCAGCAATAATTGCTAGATGATGTAAATTGAGGTAATGAATAATAAACTTTGATTATCTTCAATGTCTTCAGATCCCTTCATAACCCTATAAACCACCCTTCACCCTTTACAAGGCAGACATTTGCCAGCCGGCATTTCACTCATGACTGATCCAAGCCCAGACTTGTCCTTAAATAGGCACTGAGGTTGCACATGTATTTCATTATGGTTTCCACTCTGAACTTAAAGCTTCTTTCAAAGACTTTCATCAGGATGAATCTCATGATGCCCTTTATGCCTGCCACTTTTAGTTGTCACAAGAAGCCAAGGTTAACTCTCATCTTCAGGACTCTAATTTCCGTAAGACTGAACATCTCCCTTTTGGACCCATTTCTTATCCCTGTCCAGTACCTGAAAACTCTCCACTGGGATCTGTGAGACTCAGTCATCAGCAAACGCGCCTTCTCTGTAAACATTCCCTTCCCTTCTTGCTTTAAAACCTGATCAACCCTGCAGCCCTCTCAACCCCCAAAAGCCACCACTACTTAGTCCGGAGGTGGAGATGACATGCCTGCTCTCCGCTGCTCCTTCCAGACCACTCTTTTTGTCTCCTCAATAAACCTGCCCATTTAAGTTTTATGTCTTCAAATGACTGCACTAAGTCTCCTTCTCTGCTGCGGTACTCAAACAGTCCCCAGGCCGGTCTCCCTTTCTCCTGTTCCCTGGAGATTTTAGTTCCTTACTCCCTGACACTGTCTCAAACCCTACTCCTGTCATTACTCTCAGTGGCCTTCAACATCCACAGAGATGATCTGCCTAAAACATTGTCACCCAGTGCCTTGACCTTCTCTCCTCCACTGATTTCATTCTCCACCTTACTCCAGCTACATACTCATGTGCCCATACACTCTCATACTTCCCAATCACTACTGTCAGCTCTCCATATCTGTGCATTCCAGATCCTCTAATTCAACCAATTGTGGATCAAAAAATACTCAGAAACAAATTCTAAAAAGTTTCTAAAAGCAAAACTTGAATTTGCTGTGCACTGACAACTATTTACATAACATTTACAATTGACCCTTGAACAAGATGTAATTGAACAGTACAGGTCCTTCCATGTGGGTTTTTGTTGTTTTTTTTTTTAACTAAATACTATAGTATTGCATGATCCACAGTGGGTTCAATCTGTGGATGTGGAACCACGCGTACAGAGAGCTGACTGTAAAGTTTTTTTTTAATTTATTTTTTTTAATTGGAGGATAACTGCTTTACAATATTGTGTTGGTTTCTGCCATATATCAATGTGAATCAGCCATAGGTATACATATGTCCCCTCCCTCTTGAACCCCCTCCCACCTCCCACCCCACCCCACCCCTCTAGGTTGTCACATAGCCTGGGGTATCCCCACTGGCTATTTATTGTATATTTGGTGATGTATATGCTTCAGTGCTGCTCTCTCAATTCCTCCCACCCTCTAATTCCTCCCCTTCTCCACAAGCCTGTTCTCTATGTCTGTGTCTCCATTGTTGCCCTGCAGATAGGTTTATCCGTACCATCCTTTCGGATTCCATATATATGAGTTAATATACCATATTTGCTTTTCTCCTTCTGACTTTGACTGTAAAGTTATACATGGATTTTCCAATGCACAAAGAGTCAGGGCTCTTAACACCCACACTGCTCAAGGGTCATCTGTACTTTGTATTAGGTATGGTAAGCAATCTCGAGATGATTTAAAGTATACAAAAGGATGCACAAAGTATTTATACACGCAAATCAAATGCCATTTTATAAACGGGACTGAGCACCCATGGATTATGGCATCCATGTGGGACCCCTGAACCAATCCTCTGCAGATACCAAAGGACAACTGCACTGTCTCTCAATCATCTCAACTTGGGGCACCTCACTTTCTGACTACTATCTCCTGCTTTTCCAGCTCATCACTTCTACTGGGAAACTGTAAAATTTCAACAGTCCTCTGACCTCCCCAGAACCAACAATTCATTGATTCTAATATATTTTTTCTTGTCTCTCATATCTAAACTTCTATCTATATTCAGCTTAAACTGCATGGTCAATTATAACCACTCCTTTGCATACACTCTTAATACTCCAGCCCTTTTCCTGTTTTTCCCTGTACTTGGCTAAACTACAACCCTGGTAATATCCATCCCTCTCTGCTTATTCTATGCTTGCACTTGTGCATGTACACTTGGCTGGAGGAAACAAATACATTTGTTCCTAGTCTTCCAAATATCTTAATGTTGCAGCACCCCATCTTAGAGGTTGTTTGTTTGTTTTTTTTTTCCCTCTCCCATCTACACGAATTCCCTTACTGATCTCAGACACTCTGCAGTGGGCAAATTAGAAATCCTACAGCTGCCTTCACTTTATGCAGAGATTCAAAGACTTAGGGAGATTGAAATGTTAGAGTGAATTTGACAGTTAAGACCCAGGCATCCACACTAGGAAGGTCCAGAAAATATTCTCAGCACTACCATGAGAAACAGACTTCTGAGAAGAACCCCAACATCTTTGAAGAACTCTACGATTGCTCTTCATTTTAGGCCAGACCTTACAACGGGGATTGCAGTCACTGAACTGGAAAACCTAAATGCAATGGGAGTAACTATATCCTGGCTGGCAGGGATCTGCCAAAGGCAAGGACAGTATGATGACCATAATGGACAGCAAAGCAGCAGCATTCAGAATAGTCTGACTTGTATAGGCCTAAGGCATTAGCTAGGGTCATTCCTAGAAATACAATAGACAGACCTAAGGCACTAGCTAGTTGATCATCTCATTCCTAGAAATGCAACAGATAGGAAGCCTACTAAATTCTTTCTTGATCTGTCTAAGCAGGAAAATTCTAGGTCAAGAGAACAAAAATTTAACCTGAACCATAAAAAGACAGGTTTCAAGGTCCCTCATTCATTTCCTAGATTTGATCTGGTTTATAGACAGAGGTTAAAGCGCCTGCCTGCAATGCGGGAGACCTGGGTTCGATCCTGGGTCGGGAAGATGCCCTGGAGAAGGAAATGGCAACCCACTACAGTATTCTTGCCTGGAGAATCCCATGGACGGAGGAGCCTGGGGGGCTATCGTCCATGGGGTCGCAAAGAGTTGGACACAACTGAGAGACTTAACTAACTTTATTGATCCAGAACCCACTGGATGAACTGCCCAAAATTTATACTGTTAATCACTCTCCCAGCCTTTCCCAAAGTAACCCACAGTTTTTGCCAAGGTAACTGTGATTGGGCAAAAGGAAATTGATTAATTAGTGTTTTGGGGGACTAATGTCAGTGCTGACTCAGAATTGACATTAATTCCAAGAGATCTAAAACATCGTTGTGATCTAGCAGTCAGAGTAAGAGCTTATGGAGGTCAAGTGGTCAATGGAATTTTAGCTCAAGTCTGTTTCACACTGAGTGAGCCAGGGGGTCTCTAACCTATTCCGTGGTTATTTCCCAATACCAGAATTATTGGAACAGATATACTCAGCAGCTAGCAGAATCCCCACAATGGCTCCCTGACCTACAGAGAGAGGGTTATTCAAATGGGAATAGCAAGGTGGAATCCATTAGAACTGCCTCTACCTAGGAAAATAGTGAACTAAAAGCACTGTCCTATTCCTGGAAAGACTGCAGTAGATTAGGGCCACAATCAAGGACTTGAAAAACGCAGGCATGGAGACTCCCACTACATCCACATTCAACTCATCTATGCAACCCGTGCAGAAGGGAGATGCATCTCAGAGAATGACAGTGGACCATCATAAGCTTAATCAGGCGGATAGGCCAGCTGCATTGCTCTCTCAGATGTAGCTCCATTGCCTGAGCAAATAAACACATCCCCTGGCACCTGACACGCAGCTATTGAGCTGACACATGTTGTTTGCTTGCTTTTTCTCTTTATCTATTGGTAAGCCCAGCAGAAGCAGTTTCCAGCTACCAAGGCCAACAGCAATACACTTTCGCTCTCCTACCTCAGGGGACTATGAACTCTCCAGTTCTAATTAAGGGGTCATAATCTAATTCACAGGTATCTTGATTACCTTTCTCTTCCAAAAGATAGCACATTGCTCCATTACACTGATGGTGTTATGCTCATTGGGCCTGATGAGCGAAAGATGGACCTGGGGTAGGAACTACTCTAGACTTAATGATAAGATGTTTGCATACCAGTAAAAAATAAATCTGCACCAATGGCCTCATGGGGAGTTCCCTAAATCAGCTGACAGAGGAAGAGAAGCCTCTGACCTTGTTTACAGATGATTTTGGACAATACACAAGCCCCACCCAAAAGTGGATGGCTGTAGTAATACAATCCCTTGTTCTGGGACATCCCTGAAGGGCAGTGGTGAAGGACATCCTGCCAGTGGGCAGACTTCGAGTTGGGAATCTGGCTGTTCACTTTGATTGGAAGGAGAAATGGCCAGATATATGATTACAGAATGATTCCTGGTCTATGGCCAATCACTTTTTCCCTAGCCACCCCTATCATCGCCCAGTGTTCTCATGGACAAAGTGGCCCTGGTGACAAGGATGAAGGTTAGACATGGACTCAGAAACATGGACTTCCACTTCCACTCCTCAAGGCCAACCTGGCTATGGCCACTGCTGAGTACTGAAGCTTCCAACAGCAGAGACCAACCCTTGGGTTACCATGCCTTGAATACTAGCCAGCGGCCTGGTGGCAGGTTGATTACCATGGACTCTTTCCATCATGGAAGGGGAAATGTTTTGTTCTTACTGGAATAAATATCAACTCTAGATATAAATTTGCCTTTCCTGCACACAGTGCTTCTGCCAAAACTACCATCCATGAACTTACAGAATGCTTCATCCATCATCGTAGTACTCTAGGCAGCACTGCTTCTGATCAAGAACTCACTTCACAACAAATGAAGTAAGGTACTGGACCCACATTCACAGAATTCACTGCTCTTGCCCTGTTTCCCATCTCCCTGAAGCAGCTGGCTGGACAGAATAGTGGAACAGCATTTCCAGCGAGGTGACTAGAACTTGCAGAACTGTAGCCAAGTGTTCCAGAATGACGACTATATGCTTTGAATCAGCATCCAATACCCGGTGCCGTTTTTCTCACAGTCAGAATTCATAAGCCCAGAAATGAAAGGGTAGAAATGGGAGTGGTACCACTCAACTATTTCTCCTAGTGACTTACTAGCAAAATGTTTGCTCCCTGTTCTCGAGAACTTATGCTCTGCTTGTAGAATGCTTCCACCAGGAAACGCAATGGTGATTCCATTGAATTTCAAGTGAAGAATGCCACTAGGCCACCTTGAATTCCTCATCTCTATAAATCAACAGGTAAAGAGGGAGTTACTGTGTTGGCTGGAGTGACTGATCCCGACTACCAAAAGAAAATTGGACAGCAACTCTATAATAGAGATAAGGAATGCACTCTGTCTGGAATAATATCCCTTAGGGCATCTCTTGGTATTACCATGCTCTGTGATTAAAGCCAGTATAAATCTACAACAATCCAACCCAGGTAGGACTACTCAGGGCCCAGACTCTTCAGAAATGAAGGTTTGTTTGGGTCACTCCACCAGGCAAAGAACTACAACCAGCTGAGGTACTTGCTGAAGCCAAAGGGAATACAGAGTAGACAGTGGGAAAAGGTTGTTAAAATACCAACTATAATCACATCTTCAGTGACAGAACCTGGACTGTTATCGTCACAAGCACTTATTCCTTATTTCATTATGAATGCATAATAAATTTGCTTAGTATATGTAACAAAAATATTTGCTTCAAATATATATTAATATGTATAACAAATACTGTCTCTTTTCCTCTCATTCCCTTATTACGTAACATAGGACGTAAGGTATAATATTTAAATATTGTTAATTTCACATCTTAGATTTTAAATTAAATCAGTAAATTCACAATCCCACCATACATTCCTCTTAATGTTTTACTTTCACCTTATCTTTGTCTTCCAATGTGGCACCATTCCCAGTAAAGTCAAACTTTTCTCTGTAGTTTTACTTTCCATCTATTGGAAAAGAAAAAGTTCCAAAGCTATTCCTGAGCTGTAGCATGACTTTTACATCCACCAATTACCTCATTTCTCTTTTATCGTCAATCTCTTTCTACAAACTAACTCAATCTCAAGTTTCTCTACCCAGTTTCTATCCTGTTTAAACTGTTTTTATTTTCAAGATTATCCACCGGTGTGTGCTCAATCAGTCATGTCCAACTCTGAGACTCCATGGACCACAGCCCTCCACATTCCTCCATCTATGGGATCTTCCAGGCAAGAATACTGCAGCAGGTTGCCATTCCCTTCTTCAGGGGATCTTCCTGACCCAGGGACTAAATCTGCATCTTTTGCCTCTCTTGCATTGGCAGGCAAATACTTTACCACTGAACCACCTGGGAAGCCCCAAGATTACCCTCACTAATGTACTCAATATATTGATGTAACCACTTTGTAAATTGGTAGAAACCAAAACACCACTGAGCAAAGTAAACAACTCACAAGTTTGCTTCTTTTCTATTGTGTATTTTAAATGAAACAGCTCTTTAAATTTTCATCTGTATTACAGGCCATTAAAGGTCTGATTTCACAATCATAGGAGTCAAGTCTTAACGGAGACATAATTAGGTAATTTTTCAATTTAAAGGCCTCCGATGAAAGCCTAAATTCTTACTGAGAATCTTTGGAATTTAAATTGAAAAACTACAAACATGATGACTCCATCTATTCTTTATTGTTAGCCAGTGTCAGCATAACATAAATACTGTTAAGATTTCATCGGGTTTATTTTCAAAGTACTGTCATTCTTTCTCATCTATCATTTTCCTTACTCTCCTCCCATTCTGGGGACAATACTGTCATTTCTTCTCATCTATCATTTTCCTTACTCTCCTCCCATTCTGGGGACAACGTATTTTTCGCTATCCCACACTGTCATTGTTTCCCCATCGCTCAGTCGTGTCCGACTCTTGGCGACTCCATGGACTATACACACTCTACGTTATTCTCCAAGCCAGAATACTAAAGTGGGTAGCCTTTCCCGTCTCCAGGGGATCTTCCCAACCCAGGGATCGAACCGGGGTCTCCTGCATTGCAGGCAGATTCTTTACCAATAGAGATATCTGGGAAGCCCTGACAGCTATCCCACGAGAAGATACCTGTTAAAGATCGTTTCTAAATGTATACCGTCGCCAGTACCGCCCTTACTTTAATAACCATGAAGTGAAGTGAAGTCGCTCAGTCGTGTCCGTCTCTTTGTGAGCCCATGGACTGTAGCTTACCAGGCTCCTCCCTCCATGGGATTCTCCAAGCAAGAGTACTGGAGTGGGTTGCTATTTCCTTCTCCAGGGGATCTTCCCGACCCAGGGATCGAACCCAGGTCTCTCGCATTCCAGGCAGACACTTTAACCTCTGAGCCACCAGGGAAGCCCAGCCGTACGTCAAGAGAAAGGCACTCGCATTTAGGAACCCTCTTCTGAGGTCGCACAGAGTCGGACACGGCTGAAGCGACTTAGCAGCAGCAGCAGCAGTTCATTTCTTGACGAATGACTTCTCTTCAATCCGAATTTTGGGTCCTTTTCCTTATTTTCTCCCCCAAATGCTCTTCGGTTCACGTTTCCAAAACTTTATGATTCACAAGACTTGAACTAAATAAAACTTTCTCGGCCTTTCACATGTAACCCGACCCGAACAGAACCGACATGAGATCGGAAGGTGGGAATCCTGGACTCATCACTTCCACCGCTCTCCGGAGCGGCTCCCGGCCGCACCACCCGGAAAGCCGCCTATGACTTACACGTGATCCCCAGTGACGCCGGTGTCGCTGCGCGACTCCACAGGGGCGGCCGCGCCTGCGCGGCAGCGAGGAGGCGGGACCGCTGGGGGAATCCGAGCGGGGCCCGGGAGGGGGTAGCCGGGCGGAGACGGAGGAGGAAGAGAGGGGAAGGAGGAAAGAGGTAGGGTGGGGAGGAGGGCGGAGGGGCGGGCCTTTCCGGAGGTTCCGACAGCCTTCACTTCCTGTTCGCTGGACCTTCTGAATCCGGGTCAGGGGTGTCCGCCTCCTCTTCTACCCGGCTGATCCGGCACCTTTCCTGACAGGCACTCCTGACAACCCAGGCCGGGTTTCATCCCAGGACCGGCTGGAGCCCGAACGCCTACACCTGCCGCGGCGCGCGGAGGCGCGCTTCCTCACCCGGCGGCTGGCAGCCCCGGGCCCTGAGTGCCCGCCGCAGCTGGGGGGGCCCCCGCTGGCCCCTCCGCGCTGATGCTGAGAGAGACCGCGGGCCCGGGGCGGCGGCAGCGGCGGCGGAGTGTGGGCCTCTGGCTCCTTAGGCCCAGCGCGGACGGGGCCGGTTCTTAGACGCCCCAGACTTGCCAACTCCCGCCCGGACTCGGATGGGCCCCCCTGCCCGATAAATGTGGCTACTGAGGCGGCGGTGGCGGTGGTCGGTCCCGCTGCTGCTGCTGCTGCGCTCCAGATTCGCCTCCGGCCCGGGGCTCTCCTGGCCCACCTCGGGGCCGTGGCCACCGGCTCCTCACCCCCTGGCCCGGGCCTTGCCGCGTGGCGACAATGGACAAGATCCTGGAGGGCCTGGTGAGTTCTTCGCACCCGCTGCCCCTGAAGCGGGTGATCGTGCGGAAGGTGGTGGAGTCGGCGGAGCACTGGCTGGACGAGGCGCAGTGCGAGGCCATGTTTGACCTGACGACCAGGCTCATCCTGGAGGGCCAGGACCCCTTTCAGCGGCAGGTGGGCCACCAAGTGCTGGAGGCCTACGCGCGCTACCACCGGCCGGAGTTCGAGTCCTTCTTCAACAAGACGTTCGTGCTGGGTCTCCTTCAGCAGGGCTACCACTCGCTGGACAGGAAGGACGTAGCCATCGTGGACTACATTCACAACGGCCTGAAGCTGATCATGAGCTGCCCATCGGTGCTGGACCTCTTCAGCCTGCTGCAGGTGGAGGTGCTGCGGATGGTGTGCGAGAGGCCGGAGCCGCAGCTGTGCGCCCGACTCAGCGACCTCCTGACAGACTTCGTGCAGTGCATCCCCAAGGGGAAGTTGTCCATCACCTTCTGCCAACAGCTGGTTCGAACGATAGGCCACTTCCAATGCGTGTCCACCCAGGAGAAAGAGCTGCGGGAATATGTTTCGCAGGTGACAAAAGTGAGTAACTTGCTGCAGAACATCTGGAAGGCCGAGCCCTCCACCCTGCTGCCTTCTCTGCAAGAAGTTTTTGCAAGCATTTCCTCCACAGGTAAGGGTCGTGGCCTTCACGGACAGCCTTTCTTGGAAATGTAGTTTGTGTCTCTTACATACACACCGTGTTCGTTTCCCGGCTCTGAAAACGTCTTCGTGGAAAAGCAGATCTTAACACCCTCATCCAGATTCTCTTCCACTTGGCATAATCAGCCTGTCACTTTGGACTTTAAAAAAAAAGGGGGGGGGGGGGCAGTGTTTCTATTTTAAAGGTTGAGAATGTCCAGGTCTAAGACCTTTGGCAGGAAACAAGTTGCTTAATTACTCAGCCTCTGCTCAAGTTATGGAATGCTTTGAGGATGACAGCTACTACATAAAGCATGTAAAGCTTTTATTCGTGAGTGACTAATGGCAGCATAATCATGTTTACCGTATCATAATCGTGCTGTGATTTTGTCATCTTGTTGTCATGAGTTTTTCCTTAGCTTCTGAATTTTCCCACATTTTAATTACTGGACTGGCTGTTTATTTTATTACTGGATTATCCTAGTTAAGTGTGTAGTTGCTGAATATTGGTATTCTCTGTCCACAGTAGTTTGTGAGAGTGGATGCCAGGGGGCTGAGTGATTGGTGTTTCCTGCTCCAGGTATATATAGGCCACGAATTGTGACCTTAGAACTACAGGAGGGGATCAGGTGATACTTAACAGGAAAATGCCTTCTCACCCAGAAATTTTACCTGTGTGTTTATGTTCCTTGTCCAGACATGGAGCTTCCAGCTCTGTAAGTTGTGCAACACTAGATCCAAAACTGTGTTCACTCCCTCTCTGCTTGGTACCGTCATCCTTCCCGGCTGTTGTTGGAAACTGAAGTTGTGAAGGAGGTGGAACCCCCTTTTATCTTGAGAATTAGAACTAAGACTAGAGTTTTAACAGTCTCCATGCTTTCTGTTGAATTAAATGCATTTATGAAAGAATTACCAACTGTGTATTTGCATCATCTGAGTTTTGGTTTATTTTTTAATTGTAATTGTTCTTATATTGCCTGTGTTGCTAGAACAATTAGATTTCCCCAGAACTTTCTCACCTTTAGCAGTAAAGGTGCTCACCTTGGCTTTGCCTAATTTTTATGTGTTTTAAGCAAAGTCCCCCTAAAATTCATCTTAATTTCTACTTCTTTAAGAGACTAAAAATTGTCCTTAGAGCAGTGTAGTGACTACTGTAATTAATAGGAGTAAGCTACTTTGGAGGAACTAAGGGGTTAATTTAAACGATGCCTTGCATTTCTTTTCTGACTACTGCTTTTACAAATGACTATTTTAGCACGACAAAAACAGTATTAAAGAATGCAAGAAAATTAAGTAACTTATGGACTAAATATGGTGATAGGAATAGTTTTTATGTTGCAGTAGTTCTTCCTGTAGAATGAACGTTCATTGCCATTAGCTCTTAATGTCTCATTTCTGCAGTTCAACATTCCTTGTATGTTAGCGTCTACACAGGAGGTGGAGCATAACAACCACTTGGTGGAAGGGGTAAACTGTTCTCTCCACATACTTCATTTAAACCGTCTTGCCGTATTCCTTTGTCTTTTTCATTAAAACAATATAGATGCTTCATTTGAACCTTCTGTAGCACTGGCGAGCCTCGTGCAGCACATCCCTCTTCAGATGATCACAGTTCTCATCAGGAGCCTTACTACGGATCCAAATGTAAAAGACGCCAGTATGACCCAAGCTCTTTGCAGGTACTCCTTCATAACATCGTAGATGGTAATTGTAGATTTGGAAGGAGAAGATTATTTTGCTGTATTTTGTGGGTAATGAAAAACTTAGGGCAATGTGCAGAACTGAAATCATGGAATCAAATATATAAAGATTCTCCTAATTAATTGAATCATTTACCTTACTGTAGGCTTGCAGGCATTCCAGTAATTCACAAATACATTTTCAATTCAACATTTTTAATTACAAAAATATAACACACATATACACTTATTGTACAGTCAGGAGTTGGTTGGATTATCGATATATTTTACGAATTTCTTTGCTCAGTATCATTTCCTGAAACCTATTTCCTCCCTATGGGATCTTCTTTTTTCTTCCTGACTAAGCCTGTACCTTTGCTTAGTACATACTTTTACTTTCTCTTTCAACCAGGACCTCTGGGTAAGACTTTCTTAGTCTGTTCAAAGTGTGTTTTTTTCTTGCATATTCTCAAGTATATGATTTGGCAAGACACAGAATTCTAATCTGATCATCATTTTCTCTTAGCATTTTGAAAATAATACTGCACTGTCTTCTGGCATTTGTTGTTGCTAATATGGAGTCTGCAGTCGGTTTGATTATCTTTCCTTTGTGAGTAGTTAGGCTCTCCTGGTATGTTTATGCTTTCTCTTTATCCTTGATGATTTTCAGTTTTAGTCTTATATGTCCAGCTGTAGACTTCATGTTGTTTTTACTTCTCAGTACTCTTGTACTCTTGTGCTTCGGGTCATTCAGCTATGCAAACACATTTATTGGGCACTTACCAGGAATGCCAAGCAATGTTTAAAAGTCAAATGGATAGAAATATCTCTCCTCATGGACATGTAGTTGGGGAAGCAGGCAGACAGTATCAACATATTATATTGATTCCAAGATACATCCTGATTTCAGAGATGTTGAAAGGTATAGTCATTGGTGTTTAAATTGCAGAACTTTGTTGCTGCGGTGGTATATAACCTAATTATACATCCTAAAATTGATTCTGTTTTCAGATTTAATTAAATACAATAAGTAAAATAGTATGATGAATGTTTTTGGAAAAAAAGTAGGAAAGCAATAAAGCATGGGGAATGGTTTGCAATTTTAAATAAGATAGACAAGGAAGCCCTCACTGAAAAGGTGACCTTGAAGTAAAGATATGAAGGAAATGAGAGTGCAGACCTTTTGGAGATACAAGGGGAAGGACATCAATACTATCTAATAATTTACTAATTTTTCTTTCAAAGGTAAGATGTTATTAGTTATTTCCCTGTCTTCCTATTCTTGTTTCATATCTGTCTGGTTTTGTTTTGTAATTTTTTCTATTTTTTTCCCCTGTATGTGTGTATTGATAGCACATTTAAAGAAAATGTAAGGATTTGGAACAAAATGTTTTTGCATTACAGATTATATTTTAACTAATTATAAATTACAGTCATGAGGTAACATGTAAACTTCAGTACTGATATTTTATGTTGGGTTCTCAGAAATTTACATGTGTACAAATCTCGCTCTCTAGTTCTTTTTTACTCTTATAGTTGATTTGCAATGTTGGGTATAGCACCCTTTTCATACTGTTCGTGGGGTTCTCTGATGGCACCCTTAGTCTTAGTTTTTCAGCCTCTTCAAAACAATGATAGTTTCCAACTTAAGAATTTATTTTAAGATATATTTGGAAATTATTTTTTACCTACCTGTTTCTATGGGAAATTGTGATCCATTTTTTGTATTGCATTTCCAATTTATCTCCTACATGATCCTATTTAACTTACAGTGTACCTGGAGTAATTATTCTTGTATTACAAATATAAATGAAAAGGATAGTAACATTTACTTTTATCATACCCACCCTCTACTCCCTCATGCTCTATATGTCACACATAGCGCTTGTCATGCTTCACTGTCATTTTCTGTAACCCACAGAAACCCAAATGCAGATACTGTACCAAAACTAGATGAGTAACACTGAAGGATGAAATAGGCCAGGTGTAACTAACCTGGTGGCTCAGTGGTAAAGAATCCATCTGCCAACACAGAAGATGCTGGTTCCATCCCTGAGTTGGGAAGATCCCATGGAGAAGGCAACCCACCCCAGTATTCTTGCCTGGGAAATCCCATGAACAGAGGATGCTGGCTGGCCACAGTTCATGGGGTTGCAAAGAGTTGGACAGAACCTAGCAGCTAAACAACAACTGAAATAATAGGAAACAGGGTTCATAAGCACTTTTTAAAAGAGAAAGCTGATCCTCAACTTCTGTTGTCTTATTATCAAGGGGGAATTTTTTTTTGGTTTTAAAGTTTTTAATTTATATTGGAGTATAGCCGATTAACAATGTTGTGGTAGTTTCAGGTGGACAGCAGAGGGACTCAGCCATACATGTACAGGTATCCATTCTCCCCCAGACGCCCCTCTGGTCCAGGCTGCCATGCAGCATCGAGCAGCAGAGTCCCCTGTGCTGTACAGTAGGACCTTGTCGGTTATCCATTTAAAATGGAGCAGTGTGTACGTGTCAGTTCCAAACTCCCTGACTATCCCCTCCCCGATCCTTCTCCCCTGGTAATCATAAGTTCCATTCTCTAAGTCTGTATCATAGGAAAATTTGAGTTCAGTGTTGCTAACCTGATTTTTCAGAAGAAGCCCAACGTCCATTTTTTATGTGAAGTTTTCCAATTTTTAAAACATTGGAAAGAATAAGACTGAAAGCTGGATCTAGCCCTTAAGCTGCCATATAAAAGTGAAATTAAGATGCCTTTCATAATATTATGTTAGTCGTTCAGTCATGTCCAAGCCTTTGTGACCCCACTGACTGTAGCCCACCAGGCTCCTCTGTCTGTGGAATTCTCCAGGCGAGAATACTGGAGTGTGCTGCTGTTTCCTTCTCCAGGGGATCTTCCGGAACCAGGGATTAAAGCCGGGTCTCCCGCATTGCAGGTAGATTCTTTACTGTCTGAGCCACTAGGGAAGCCCTGCCAGTGTTAATTTTTTTAAGTTGCATGTCCTTTTTTTAGCTCTAGAGGGAAATAGTTTCATTTAGTCAATAGATTTCAGCTCCATTTCAATGCAGATCAAAGATTAGAGATTAAAAAACAAAACAGAACTGTAACAACACTGTTCTTAATCCCACAATCTAATGGAGGAAACAAGATTTATTACAGCTACTGAATGTTCTTTAAATAGTAGGAAATTAAGTCAGCCTATCAGGGTTAAGTGTCCTTAAAATTCAAATTGTAACCAATACACAGTGGATAAGATTACAGTAGTTAACCATAAAAATAACTGATTCTAGAGTGACTGTGTGTGAGAGGATTTGAGCCTATGTGTATCCAATCAAACTGAAGCAAGACTAGAATGTAATTAAAGTGTAGCCAAAAGTGTCTCTTCTGCCAGCAGAGCAGGTACTGAGATCATTGCTTCAGATGCCAACACTGCTACTTATTGTGTGGCCCGTTGAATATTTCCTAACTTTCCCTATCAGTTTGAAGGCATACATCATAATTTAGAGTTATATTTTTAGCATTTAATGCAGTATCTGTTATATAATAGAGATTCAAATATTTTTTGAATACTGCTGCTGCTGCTGCTGCTGCTGCTGCTGCTGCTAAGTCGCTTCAGTCGTGTCCGACTCTGTGCGACACCACAGATGGCAGCCCACCAGGCTCCCCCATCCCTGGGATTCTCCAGGCAAGAACACTGGAGTGGGTTGCCATTTCCTTTTCCAATGCATGAAAGTGAAAAGACAAAGTGAAGTCGCTCAGTCGTATCCGACTCCTAGCGACCCCATGGACTGGAGCCTACCAGGCTCCTCTATCCATGGGATTTTCCAGGCAAGAGTACTGGCGTGGGTTGCCATTGCCTTCTTAGGGCTTCAAATTTGTGTTACTTCTGACTTGAAGTATCTTTAGGGTGGTTAGGACATGGGTTACACATGGGATAAGGTCAAGACTAGATAGAGGCTTGTGAGACGGGAGCCTAGAAGTGGAGAGGATGGAGGCAAAGGCTGATTGGGTGATTAGGGATGGTGAAAAGCCATGGCCAAGTGGAATTTGCTACTCTGCCCCCTCAGCTTTACTTGTACTCCCCTTGGACCTGAGCTAAAGGGAAACTTGGGCCCCGTGTGCTAGGGAGCCCAGTCTGGTTCCACTCTGGGACTGTGCTCCCCATGGGGAAGAGTCTGTAGAGCCAAAGAGAGGTGCTCACTTGTTCTCCTTCTCTAAACCACAGTGCTTTCATGTACACATTTATAGTAAATATATATATATACATAAAACATGTACTCATGTTTTCTTTTAAACAGTTTTTAAAAAGATTTAGCAGCATTTTTTTTCTTTTTTAATTCAATAATAGCTCAGATATTTTTGTGTTAGATCCTTGTGTTTAGATTCATATCGACCTATCTCATATTTTAAAATTCTACCTAATGTTCCATAGTAAATATAAGTCATTTCCTTATGATAATTTTGCATTTTTTCTGTATTGTAAGCAGTGCTGCAGTGAATATACTCCACACACAAATGCAAATGTCACTACTTTCTACTCTGGGTATGTAGAGTGGCCACAGACTTGGGAAAACCAGGTTAACAACAGTTGAGAGGTGTGGAACAGCTCTCAGGGACAACTGTAATGACTTAAAACCATCATTGTTGGCCAGAAAAACAAGAAAGGGAAAAAGAAATAATGTGTGTAGCGTATAGAGGAAACATACAAATAACCTGTGGTAAAATCAGTATGAACTCTGAAGCCACTCAGTGTCTGATAGGACAGGTTAATCGTTAAGAGCAAAAATCTTACTAAAGATAATGCTCCAGTGTTAATGGAGATAGTTTATATCAATATGAAGGCCAGTCCTTTTGACGTGTTAGTTGCTCTTTTGGTCGTGTGTTTATGTACTATGTATTTTACATTTTGTACAATCAAAGGATGTATTTATTTCCTCATCTTAACATTTAGAAGGGAGACATTCACAGTATTTCCAGTGTATTAATTCATTTAACCTTCTCATCAGTCCTGTGAAATTCATTCATAACCTAAAGATGAGCAACTGAAACACAAAGAAGTAACTGATAAAAGTATTTACGGACCCCCAGCTAATAAATGGTGAATTGAGATTTTTAAACCAAATCACTCTGACTTAAAAACCTGGTTTGTTTTACTATTTGTTTTATTATATATTCACCCAAACTGGATTACTGGATCAAAATCAAATAATATGAACATTTGGCCCAGTTGCCTTCCAGAAGCATTGTAGCATCTTCTTCATTGTGGTTGATATCTAACATAAGGGATAGTTTCCATCATACCCCATGTTACTTTATTTTCATTTAATTGGGTTGGTACTCAAAAAGGTGGTGGTAGTGGTTTAGTCACTAAGTCATGTCCCACTCCTGGGCCCCCATGGATTGTAGCCTGCCAGGCTCCTCTGTCCATGGGATTTCCCAGGCAAGAATCCTGACTGAAGTGGGTTGCCATTTCCTCCCCCAAGGGATCTTTGCCACCCACAGATCAAACCCCAGTCTCCTGCATTGCAGGCACATTCTTTACCAACTGAACCACCAAGGAAGCCCTACTCAAAGAGAAGAGCGCTCACTATTTCAGAACAAGGCCATTTCAGTGTTTGTATACTTGGTGCCCTTTTGTCTATTTGAAATTTCTTTTTGTTGTCTTTGTATAGTAGAATTTTGAGAGAGATGAAGAGACCTGTTTCACGATTCAAAATATAGTCTTTTTTAACAGTACATTTTATATTTATTTAGATTGTAATCACCAGAAAGGAGAAATTTTGCTTCATATGCATGTCTTAGTTCAGATAGCCATATTTGAACTGTTCTTAGAGTAAATTTGCCTAATAAATTGACACTACTGAAGAATAAATTAGAAACTTTGCATTTATGCAGAATGATTATCAGAAATTATTTTTATACAAATGTGTTATATAAGACTGTCAGTTGACAAGATTGGAAATCCCTGAGTACAAGCAGCCACTTGTTTGTATTATTTGATTTTGATCCAGTAATCCAGTTTGGGTGAATATATACAACAAAAATAGTAAAACAAACCAGGTTTTAAGTCAGAGTGATTTGGTTTAAAAATCTCAATTCACCATTTATTAGCTGGGGGTCCCTAAATACTTTTATCAGTTACTTCTTTGTGTTTCACTTCCTCATCTGTAGGTTATGAATGAATTTTACAGGACTGATGTGAAGGTTAAATGAATTAATACACTGGAAATACATCTTCAATAGTACTTTTCACATGCAAGCTCAGTAAATATTGAGTCACAAAGTGAGTGACTTTGTAACTACTACTGTAGTTACTCTTGTTATTCCTAACTGAATAATGTCAAAGCTATTGTCAATGCTACTAGTTTTGTTATCCTTTAATTTTCAGAATGATTGACTGGCTGTCCTGGCCATTGGCTCAGCACGTAGACACATGGGTGATTGCACTCTTGAAAGGACTGGCAGCTGTCCAGAAGTTTACTATTTTGATAGATGTTACTTTACTGAAAATAGAATTGGTAAGTGGGAGTATATTAATCTTTTGGAATGTATAGAGCCATGTAATACATGTGTGCTAAGTCATTTCAGTCGTGTCTGACTCTTTGCAACCCTATGGACTGTAGCCCCCCAGGCTCTTCTGTCCATGGGATTTCCCAGGCAAGAGTACTAGAGTGGGTTGCCATTTCCTTCTCCAGGGGACCTTCCTGACCTAGGGATCGAACCCGCATCTCTCTCCTACATATCCTGCATTGGCGGGTTCTTTACCACCTGTGCTACCTAGGAAGTAAGACCCATATAAGTCCATATAAGTCTTTTATCTTTGGGTGGTCCCCGTTAAAGCATCTAGTTTTGGGTTTTCTTTTGAATAAAAATTTTGAATAGGCTTTAGAAATTTAAAATGCTGCTTAAGATTAGGTCATAATAATAATTTTGCTGTTTTCAAATATTTATTATGAAAACACAGTCTTCCATTAGCTCTTGAATCCTAACTAATCAAGCTTTTACCACCATTTTTCTGCCAAAACGATCTTTGACACCTGTGCTCTCCAGTGTTGCTTAACTCGAGTTGTTTCTCAAGCCTCCTCTCCTCTGACCTGTTAGTCATTTGGCATAGCTGGTCACTCCCTCTTGAGACACCTTCCTCCCTCAGTTTCCAGGATGTTATACTGTCCTGGACTTTGTTCTAGCTCACTGGCTCCTCAGTCCTGGTGTGGATCTTTCCAACTTTAGAGTGCCTTCAAGGTTCACCTCTGGCTTCCTTTCTTCTCAGTTCACACAGCCACCATGGCTTTAAGCAACGTCTCTAAGTTCATGACTGATAGGGTTTTATTTCTAGTTCATTATTCTCCTGTAAACTCCATGTTCATGTATCCAGCTCTCCATATACTTGGATCTCAGGTTCAGCTTATCCACAATCTAATTCCTGATTTTTCCCTCCCAAACCTGGTCTTCCCCATCTTAAATGACTATTTTAGCCTTTCATGTCGGAGAAGGCAATGGCTGGGGTCCAGTACTCTTGCCTGGAAAATCCCATGGATGGAGGAGCCTGGTGGGCTGCAGTCCTTGGGGTCGCTGAGGGTCGGACACGACTGAGCGACTTCACTTGCACTTTTCACTTTCATGCATTGGAGAAGGAAATGGCGACTTGTTCTTGCCTGGAGAATCCCACGGGCGGGGGAGCCTGGTGAGCTGCCATCTATGCGGTCGCACAGAGTTGGACACAACTGAAGCGGCTTAGCAGCAGCAGCAGCAGCAGCAGCCTTTCATGTGCTCAGGCTCAACCTTGAAGCTATTCTTGTCTCTTTTCATGCTCTCTCAGCCCATATCTTACAAATCCTATTGACTCCACCTTTAAAATATATCCCGAATTCTACCACTCTCAACCAGCTACATCACTACCACCCTGGTGCAGATTCATCACCAGTTGTGCTAAGTCACTTCAGTTGTGTCCGACGCTATGCAACCCTATGGACTGTAGCCCACCAGGCTCCTCCGTCCAAAGGAATTCTCTAGGCAGGAATACTGGAGTAGGTTGTCATGGCCTCCTCCAGGGGATCTTCCCAATCCACGGATCAAATCTGGGTTTCCTGCCTTGGAAGCATCACCCCTGGCTATGTTGATTGCAGTAGCCCTGTGGCTCCTGCCCCGATCCCCTTCAGGCATCACACGAGGTCCGCGCCCCCCCCCCCCCCCGCCCCCGGCCTGGGCCATTGCTGCTCCTCTCGTCCTGTCTTCCACTGTGACTGCCCCAGTCTCTGTGCTTTATTTACACACACTGCCCTCCTCGCTATATCTCTAGTCCACCAGGCTGGAGGCCTCAGGGCTTTTGCAGTGCTGAGTATAATAAGCAGAGCAAAGGCCCTTCTCCCAGTTAATCTGTCAGACTTAGTCTCATTCCTTTCAGTTTTTTGTAGTCAGGGGTCACGTTTATCATGAGGCATTTTTTAAAATTCTCTGTAATAAAACAGCAGAGCCTTTTGCCACTCAGCATTCCCTATTCAACATGCCTCGCTTTCATAGCATTTTTCTCTCATGTTACTTTTAATTGCCTCTACCCAGCCCTCTAGACAGTAAGCCCTCTAAGATGAGAGGTTTGCTTTGAATCCACTATTGTTTTCCCAGTATATACAATAGTGCCAGGCAGTAGTAGATGGTCAGTAAGTATTTTCTGAATGAATAATGGTCCAGGGAGTATCACCTTGATACTTGATACAAAAATCTGTTTGACAGAATTTTTATTTGATGATGTAGTTTTAAGAGTTGGTGGGGTCATTATACTCCCTTGATCTCTGTCATATTATTTCCTAACTTTCTCCCTCTCCCAGAGTTTAATTGTATATGTTATGATAAAACTTCCCAGGAAGGAGATAAGCACATCAATAATTTGGGGCCCAATGAAAGTAGCCACTGATTGGGATAATGGTTTCCATGCCAGACCTTAAAGTGGATGCTTGTCTTTTGGGCAGGTTTTTAATCGCCTTTGGTTTCCTCTCGTGCGACCTGGTGCTCTCGCAGTTCTTTCTCACATGCTGCTTAGTTTTCAGCATTCTCCAGAGGCGTTCCATTTGGTAAGTTATGACACAAGTTTCCTACTTCAAAAAACCTTGTTTTAAAATTTCAACTTAGTATTGAGTCACATTTGTATTTGTGAAAAGATTATAGATTGGTCCTAAATCTATTTTCCTGTAGCTTTATGAGTCCTGTTAAAATTGATACTGTGAGATTTCCTCTCAAAGAATATATTTTAGAATGTTTTGGGTCTCACCAAAACTTCCACTTGTGATCACAACGAGCAATTGAAAGTTAAAAGTTACTCTTGCACTTGAGAAGTGTCATGTGTCAGTGTCACCGTTCACTGTCTGTTGCACACATGAGCAGCATAGAAGGAGAAAAATGGTTTGAAACCACTGACTGCTCTAGAACTTCAGAAGCAGGAGAACATCAGTCTTTATTGCCCTAGAATTAGGGCTTTGCCTTCTCTCTCAGCTCATACCCTATAAATTCTGTTGATTCCTCCTTTAAAATATATCCAGAATCCTACCACTTTTAATCAGCTGCATCACTGGTTTTGGTTTGATTTCATATTATTTATTTGATTATCAGTTATTGCAAGTGAGAAATGACAAAATGTAACTTTGAGAACCTGTCCGTTTTTCTGTCTAGGGCATCAAAGGAAAGCAGTGCTTTATGGTTTATGTGGTTACTGTGGTTACTGTGGTTTATGTGGTTACTGACTTCCTCCAAGGTCTGATCCTCAGTTTTACAGGACTAGAAGCTCAATCAACACAGCCACAGTTTAAAATTTTAGGAGGCCTGGCCTACCACAAACATATTCAAAAGAGGCAAGAGACAGATGAAATGCAGAATTTCAGTTGCTGATTGTTGGTTGGAAATTTAACTAGCCTCAGAGAATTATGTGTCACATCAGCTACTCAGTGCCCCATTTCCACTGAAGGAAAATCTGCAGGCTTATCAGAAGTAAACCTTACTAACAAGTAATTACATTATAATACATTATCACTTAGGAGGAGTGATTTCTGTAGTTTATTGTTCTAATTGGTGAGCTTGATCATCAGTTAATAAACTTGTTATCCATTACACAAAACTCAAACTTGAGCTAATATAGCAAGAATACTAGCAAAATCGTCCAAGGGAAAAAAAACAACTATTTGTTCCTCCCGTCAGGCACAATCATGTATCAGCTGTTTGAGAAAAGGTTTATATTTATTTATTTTCTGGGGAGGAAATCCATTCTAATGTTTATTAATCTCCACACATTCCTTATTCTCTCAGATAAGTCACTTTTGCTATACTCTAAACCTGTTTCTTTGCTCAATATTTTAAAAGATGGAAGGGATCTCCTTACCTTTTGTTGCCTTCGCCCTCCCCACAAAAAAGTGATTGAAATGGCAAATGGTTGACTTTGAAATATTTGACTACTGAAATAAGTAAATATGAAATCATTTATTTAAAGAACAGTTAGAGCTAAAATAGGAAACTGTGATCTGGCTTAATAAAGTCTAAAAACAAAAACCTAATTATTCTGTCTACATACTGTGTATAGCCTGACCTACGACTCAACTAGAATTAACTTGGGCATCTAGTAGTGGGTCATGCAGCAGTTAAATCACCGGTAACTCTAAACAACTCAGCAAAGGACTCAGATTTAGGAGTTGCTAAGTATGAACAGTAACCTGGAATCATTTAGAATATTTTGAAGCAAACCAAGATTGATATTACAGAGTGTGTTTTTATGGACCATTTGCTTTTCATATGCTTTTTATAAGTGACAAATTTTAAATGGAAGAGAAAATATCAAGCCTTCTAATTAAATGTTATACACATTTTCTCAAATACTAACTTAAGTTTAGTGACTATCACAGTAATGTCTGCAAATATTCAGATTTGCTCATTCAGGAAAAAAAAAATCAGTTTTCAGATATTTAGAAGATAATAACCTGCTTGGACATCTGTCTTATACACTTGTGAAGAACTTAATCTTATTTCTGAGTCAGTGATCATTTTTTACCATGTAAGATGTAATAGTAGATAACTAGGTATATTATCTGTCCACAAAGATCCAATCTACACTAGGAAGGCTTTTGGACGATTTAGTATTATAAATTAAATAATCATTTTAAAGATTCTTTCTTCTCTTCTATCTTTGTCTCTCCTATCACCTCTGAGGAAACCCTAATTTTGGATTTCTGACTATTTTAGCAAATATCTGATAGATGTGGCTTTATGGAGAAAAATTATAATTCAGATTTGCTTTGAAATGTAGCGATGATAGCAGTGGTGTGAACCATTAGGAACTGGTAGTTTTATGGTCAGATTAATGCCTTCAGTGGAGGTAAGATTAAAGAAAGTGGTGTGAAAGCAAAAATATGATTTAAGACCTCAAAGCATAAGAGTAAAACCAGAGAGAGGAGAACGAAGAATAGCACTATTATTTTAAGAATATGAATTTCTTCCTACAAGAAGGAAGGGGGCCGATTGGAATATAACTGTAATTGTTCGCTATTTGATGGTAAGACCATAGAGCTGGCTGTAACTTCACTTTTGTCATGAGTTAGCCATGAACCAAATAGATGTTCTGCACTGCTTATACCAAATAATGTTCTACACTGCTTTTTATTTGGCTCATTTGGCTACTTTAAGAGTAGTCTGAAGGAGGGCAAAAGGTGAAAGCAAGGAGACCATTTGAGAGGCTTTGCATGAATTTGAGGCAAGAGATGATTGTCAGTTGAAACAAGAAAAGTTCTAGGCAGTATATAGGTTTGATTCCATTTGTACAAAAAAATCACATATATGGTATGTGCCGTGACATGCCATACGAAGTTTGATATACAACCAATGTCTTTCGCTGGACAGTGGGACGGAGACTTTTACTTCATACATGTTTGTATCGTCAGATTTTCTTTATAGTAAGTGTATAATTCATTTATAACAAAATTAAACTTGTATAGAAAGAAAATATAACAATATAGGAAGTTAGGGCAATATATCATGAAATTACTCACAATCTCACTACACTAATTTTTATGTTTTCCGTTACAATGTTTTTTCCCCTAAATATTTTAACAAGGTTGTATTTATATTTATAATCAATATGTAATTTTTGTATCCTTCTTTTGAAATTTAACATCACATAATATTTTCCCATGTTGCTGCATATATACACACACATACATACACAAAAGTTCTACGAAGGGAAAATAATAAGATGCTTTTTACATGTGGACTCTAAATATGTAGTATCAAATTATAATAATTAGTTGAAATAAGTGTAGTTCTGTACTAATGAGCCATTGCTGCTAAGTAGCATTTATTTTGTTAATAACCTCTTAAATATGTGATTGGCTTTATATTGACTTTTTACTCTAATTTTAAAATGAAAGGACATTGTGCTTATTATCAGTGTTAATAGTTTTCTACGTAGTTATGAGCAATGAGCATTTTAGATTTCACTTCAATTTCTAACCCCAGTTCCTTAAAAATAATGGACTTTCCTAATTCTCTTCATTTTTAGAATCATCTCTTCTTTTTTGGAGGTGGGACATGGGGATCGTTAGTAAGGATAACCATGGTTACATAAGACACCGTCCCTAAAATAAAGGTAGTCCCTTGTCTAAAATAGAGGTGGTGCTGTAGCCTCAGCTGTAATTTTAGTTGTATGGATAAGTTATCGTGAAGATTTTCTTGAAGCAGTCTTTAATGTGCTGCTGCTGCTGCTAAGTCGCTTCAGTCATGTCCGACTGTGCGACCCCATAGACGGCAGCCCACCAGGCTCCCCCGTCCCTGGGATAATATGTCTAATTCCTTCAAGTGAAAAATCTAAAATTCACACTAGATGGCACTCTTAAGCTAATGCTTGGTTTATCTTTTAAACATCTGTCCCTATTAAACAATCTGGTAAATATAATAGCCCCAACATTTTTCAGTCTAAGCCATTTTTAGAATGGCAGCAGTGACTTAGGCTCCTATTTATTACCTTAATTTTTTGTACCTTAGTTTTAAATGGAGTATAAGCATGAGGAGAGGGGTCTTATGGATTACAGTTATATATGCTTCAAAAACTAGATTTACCTTGGTATTCTAGAAATGTTTAACTTCGTAACGTTTTTAGAAGAAGGCAGTGGCTGAACATACAGAAGAGCTCTGCTGATCGTGTAACACTTGCACTCCATTTGTACCGGCGTGGGTTGCATTTCCTTCTCCAGGGGATCTTCCCAACCCAGGGATCAAGCCTGGGTCTCCTGCATTGCAGGCTGATTCTTTACAGTCTGAGCCACCAGGGAAACCCTATTCCATTTGTAGGCTAGGGAATTTGTTGCCAGTTTGTGTAAATTGAAGAATGTTTGTCTTTTTTTCTGTTCAGATTGTTCCTCATGTAGTTAATTTGGTTCATTCCTTCAAAAGTGATGGTCTGCCTTCCAGTACAGCCTTCCTAGTGCAGTTAACAGAACTGATTCACTGTATGATGTACCACTACTCTGGATTTCCAGATCTCTACGAACCCATCCTGGAGGCAATAAAGGTATGATGACAGTTGCACCAGTCTTTGTGGAGCTGCAGCCTATGATATGGTAGATGAATGCGATGAACCTTCCTATAACCAGCTATTCAATTTACCTTTTTATGGAAATGTGCTTTTTGTTTGAAAAATGCAATTGGAACCGTGGTTCAATAATTCTTAGAGAGTGATGTCTTTATTATGTGCTATTACTCTCCAAATTAATAACCATATTTCTTCAGTTCTACAGTGCCAACAATGTTAAGGCATATCTTTAAATTCGTAACAGCTTTGGAGGAATTTGTTTTAAAAAAGGATATATTAAGTTGATACATACATAAGTTGCTTCCCAATATCAGAAATGTCAAAATATGTAAGATACATCTTAGATTCAAAGGAAGGCATTGTAATTACAGTATTTGACCTCTGTTTCTTCTCTGATTTTTATTTCATTTTTGCTATGGATTGTTCATGAATGTTCATATATCTTAGAATCTTTACTTGAATTATTTGTGAACTCACTGTTTTTCAACTTTGTGTGGATACTGGATCTAAAAAGCATTGATTCTGTTTGTCTTGAAAAATGGGTCGCAGAAAGCGTACTTTCCTCTTAGTAAATGTATTGCTTAATCAGGGAACAGCAAAATAATTGGAGAACTTCCTTCAGCTAGATGTGTTCAGAAGTTGTTAGAAATCAGTTTTATTGATAATGTTCCTTTTTGAGGTCTGAAATAAAGTATAAGGTCTCATTATCTTTACTTCTGTATCTGAAATGAATACAAAGCATATTCTTTCTACTGTAGAGTTTCTAGTTAGAATGAGTTTGGATGAGGCCAAAACACAAAACTGTTCAGCAAAGAAGCTATACTACTGGTATGACCCTTGGACACTTGAGAAGTAAATGTGTGTCTTTATAAAGGTTTTTGTCATGGATTTGATAGCAGTATTAACCTCTTTCTGCAATGCTGCTGTGTCCATAGATGAAAGCTACTGCTGTTGTTAAATGTCATTCTTCACCTCTAAAAGCTGAAAATTCTGATAACTAAAGTTGGCTCAGTTTGCATGGATCTCCCTGTTAAACTAAGGGAAGGATTTTCCATTAGATGTCAACAACAACAATAAAATCAAAAGATTAAAATTCCTTCAGAAAGTATTTTCTGAGGTTTAAGTGCTTTAGGTGGTAACAGCAGTCCAAAAAAAGCCTTCAAGATTTTGCCAGCTTTTCTTAGTCTCCAGGACTCCACTCATGCTTGAAAACCACTGACACTGAACATTTTATCTCATATGTCACAAAGCAGGGAAGAAACTGTATCTTGTAATAATTTTCTCTATGGTTAAACATGAGGTGGAGTTTTGTTTTTTAAAGTCAGAGGTCATTGTGCTTAGATACTTTCATTTTTCATTCTCTGACTACTTTGAGATTTCATTTCTAAGGGCTAATACTGGGCAAATATTAGTAGTCTATGATAAAGAGATATTTCTTATTTTACTGCAAAATTTGAAAGCAGACTATTAAGCTAATTCAGTTGTGTGCTAAGTCCTCATTCTACAGACTTTGAATAGCACTGCCACATATTCTCTGATGGCAGAGGTTTATTTTGAAAATATTTTGCTGGCAAAGAGGAAGTAGAAATAGTTCAAATGTGACTTGAGTTCCTATTTCTTGAGTATTCCTCAGCTTGATAAACTCTAGGAGATATTTATTCATTTTTGGAGACCATTATTTTTGCCATGTACTGTGATTTTTTTGATGACTGGTCAAGTACTATCAGTGATGTCAAAACTAAATGGGAAAAAAGAAAGAATAAATGTCAGTGGAAGAATCTTCTTTATGGTGTTAATAACAAAAAATAGTTTATATTTTATACTACTTTTCCTCTTTATGATCTACAGGATTTTCCTAAGCCCAGTGAAGAGAAGATTAAATTGATTCTCAATCAAAGTGCCTGGACTTCTCAATCCAATTCTTTGGCATCTTGCTTGTCTAGACTTTCTGGAAAATCTGAAACTGGGAAAACTGGTCTTATTAATCTAGGGAATACATGTTATATGAACAGTGTTATACAAGCATTGTTTATGGCCACAGAGTAAGTTTAAATTTGAACTTTAAAAAAATTTGTCATTTTTACTGTAGAAATTGATGCATGCTGATGAAATGTAAGATGGTGAGATTGTCTTCAAATTATTTCTTATATATGGCAGAAAAAATACTAATATTTTCATATAATTGCCTTATTCAGAAACAAAATTGCTTTTAGTACCTGGAGCTATTAAAATGCTAATTTATATAAATTATACTTCATGTTTATATTATTTCATTTAGAGTCTTTCAATTACTCTGGCTTGATATTTATTAATATATCAGAGGAAGTGATTGAACTTACTTCACAGAGTTTAAGGGTCCTCAAGTACAATTTGTTATTATCCTGTAAGACTGATTTTTTTTTTAACCTGTGTATCTTTTGAGGTGGTCATATTTAGTTTTTTCTGCTTGTAGGTATTTTGCTGTTTCTCAGATCAATAACTTCTTCCCTGCCCTTAAAGAAATTCAAGCTCTGCTTCCCATCCCAAGTTGATAGATACTGAACAGATGTATAACAGACATGTTCCTTTGCCATCTTACAGATTTACTTTCAAATACATTTTCTTTTGCAGCCAAGCAAATAGGAAATCAGTGACTGTTAGCTATGTGAATTTAATCTGTAAAGGTACAAAATAGTGATGAACTTTCGCTGAAGGCAAAAACCTGGTTGGATTTTTCTCTTCTATAGCAATAGAATATTCATGGAACTTGACCAAAGATGTTTACAAATTGAAATCTAGGCCTTTGTAAGTTTTTGTGCCTTCCGAGAGGTATCATACCTGGAGGAGGGTTTGGCAGCCCACTTCAGTATTATTGCCTGGAGAATCCCATAGACAGAGGAGCCTGGAGGGCTGCGGTGTGGGGTTGCAAAGAGTCCGACATGACTGAGCGACTGATCACAGAGGAATCATAAACTAAAAGCTGAAGAGTTTAGCTTTACTTTCTTTCCTGGTCTCAATATATACAATCAAAACTAAGGCGTTTTCATTTGGTCTAATGGTTCGTTTGTTTTTAGGAGTTTTTTCTTGTGTTCTAAGCAAATATTTATTCATAGACACAACTGATACTAGGCATAAAACCAAAATAATCCATGTCTTACCACCAGAGGTCATCTAATCCAGCCATCTAATTTTATAAATGATAGAGAAAGCAAAAACTCAAAGCAGTTATAACTGACAGCTACAATTCAAAGAGCACATCTTATTTTATAGCAGCCAATACTATCTCAAAATAGGCGGACAGCATATTTTATTTCTTTGGTAATATGTAAATTCTTAAATAAATCTAGGAGTACATAAAATAAAAATCAGACATTCGCATAGGTATCTGTTGTTTTGCTTGCATTGTTCCAGACCTATTTTTGTACAGTGATAAGATTTATCTAGTATAAAACAAATGCGTTGGTTTTTAAAAATATGTTTACAAAGAATCTTGTTTATTCTTTTCCAGCCACTTATTTTTTTTCTTTTGATGATTTATATTGGAAATAGTCCCATGTTAGTGTAATGGCAGAGCAATGTCATTCTGATTAAATAGATGTGTCACAGTTAATTTAATCATCTTCCTAATGATGAATGTTAGGTTGTTTTGCTTATAATTAACATCTGCCCATATGCCTATGATATAGAGGCTATTCTTTGAATAGGGTGTGCCACATTGGTCTCCAGAAAGGTTATAGCATTTGAACTTGCATACTAATACATGATTGTACCTATGACCCCATCCCTTTAGCAGTACTTGATAAAATCAGTATTAAAAAATCTTCCCAATCTGGACAAAAGTGTCTTAGTGCATCTTGGCTGACCTTTACAGTTTTTTGCCCTCTCTAGTATCTTTGTTCACTGTGTCTCTTTTCTGAATGACCTGTTCTTCCCATTGTGCACCTTTCTGTTGGGTCCTTTTCTTTTTCCTGCTGATTTATCCTGGATGTATACGTGCTTTCTTCCCATCAGAATGATACATTTATCGAGTATTTTGTTTGTAATTTTTTATTTTATGTAGTCAGATCTGCTATTTATCATTTATAGCTTCTGAATTTTGGGGCACCTTCCCCTCTAAACTCCCTTTACCCCCTTTTCTTCTGTTAAATACTTCAGTATTTTCATATTTTACATTTAGCTCATTACTTCTCTGTGGCATCTATAATGATATGAAATCTTGTTTAATTCCATTTTTTTCCCAAAAGGATATCCAATTGTTCTATACTGTTTTTTGAAGTTTCTTCTTTTCCCATTCAGCACTAGTACTACATTCTTTAAAACTCTAACTTTATCATAGTTTTGATGACAGGACATTTTTTTTACATTTCATGCAGAGTTGAAAGAATTTAAAAGTTGTTTACTCAAGTTACTAGTTAATAGCTTCATCTATTTCTATTTGCACCATTTTCTTCCTTCTTCACTACATTGTAGCCAGTGACTTTGCCAGGTAAAGGGCCTTCAGGTAAGTGAAATTTTACTTTAAGGATAATAACTTGAACTAACTTCCCTTTAGCTTTTAAAAAGTGCATCATGTGTACACATGTAGACAAAAAATCATTATATTTTACTATCTTTCAGTTTCAGGAGACAAGTATTATCTTTAAATCTAAATGGGTGCAATTCATTAATGAAAAAATTACAGCATCTTTTTGCCTTTTTGGCTCATACACAGGTGAGTGTAAGTGTCTATAGTATGTATATGTTAACTGAATTGATAATCTTCTTTAAACTTCACATTATACCAAATTTGATGAACCTTTTTAACTGGAGAAATAATATATCTCTCTCCCAGCACAACAGATCCACATAGAAATCTAAAGAGATACTGCCTAAAATCAGGATATGCCTTAAGTTCTTACTTCTCCCTTCTACTTTGCATTCTTGTAGATGAATATTTTACTGACCCATTATTCTAATTATTATAGGTAAAATCTGATTTCCTATCCAAAAAATAGCTCCTTCATGAAGAAATATTTTAAAATGCATCTTTAATATTAAGCTTATAGATATTAATTTGGTAGATTTTCATAGTAATGAACAATTTAACATGAATAGTTAAAATAATTTTGTGACATCTTGGCTTTTTTTCCCTCCCATTTCTAATGTATATACCCTTTCATTATGACTAAACTTTTGAACTTAATGGATAAACTGTTTACCTGTTAGAAGTTATGGAGCTTAAAATTTCGTGATCTTTTATGTCCACAAATTAATCCAACGAAATAAGTTTATGCTAATAGCAAGAATGTCATGTAAACAGCCATTTATTGAGAGATGTAATATGAAGTCTGATAAGCATTCAGAAAGGAATCCTTATGCTCAAAGAACTTATACTTTTAAGTTTTGAGTAATACCTGTGAATAATACAAATCATTTATAAATAATATTTTCTGGTTTTACTGTTTTCATTTCACAGAGGTCTAAAGGAATAGGTAGTTACAGCCAGAAGAGAAGATAGATTTAGAATTGATGGAATTGAGTTGTTAGGAATGCTTTGTTTCCTACCTACAAGCTGAGAAATATCTCAAGTATAACTTCTTAAATGGAAGGAGTCAAGAGTGGCATGAGTGATGGCCTGAAATACTCAGAGGATCATTTTACTGTTCTCTGCCTGGAGGAAATATGTCCACAAATTTAACACCTCAGGACCAAAGGAGATGAAATCTCCTCCCTGCAACTTCCAAACATTGTTTTCTAGTAAATGGATGTATGTACTTGCTGTATTTACTGTATGCTGTATTTACTGTATGTTATATGGAGTTTGCCCTTCAACATCACAGTCTGAACTGCAAAGGTTCACTTACACATGGATTTTTTTCAATAAATATGTACTACAGTACAACATAATCCATGTCTGAGTCCACAGATGCAGAACCACAGATATGGTGGGCCTGTTGTAAAGTTATACACAGGTTTTTGACTAAGCAGAGGGTCAGGACCCCTAACCCCATGTTGTTCAATGGTCAGCTGTATAACATGTATGCATATGGTAGGTGTATGTGTATCTATGTGTATATGTGTAGAAATAAATACATTATATATACTATATTAACTTAAGTTAGAGCTATTAGGAAAAAGCCTTAGGAGTCTTCCATATTCTCAACAAAAGAAGAATTAACAAGAGAATCTAATTAAACTTCTGCCATAGTTGAGACCGTATCTGACAAGTAGATTAGGTAGGTAGATTTTCCCTATATGATTTAAAAGGCTTTTCTTCTCATAATTAATAAAGCTAACATGTATTGAGCATTTAAATTCATCTAGTTCCTGTGCTAGGTGGTTTGCATATATTATCTCTTAATCCTCAAAATCAATCTATGAGGTAATAAGGTAGTGTCCCTATTTTACAGGTGAAGAAACAGGGCTTACATGACCTGCTTTCCTGGCCATGCAAACAAGTGGCAAGACTGGAATATGAATCAAATGATTTCTGAAACCCATTGCAAACAATCCACCAAATTCCTTTTCTTCAGAATGCCATAAACACACCTATTTTGATAGAAATGTTTTCCTTAGCTGAGAACCCTGTCATATACCACAAATAACTCAAATTCTAAATTTTCAAGTTACAATCACAACTTTGAGGTTCGTGACGTTGTACAGGAGACAGGGATCAAGACCATCCCCATGGAAAAGAAATGCAAAAAAGCAAAATGGCTGTCTGGGGAGGCCTTACAAATAGCTGTGAAGAGAAGAGATACGAAAAGCAAAGGAGAAAAGGAAAGATATAAGCATCTGAATGCAGAGTTCCAAGAATAGCAAGAAGAGATAAGAAAGCCTTCTTTAGCGATCAGTGCAAAGAAATAGAGGAAAAGAACAGAATGGGAAAGACTAGAGATCTCTTCAAGAAAATTAGAGATACCAAGGGAACATTTCATGCAAAGATGGGCTCGATAAAGGACAGAAATGGTATGGACCTAACAGAAGCAGAAGATATTAAGAAGAGGTGGCAAGAATACACAGAAGAACTGTACAAAAAAGATCTTCACAACCCAGATAATCGTGATGATGTGATCACTAATCTAGAGCCAGACATCTTGGAATGTGAAGTCAAAGCATCACCTTAGAAAGCATCACTACAAACAAAGCTAGTGGAGGTGATGGAATTCAAGTTGAGCTGTTTGAAATCCTGAAAGATGATGCTGTGAAAGTGCTGCACTCAGTATGCCAGCAAGTTTGGAAAACTCAGCAGTGGCCACAGGACTGGAAAAGGTCAGTTTTCATTCCAATTCCAAAGAAAGGCAATGCCAAACAATGCTCAGACTACCGCACAATTGCACTCATCTCACATGCTAGTAAAGTAATGCTCAAAATTCTCCAAGCCAGGCTTCAGCAATACGTGAACCGTGAACTCCCTGATGTTCAAGCTGGTTTTAGAAAAGGCAGAGGAACCAGAGATCAAATTGCCAACATCCGCTGGATCATGGAAAAAGCCAGAGAGTTCCAGAAAAACATCTATTTCTGCTTTATTGACTATGCCAAAGCCTTTGACTGTGTGGATCACAATAAACTGGAAAATTCTGAAAGAGTTGGGAATACCAGACCACCTAACCTGCCTCTTGAGAAATCTGTATGCAGGTCAGGAAGCAACAGTTTGAACTGGACATGGAACAACACACTGGTTCCAAATAGGCAAAGGTGTACGTCAAGGCTGTATATTGTCACCCTGCTTATTTAACGTATATGCAGAGTACATCATGAGAAACGCTGGACTGGAAGAAACACAAGCTGGAATCAAGATTGCAGGGAGAAATATCAATCACCTCAGATATGCAGATGACACCACCCTTATGGCAGAAAGTGAAGAGGAGCTAAAAAGCCTCTTGATGAAAGTGAAAGAGGAGAGTGAAAGAGTTGGCTTAAAGCTCAACATTCAGAAAACGAAGATCATGGCATCTGGTCCCATCACTTCATGGGAAATAGATGGGGAAACAGTGGACACAGTGTCAGACTTTATTTTGGGGGGCTCCAAAATCACTGCAGGTGGTGACTGCAGCCATGAAATTAAGAGACGCTTACTCCTTGCAAGAAAAGTTATGAGCAACCTAGATAGTATATTCAAAAGCAGAGACATTACTTTGCCAACAAAGGTCCATCTAGTCAAGGCTATGGTTTTTCCTGTGGTCATGTATGGATGTGAGAGTTGGACTGTGAAGAAGGCTGAGCACCGGAGAATTGATGCTTTTGAACTGTGGTGTTGGAGAAGACTCTTGAGAGTCCCTTGGATTGCAAGGAGGTTCAACCAGTCCATTCTGAAGGAGATCAACCCTGGGATTTCTTTGGAAGGAATGATGCTGAAGCTGAAACTCCAGTACTTTGGCCACCTCATGCGAAGAGTTGACTCATTGGAAAAGACTCTGATGCTGGGAGGGATTAGGGGCAGGAGGAGAAGGGGACGACCGAGGCTGAGATGGCTGGATGGCAGCACGGACTCGATGGACATGAGTCTGAGTGAACTCCGGGAGATGGTGATGGACAGGGAGGCCTGGCGTGCTGCAATTCATGGGGTCACAAAGAGTTGGACACGACTGAGCGACTGAACTGAACTGAACTGAATCACAACTTTGCAGATGTCTTTTTCAGTTCTTTTTTTGTCATGGCAAAATCTAGGATTTCAGCCTACCTTGCTCTAAAGTCCGCAAGCAGTCACTTCACTAAACTGCTCCTATGTTAAAACAAATAAAGTCAGCAAAGTTCCTGAGCAGTGTGTTCATATTCCATACATTTATGACATGTGTTCCCAGTCAAAGACATTTTCACCTAAAATCAGTAGGCATGGCTTTGTAGAGTATGTCCCTTTTTAATCCAAAATATATATCCACCAACTTTTTTTTTTTCAGATTTTTTTTTTTAATGGTGGATTCAAGCACATCAGAGAGATAAGGGCAGAAGCATTGTATTAAGTTAAAGAGTCTTGGGGTCTGATAAAAATCCCCTCTGCTACTAGTTTAGCTGTATGACCTTGGGCAAGTCGCGTACTTTCTCTAGATCTTAATTCTGATCTGCAGAATGAGAAGTTAAGACTGAAAGTTACCTAAATGTATTTGTCTGGTCCTTTGTTAAAGGTTAAGCCCATGTAATTGTAGTCATCTTTATTAAACATTATATATTAAGATTTAGGTATTTAGTTCATGGTGTGAGAATCACTTCCTTGTGTTTTCTCGATCAACAGAGAGAAGCATATGCACCTCGGATATTCTTTGAGGCTTCCAGACCTCCATGGTTTACCCCCAGATCACAACAAGACTGTTCTGAATACCTCAGGTTTCTACTAGACAGGTAAAAAGTATTTCTAGAGTTGTGATTTGAATTATGTTCTTTCTTAACAGATTATTTCTATTGAATATTGTTTTTACCTTTAAAGACATTATTTCTAGTGTGAAACTCTAAAATGCCTTGCATTTATTGTATTTTTTTAGGTGTTTTTAATTTAGTTTCTTTTTTAAATTTTCTTACTTTAGCTGTTCTCAAAGTGTAGTATAAGAACCCCTGGGGGTTCCCAAAACACTTTCAGGGATCTTTCCCTTTCCGACTACATATCTGTGTATCTGTAGTTAAGGCCAGACTTTCTTCATATGCTTCATCCAAAACAACAGAGCACAATAGTTTGAATGCAGAGCAGATACAAGGATCTAGCCTGCCTTCTATTAAGCCGGATGCTTGAAATATTTGCAAAATGAGCCATTCATCTCACTAAATTTTTTTGAGTTTAGAAAATATAACTGTTTTTCATTTTTAAATGTTATTTATATTAGCATGTAATGAGTTTATTATTTATTATTGTGTAGTACTTTATTTTATTCTCAATTTTTGAATACAGTAAATGTTGATAGATACAACCACATACATGATAGCTCTCAGGTTCCTCAGTTATTTTTAAGAGTATAAAGGCATTCTGAGATAATGAAATTTAATAACTTCACCTTTATACCAACTGATAATTAAGTGGGTTTGATCAATTTTATTGTCTTCTTCCTACTTAGGTAATAAAACCTATTATTTCCTGGTCTTTGCCTCCTTTATGGAATGTAAATGACTAGTAAAGTTAGTTGATTTTTTAAATAAGTATTATATTTGATAAGAATAATTGGGCTGTTAATATAAGGCAAGCCACTCATATTTTTGAGTAGAACTGACATTTAAATTTAAGCGAAGTAGCTATATAATGATATACTCTCCTGCAGGCTCCATGAAGAAGAAAAGATCTTGAAAGTTCAGTCCTCACACAAGTCTTCTGAAAGTCCAGGATGCAGTGAAACTTCTTTACAAGAGGTAGCCATTAAAGCAGCTGTCCTAACAGAGACCCATTGTGCAAGTGACGGTGAGAAGACGCTAATTGAAAAAATGTTTGGAGGAAAACTGCGAACTCACATTTGTTGTCTGAACTGCAGGAGTACCTCACAGAAAGTGGAAGCCTTTACAGATCTTTCACTGGCCTTTTGTCCTTCCTCTTCTGTGGAAAACTTGTCTTTTCAAGATCCAGCATCATCACCCAGTACACAAGATGATGGCCTAACACAGGCCAGCGGGCCTGGTCCTTCAGAAGGACCAGGTGTCTGTAACCCGTCAGCCATTGCCATTGCCTGCGACTCAGCTGTGAATGAAAGAATGGTTGACAGTCCTGATGAGTTCTGCTGTACTGAAGACACTTCTGCCCCTCATGACTCTAGCAAGATGCTTGTTAATAAAGATGTACCTCAGAAACCAGGAGGTGAGACCACACCTTCAGTGACTGACTTATTAAATTATTTTTTGGCTCCAGAGATTCTTACTGGTGACAACCAGTATTATTGTGAAAACTGTGCCTCTCTGCAGAATGCCGAGAAAACTATGCAAATCACAGAGGAACCTGAATACCTTATCCTTACTCTCTTAAGATTTTCCTATGATCAGAAGTATCACGTGAGAAGAAAAATACTAGACAATGTGTCACTGCCACTGGTTTTGGAGTTGCCAGTTAAAAGAACTCCTTTCTCTTCATTGTCAGAAAGTTGGTCTCTAGATGTTGACTTCACTGACATTAGTGAGAATCTAGCTAAAAAGTTGAAGCCTTCTGGGACTGAAGAAGCTTGCTCCCCAAAACTGGTGCCCTATCTCTTGAGTTCTGTGGTCGTTCACTCTGGTGTGTCCTCAGAAAGTGGGCATTACTATTCTTATGCCAGAAACGTCACAGGAACAGAGTCCCCCTGCCAGACGTGCCCCCAGCCTGAAACGCTGGCGTTTTCCTCCTCCCGGAATCACTTACTAGGGAGAGAGAATCCCACCACAGTGATTGAACAGGACTTGGAAAATAAGGACATGTCAAAAGAATGGTTTTTATTTAATGACAGCCGAGTGACGTTTACTTCATTTCAGTCAGTCCAGAAAATTACGAGTAGGTTTCCCAAGGATACAGCTTATGTACTTTTGTATAAGAGACAGAACAGTACTGATGGTTTAAATGGTAACAATTCAACCACTGGACTCTGGGTAAATGGAGAACCACCTCTACAGAAAGAACTAATGGATGCTATAACAAAAGACAATAAACTATATTTACAGGTAAGTTGGAAACATAATCATCATTTGTAGAAGCTATTTAAGCAATTGATAAATGGTTGAATGCTTGCCTTAATTTTGAAATCCACCTTTTACACTTCCAAGGAGTTTACAAAGTGGTGATTTTGAAATTTGAATCTGGGTTCATATGAAATGGGTTCAACCTATATAACTAAATTTTCTTACTTGCTAATATTATGAATTAGGTATGGAAAGTCACAATTAGATGCAGTATAGAAGCCCTTCTTTGTTTTCAATTAGAAAAGATCTGATCATTATAAAATCATGCCATTCAGAAATATAGGAAGTTTAATAAAATGGAAATATTTTCCTCTTCCTTTTAGTTCCACCTGCCAGGGGAAACAACTGCTAAATTTGTATTTATTTCTTCTTGACCTTTGTATAAATACTTTAAGAACTATTGACAAGTGGTTAAAAGGAGACTAAAAGGTAGAATCTGTACACAACAGATGTTTGTGTTCTTTAAGGACCTGATCGGTAGAATCAAGGCAGTAATACAACAGTAAATAAAACTATGGAATAAGGATTTCATATGAGCTGAATATACTTATACTTTTCACAAAGATTTTTCTTACTTTAAAGTTAATATAGACCTTGCTGAAAGTATTTTTCTTTGAAACCTGCCAACTTGCTATCAACATAAAAGACCAACAGTAAATAGGAGTTAAAACTGTAGGTGTATTATAAACACACCAAATGATTTTATGAGTTTAAATATGTAAGTTTCTAAAAATTTTGTGTTACAGACTCTTAAAAGATACAGAATAAGAGAAAAAACAGCACTGATTTGTGGGAAAGTATACTGTACTATGAAATATTCAAATAATGATACATGATACATTTTTAAAGGAGTATGGCAGTGTTCCAGGATTACACAGAAACAATACATTTTGCAGGAAAAAAAAATAAGAAACTCAGCATATTCCTTATTCACTACCAGAAAGGCTTATGATCAAGGTAATAGAATATATTCAACCATGTACTTCTCGCTAGATATCAGATAAGCCATTAGATAGGAATCATCAGGATTCTTGAACATTGGAAAGATGGAGTGAGGGTAAGAAGATAAGGCTGAAATAGAATTTCTACAATGTAAAATATGAAAATAAGGCCCAGTGCAATCTTGACTTTTGAAATATACAAAAGCTACTCTAGTTTCTATAATTGGACTGCCAAAAACTTAGCCCATTACATCCTACTTTACAGTGTTTGTGATGAGCCATTCTTTTCATTATTATTTTATTATCCTTATGTCATTATAAAGAAAAACCATTATGTACTTTGTTGATTCAGTTTCTCGTGTTGTGCAGTTGTTCTAAATTCCATTTTAAGTCTCAGATTGTCCAGTTGTCTAATGCAAAAAAGTTATCACTTCATTTTACATTAAAGTTATTACCTGTTTTAAGATATTATTTATTTACCTGTATTAAGACTCTTAGGCTATTAAAGCTTCATATTAAAGTGCCTTTTTGAACCAAATTACAATAACAAATACCCAACTAGAAATTATTTAGAAATAAATTAATTAGAAACAGATATATTTAGACTTCATATTATTTAATCTCAACTACAGAAATATAATGGATAAGTTTTGAATGGTGATGTTTCTCATACCAAATCATTCTGGTGTTTTAAGTTTGCGTTAGGAGCTATGGTGCTTCTGCTGTGAACGTGTCTTCATAGTTGCCTAGCAGTGAGACTATGTGGTGAGATTTTATATATAGCAGTTTTCAGCTGTCATTCTTTAGTTTTGAACACTTGGAACATATATGTGTATATTTTTTCTCTCATTTCCAGTGCTGTTTTTACATTCACTCTTGAGTTATAGTTAAAAGTGTGTGCCCATTTCATAGTAATAATGCTTTGTAATAGATTGCTATGTTTGGGATACAACTTTGGCTTTAAGAAATGGCATTCTGCCTAATTATAAAATAGTTGTAAAAAACTTACCAAATCTTAGTAAAAGTAAGGCTATGGAGTTAAGTCACAGCTAGATTTACAAGTGTTAGAAAGACTCTTGCTCTTTATAGTATTGGAAGGACTAGTGGTTTTGAAAAACCTAGGCAAAAAAATTCTACCACACAAGCTATTTTCTACTCTGTAACATAACCTGACACACAGGAAAGCAATGCAAACTGGGGATCTTGAAGTCTATCTGGGAAAGGGCTTGTTCCTCATATACTTCTACCCCCAGCTTCCATTAGGAGTATCTCCATTCTTTTAGCGTCTGGAATACAAACATCGTGCTTTCTGTTAGGATCCAGTGTGAGAAAGGATGTGTGAATGGTTATCGCCTAACCCCATGTGTTCTACCCTAACTGCAGATAATCCTCTCCTTTCTTGTTCAGTTTCTTTTCTTTCTTTGGAGGAGGTGGGAGTTTGTCTGAATATTTTTCTTCATCATACATCATACATAAGAGTATATATTGTATCTCATACATAAGAGTATATATTGTATCTGTGTAATTTAAAACAAACAAAAAAGCTGGATCAATTTTATGTTTATAGATGTACTTAAATGAGAGATCTAAATATACTGAAAGGTTTTTGTCCCAAAGCAACAGTAGCTCCTTTTTGTTACTTGACCAATAGTCCACTATTGAAATAAGAATTAATTTTAATACTTGATATAAAATTGGGTAAAATTACTTATAAATTTGTGAATTTACCTAATATTCTCATCTATATTAAAAGAAATAAAATGAAAAGTGGTTTCCTGTACTTTTATCCATAGTTGAAGCTTATCTTCTGAAAACGGAATATCATATGCTTTTCTCCATCAGCCATGTATTTATATAAATAACTACAAAAGTAAAAATGGAATCTTACTTCCTTGAGAAGCTCTATATCTTAAAGTATAATATAATATAGGTTTCAGGTGTCTCAGAAGCAGTGGGGTTACTCAGTTTTGTGTCGTGTAGGTTCTTCAACATAGTTTCTGGTGGGAAATCCCTTTTTAATAGAGTCTAGGCAAGATCTTCTTGAGCAGAACTCTTGAACTCTGCCTTGCATATTTACTCAGTTTATTTATTTCATTAGGGAACAAGGTCTGTATCCTAAACCAAATATTGTTTCTTAGATACAGAGCCATATTTTCATTGCTTGCTTAGATAGCTTAATACGTTATAGAGCCAGAATGGAGTATTTCTGTTCTTATTTTTGTGTCTATTTCTGATACCGCTATGGCAGCTTTTATTTTTAATCTGTCAAACATATGTAATCTTACTCTAACTTTACAAATTGAAGAATAAATTAATATAATCCCTGAGAAATACTGTGTGGTTAGACATGATACAGAGGAGCCAGCAATTACAGATGTTGTAGCTGATAGAGTTAATGGAAAAATTGTTTTTGAGAAATATCCTATAAATTAAGTTTTAAAAGCCTTTCTAAGGGCCTATCAGAGACTGGTTAATTAAGCCATTCTGCTATAAGGATTTCTCATCTATGATCACATTCAGCCATAAATATGTGGTTGTTGATCATTTTGTGTATTGGGAATCACAGAGCAGTCATGTATGCTTACTGAGAAACCAGGGTGTCCATGATATAGAGATAGATGTCAAGGTATGCCTGAGGTTTTTCCTCCATAATAAAACTCAGGCATCTCATGAAGAGGGTAGAATAGTCAACTAAGAAAACTTAGCTAGAAATTGAATATTACATTGCCAGGAGGAGCAAACTAATTGGACTTTAAGTTGAAAAGCTGGAAATAGTCCAGTTTTTATTATTAATGTTGATGGCACTGTGAGAGTCCTTCAGGATGGTTTTATGTAATCAGTTAAGGGTTATGCGTTACCAGTCAGTGCCTTTTAGACCTTGTTGACACTAACGACCTCATTTGAGAGTTGTTGACGCTTTCCCAGAAAATGGACCTATGCCAGGATATTTTGCCTATTCTTCCTAGGAGTTTATGTCAGTTTTAGAATCCAGTTCAACACCTTGCCAAATTAATTTGCAATTTATAAATAAATGTTTATTCATATTTGTTCCTTTCATGGCTAAGTACCTAACAGTGTTCTAGTTTGAGATCATGAATATTTACTGAGCACTTAATATATGTCTGGCACAGAGATGAATATGAGTCCTTATAAAAGTTCTAATAATCTGATAGGGGATGGTTTTAAGTAATACTGTAAGAAGACAGGCTCCATTTTCTTTAGCAGTGTTTTTGAGATGAGATCTGTTATTTACTGAGAAATATTCTCAGGAAAGGGCAGGAAAAAATTGAGCCCTCTTTCATTATTTATACCTTTTACTGTAATCACTCACTTCCAAAACAGCTCCACTTGACGGAAAGTAGATAATCCATTGTCATAACCTTTGAATTTTGTGTTCTGTATATTAGGAAAGAAATCCATTCTTGTATTTGTTGATGAGCTGTGCAAGAACTGATGTTTCTGTAGAGAAATCTGAAGACTGTGGGGCTTCAGTTAAAGTGGGGTATTGACAGAGAATGGCTTTTAGGATTTATCATTCTGTAGAATTACACCAGGATTTTGCTCTCTATCTTGTTTGCTCCATCTGTGACTATGTACTTTAGTATGATTTGATAAGGATTAAGTATTTTTAAAGTTACTGAGATTTGAAGGATACTTAAGGATTAAAGCAACTGAAAAATATTTTTATAGATGATATACCCATCCATGGTATTTAGAGTTTTAATGTCATAAAAACTATTTTAAATTTCAGGAACAAGAGTTGAATGCCCGAGCCCGGGCCCTACAAGCTGCATCTGCATCCTGTTCATTTCGGCCCAATGGATTTGATGACAATGATCCACCCGGAAGCTGTGGACCAACTGGTGGTGGGGGTGGAGGCGGATTTAATACAGTTGGAAGACTCGTATTTTGATGCTGAGAGAGTCCAAAATGCACTGGTCACAAAACATCCAATACCATGACTGTTAAAATGTCAGACTGTAACAAATATCATATCTATCTTTTATTTTTCTTTTCATTAGACCCTTATACTTTAAGAAAACACACTCAGTGCTTGTTTTATTTTCTTGACAATACATTTATTAACAAAATGCATCATGGGAAAAAAATCTACCTCTTAAAACTCCATTTGCTTTTATGGTTAGACATGCTTGACCAAAAATTTTCAGAGGAAAATATGTACCTGGTCCCTAATGAAGCTGCATTAAATTTAGTTAGAGGCATTTAAATGGTCCTGTGCTCAGTTTTACCGAACAGAAAATAGATTTCACTTAGCATCCTTTATAAAAGAATTGTGTGTTGGAGGTGAAGGAAATATTGTTTAAAAAGAAAGAAAATATTTTATTCCCTTTGTAGTTACCCCATTATTAAATTCAAGTCTTTGAGAATACTAGCGATGATACAGTCTCTTATGAAGGCAATAACATAAACTTTATCGAGCTGTAGTACTTTGTCTCTGCATTTCAAGTAAAAATGTTTTAAAAAAGGATTATTTATACATATGTGCTGAATTTGATCTTAAGAAAGGTGCATGATCCTGTAGGAGTCACATTTTTACCTAAGAATTGCTAACTTTGTAGTATTTCTAATTGAGGATTTTAAAAATTCTATTTCAGGGAGTATATCTTCTGTGTGTTTTGAAGGAGGTGAGTTCTGTATGTGCCTTGCAGTACTGTAATTCAAAAATAAGAATCTTTGGCTCCAGAAAAGATTTTCTAAAATGAAATGTTAGGAAGTAATTTTTTGTGCTAACATTAAAATTGTAACTTTTAAAAGGTATTAGATTTTCCTGAAGTAAAATCTGATGGTTGTAAATCAAAAAGTGTGATAGTTTGTTTTTAACTCTTACAAGAATTCAGAGGAAATGAACTAGATCAAGTAAAAAAAATTTTTTTTTATTTTTTTACTTAATCCTCAGAATATTAAATATTGATCATATATTTTCAGAGTTGTACATTTGGGCTTTTTTTTTTTTTTTTGAGTCATGTGTTTTGCACAATTGTTTCTGTTTCACAGTTTCAGATAAAATGTCAATGTCAGCCCCTACCATCCCACATTTTCTTTGCCAGGAAACTGGAAACAAGTCACTTCTTCTCGGTCTTGATTATACAGTATTCAGGAATTATGCCAGTTGTCTCCATTCCTAAAAGTTTTAACTTACCCATCATGTACATAGTTCTGAAGATTGGTCATATATTTATTTTTAAAACATTTTAAGGAAAGAATGTTCTTTGTTGATTTGGGACTTATCTTTTTCCCAAGCTTTTAATGGCAGTGGTTAAAAACAGATATCCTCATCTTCATTCTACTACTTCCCATTCCTAACCTGTTTCTGGTCATCAGGAAGATTAGAAAAACTGATTGGATTAGTTTAAAACTGGAAATTCTTTACAGAATTGAGATTTCTCTTCCCTACAAATCACTGAACCAGAAGGAATTTTATCAAGTTTCTTTCCTATGGACTTCCTGTTGTTCTAATAGTGAATGTCTAAGTTATGTGTTCAGTTATCCACTGGCTAGAAAATGATTTATAGTCAGACTATATCAATCGGCATCTGTTGAAACTGGTAAAGTCATTTAATACTTGGTGGGTTGATATTGGATTCAACTGCTTCTACTAGGAACTTGCATAAAGACAATTAAACCTACATAAAGTTTTATCTTTGAATAGCAAGTCATTCAAGGATTTTTATGTGTCAAGGTAGTTAAATATTCAAAATGATAACAAAGATGAAATTCTAGTTATGTAATATACTGAGCATGGGGACTTCCTTGGTAGTCTAGTGACTCCGTGCTTCCAATTCAGGCATGGGTTTGATCCCTGGTTAGGGAATTAGAATCCTAGGTGCTGTGTGGTGTGGCACAAGGGGGAAAAAAAAAAAAAAGCATACTACTGAGCATATTTAGATTAACTTCATACCACTACCAAAAACTGGAAGTTAAAGATTTCCTTTTAAAATTACAGCTATAGTAATAGTTATGTGGAAGCAACCTAAATGTCCATCAACAGATGAATGAATAAAAGAAAATTTGGTTATTTATATATAGTGGAATATTACTCAGCCATAGGAAAGAATGAAATACTGCCATTTGGAGCAACATGGATAGACCTAGTTTATCATACTAAGTGAAATAAGTCAGAGAAAGACAAATATCATATGATGTCACTTATATGTGGAATCTAAAAAAAATTATGCAAATGAACTTATTTATAATAACATATTGGAAGAGAATCTGAAAAGATAATGTATGTGTATATGTATACCTACACACACACACACATATCTAACTAACTATAACTGGATCACTGCTGTAATCTGAAGCACTTTAAATCAACTGTACTTCAATTTAAAAAATAGATTTAAAAACAAAAAAGATAATAACCCCCCCAAAAAAACCCAATGAATCTTAAAAAAGAAGTCTAATAAAAGAAAAAAGAAGTCTAAAAGGCTCTTCTATGTGTGTGTATATATATATATATATATATATATATGCATTTACCAAACTGTCATATCATCGTAATGTTAGCCTTATTTTTTGTTTTACTAATTTTCTTATATAGAGTCCTTTTTGGAAGTGAATGAAACTCGAATGAAGGATTTTTAAAAAACAAGGATTCAAAGGAAACAGTTCTTAAAAAAAGTTAACTTATAAAGAAAAACCTCAGGTTTTCTGTGTAAAAGGAAATTCGGTTATAGAAATAGTTTTAAAGAAGTGAAATAAAGATTTTTATTCAACAAATCAACTATCTGGGTTTTACAAAATCAAAAGGATTTGTTATGTAAAACCTTTAGCCCCAGTGTTACATAACCAGTGTGGATTTAACTTTAAAAATAGAATCTAAGAAGTCAGCCAAGTGTGTAGCCAACTCTCATCATCAGTGTCAGTTATGGCCTGCAGTTGTTTTTCTCTTAATAAATCTCATGTTTTCAAGTTTTGCTTTGTGTGCTAGACACACACACACCTTGATTTCAGAGAGATGAAAAGGTTAGCGTTCCCTTGGTAGATCAGTGGTTTTCAACCATGCATAATGTTAGAATCACTTGGAAAGTTTTTAAAAAATATTACCAGGCCTGGCCTAGCCCCAGACCTATTAAATTACATGGCGACTGGGCATCAATATTTTTTGAAGTTCCTCACATGATTTAAATGTACAGCCGTTGTTGAGAACTTCTGGGCTAGAAAAGGAATTGTTTTCTCTAGGACTTTTATCCAAAGATAATAACATGTTGAGTGATTAAGTAAGATTAAAACTATCGTAATATTAATTATTTGGAAGCAGCGTAAGTGTCAACCAGATGATAAAAGATGATGTGGTGGGTACTGATAGATGTTTATGTCTTTTGAACTTATACCAGCCCTGTAAGTGACTTCATACCTTTGCCCTCCTTTACTCTTTTATGGATAAAGAAAGGAAAGACTCAGATTAAGGAACTTGCTCAAAACTATGCAGCTAAAAAAATCAGAAATTGAGATTTTTCAAAGTCATAATTGAGATTTTAATCCATGTCTTCAGAACTCCAAAGTCAGTGCTCCAAAAGAGGGACGGTAACAAGTAGGAGAAAAACGTGAGCAAAAGAATGAAGCAAGTTACATATGAATAAAGATTTGCAGTAAGCTATGAAATAGAATGTCTATAATCTGAATTGTTTATTCTTTTGCACTCCAAACACCATTTTAAAAAAAAGAAAAGTGAGACCCACTCTTGAAACCTGTAGGTAGTAATCCCAACAGTTGAGAAATATGGTTCTGAGCAAACTCATTTGCTACCCCTGTTTAACCTGTGCTTATTTTACTAGCCTTATCTCTTCCATTCTTCCCTTTCTGCCCTCCCATGTCATATTGGACTGTGAGTCAGACCCTGGTCTTCTGCATTTCAGGCAGATTCTTTACCATCTGAGCCATCAGGGAAACCCAGTTCTTACTCAGACATTATATACTTGCCATCTCTAGACTTCCACATGCAAGTAACAGTAAGCACATCATTCCCCTGACCCCACTTTCCCTCCCTGCTTTCATTTGACTAATTCCTGCTCGTCTGTCAATATGCTGAAGTCTTCTTGTACCAACCTCCCAAACTGACTAGTCTCCCGTTTTATCCTGGGTTTCGTGCTTCTCCTTGAAAATACCATAGTTTAGTAATGGAGTAAATTAGAATTAAAGACTGATCCTTCACAGCCCCCAACCTCCAGGATCTAAAACCTGATGACCTGAGGTGGAGCTGATGTAATAATGATGGAAATCAGTGAACAATTAATGCACTTGAGTCATCCCTAAACCATCTTCCCATCCCTGGTCTGTGGAAAACTTGTCTTCCACAAAACCAGTCCCTGGTGCCAAAAGTTTGGGGACTGCTGCTTTACAACAACAAAGATTCAAAGCAGGTCTTTACACAAGCAGGCTGTTTTAATTAGCATAAAATTCACCTTAACTCATGTATAAGCCAGAATGACTTCTCTGTATCACAATATGTGAAATTTTCTTTTATCATTTCCCTGTTACAATTATAAAATATCCTTTCCAGTCTCCTATTCTTGCTGTGAAAGACCCTACACCCCAGTAAATCATGTTACACGAGCATATAACTGTAGTCCAGGTACAAACAATTCCCCAAATAACCTATTTTTCTGTAAGTCAGTAGGTCAATGTTTATATTTAACTCTTAATAAACACTTAAATTTTGGGGGGAAAAAAACAAAAGCAGACCTTGAAAGGATCAAACTCATGTATAAGTAACTGCATGCAGAACAAAGTCCAGCACTCTTTAAAGGAATACAACAAACCGAGCATTGAAGAAAGTAAAATTCACAATATTGAGGATCTGATAAAAAAAAATCATCAGTCATTCAAAGAAAAATATGGCTCATACTCAGAAAAAAAAAAACACAATCAATAGAAACAGGCTCAAATTATGGAAAGGAAGCAACTGACAAACTTTAACCTTAAAAGAATGTGAAGAAAAATATGAACAAAATGAATAAAGAAATGGAAAATCCAAGAAGCACAACAAACCCTCAGCAGAATAAATATAAAAGAAGCTACACCCAATCACATAATAATCAAATTTCTTAACAACAATGATAAAGAGAAACTCTTAAAAGCAGCTGGAGAAAGAGAACACATTACATATAGAATAGAGTTTGCTGCTGCTGCTAAGTCGCTTCAGTCGTGTCCGACTCTGTGCGACCCCATAGATGGCAGCCCACCAGGCTCCGCCGTCCCTAGGATTCTCCAGGCAAGAGTACTGGAGTGGGTTGCCATTTCCTTCAATGAATGAAAGTGAAAAGTGAAAGTGAAGTCGCTCAGTCATGCCTGACTCTTAGCGACCCCATGGACTGCAGCCTACCAGGCTCCTTCGTCCATGGGATTTTCCAGGCAAGAGTACTGGAGTGGGGTGCCACTGCCTTCTCCTATACAGCCCTCAAGCCATATCTATTCTGCCTCGTGGATTTTCATAAATAAAATCCTGTTGGAATACTGACACACCTATTTGTTTACCTATCATCCATAGTGGTTTTTACACAACAGTAGCAAAATTGAGTAGTTGTGACACAGACTATTTAGCCTGGAATGACAAAAAAATATTTACTAAAGTACAGAAAGTTTGTGATCCCCAATATAGAAAAACAGAAGGAAGACAGCAGTCATCTCACTAGAAAATATGCAAGCCGAAAGGCAATGGAATGACATCCAAAAAGTGCAGAAAGAAAAAACTACCTAGTGAATATTTGCTGTGGCTTCCCTCGTGGCTCAGTCGGTAAAGAGTGCAATGTGGGAGGCCTGGGTTCAATCCCTGGGTCGGGAAGATCCCCTGGAGAAGGAAATGGCAACGCACTCCAGTATTCTTGCCTGGGAAATCCCATGGTCAGAGGAGCCTGTGGGCTACAAAGAGCCCATGGGGTCACAGAGTCCGACACAACTGAGTGACTATCACTTCACTTCACCAGTGAAAATGTCATTCAAAACAAAGGTGAGATAGACGTTTTTAGACAAAAGTTGAGAATTCTTTCCTTGAGTGTCTGCTCTATGTGATATATTAAAGAAAATTCTTTAGGCTGAAGGAAAATGATACTAGATGGAAAATTGGATCTACACAAAGAAATAGAGTGCTGGAAATAGATTTGGCACAGTTGAGTCAATATCTAAGAGAGGAGGGACAGCTTTGGAAAGCTCGAGTCTGACACTGTGCTCATGAGCAGCAATTTGGACCACCTGCTGTATCCGCCATGTATGCAGCGCACCAGACAGGCAGACGAGACTCCTTTCCAGGAAAAGAAGTGTGAACTTGGACTAAAGCAGAGTTTGGCAAACTACAGCCTATGAGCCAGCCACCTGTTTTATGTAGAAAATGCAAAATAATTAAGAATGCTTAACTTACCTATCAGTTCAGTTCAGTTCAGTCGCTCAGTCATGTCTGACTCTTTAAAATTTTAAAATTAATAAGTGAATTTAGTCACTTGAACATAAAGCCAATATATCAAATTCAAGTGCATATATAAAGAACAAGTATCAGAATATAAAAATGAATAATGATACACACAATAATATGTTTAGTATACAATACTATATATAATATAAAATAATATAACAATAATAATATGAGGCTTTCCTCATAGCTCAGTCGGTAAAGAATTTGCCTGCAATGCAGGAGACCTGCGTTTGATTCCTGGGTCAGGCAGATCCCCTGGAGAAGGAAATGGCAACCCACTCCAGTATTCTCTCTTGGAAAATCCCATGGAGAGAGGAACCTGGCAGGCTACAGACCATGGGATTACAAGAGTCGGACACAACTTAACGAATAAACCACCACCACCACATACAATAATATTTTTAAAATCAGGTTTTTTAATATTTAATAATAATTATATAAGACCTCCACACAGAATACTATAAAACATTACTTAAGAAATTGAAGAAGACCTAAACAATTCATGGCATGGAAAACTCAAAATTAGGAACACCTAATTTCCCCTACACTGACATATATAAACAGTGCATTCCCAATCTTGGAATTTTTATTTCTATTAATTGAGAAGCTGATTCCAAAATGGAAATGAAAAATTATCAAAATAGTCAAGACTCTCTTGGAAATGAATAAGATAGGATGACTTTCTTTAGAAGATAACAAAGTTTATTATAAAGCTAATTAAGACAGAGTGGGCTTGTTAGTCTGTTCAGAAGAGAGACTCAAGAAATAGACTCATATTTATGCACACACAATTTATGACAAAAGGAAGATGATCATATATCCTAGTTTGCCTGAGGCTGTTCCCAGAAGAGAGAATTTTCAGGCTGAAACCAGGAAACTCTCAGGGAAATTGGGATAAGTTAGTCATCATAGACAAAGGTGGGCGGGCACTTTAAAGCAGTGAGGAAAGAACGGGCTTTTCAATAAATTATAGTGGGACAATTGGACAATCATGTAAACTAAAAGAAACAGCCTTTACCTCACACTATTTACAAAAATATATTTCAGATATATGGTAAATCTAAACAAAAGCAAAATAAAAGTTTTCAAAAATTACTTAGAAAAAATATCTTCAAAACCTAAGAATATGAAAAGATTTCTTAAATAGGACCCAAAAAGCCCTTGTCATGAAGAAAAGCAATGACAAAATGGATAACATAAAATGAAAAACTTCTGATCCTCAAAAACACCATTCAGGATGAAAAAGCCATGGAGTGGAAAATATTTGCAACTCACAAGTGAATATATAAAATAACTACAAATTGAAAAAAAAAAGAAAAAAGACAATTCATAGAAAATAGGAAAGAGAGAAGCAGGCACTTCAAAAGAAAACAAATTTCTAATAAACACACAAAAGACACCTTCTTAATCATCAGAAAATATAAATGAAAGCACAGTGGCACACCATTAAATGCTCATAAAATGAATAAACTTTGACAGATTGAAATATCAAATACTGATGAGAACGCAGAATGTAAAGTCTCACACTTAACAGGAGTGTGGATTGATAAAACCATTTTGGAAAACCGGCAGTATGTTTGAAAACTGGACCTGTGCATACGGTTACAAAAATGTGTTCACAAAACACATTTGAAAAGCTCTAATGTAGTGTTATTCATAATAGCATAAAACTTGAAATAATCTAAGTGTTTATGAAGAGTATTTCAGCTGTGGTATATCGTATATTAGAATCCTACACAGCAGTGAAAATAAATGAACTCCAAGTAACATTACAACATGGATGATTTCCACAAGCATAATTTAAGGAAAGCAAATTATTTCTGTAGAACAGATAGTTTGTGGAAGTATGGATGTTTCCTACACCACCACCAGCCCCCACCGTGTGTGGTCAGTCTTGTGGACTGTAGCCCACCAGTTTCTCCTGTCCATTGCATTTTCCAAGCAAGAATACTGGAGTGGGTAGCAATTCCCTTCTCCAGGGGATCTTCCCAACACAAGAATCAAACCCATGTCTCTGGTTCTCCTGCACTGGCGGGCAGATTCTTTATCACTAGCACCCAATGAACAGAGGAGCCTGGCAGGCTACAGTCCTTGGGGTTGCAAAGAATCAGAGATGACTTAGCAACTAAACAACAACAAGAGATCTGAGTCAGTCCCATTGTCTCTGCATGGCCAAGCAAACAGTTGTATGGCTGTTACGGTGGGAGGAAGGGAGAATTGATCACAGAGAATCATGAATGGGGACTTCCCCTGGTATAATTCTGTTTTACATAGTTATTCATTTATCAGCTTTGTTCACTTTATGATAATGTATCTACTGTATACTTATAATTTTGTGCTTTTCTGTATGTTTTTTTCTCAGTTCAGTCACTCAGTCATGTGCAACTCTTTGCAACCCCATGGACTGCAGCACACCAGGCCTTCCTGTCCATCGCCAACTCCCAGAATTTACGCAAACTCTTGTCCATTGAGTTGGTGATTCCATCCAACCATCTCATCCACTGTCATCCCCTTCTCCTCGTGCCTTCAATCTTTCCCAGCATCAGTGTCTTTTCAAATAAGTCAGTTCTTTGCATCAGGTGGCCAAACTATTAGAGTTTCAGCTTAAGCATCAGTCCTTCCAAGGATTATACAGGACTGATTTCCTTAGAATGGACTGGTTGGATCTCCTTGCAGTCCAGGGACTCTTAAGAGTCTTCCCCAACACCACAGTTCAAAAGCATCAATTCTTCAGCACTCCAGCTTTCTTTATAGTCCAACTCTCACAATCATACATGACTACTGGAAAAACCATAGCCTTGAGTAGATGGACTTTTGTTGGCAAAGTAACGTCTCTGTTTTTTAACATGCTGTCTTGGTGGTCATAGCTTTTCTTCCAAGGAGCAAGCGTCTTTTAATTCCATGGCTGCAGTCACTGTCTGCAGTGATCTTCGAGCCCCAAAAAAATAAAGCTTGTCACTGTTTCCACTGTTTCCCCATCTATTTCCCCATGAAGTGATGGGACCAGATGCCATGATCTTCATTTTCTGAATGTTGAGTTTTAAGCCAACTTTTTCACTCTCCTCTTTCACTTTCATCAAGAGGCTCTTCAGTTCTTCTTTGCTTTCTGCCATAAGGGTGGTGTCATCTGCATATCTGAGGTTATTGATATTTATCCCAGCAATCTTGATTCCAGCTTGTGTTTCTTCCAGTCCAGCGTTTCTCATGATGTACTCTGCATAGAAGTTAAATAAGCAGGATGACAATATACAGCCTTGACGTACTCCTTTTCCAATTTGAAACCAGTCTGTTGTTCCATGTCCAGTTCTAACAGTTGCGTTCTTACCTGCATACAGGTTTCTCAAGAGGCAGGTCAGGTGGTCTGGTATTCCCATCTCTTTCAAAATTTTCCACAGTTTGTTGTGGTTCATACAGTCAAAAGCTTTGGCATAGTCAATAAAGCAGAAGTAGATGTTTTTCTGGAACTCTCTTGTTTTTTCCATGATCTAGCGGATGTGGGCAATCTGATCTCTGGTTCCTCTGCCTTTTCTAAATCCAGCTTGAACATCTGAAAGTTCACAGTTCACATACTGTTCAAGCCTGCCTTGGAGAATTTTGAGCATTACTTTGCTAGCTTGTGAGATGAGTGCAATTGTGAGGTAGTTTGAGCATTCTTTGGCATTGCTTTTCTTTGGGATTGGAATGAAAACTAACCTTTTCCAGTCCTGTGACCACTGCTGAGTTTTCCAAATTTGCTGGCATATTGAGTGCAGCACTTTCACACATCATCTTTTAGGATTTGAAACAGCTCAACTGGAATTCCATCACCTCCACTAGGTTTGTTCGTATTGATGCTTCCTAAGGTGAGTGCCGAAGAATCGATGCTTTTGAACTGTGCTGTTGGAGAAGACTCTTGAGAGTCCCTTGGACTGCAAGGAGATCCAACCAGGCCATTCTAAAGGAGATCAGCCCTGGGTGCTCTTTGGAAGGAATGATGCTAAAGCTGAAACTGCAGTACTTTGGCCACCTCATTTGAAGAGGTGACTCATTGGAAAAGACTCTGATGCTGGGAAGGATTGGGGGCAGGAGGAGAAGGGGATGACATGGCTGGATTGCATCACTGACTCGATGGACGTGAGTTTGAGTGAACTCCGGGAGATGGTGATGGACAGCGAGGCCTGGCGTGCTGCGATTCACGGGGTTGCAAAGAGTCGGGCACAACTGAGTGGCTGAACTGAACTGAAGGTCCACTTGACTTCACATTCCAGGATGTCTGGTTCTAGGTGAGTGATCACACCATCATGATTATCTGGGTCATGAAGATCTTTTCTGTATAGTTCTTCTGTGTATTCTTGCTACCTCTTCTTCATATCTTCTGCTTCTGTTAGGTCCATATCATTTCTGTCCTTTATCGTGCCCATCTTTGCATGAAATGTTCCTTTGGTATCTCTAATTGTCTTGAGGAGATCTCTAGTCTTTCCCATTCTATTGTTTTCCTCTATTTCTTTGCATTGGCTTTGTATTTTATACTTAAAAAAAACTGAAACAAATTCATGTTAACAGTTTTTTGAGACTGATCTAGCAGAGTATAAGATTAAAGGCCAGAAAGTAGTTAAGAAGCTGCTCCAAGAGCCCCAATGATGGATGATGGACTTACACTAAGAGAGTTGGAGAAAACTGGAGAGGATGAAAATGAACTGTCTGCATCTAAATTTAGCATCTATTTTCAATTAAATTAAAATGTCATTCCCTCAGGTATACTGACCACATTCTGCATGGTCATTTGCCTCATTTATGTGGTCAGTGGCCACCATAACAAACAGTACAACCTGAAAAATAGTGATCATTTTACAATTTTATGCTTCCTTCCCATCCTAACTACTTATCATCCTTATAAAATATTAAATACATGTCTATTCTCTATGAAATAAATGAAAATATTTAAGAAACAATTTTTAGGTATCCATCTTCCTGGAAATTTCAGGCTCAATTCTATGCCTAGAGAATGGACCATGTGTGACTTCTGAAAGGGGAACTTGTAACAATATTAAAGACTTCCTTATTATTAAGGCAACAGAGCCATAGACTTATTTTCATTGCTGCTCCTGTTGACCACTTATTAACCAGTCTGTCCATGGCTATGAGAAAGGAAATAGCTCTTAATGTTTACTTGCCCTTTTAGAACATCTTTTTATTTTTTTCAAGTTTATTTTTACTTCTTGGGTTTGAGGTTATAGTCTGTCCTTTACTTCCCAGCACTGATCTTAGTTTCTTTAAACAGACAACAACAGGCGTGAGTATTTTTCAGGATGTCTGCCCTGTGGTGTGTGACCTTGATATCAAAATCCCAATATTCCAGTAGAGAGCACTGGTGCCATTCAGTTTCTCCAGGATCATCTATGCTTGGCTAGTTTCAAGCACACAGTTACAAATACTATTCGTGCTGTATTTTTGACAGTTTATATTTCCCAAGAACATCATCATTTTCAGGTGTGAAAGACAGGCTTGACCTTAATCTGGTTCTGTCTGGAGCAGTTTGTTCTCAAACATGGTTCAGAGTTAATGAGGAAAATATTTAAATCTAGGTTCAAAACATGGAAAAGTAATTTTCTGTTGTAACTGATGGTACACTTCTGTATGTTTCTGCTGAATAATTTCTTGCCTTGGATAATTTTCACCTTCTCAGTTTTCAGTAACAGTGGAAGCAATTGCATAATCAAATTAACCAGTGGTCATACAGAAGTTTATTACTTTTCTCACCCATGGCTAAGAAGAATACAAAATAAAAAGTAAAATAATAACAAAACAATAATACAAAACTTGCCCCTCAATCTCCCCTGCCCTCCCCTATATCCCAACAATATAGTATCAGGGAAAACATTCCAAGCTAAACTAAGAATCTTGCTTTGGGACATGACTGCCCAGAATATTCTATTGTGTCTTCAGCCAGGGCACTGACTGCCAATATAAACAGGTCAGCAATCGTGTGGAACAGTTCTTGAATTTTCCACTATCCTTTGTTGGAACATCATGAGTAGAAACAAGTATACAAAGAGATAGGTTTGTGTTAAATACTAGAGACAAAATAATAGATTGGCTGCCATTTGGCAAATAAGTTCTCTTCCCAGATTGACTATTGACTCAGAATAAGTGCCTTAAACAATTCACATCTCTATTTTCTAGGCAATGCAGTGTCAGTTAACAACACCTAGTACACTAGGGACTTGGTTTTGAAGAACAATGAGAGCAAATAGTGTGTTTTATAAGGAGTATCTTCATTAAGAAAAATGTATGATCAAAGTTGGCAGGACTTCAGGGATAACCCCAAGCCTCACACTAGTCAGTTATTTTACTCTCTCCATAGAAATTTAAGAGAGCTGCTAACAAGGAGCCATATGACTATTCTCCTCTGAAGAGTAATTTTACTTTTCATACTTGAAATTAATTGATTAATGTAATTTTTTCCATTTCTGTTTCCAACAAAAAAGGTATATTTAACACAATCTTCATTAAAATGTTGAGTACAGCCTACTGTTAATTTTGTATACTTGGGGATATAACTGTCTGCAACTAGACTGCTTTCCCTCTGAAAGAATGCCTTCATCTTTGCATCCCCAATATTACCAGATATTTAGTAGGCACTAAATAGACACACATGAAACTGAACACAAGGTCATGTTAGGCAGGGTCATTCTCCAAGAGCCAAGAAGTATAAGTCTTGAAGAACTTGATCAACATACTTGGTTAAGAAGTGTTTGGATGGTATGTCAAGAAGAAATCATGCATTAGGATAAGTAGATGGAAGTATTTCATACTTTGGGGGATGTTCACCCAACCAAGAAGCTGATCATAACCAGGTCAAGAATGGACATCCTACCCAAGGTGAACAAATTTAGACTTCCTTTCTAGAAATTTGGAATTGGAACCTATAGATAACAGTAATTCTATACTAAAGTAATGTGTATCTATTGTACTGTATTAGAATTTATAAGGCTATAGCACTTTAAATAATAGTATAAGATAATGTATAAAAGTTTCAATTTGAGTAGAATAGGCACTAAATTATATATTAAATAAGAGAATAGTATTTGGCTCAGTTGTGCTTTAATGTATTTAATTACAAGGCAGAGTCAAAATCCACAGGGAAAGAGTAAATTTTTTTTTTCTCTCGCAATTTTAGTTACCTTTAACTTGTGTGGATTCTATTTGGCATTTATTGGATTCTTGGACCCTTTGATCTTTAGAATGATGCATTTCTGTAACCTCTGTTTAATTTAGTTAGCTGTTCTGCTATGAATTTTCTGAGTAGGTACCTCTACTTTCTTCGGTAAGTGTAACCTGGTCTTCCTCATAGAAAGAGACAACATGGAGTAGGCTGGGCCTGAGGCCAGCTTTAGATCTGCCCTGTGCTTGAGGATGGAAGGACCACTTCTTAGGGATGAGGTGAACTGATGAGAAGAAAGAGAAAGGAAGCGGGGAGAGAGGAGGAAACAAAGGAACAAGAGATAGGGGTGGCAGCCTTGGGAATTTCTGCTAGATGTTTATGATTTTACTTCATACCTTAAAGTGCAGTGTTATGCAAATTATTACTTAATGTTTTAATGTTAGTTGATCTAATGATATACATAATTATTGGTTGATATAAATATCTTGTATTATGCATGTGGTAGGAACCTCAGTTGACTAACTCTAAAACTTGAATGATTAGTCTCTAAAATCATAAAGCAACTGCCACTGCTAAGGGCACTGCTACAGTTATGACCTCAAAGAGTTGTTGTAAAGCAGGGTATTAGGCAGTACAGTGCTGTCTCCAAGCACAGATGTTAAGAAGAGAGCCAGTGGAAGTTCCCTGGTGGTCCAATGGCTAAGATGCCAGGCTCCCAATGCAGGGGTCCCAGGTTTGATCCCTGGTTGGGGAACTAGATCCCACATGCCACAACTAAGAGCCAGTGCAACAAAATAAATAAATATATATTTAAAAAGAAAAAGAAGAGAAGTTAGAATCCAGGATCTGAGGATAGGCTTGCAAAAGAAGTGATGCCCTCCTTTGCAATTCTCTTTCCTACTTATTTCCCAATCTCTGGCCTTCCTCATCCTGTAGTGGTTGATCTAACACAATGTCACTTGAGTCAAGATACCTTTTATTAAAATCCCCATGGTTTTGGTCTTCATCAGAATTCACAATTCTGAAACTAAGGAGACAAGAAGCAAAACTAGGATTGTCTAGTTTTATCAATGTTTTTAACTGTCAATTTTCGGACCCTGCTAGAACTCAAAGCAAAAATGTTCACAGAAATCTATCAGTGGATACAGGCACAGACTAGTTTAAATTCTTATTTATGCTGGCCTGTGATTATTCATCTGGAAAAAATGAAATTGCTCAAGTTATCAAAATCAAGAAAGAGCTTTTCAAAACCAAAGAAAAAACATAAAAGTGAAGAAAAGATCTTTTCAAAATTGCCTTTCTGTGCTGGCTGCATAAATGACAGTCCAAAAGTAAAAAGGAGCCCTAAAAATCACAGATTAGGGAAAGTTAAGGATTACTCAATAATTATATTTAATTTACTACCATTTGTGATGTATAATTATGTCTTCTGCAAATATATTTAGAATATCTCTGGAGGAATACACAATAAACTGTGAACATTAATGTTTCCAGGAAGAGAACTGAGGGGTAGAGGTAGAAAGGAGGCTTGTTTTTACAGTAGTTTTGTTGTTGTTATTTTTTCGAATTTTATATCATGTATATGTAATTATATTTTTTCTTTATCTTTTCTTTTTTTTTAAATTTAGATTTATTTATTTTAATTGGAGGCTAATTACTTTACAATATTGTATTGATTTTGCCATACATCAACATGAATCCACCACAGGTGTACACATATTCCCAATCCTGAACTCCCCTCCCACCTCCCTCCCCATGCCATCCCTCTGGGTCATCCCAGTGCACCAGCCCCAAGCATCCTGTATCCTGCATCGAACCTGGACTGGCGATTTGTTTCTTACATGATATTATACATGTTTCAATGCCATTCTCCCAAATCATCCCACCCTCGCCCTCTCCCACAGAGTCCAAAAGACTGTTCTATACACCTGTGTCTCTTTTGCTGTCTCGCATACAGGGTTATCATTACCATCTTTCTAAATTCCATATATATGTGCTAGTATACTATATTGGTGTTTTTCTTTCTGGCTTACTTCACTCTGTATAATCGGCTCCAGTTTCATCCACCTCATTAGAACTGATTCAAATGTATTCTTTTTAATGGCTGAGTAATACTCCATTGTGTATATGTACCACAGCTTTCTTATCCATTCATCTGCTAATGGACATCTAGGTTGCTTCCATGTCCTGGCTATTATAAACAGTGCTGTGATGAACATTGGGGTACATGTGTCTCTTTCAATTCTGGTTTCCTTGGTGTATATGCCCAGCAGTGGGATTGCTGGGTCATAAGGCAGTTCTATTTGCAGTTTTTTAAGGAATCTCCACACTGTTCTCCATAATGGCTGTACTAGTTTGCATTCCCACCAACAGTGTAAGAGGGTTCCCTTTTCTCCACACCCTCTCCAGCATTTATTGCTTGTAGACTTTTGGATTGCAGCCATTCTGACTGGTGTGAAATGATACCTCATTGTGGTTTAGATTTGCATTTCTCTGATAATGAGTGTTGTTGAGTATCTTTTCATGTGTTTGTTAGCCATCTTATGTCTTCTTTGGAGAAATGTCTATTTAGCTCTTTGTCCCATTTTTTGATTGGGTCATTTATTTTTCTGGAATTGAGCTGCAGGAGTTTCTTGTATATTTTTGAGATTAGTTGTTTGTCAGTTGCTTCATTTGCTATTATTTTCTCCCAATCTGAAGGCTGTCTTTTCACCTTGCTTATAGTTTCTTTTGTTGTGCAGAAGATTTAAATTTTAATTAGGTCCCATTTGTTTATTTTTGCTTTTATTTCCAATATTCTAGGAGGTGGGTCATAGAGGATCCTGCTGTGATTTATGTCGGAGAGTGTTTTGCCTATGTTCTCCTCTAAGAGTTTTATAGTTTCTGGTCTTATGTTTAGATCTTTAATTCATTTTGAGTTTATTTTTGTGTGTGGTGTTAGAAAGTGTTCTAGTTTCATTCTTTTACAAGTGGTTGACCAGTTTTCCCAGCACCACTTGTTGAAGAAATTGTCTTTTCTCCATTGTATATTTTTGTCTCCTTTGTCAAAGATAAGGTGTCCATAAGTGTGTGGGTTTATCTCTGGGCTTTCTGTTTTGTTTCATTGATCTATATTTCTGTCTTTGTGCCAGTACCATACTGTCTTGATGACTGTGGCTTTGTAGTAGAGCCTGAAGTCAGGCAGGTTGATTCCTCCAGTTCCATTCTTCTTTCTCAAGATTGCTTTGGCTATTCAAGGTTTTTTGCATGTCCATACAAATTGTGAAATTATTTATTCTAGCTCTGTGAAAAATACCATTGGTAGCTTGATAGGGATTGCATTGAATCCGTAGATTGTTTTGGGTAGTATACTCATTTTCCCTATATTGATTCTTCTGATCCATGAACATGGTATATTTCTCCATCTATTAGTGTCCTCTTTGATTTCTTTCATCAGTGTTTTATAGTTTTCTATATATAGGTCTTTAGTTTCTTTAGGTAGATATATTCCTAAGTATTTTATTCTTTTCGTTGTAATGGTGAATGGAATTGTTTCCTTAATTTCTCTTTCTATTTTCTCATTATTAGTATATAGGAATGCAAGGGATTTCTGTGTGTTGATTTTATATCCTGCAAATTTACTATATTCATTGATTAGTTCTAGTAATAAATAGTTTTTATTGGGGCTACAGTTGATTTACAATATTGTGTTAGTTTCAAGCATATAGCAAAAATGAATCAGTTATACATATATCCACTCTTTTATATATATTCTTTTCCCGTTTAGGCCATTACAGAGTATTAAGTTGAGTTCCAATGTGGTATTTGCAGGGTACACATTTTTATGACATTTTTTTTTTCATTTTTTTTCTAAAGAAATAACCATTTATCTAACCAGACAGTAGTATAAATAAATTCTGGTATAGAGTATTGTTAATAGTGCCTCTCCATTGTATGGCTTTTTTGTTAAGCCTTTTTACAACACCAATGTTTAGGAAGCTCTTAAGTGTGTTTACTATAGATATAATTGTGTTCTATTAGCCTTTTGCTATTGGAAGAAATAATAAGGTAGTTACTGTAATAGCCTCAGCACGAACTGGCAAAATGATGGAATGGGCTGAATTGGATTAGCAACAGAAAAAAGGAGATAAATGAAGAAAATGAGGTTTGAGGCCAGTTTTAAAATCAACTGGCCCTTGAACCTCTGAATTCTGATCTCCTCAAAGGCACTATCATTGTCCTGTGCGCTGGAAGGGTTTGAAGCTCACACAGTCATAGATACACAAGTCTGACTAAAAGACTAGTTGTGTGAAGAATACACTACTAATATAACCTGCTAATGAGAATTTTCTCTCTCCTACTGCCCTATACAAAACTTATTTTTGAGACTTGGACAATTTCAAAGATACAAGAATAGAAGATGTATGATGAACCTCCATATACTGGTCACTCACTTTCCCTCCCCTTTAGGATTATTTTGAGGCAATCACAAGCATCATTTCATCTTTAAATATTTCCATTTGTATCACTAAACCCTAAGAGTTCTTTGTAAAAGTAAAATTCAACCAGCATAAAATGGTCATGCCTAAAAAATTAACAATAGTTTCTTAACATCATGAAATGTTCAGTCAGCACTCTGACGTCCCCAACTTTCTTAGAATGTTTAGGTTTTTTAAATTACTTAAAATGTTTTGTGTTGGAATGCTTGAAGCAGAATTCAAATATGTCCCTACTCAACTGATTTAGACATGCCTTCTCAGACTTTTTCAGTCTATGGGTGTCCCTTTCATCTCTTCCTCTTATTTTCCTTGCAAATTTTGTTGTCATTGTTGAACAAACCAACTTCCTTGTTCTATAATTTCCCACAGAGAATATCCCTGTAGGAGCTACAATCAAATTACTGTTTTAAAGGCACTGAGAATAGTTGTACTGCTATGCCTCTAACTTGGTACAGAGTTAAATTCATATGTCTTTTTTTTATTTCTATTTTTGTACTGTGCTGTGCTTAGTCGCTCAGTTGTGTCTGATTCTTTGTGACCCCATGGACTGTAGCCCTCCAGGTTCCTCTGTCCATGCAGATTCACCAGGCAAGAATTCTGGAGTGGGTTGCCATGCCCTTCTCCAGGGGATCTTCCCAACCCAGGGATTGAACCCAGGTCTCCCACACTGCAGGTGGATTCTTTACCATCAAGCCACCAGGGAAGCCCAAGAATACTGGAGTGAGTAATCTATCATTTCTCCAGGGGATCTTCCCGACCCAGGAATTGAACCAGGGTCTCCTGCATTGCAGGTGGATTCTTTACCAGCTGAGCTACCAGGGAAGCCCTCAATTTAATTTTCATTTTATAATTATATAAAATATATACATGATTTCCAAATCAAAACTACAAAGCAAGGTATATGCAAAGGCCAACTTGTCTCCTTTTTCCCCTTCTACTACCTCCCCCATTACTCACCATTTTGTTTAATTTTATAGTTTATCCTCCTGTTTTTTAAAAAATGTATGTATATTTATATATTTATCCCTTTAACTAAGGAGTATATATATATACACTAAGTGTACTAGTGTGTATATATATATATATATATATACACACTAAGGGATATCTAAGGAATAAATATGGGCTTCCCTGGTAGCTCAGCAGTAAAGAATCCACCTGCAAAGCAGGAATCCAAAGAAATGCAATCCCTCATCAGGAAGATCCTCTGGAGGAGGGCATGGCAACCCATTCCAGTATTCTTGCCTGGAGAATCCCATGGACAGAGGAGCCTTGTGGGCTATAGTTCAGAGATTCGCAGAGTCAGACACAACTGAAGTGATTGATCTATCTTTTAGATATATATATTTTCCTATAAATATATAGGAGAAGGGAATGGCAACCCACTCCAGTATTCTTGCCTGGAGAATCCCATGGATGGAGGAGCCTGGTGGGCTACTGTTCATGGGGTCGCACAGAGTTGGTCACAACTGAAGTGACTTGGCATGCATGCATGCATTGGAGAAGAAAATGTCAACCCACTCCAGTGTTCTTTCCTGGAGAATCCCAGGGACGGGGGAGCCTGGTGGGCTGCCATCTATGAGGTTGCACAGAGTCAGACACGACTGAAATGACTTAGCAGCATATATGTATATAGATAGATATGATATATTTATCTCTTGTTAAATATGTATAGGAGATATATATATTCCTTAGATAAATGGTAGCACACTGTACAAGATCTTATTCACCTAATTTTTTTAAAAGTACCTAAATCCTGGAGATCATTCTATAGTGGAAGAGAGAGCTAGTCCTTCCTCCCTTTTAGAGCTAGAATCGTCCCATTTTGTGGATGGACAATGATTCATTCACTAGTCCTCACTGGGGGCCACTGAATTGTTTGCCCATTGCCCTGTTGTGAAGTGTTACCTGTTCGCGGTCACTGCGTGAGTTGCCAGGGCTCTACCAGCTTTCCCCAAAGATGAGAGGTACTGGCAGGGCTTTCAGTCCCCATCCTTCCTTCTCAGTGGCCCTCTCTTTCTAGGCTTTCTCCTTCATCTGTCTTATGAAGGTTTTGACTTCCTGTCTGTGCCTCTGCCCTCTCTTGTTCTGCGTTGCCCTCACTTCACACTGGGGTGGGGGGCATACTCTACCAAAAGAGAAAGAAGACCTCACGTCTCCTCCTCTCTCTTCTGGTAGAAGCCCTAAGGAGCTCTTTGTTTTCCTTCAGAACCTTATTATTTTGATAAGAAATAAGTGGACTTTTAGGCAGTGTCACCATGGAGAAAACCTCCTCACAAAATAAAACCCCTGTTTTAAGCACTTCCTGGTTTCTGAAAACATCAATCACTAAATATTCTCATGTCAAACATTTCTAGACACAGCCCTCCAGGAAGTAACAAAGGCTCCACCACACCTCAAAGATGCACCATAGGGACTTCCCTGATGGCCCAGTGGTTAAGACTCTGCGCTTCCAAAGCAGGGGATGTGGGTTCAATACCTGGTTGGGGAATAAGATCCCACATGCCACAGGGCATAGTCAAAAGATCATTTTAAAAACTGAGCTTAAGTTGCCAGTGGGCTTCCCGACTGGCTCAGCGGTAAAGAATCCACCTGCAGTCCAGGAGACCTGGGTTTGATCTCAGGGTCAAGAAGATCCCCAAGAGTAGGAAATGGTAACCCACTTCAGTATTCTTGCATGAAGAATCCCATGGACAGAGGAGCCTTGTGGGCTACAATCCATGGGGTTACAAAGAGTCAGACACGACTGAGTGACTAACACTTTTAAAGGTGCCACTATAGAAAGGATGGGAGGCATCCACATCTTGTGGGCCCTCCACTAAAATTCACTTACAACCAGAAGGATTCTACTACAGTTTGCTAACATTAACTCTGGCTTTGTTTGTGGAAAGATGGGCTGTGCTGAGAGCTGGGGCAGGACCCTGAGCACTGGGGTTGAAGGGCAGTGTTAAGGAAAAGAATGAAGATCTAAGAACCAAAAAAGGGTTGGCAGGAGAGCAGAGACAAAACACAAGTCTTGACCACTTCATTGTCTCTCCCTATTAACCTCGACCTCCCTAATTCCCCAAAACACAGTCTAGACAGATCTGGACTTGTCCCCTCATTCATTCACGCATTTCCTTCTTTACACAAATATTAGCATCTTCTGCACATTGTTCTACCATTGTTGTTGTTTTTTAACTTAATAATAACTCAGGTTTTTAAACTATTTTTAAAAAGCTTTCATTTTTATGGCTGCCTAATATTCTATGGTAAGCATGATTTATTTAACTAGACTTCTATTCATTAACATTTAGGTTATTTTCAGTAGTCTACTAGCATAAACAATAATGTTACCTTGAACAGGCACCATTTTGCCTGCCATCTAAATTCCTAAAAATGGAACTATGGGCTCAAAGGACACATGCATTTGTCATTGTGAATAGGTACTGTTCAATGACCCTCTATAAGAGCTGGGAAATCTTCCTTCCCAAGCACTGCACGATGGGGCCTGTTTCTCCTAAGCTTTCCAACATCTAACTTTTTGATTGTATCTGGTCTGATAGCCTGAACAATGATGTCTTGCTGTGGTTTCCATTTTCATTTCTCATTTACCTCCTGAGTGAGGTTAAACATCTGTTCATGTGCTTGGTGTCTTATATATTATGGAATGTTTCATTCACTTCTATTGCCCACTTTTCTACTGGGTTTTTTATAAACTGATCAGAACTTTATATGAGGGACATAGTCCTTTGTCTGTGATTTGAGTTGTGATTGCTTTTTCCATATTAATCTTTTCATCCAAATCTTTATCTTATGGTGTTTTTGTCACACACATGTTGATTTTTTTAATGTAGCAAAATGTAGTGATACTTTTTTATGACTTACAGATTTTATGTCTCAGTTTAAAAGATCTGTTAAAGAAGAAAACCGATTGTGCCTTGAAACCATTCAGTAAGTCTTGAGCAAAAGAAATGTTTAAAAGACTGAGAAACACTGGCAGATTATGGAGAGTTCAGAAAGCCCCACCTTCAAAGCGTTGCCATAATAAACATCTAGCAGGGAGGGCCAGGGCCATTCTTGTGCCAGTTTGGGGCAGCGATAGAAACTGTCAAGAAATTTAAGGCTAGGGTGTTTTGTTTTTTCCCCCCCCCCCCCCCAGTGGAAGTAAAACACATGTATACAAATTGAATAAAGTGTACTAGCCTTAAGTATACAGTTCAATACATTCTCACATACATTATTTCCTGTGTAACTACCACCCAGATCAAGATAGTGTAACTGCCAAGTTCTCGGGCACCTAGCAATGGAGGATGAAGACATGCTTAGTTTTGAGGGTTAAAGAAATGTGTTCTCAGTGCAATAGAATGAGAGGAGTAAACAGAGTGAAGATTGGTGGGCAAGGATCAAACAAGTACAGTTGGGAGTAGCCCACCTCAGTCTAATCTCAGGGCCAGAAGGTCCTCCCTGAACTCTCATCTTGTTAGAACTGATTCACATGGAAGAAAAGAAAACAAGGCTATTGTGTATCCCACAAGCAGAAGAGAGTGGCTGAGATGTCTATTTAATGCCTACATCTTAATGAAGGAAATAAAGGTAACTCAACAGAAGTAACTCGGAGAAGGCAATGGCACTCCACTCCATTACTCTTGCCTGGAAAATCCTATGGGTGGAGGAGCCTGGTAGGCTGCAGTCCGTGGGGTCTCTAGGAGTCAGACACGACTGAGCGACTTCACTTTCACTTTTCACTTTCATGCATTGGAGAAGGAAATGGCAACCCACTCCAGTGTTCTTGCCTGGAGAATCCCAGGGACGGGGGAGCCTCATGGGCTGCCGTCTGTGGGGTCACACAGAGTCGGACACGACTGAAGCAACTTAGCAGCAGCAGCAGCAGCAACAGACGTAGCTAGAGATGTAGCCTCCATGTTAGAGAGGATGAAGGTTGAAGACAAATATCCAGGAGAACCGACTTAATTGTATTACGAGCTGGTATTTGCTCCTTTCTTCTTTAATTTCATCAACTCTTCTCAGGTGGTTCAACCAAAATCACCAGGGAGATGAAGGAGAGGCAAAGTAGCAATCAAAATCGGTCACTTCCTACTGCTATTTCTCCCATATAATGAAAAGTGAAATTCTTCAACAGTCCACACTACACTCAGTACATGTTCAATTTCCCTACAGGTAACTATTAAGGAGAAAATTTCCCTCATCTTGAAGTTCCTTCCATATGTGTCAATCTTGGCCTCTTTTCATTCTCCCATGAAATTCATTTAAAGAATGGCTTAATCTGGGACTTCCCTGGTGGTCTAGAGGTTAAGAATCTGCCTTCCAATGTAGGGAGTGCAGGTTCAGTCTCTTGCCAAGGAACTAAGATTTCAGCTTGTCTTGGGGCCACATGCTGCAATGAACAATGACCCCACTGAGACCCAACACAGTCATAGATAAATTTAAAAAAAAAATTTTTTTTTAATGGCTTGATCTGAGTGGGAAATTGGAGAAAAATAAATGGTGAGTGTCTGGCTCAGCTTCCTTCTTTCTTTCTTTCTCCTGGGGCTGGAACTTTTCCGGGGTGGGGGGCTCTTCCCACAATGTGGGAAGGGCTGCCCTGGTCCAGCATTTTTATGATTCCTGAAAAAAGTTCCCCTTCCTGGAGTGCATTAAACAAGCCTTCCAGAGAGAGTCATTTACTCCAAGTTAGCCTTTACTAATCATCAAGTAAGCCTGAATCTCCCATCAACCTTATTCCTTGCCTTACTTATTCCCTAATTCATTCAGAAACTGGATGGGAAAGAGGGGCTCCACTGGTAGGTATTCGAATACCACCTACTGATGATTGTGATTTTAGTTCCAAACAATGTAGCTATACTTCTGTTTCCTAATATGTCAGTTTTCCAAGTAGTTATTGATCTGATTTCATAAATAACACAACTAGCTCCTTTCCCTCCAGGAACTTGTTGACCATTTATATAGTAGTTCTACTACTGGTGATTTTTGTAACTTTAAAAGAAATGTGTTTTCTATTTCCTAATCCACCTACCTCAGATGGAATTGCTCAACCCTCTAATTTAAAAAAAATTTTTTTAATTTTTTTTTATATTGGAGAATAGCTGATTAACAATGTTGTGATAGTTTCAGATGGACAGCAAAGGGACACAGCCATACATATACATGTATCCATCCTTCCCCAAATTCCGCTCCCATCCAGGCAGCCATATAACATCAAACAGAATTCTCTGTGCTATATAGTAGGTTTTTGTTGATTATCTGTTTTAAATATAGCAATGTGCACCCCCAAGCTCCTTAACTATCCCTTATCCCCATCCTTCTTCCCTAGTAACCATAAGTTCATTCTCTAAGTCTGTGAGTCTGTTTCTGTTTTGTAAATAAGTTCATTTGTATCATTTCTTTTTAGAGTTCGCATATAAGGGATGTCATAGGATAGTTCTTCTCTGACTCACTTCACTCAGTATGACAATCTCTAGGTCTATCCGTGCTCCTGCAAATGGCATGATTTCATTCTTTTTCAACTCTCTAATTTATAAAATGAGGAATTATCTCCCTCCATTTTGCTCTAACCCCCTTCTTATACCACCTTCCAGCTTACTAGCTCTATTTTACACTATTGAAACTTATATTTTTATTTTATGTAGTTTACAAATGTGTATACATGCCATCATACTAAGCTCTATCTAAAGGTTAACTCATGAAAACTGGAAAACAGTTATGAACAAATAAAATATTATGGTAAAGAAAATGCTGTTCTCAGCAGAACAAAGGGTGTTACTGAACACACACAGAGTGAAACATAATCCTATGTCAATAAGCTGTGATATTTGAAGGAATCTTTTCCCATGTCAAGGTCAAATGGATAGTCTTTTCTTATATTCCATCAATTGCTCAATATCATGCCATATTTTTTGTTGGCTTCATTTTCAGACAATAAGTTTTATATAGATGATTTTTTCCCTCATCGTACTAGTCTGCTTGGGCTTAAATAACAAAATATCACAGACAGGGTGGCTTAAACAATAGACATTGATTTTCTCACCATTCTGGAGTCTGGAAATCCAAGATCAAGGTGTCATCAGGGTTGATTTCTGGTAAGATCTTTCTTCCTGGCTTGTAGACAGCCACTGTGTCCTCACATGGCCTCATCTCTGTGCACAGGTAGAGAGAGAAAGACTGCCAGTGAGATCTTATTTCTTATAAGGACACCATCCTATAGGATTAGGGCCTCACTTTGATGACTTCATTTAACCTTAATTACCTCGTTAAACAAGCCTCATTCCCAAATACAATCACATTGGGGGTTAAGGTTTCAACATAGGAATTTCGGAAGGAAATAAATTCAGCCTACAACACCCATGTTTATTTAAAATCTATAGGGTTGGCCAAAAATCTTCTTCATGTTTACTATACAATGTTATGGAATTTTTTTGGTCAACCCAATATTTAGTAAATACTACAATAAGTACTCCCCTATGTCTATAAACAGAGAAGTATAATTTACCAAATGTCTAGGCACACATCTAAAGATGACCTAAAATGAAACCATGGCATTATCTGCTCTAGAAAATATGCAAAAATTATAAAATTCCAAATTACATTTGTACTCAGAGAAAATATCAATTTTTAAAAGATTTTTTTTGATGTGGATCGTTTTTTAAAGTCTTTACTGAATTTGTTACAATACTGCTTCTCTTATGTTTTTTTGTATTTGGCCACGAGACATGTGGGATCTCAGCTCCCGGACCAGGGATTGAACTTACAACCCCTGCATTGAAAGGTGAAGTCTCAAACCTGGACCTCTAGAGAGTCCCCCTAGAATCTTACCTAAAACTAAGAGCTCCCCAGTAGCAATCTAGGACAGGGTGAGTGAGTGAGTGAAAGTCACTCAGTTGTGTCTGACTCTTTGCAACCCCATGGACTATACAGTCCATAGAATTCTTCAGGCCAGAATCTTGGAGTGGGTAGACTTTCCCTTCTCCAGAGGATCTTCCCAAACCAGGGATTGAACCCAGGTCTCCCGCATTGCGGGCAGATTCTTTACCAGCTGAGCCACAAGGGATGCCAGGGCACTTGTTCCTAAAGGCTTGCCTTAACTTCCTCCCACCATCACTCCCACATCCCACAAAGGTGAATGATGGGCACTCTGACCTACACCAAGGAACGAAGAGGTGATGGCTCTGGTGAGCATCACAGTGAAAGGCATCTTCAAAATCCCCCTGTCCGGAGTTCCTCACTTCATAGTTTTGAAAACTAAAACCCAGAACATTTGGATGATGTTGTGTGCCCAGATTACAGAGCAAGGCATATTTTAGAACCCAGGACTCTGGCATCTCATTCTGCGTCCTGTCCATGAAAGCATGATGCTTTTCAGTTCCCCTCACGATGGACTCTGAAATCCAGGGAAGATAACTGTCCTGAATAAATATCCATTCAACCCGAAGAACCATAAATTTTGCCTCTGTTGCTCGGTTTGATATCTAGTTACTGTCAGGAGCTGAACTGGAGAAAGCCGAGCTGCCAGGTATTAAGGTGGTCAATTAAGACAACGGGCCAAACAGAGATTAACAGTTAAGGCTTTATGCACTAGTGTAATCAAGAGGCAAATAGGAAAAAGCACTGGCTCTCTCAGTGTTTCATTTTCCCTCCCGGAGCAGCTCCAGGCAGGGTGAGATGTATTAGCACAGATTGGCCGGTTGTGTCCCAGCCAGGGAAGTCCTGGGGTGGGGTGGGCAGAGGACAAGGAGTGGAAAAGTACTGAGTCAGGGGCTAGAAAAGGGACTAGAAGGTCCCTTGATAAGGAGGCCTCTGGCCTCAGTTACATATGGTGGCAGCACCTTTGCACATCCTTAGATATGTTTTATAAAGAGTCTATAACTCCCTAGACGTGACATAAAAAAATTGGGGCCACACCCTGCAGCATGTGTGACCTTAGTTCCCTGATCGGGGATCAATCCCGTGCCTGCTTCAGTAGAAGTATGGAGCCCTAACCATGGGACCTGACTTTTGCTTAATGCATGTTTTGACAATCACAGTTAACTATAGTCATAATAAAGCTAATCATCACTGAATTTTCTCCACAGTGAAGATACCAAAGGTACTATTGTTGGACATTATTATGCATTATTTGAGTGCTTTTCTGTGTCTAAACACAGAGCTGGGTAAACTGCAAGACCTCACTCAACAATTACATGCTTATATTTCTTCTTTTGCTTTGGTTACTCTAAAGATTCGAATATAAATTAATGGTCCATTATGGGTTTCTTCCCTCTGCCTGCATATATGACTTTTAAATTTCCTTTCTGATCTTATCCTGTTCATTGTATATGATTATAGTTATAATCTCCTCAAATTTTTCTTGGTGGAAATAATTTTGGAGGAAATAATCTCAGTATAAATAAAGAAGATAATTTGATAAATATACTAAAGATAGGTCAACTCGTATGTAAAATTTGTGGCTCCTCCCTGATGAGATTTTATCCAAAAAAAAAAAAAATTCTGATTTCTGATAATATATATGAACCCCCTTCCCTCTTCCTGCTTCCAGATCCCACCTATTTTCCTGACCTCACACATTTCCTAAACTAGGACAGAAGGATCTGGAGAAAAAGAAATGGAAAAGAGAAGAAATTCACAGCCTGTTTCCACTCATTTGGTAGAAATTTTCAAAGCTTGCTAATGCCAATTTAGCTCTGGAAATGTGTCTTTTAAAAGGTTGAATATTGAACGTGGAAGGGAAATTGAACTACAGAGCAAAATTGAAGTGCTGTGTGAAATTTCAGTAATTGTGCCCATTAACTGAAAAAATATTTGCTTAGGATGTCTTCGCAGGACGGCCCCTGGGTCAGCCAACAGAGCTGGAATGTTCTGGCCAGGGCACTCCATGGCCATTTCCCCACCACTTTTGCAAAACTGGAACATCCCCAGCTTTGCCTTCCTATATTTAGTGTATTTACATACCATCTTCCATTTAAATAAATGTTAACAGGCTGGATTAAAGTAGAGATATGCTACCAAGGAGAGAACAACCATTAAGCATCATCTTTCTCTTTCTAACTGTGCCTCAGGCTTGGAACTTTATCCTCCTAGGTTTAAAAGAAAAGAAAATAGTATTATTATTTTTATTTGACATTCAGTAAAATTAACTTTTCTCTCCGGGTTCTGCCCTATGAGGTTTGCTTACTGGTTTGGGTTTTTCAGGACATTTTAAATGGGCCTCTGTGGTGGCTAGGCAGTAAAGAATCTGCCTGCAATGCAGGCGACCCCTGGGTTGGGGAGATCGCCTGGAGAGAGGAATGTTGACCCACTCCAGTATTCTTGCCTGGAGAATTCCAAGGACAGAGGAGACTGATTGGCCACCTTAGGAGGTTTGTTTGTTGGTTTGGGTTTTTCACACATTTTAAATAGGCTTGGGTGGAAAAGATATTAAAATTAGCTCTTAATTTCCTAGTTTGTTGTTAAGATAACACATGGGCATTATTTAAAAGTAGGGAACCAGTTATTTCCACTCCTCATATATTTTTGATAACTGATCCGAAAGTCTTCCCCACTCATTTCCTTTTTCTCATTTTCTCCTCTCTCCACCCCCTGCACAATTTTTTGTCTTTCTTCAGTCCAACTCGGACTGCTTCTGTATGCAGGCAACCAAAAAGAAGGGACACCCTGTAAAAGCCATTTGGCCTGACTCACTACTTTCTATCTTCATATATGGACATAGAGAATAAGAATCTGGAAGCATAGGTTTTCCATCCTCTTGGAGCGGGGAATCCATGCTGTACTGATCGGCCTAAATCTTAAAAATGTGAGTTCAGCTAGCCCATGCTATGATTTAATCACAGGTTCTTTTGTACAGAGTCAAAGCCCAGCTGCCCAAATGCCTTTTAGGCTGGAAATAGGCAGTGCCATTGCCTGGACCCCCACTACTGTCCTGGCACCATCAGGAGATCTGACTGCACCCACTTCCAGCCATGCCCTGCAATGGTCAGAGTAACACCCTTTCCGTGTAAGGCAGGAAACAGAGCCTGAATCAAGTTAAAAGTCCTATCTCAGTGGCCTGAGACTCTCCATCAACCAGAACCACTAATGGTCCCTGGTTTCCTTCTCGCCATTCTTTGGGATCACCATGAATACAGTGAAAGCTTCAGCCTCCTTTAGTAAAGTTACCCTAAGTGATAGGTAGGTGAATTCTCCCTTTGTACTAAATTTACTAAGAAGGACAAACATATATATATTGGGTTGGCAAAAAAGTTGGTTTGGATTTTTTCCATACCCATTGTAGGAGAAAACTCAAACGAACTTTTTGACCAACACAATACATGAAGTCAATACATCTTTGACCCACAGGTATATTACTAAATATTTCAGAATGTTTACATAATGTGTTAGAATAAACTGTAGAATTATCCTTTTTAGAGGAAATTACTACCAAACTTAGTCATAAGCCATGAGTCAGTCTCATTCCAGAAATCACTCAGAGGTAGCATGTGAGCAAAGATAATGAAGCCTTCTTTGAGGAAATATGCCAAAAACAACATATAGAATAGGAAACCTCTCCAGACTATTTGATGTCTAAATCTAAACAACAAGAGAAATACTATAAACCATTGGCAAGAACAGACTTGAATGAGAGTGGTGCTACTAAGTGTCATCAATCCCAACAGAACAATGAACTTGCCAAGGCTTGAGGAGACACTGTGCTTAACTGCTATTAATAAAGAGGGGAAGTCTGAATTTTCACACAGGAAGGAACTGGCTCCACATATGCGTGTGATGCCACTTAGCAAGACAGGGAGTGTCACCCCTGGATTAGAGAGTCCCAGGAAGATAAGGTTCACAGACAGGGCCTTGGACTCTGTGCTCCCTCCTAATGTGGAGAATCAGTTTTCCATTTGGGCCTGCCATCAGAGACACTGATCATCCCACCGGAATAATTGTCACAGTCACAATGAGACACTTAACACAAAGAAACAAGGGAAGCAGCATCCGGTCTCAGGTTTCAAGATCAAATCAAAGCAGGGAGATGAATAGGGCGGAGATTTCTGCTTGTTTTGTTCCCTCATGTGTCCCAGTACTTAGAATGATTCCTAACACATAATAGGTGATCAATAAATATTTACCAAGTAAATGACTATTTGCAAGAACAAATAGGCAGTGATTCAACATTATTCACACTGAGGGATGAACTGTTCCTTGGTGTATGTTCTGGAAGTAGAGTAGCCCCCCTTTTTGCCATGCAGCTACCAAGTATTGTATCTAAAACGAATGTAAAACCAGGGTGTAAGTATAGCTTATTTTAATTCAACAAATAAATACTGTGGACCTACTGTGTTCAAACCATTGTAACATATAAGAGTAAAAGAGCTCTTTTATGGAAAGCAAATCACAATACAAGTAGAAGACAAAACAGGAACGAAACATACAAAAGAGGATGAACAGTGTTTGGGTGTCATGAGAAAAAAAAATAACTTGTTTTAATGATCTGAACCTTGATTAACAGTAACCAAAATCTCATATCAAAGATTCACCCTACAGCCTTTATCTCTTATAATCGATTATATAAATTGTATCAGTCAGAGTATAGAAGTGGAAACAGATACCACTGTAGGTATTTCAAGCAGGAGGGGATTTAATTCAGAGAATTAGAGCCCTTATATTAATGCAAAACTACCATAATGGCAGAGCAGAACAAAGATCAGGGCAGCTTCTCATAGGAAGTCCAAGGATCAGAACAAATCTGAGCCGATGATCTCAGCTTCCTACTGTACCACAGTGGGTGATTTTCAAAAGAATACCTAGAAACTTCTGGCAAAGCCTCATGTCTGTGCGTTGCTAGACCTGACACGTTTGTCCACAACTGCTGAATCAGTGATAGCTTCTCCTTTGGCTATGTTCTAAATCTCAAAGGGGGCTCCCATTTCTGGAACCTGAACTAGACACCTGATGACAAAGAAATTTGGAAAATGTTGTTTCCAGGCTTCTAGACCCTAAAACAGTTGCGGGGAGAGGGGGCATAGGTGGGAGTTGAACCACTGCTACTATCCCAACAGAAACTCCAACAAAAAGATTTAAATTAGGTCTATGTACTGTGTGCTCAGTCGCTCAGTCATGTCTGGCTCTTTGCAACTCCATGGACTGTATGTAGCCCACCAGGCGCCTCTGCCCATGGAATTCTCCAGGCAAAAATACTGGAGTGGGTTGCCATTTTCCTCCCCCAGGGGATCTTCCAGAGCCAGGGATTGAACTCATCTCTCTTGAGTCTTCTGCGCTGGAGGGCAGATTCTTTACCACTAGTGCCACCTGGGAAACCCCAATTAAGTCTATAGTCAAATGAAAATGGTTTTCATTCATCACATGAACTAAGTAGAGTTGTTGTTGTCATTGTCATCTTCCTAGAAACCTGAAGTTCAAAATTCTCTCTAGATACTATCACAGAAAGACACGTGGATTAGATAGACCTGACTGCCTATCTATTCTGTCGCAGAAGAACAAAGCCTGGTGAGCAGCTTGCCTGTGACCTGCTTAGAGCGTGATGTTTTAATAAAAGTTCATTTCCACCAGGGTGTGTTACATGATGCACTGAGAGGGCATAAAAGCTGGGGAAGAAAGGGCAGATGCTTTCAGGGAAGGTTTTATCCAGGAGGGTTGGAAATTTATCAGCAGTTCTCTGAACAGACGAGAAAGCAGTGGGCATTTAAGGCAGGAGAAACAGCTTGTGATAAGCCTCCACTAGAATTTCACAGAAAGGGGAAAATGTTGCCTTTCCTGACTGCCTTGCAATGTTTTCTTAAGAGACCTTCATTATAAACCCTTTTTAAGTGAGTGATATCTGTCGGGAAAAGAATAGCATGCTTGAGGATTAAGGCCAAAGTGAGGAAAATAGGAAAATACTATAATCATATTCCTCTCATTTAAAAATAACACAAAAGAGAGAATTGTTTCCATCAGCCCTCCCAACTGAAGCTCCCAGCTGAGGACCCTGGGTGGTGTCAGGAAGAAGAATGAACACAGAACGCTCACCTGCCCTCCTGTCCTGGCCGCTCCCTTGCTTTTAGAGCCTCTCTCCCGGAGGAAGCTCCGCTGGCCACCCAGGCTGTGAGCAGCCTTCTGCTCTGGAGGGAATGCCTCTGGATACAAGAAGGATTCCTTAGGTTAGGGAGTGTTAAAAAACAAGACCAAAGATCAGGTTCCTGTTTTGATCTGGAAACTAAGACAAACACTCTTTTATCTTGTTTCCCTCCAGTCCCTAGAGAGGTTTTCTCCTCTCAGTGCAGTGGAAGTTCAGGCTCCTAAAAGCCACCTAGGAAGATGACCCAGGGCCAACCTAAGATCCCCAGCTCGTCTCTCCAGTAACTTAGCAGTAACTGTCCTGGTAACTTTGCCAAGAGCAACATGGCAGACATGCAAGGAGAGAAGAGAAGGGGTGAAAAAGTGTATAAAGATGTTAAAGTTACTTCTTCACTGGGTTCTGTTACTCAAGATGAGTCAAGAAAAAGCACTCAGAGAACAAAATGACATTAAAAACTAGCCAAAGCACTAGAATCCTTTTTTATAAGAGAGAGAGAGAGAAACGGGGCATATTCATTTTTTCTTTCAGGGAAATTAAAATCTCTGATGTGGGAAAAACTAGATTTAGGGTTGTGCTTTCAAATATATTAGAAGTCTGTAGACAAGACTGAAAATAAGTTTATAATATTTCCCTTTGCAGTACGTTCACTTGTCCTTAGTTTCATGGGTGGTATGCTTCAACCAGGGAATTAAAAGATGTTTGCTCCTTGGAAAAGTTATGACAAACCTGGACAGCATATTTAGAAGCAGAGATATTACTTTGCCGACAAAGGTCTGTCTAGTCAAAGCTATGATTTTTCCAGTAGTCATGTGTGGAATGGATGTGAGAGTTGGACCATAAAGAAAGCTGAGTGCCGAAGAATTGATATTTTTGAACTGTGGTGTTGGAAAAGACTTTAGAGTCCCTTGGACAGCAAGGAGATCAAATCAGTCAATCCTAAAGGAAATCAGTCCTAAATATTCATTGGAAGGACTGATGCTGAAGCTGAGACTCCAATACTTTGGCCACCTGATGCGAAGAATGGACTCATTGGAAAAGACCCTGATGCCAGGAAAGATTGAAGGCAGGAGGAGAAGGGGACGACAGAGGATGAAATGGTTTAATGGCATCACCAACTCAATGGACAAGAGTTTGAGCAAACTTCGGGAGTTGGTGATGGACAGGGAGGCCTGGCGTGCTGCACTCCACGGTGTCACAAAGAGTTGGACAGCCTGAGCGACTGAACTGAACTGTGCTTCAGTTTATTTTTTCCCCCTTCTACAGAATGCAATTAGGGAAGGATCACTACTAGACTGAGCCTTCCCTTATATTAATCCTCTATAATAATGAATAAGCAGTCATAGGGAAAAGGAGATTAAAGTTAAAAGGCTTAGTTAAACCCTAAAACTACAGGTTGAGTAAACATAACTACAGTTCTGTGACTGAAGAAATTTGCATGAAGCTAATAGATGAAGATGTGTTACAGAAACTTCCTAATGCTCAGTCAGCTCATCATGCAATAGATTTAATTAAAAGTCTATCATGCTGCACAGCTAAACATATTAGCACAAACGGAACTATCCCCAGATTGGAAAAAATATATATCAGGCCAAAAAAATTTGGACAGTTTTCAGAAAGAGTTAGGCTCAATGTGGAAAATCTAAGTAAAAAGTATTCTTACTTAATCTCATTTTTGAATATTCTCTGTCATCAGAGTTTCCATCCCAGAAGTCAAGGTGAAATTAGAAAGCTGAGAACAATTATAAAGGTTGGTAAAATTTCCAGCAGGTATATATTTTCAAAACCTGATTTTTGTAAGCTCCTCTCTCAAAACAATCTCCCAGTGTCACCACCTTTATAATGCATCTAACTGGAGAATTTCAAAACAGCTGGTTTTTCCTGAGATAATGATGTATGAGGATCTCCGATAAAGCATTCATAATATACGAGATACATTCCTGAACTGTTGACTCATTACCATCAAAACAAAACTCAGCACTCGAGAGACATAGGCTTTTCTTCTATAGTCTCCCCTACTCTTTGCATTTCTGATGACTATCTTCATGATTATTCCCAGTTTTGATCTTCCAGTGTTTTCCTACAGGAGCATTATTGGAATTTTATGGAAGATGATTCTTCACTGTTCAAGACAGTCTACAACACTGTAGGAGATTAGTAGTCTGAGCCCTTGCTCACGAACTTGAGTAATATCTCCCAGTTATTCTAACCTTACAAATTCTCCCCCACATTTCCAAGTGCCAAGAACCACTACACCTCAGGCATATGTTTCTATATGGACACCGCTCTGTCTCACAGCCCCAAAAGGCAACTTACTTTCTTGTGGCTGGGACACCAGACTTCTTACTCATAAGACCAGGCTTTCTCTCCAGGGCTGTATTCATCTCTGCTGAAGGCATGTTTCCTTCTAACAGGGGTCCATTCTTACCACTGAAAGGGACTGTTATAATAGAGTGTTTTCTTATTTGGATTTACAAATAAATATGGAAGAAGGGGCTTCCCTGGTGGTTCCCAGTGGTAAAGAATCCACCTGCCAAGGCAGGAGACACAGGTTGGATCTCTGATGGGGAGGATCCCACACGCCACAGAAAAACTAAGTCTGTGCACCACAACTATTGAGCCTGTGCTCTCAAGCCCAGGAACTGCAACAACTGAGCCCCTGAGCCACAACCACTGAAGTCTGTGTGCCCTAGAACCCGTGCTCTGCAACAAGAGGACCCACTGCACTGCGGAGCTCATGCACCACAGCCGGAGAGCAGCCCCTGCTCCCTGCAACTAGAGAAAAGCCTGCATAGCAATGGAGACCTGGCAAAATCAAATAAATAAACTCATTTTTTAAAAATAGAAGTAGAATTTAATGTGTTTGCTTCAGCTAGGAGCTCACTCCCAGGTCATCTTAGCCCAGCCTTGCCCATACTCATCATATGCTGCTGCTGCTGCTGCTGCTGCTGCTGCTGCTAAGTCACTTCAGTCGTGTCCAACTCTGTGCGACCCCATAGACGGGAGCCCACCAGGCTCCGCCGTCCCTGGAATTCTCCAGGCAAGAACACTGGAGTGGGTTGCCATTTCCTTCTCCAGTGTATAAAAGTGAAAAGTGAAAGTGAAGTCGTTCAGTTGTGTCCTACTCCTAGCGACCCCATGGACTGCAGCTTACCAGGCTCCTCCATCCATGGGATTTGCCAGGCAAGAGTACCGGAGTGGGGTGCCATTGCCTTCTCTGCATCATATGCTAGCATCTTCTAACAGAAGGACCAAATGGAAGTATTTTCTGGATGTTGCTATTATACTAATTCCATTCTTTGCAAGAAGAGGACTGTTACATTCTAGTAGGAGGAATTATTTTAGTGAGATCTTTTCTAGGCAATATATGTGGTATGTCCTTGTACACGACCTCAGCCAAATGCATCGACTTCAGAAGGCCTAGAGGAGAACTTCTGAGGCTCAGAAAACTTTCCAAGGAAAGAGACGAATAGCCGCCCAGTAGACCATAGGGAGAAATTAGGGATCAGGAAGAACGTAGGCCACTATGATACCCCTTAGACCATATGTCATCAATCCTGCTAAGGCCTTGGAGAACTTGTTTTGTACATTCAAATCATTTATGATGGTGGGCCTGTCAGTTCTCAGCTACAGACTACTCAAGAGTTTTCCATTGCTCAGATTACTCAGCATAAGAACACAGAATAAGAAAATTCTTAAGTCCCCATGAGGTTTGGAGAGAGGGAAAATTTTTTTTTCCATGCACAAGTGATGATCTTGGCATGACCCAAGCCTTGGCATGAAAAATAAAACACGAATTAGAATAACACTGAAAAAAAATGAAAGAAATCATCCTCAGTTCTACTTAATTCCAAAAACTATTTAATTTTTTCATATACCTTCCAGATCTTATCTATATTCATAATTTACATGTCACTATGTACTGTGTTTTTTAAAAAAATCACATTTTCTATATTCTTACCTTGTTTACATAATTAGTATATATCTAATGGTTGGACTGCAGTCCCTCTTGTTGATATACTGTAATTAACTACACTATCTTCTTATTGTTGAATAGTTAATGTTTTCCTTTTTCAGTGTTTTTTTCCCTATTACAGATAGAAACATCTGTCCTACATCTGTCAAAATATTTCCTTAGGAAAATTCTCTAGCATGGAATTGCTTGGTCAAAGGACATGAATGTCTTTGCAGCTTTTACGAAATATTATTTTATCTCTTTGAAAAGGAGATATGCCGATTTGAAATGCTGTCTGCTACGTATTTTTATCTAAACTTTACTCTCACCCCAGGTAACATAAAATAGTTAAGTTCAAATCACATTCTAGGTTACTAGCAAGAGCATCTATCTTTCACTAAGCTAAGCTTGAATTCTCTCATCTCTCCTTTGCAATTCTCTCTCAAAGCTAAGAGCATAACAGCAACAGTAGTTTTTGAGTTGATTATTGCCTTCATCCAGAGTTATGTCCAAATGCAGAGGAACACACTCAAGGAAGCAGAGGAAACAAATGCTCTCTGCATTTGGATGATCATTTTTCCTGACTTCCTCCTATGATATAAGGAAAAAAACCCGTAAGTATTTTGCAAAAAGCCTAGGTAATAGTTTAATAAGCTGATATAAGAAGTTAATGCTTCTTTGGTTTCACAAAATAGAAATTTACTCTGGTTACCCAAAGGTGAAAAAGCATCTATAGGAAGTGTATTAGTGAATCAAATGAAATTCCAGGAAGATCTGGGTCATAGGGTCTATCCTTAGGATACATTGTATTGCAAACAACCAAAATCTCACCAAGAGCGGCTTCAGAAAAAAGGACATTTAATTCTCCAACAAAACAACATTCCAGATAGTCCAAGTCTGGTTCAGCCACTTAACAATGTCATCAAGAAGGCGGATTCTTCTCATCCTTTCATTTCACCAGACTCTGTGCCAGTCCCTCTTGTGCTTGATTGCCTCATGGTCACAACATAGCTGCCTGAAGACCAGGCTCTCCAGTTAAAGGCAGGAAGCAGAGGGTAAGGATGGCAGCAGATGGTGGCGAGGGCAGAGAGAAACCTTATTTGTTCTCATTTTCTCAAAGAGCAATAAGTACTTTACAGAAGACCCTCAGCAGACTTCCTACCATGTCTCATTAGACAGAACTGAGTTTATGATTGTCGCGGAATAGAACTGGGTTGTAGGTTTATGATCATCTCTAGACTGGAATCTCATTTTTCATGCACTCAAGGAATCGTCAGCTGATGCTGGCGGGGAACTGTGGTTTGTGACAGTGGATATGAATGGAAAGTATCACTCTTGAGGGACAAGCAGAGTATCTGCCTCACACAGGAACCAGGGAGTTTGTGAACCTCACTCTCTTCTAACAATAGGTTTCCACTGGCACGAAACTCTGATGTCTTTTTCCTCCTTGTCTCAAATGCCAAAGGTCTAAGACAAAGACTCACTGGCTCTACGTGGCCTATCAGGTGGAATCTCAAAGTGAAGGCACAGCTCTGGCGCCTACGCTGATAACATCAGTCCTCAAAAAGTGGGAATTAGAGACTTCCCTGAGTGGCCCAGTGGTTAAGATGGCTCACTCCCAACACACAGGGCCAGGGTTCGATCCCTGGTTGGGGAACTAGATCTCACACGCTGCAACTAAGAGCCCACATGCCATAAATTGAGACCCAACACAGACAAATACGTAAATAATAATTTAAGAATGGGAATTGCCCTAACCTGGAGATAAACACAACGGTCATCCTTTATGTCTACGTTAAATGAAATACTATCAAAAGATACCTACTGACTTCCTAACTTGTAGAGGAATTGTGCAGAACCCTATGGGGATACTATCTGTAAGCTTTGGTCCTCGCCCCAAAAGAGACTGTGGTCTATTTCAGGAGAAGTCAGGGTAAGTAGCACAACAAGGAGAAGATGAGAGCTGGTACTAAGGTAAAGACATTAAATGTTTCAATCCCAACAAGCTCTGCTGAAGATAACTGGATAAAAATTACTTCAGGGAAAGGAAGGAAAGGCCTGGAGATGTTTAACCAAGTTGGACTATAAAGAAGGTTGAGTGACAAAAAATTGATGCTTTTAAACTGTGGTGCTGGAGAAGACTCTTAAGAGTCCATTGGACAGCAAGGAGATCAAACCACTCAATCCTAAAGGAAATCAAACCTGAATATTCGTTGGAAGGACTGATGCTGAAGCTCAAACTCCAATACTTTGGCCACCTGATGCAAAGAGCTGACTCATTGGGAAAGACCCTGATGCTGGGAAAGATTGAAGGCAGGAGGAGACGGGGATGACTGAGGACGAGACGGTTGGATGGCATCACTGACCCAAGGGACGTGAGATTGAGCAAGCTCTGGGAGACAGTGAAGGACAGGGAGGCCTGGTGTGCTGCAGTCCATGGGGTCACAAAGAGTCGGACACAACTTAGTGCCTCAACAACAACAACAACCTTGATGTAGTTAGCTCTGCCACAGCTCTTTAGTAGTCAACACTGACCCCAGGATCACAGCCTCTTCTGATGTTTATAGCCCATCATTTTGGTGGCAAGGCCCAATGGTGTGGCCTTACCAATTGCATCCAGAAATGGTGCTTTCCTCAGACAACCTTCAACGTCTCCATATTGTGCCTTTCTCAAGATGTTCATTTCTAACTCCTTCATCCCCACTCCCACACCCTCACTTTCTGAGTGTTAGTGAGTACCCTAACTACTACTAAGGGCAAAGGCTTTTAAATCTTTTTTTCTAGCCACAAAATAAGTATATCATGTAGGATACAGTTAATGATTCTGGCTCCTGGTCTGCTGTGTGATAAACAGCAAGCCACCTAACCTTTCTGTGCTAAAGAAATCATCTAAAGAAAAGCAATATGATTTATCTTCCCCACCTTTTCAACCAAGTTCCTGATGAAAAATCAGTGAGGTGGCCCCAAAACACTAATACTTTAGCAAAATATTTTATGAAAATGTGTCACCCTTTTATAAGAAAATAACAGTTCAATTGGATTTGTTATATATTCTCTCTTCTTCTTGACAGAGTTAGTAGCCCTTCAGCTGGAAAATCAAATTACTGAAGTTTATACGGTTTCTCTTGATCACTGGAGAATTCAGTAACACTGTGAATCCAATTGAGAAAAAAGAATGTTCACACCCTTAAATGAATTACAATCAGCAAGACTAAGATCTAATTAGAAATGCTGCTACCATCTGAGATTACTTATGAGCCCAAAACACATTGCTTAAACCCAAACAAAGAGACTCCCAAAGGCCCTAGAATAGTATTTGGGTTGAAAACTTGGTTCATATTTTCCCTCCAGACTTAGCACCCAGAGCTGGATCTACTATCATCCCAGAGAGGTTCTTGTTCTTAAATCACTGGATGGTATTCAGGACTTTCTGCAGGAAGCAGACCCTTAGTAACAGGAAGATTTTGTAAGAATTTCTCCTTTGAGGAAAAAGAATATAAGCCAGGAAAAAGGGGGGTACCCTCCAGAGAAGGAATCTACCATCTACTAGATTGCATTATTTCCAGATGAGCTAAAAACCACTTCCTGTGTAAAGTCTTCCTTGATCCCAGAAATGAGTAATTAACTTCTCTTTGATGGGGACTACCAGAGCTGATCATTTTAATTCCTTTCTATTAACAGCATTTATTTGAGTGACTTACACCATCATTAATTATTTCCCCATGAATCCGCCTCATCAAAGGTGTAAGTTCTTGGGAAGACAAGCAGTTCTTCCACATCCAGGACTCATTCTCACCCCTACCAGTATCTGCAATAGTCAATTTTTTTTTTTACATATTTACTTTTCTATTAATTGAAGTATAATTGATTTATAACACTGTATGTGATAGGTGTACAATATTGAGATACACAATTTTTAAAAGTTATATTCCATTTATTGTTCTTATAAAATTTATATCCCCCATGTTGTACAATACATTCTTGTAGCTTATTTTATACCTAATAGTTTGTTTATAGTCTATTTTCCCACTAGAGAGTGAGTAAGAATGTTAGTCACTCAGTCCTGTCCGACTCTGCAACCTCACGGACTGTAACCTGCCAGGCTCCTCTGTCCATGGGATTTTCCAGGCCAGAATATGGAGTGGGTTGCCATTTCCTTCTCTGGGGGATCTTTTCAAGCCAGGGATTGAACCTGGGTCTCCTGCACTGCAGGAGAATTCTTTACATTCTGAGCCACCAGGGAAGCCCTCTCCCAATAGAAGGTAAATTAGTAAGAGAAGGAACATGTTCTACTGTTAGAAGAGTACACTACAGTGGAATGAAAGTGAAAGTGAAGTCGCTCAGTCATGTCCGACTCTTTGTGACCCCATGGACTGTAGTCTACCAGGCTTCTCTGTCTATGGGAATTTCCAGGCAAGAGTACTGGAGTGGGTTGCCATTTCCTTCTGCAGGGGATCTTCCTGACCCAGGGATCGAACCCAGGTCTCCTGCATTGCAGGCAGACGCTTTTACCCTCTGAGCCACCAGGGAAGCCAGTGGAATAGTTAATTATTAAATAATACCCACTGTGTATCAGGCACTGTGATAGATACTGGAGAGAAAATGGATAGCAAAATTATTACAGTTCTCTTCATCCATTGCTTTAAGTCTAGATGAGTGAGCAATATGATTCAATGAGCAACAACAGCAAAATGCCATGCATCCTGTGATTGGACTTGAGGTTTCCAGGGAGGGTTCATTTCGATGGCTTGCCTGCATCACGAAAGCCTCAAAGTAAAATGAAGGGTGGTTTATTTGGTGGAGGGTGGTCTCCAGGCCTGGGTGTTGAGTGAGTCTTGGTGAAGAGGGGTGTAGTGGGATGCCCCTGTCAGTGTCCCTGGTGGCTTTAGTATCTCTGGGCAAAGGAGAGATTGGGGCCCATGGGACTAAAGAGGCTTCCTAGGCAGCTTGCCCCACACATTAGCCAGCAGAAAGCATGGGGAACACCAGGGCACTGATAAATCAGGCCCACTAAAATAACACCATAAAGGCTATAGGAATTAAATTGTCATTGACCCACAGACCACAAAAATAGGCCAAAAGCTGCATGCTAGACCCAAACAGGGTGGTGGTGGTGGTTTAGTTGCAAGTCATGTCCGACTCTTGTAACCCCATGGACTGTAGCCCACCAGGCTCCTCTGTGCATGTGATTTTCCAGGCGCAAATACTGGAGTGGGTTGCCATTTCCTTCTCCAGGGGATATTCCTGACCCAGGGATCAAACCCAGGTCTCCTATGTTGCAGGCAGATTCTTTACCAACTGAGCTATGAGGGAAGCCCCAAACAGGGTAAATGCCTGCTAAAACAAAAGATTTAAATGGGATCCAGAGGATTACCAACATAATTGGCAAAATGTCCAGGATACAATTGAGAATCACCATCGTACCAAGAACCAGGAAAATTACAACTTAAACAAGAAAAGGCAACCAGCTGATGCTCACACCAAGAGAAATCAAAGGTAGTAGTTATCAGACAAGGATTTTAAAACTGAATCATAAAAATGCTTAATCAATAATAAATTCTCTTGAAATAAATGAAAAAATAGGAAATCTAGCAATGAAAGAAGTTATTAAAAAAGGACTAAAATAGAAATTGTAGAACTGAAAAATATAGTAACAGAAATTTTAAAACCCATTGGATATACTCAATAGTAAAGATGACAGAGGTCAGAAATAGTGAACTTCAAGCAACTACTTGTGGGACAATAATAATAAAAAAATTCAACATTCTTACTGTTTTAGTTGCAATAGGGACCAGAGAAACACTGTAGAGCTGAAAGAGCATTTGAAAAATAATGAATGAAAATGTACCAAACTTGGTGAAAAATGCATCTTCAAAGAGGATGTAGCGCTAAGCCAAGTGTTCTTAGACTTGACATCATTATCTAAAGCACAATCCATTATATGAAAAGGTTGGTAAACTGGACCTCATGAAATTTAAGAACTTGATCTGTGAAAACCCATATGAAGATGAACAGACAAGCTACAGAACCGGAGAAAACATTTGCAATGTACATATTCAACAGAGGACTAGTGTCTAGGACACATACTGCTGAGGCGCGTCAGTCGTGTCCAACTCCGTGCGACCCCACAGACGGCAGCCCACCAGGCTCCCCCGTCCCCGGGATTCTCCAGGCAAGAACCCTGGAGTGGGGTGCCATTTCCTTCTCCAATGCATGAAAGTGAAAAGTGAAAGTGAAGTCGCTCAGTCGTGTTCGACTCTTCACGACCCCATGGACTGCAGCCCACCAGGCTCCTTCGCCCATGGGATTTTCCAGGCAAGAGTGCTGGAGTGGGGTGCCATTGCCTTCTCCGTAGGATACATAAGGAATTCTCAAAACTCGATAGAAAAAACACATGCATCAAGGAAGTGGGTGAAAAACATGAACAGACATTGCAGAGGAGGAGAAACAGATGGCAAATAAGCACATGAAAAGATACTCAACATCATTAGCTTTTAGGGGAACATAAAACCACAATGAGCTATCGTAGCTGCCTGAACAACTAAGATAAAAAAAACAGTGACAACATCAAATCTGGCCAGGATGTGGAGAAACTGCATCAGGCATGCTGTGCTGTGCTAAGTCGCCTCAGTCGTGTCCAGCTCCTTGTGACCCCATGGACCATAGCCCACTAGACTCCTCTGTCCATGAGATTCTCCTGGCAAGAATATGGGAGTGAGTTGCCATGCCCTCCTCCAGGGGACCTTTCCAACCCAGGGATCAACCCTGAGTCTCTAAAGTCTCCTGCACTGGCAGGCAGGCTCTTTCCCACTAGTGCCGCCGGGTCAGGACCAGTCGTTCAGTCCTGTCTGACTCTTTGCAACCCCATGGATGGCAGCACGCCAGGCCTCCCCATCCATCACCAACTCCCGGAGTTTACTCAAAATCATGTCCATTGAGTCGGTGATGCCATCCAACCATCTTATCCTCTGTTGTCCCCTTCTCCTCTTGCCTTCAATCTTTCAGAGCATCAGGGTCTTTTCAGATGAGTCAGTTCCTCACATCATGTAGCCAAAGTGTTGGAGTTTCAGCTTCAGCATAAGTCCTATTTCCTTTAGGATGGACTGGTTGGATCTCCTTGCAGTCCAAGGGACTCTCAAGAGTCTGCTCCAACACCACAGTTCAAAAGCATCAATTCTTTGGTATTCAGCTCTCTTTATAGTCCAACTCTCACATCTATGCATGGCTACTGGAAAAACCATAGCTTTGATTAGACAGACCTTTGTTGGCAAAGTAATGTCTCTGCTTTTTAATATGCCGTCTAGGTTGGTCATAACTTTACTTTCAAGGAGTAAGCGTCTTTTAATTTCATGGCTGCAGTCACCATCTGCAGTGATTTTTGGAGCCCCCCAAAAATAAAGTCTGACACTGTTACCACTGTTTCCCCATCCATGAAGTGATGGGACCAGATGCCATTATCTTAGTTTCCTGAATGTTGAGGTTTAAGCCAACCTTCTCACTCTCCTCTTTCACTTTCATCAAGAGGCTCTTTAGTTCTTCACTTTCTGCCATAAGGGTGGTGTCATCTGCATATTTGAGGTTATTGATATTTCTCCCAGAAATCTTGACTCCAGCTTGTGCTTCATCCAGCCCAGTGTTTCTCATGATGTACTCTGCATAGAAGTTAAATAAGCAGGGTGACAATATACAGCCTTGAGGTACGCCTTTCCCGATTTGGAACCAGTCTGTTGTTCCATGTCCAGTTCTAACTGTTGCTTCCCGACCTGCATACAGATTTCTCAGGAGGCAGGTCAGGTGGTCTGGTATTCCTATCTCTTTCAGAATTTTCCACGTTTGTTGTGATCCACACAATCAAAGGCTTTGGCATAGACAATAAAGCAGAAGTATATGTTTTTCTTGAATTCTCTTGCTTTTTCAGTGACTCAAGGGATGTGGGCAATTTGATCTCTGATTCCTCTGCCTTTTCTACATCCAGCTTGAACATTTGGAAGTTCACAGTTCATGTACTGTTGAAGTCTGGCTTGGAGAATTTTGACCATTACTTTGCTAGCATGTGAGATGAGTGCAATTGTACGGTAGTCTGAGCATTCTTTGGCATTGCCTTTCTTTGGGATTGGAATGAAAACTGACCTTTTCCAGTCCTGTGGCCACTGCTAAGTTTTTTAATTTTTGGCTACAATCAAGTATGGGATCAGGCATACCTTAATGTAAATTTAGAGTATTGTCAGTATGCTGACTAGTAGCCTCAGCTGCAGGAAAAAAGTGCTGGTTAGCAAGAGGTAGCCACAATTAACTTTCTACCACTTCTGTTAGCCAGAGTAGGAGAGAATAAAGTTAAAGAATGTCACCTTCCCTTAATCAAGCTGCACTGCAAGTACACAAAGCTGCTCAAGTATGCACGAAAGACCTTAAAACAAAAACAGACAGGAAAAAGGGTACAAAAAACAGCATGTGAATTTTGAACCTGAATATAACCCAAGAGTTAGTATCATACTCTCAGGAGAGGGACAAGTGGTTCAGTCTTGGGACAGAATGTGAAGAGTGAGTGGCCTAGACAGCATGAGAGATCTCTATATTTAAAACTAGACAATCTGGTCATTAGCAGCCAGCCTTTGGGAAACTACAACAAACTAGCAGAAGGCAGACCTAAGGAAGGCTGGCCCAAACTTTAGAAACACAGTAGTAAAACTGAGTCTAGGGACTTCCCTGGTGGTCCAGTGGCTAAGACTCTGTGCTCCCAATGCCGGGGACCCAGGGTTTGATCCCTGGTCAAGGAACTAAGAGTTCGCATGCCACAGCTAAAAGATCCTGTGTGTGGCAATTAAGATTTGTTGCAGTCAAATAAATGTATAAAATAAATAAAAATAAATGTACATATTTTAAAATCTGAGTCTATATAAATGATACAATCTCTATAAATGATTCCCTGGTGGCTCAGATGGTAAAGTATCTGCCTGCAATGCAGAAGACTGGGGTTTGATTTCTGGGTCAGGAACATCCCCTGGAGAAGGATATGGCAACCCACTCCAGTATTCTTGCTTGGAGAATCCCATGGACAGAGGAACCTGGCAGGCTACAGTCCATGGGGTCACAAAGAGTTGGACACAGTTGAGCAACTAACACTTTCACCTTCTTAAATGATTTGTAATTTCCTGAGAATTCTAGTAAAAGTAACTGTACACACAGAGAGAACACATAGAGAAGACATGCAGTGGCAGCCTAGCAAGCTGAAGGCTGACCCAGACACACCAGGCTCTGCACTTGGCCATCTGTCTGCTCCTCAGCTTTCCTACGGAGAAGGCAATGGCACCCCACTCCAGCACTCTTGCCTGGAAAATCCCATGGGCGGAGGAGTCTGGTGGGCTGCAGTGCATGGGGTTGCTAGGAGTCGGACACGACTGAGCGACTTCACTTTCACTTTTCACTTTCATGCATTGGAGAAGGAAATGGCAACCTACTCCAGTGTTCTTGCCTGGAGAATCCCAGGGACAGGGGAGCCTGGTGGGCTGCCGTCTGTGGGGTTGCACAGAGTTGGACATGACTGAAGTGACTTAGCAGCAGCAGCAGCAGCAGCATATGATGAGTATGGGCAAGGCTGGGCTAAGATGACCTGGGAGTGAGCGCCTAGCTGAAGCAAACACATTGAATTCTACTTCTATTTTAAAAAATGAAGTGACTTAGCAGCAGCAGCAGCTTTCCCACAAAAAGCAACCAGACAGGGCCCAGCTCTGCTGCATGTTGGTTCAGAGCCTCACTTAACCACTTCATCTCCTGCTCCCTCACTGCAGGGAGAGTCCTGAGGATATGTGTACAAGGGACCCAGGAGAACTGGAAGAAATAGGAGGGGGTGGGGGATAATCAACACATCTTCTGATTGCTGTGCCCAAAATATAAATATAGAACAGTTTGGGTGGGGCTTCCCTGGTGGCTCAGTGGTAAAGAATCCACCTGCCAATGCAGGAGACACGGGTTCAGCTCCTGATCCGGGAAGATCCCACGTGCCGCGGAGCAACTAAGCCCGTGCACAGCTATGCAGCCTGTGCTCTAGAGGCTGTGAGCCGCAACTCCTGAAGCCCACACACCCGAGATCCCGTGCTCCACAATAAGAGAAGCCACCACAATGAGAGGCCTGCCCACCACAACTAGAGAGTCGCCTCTGCTTGCCACAACTAGAGAAAGCCTGCATGCAACTATGAAAATCCAGTATAGCCAATTAAAAAACAAAACAAAACACCAAAAGAACAGTTGGGGTGTGGCTGCTTCATTCAAGCAGCCTAGCATAGTTCAAGAGGAAATTAGAACTAGAAATCAGAGGGAACATCCTTTGCTTCACCCTAAGCCAGACCATCTGTAATAGGACTTATGGTTAGATTGTGACCTCATGGTTTTCAAGATGAGGCCATTCACAGGTGTGGCTTACTGGGAGGAAGATCTTAGCACATTCTTCCACCCAATCATGCTTCTAAAAACCATCACCATAACAAAATAGAGCTCTTCCTTTAGGGGGGAAAAAAAATCTAGGGTAATGATTAACTGTTATTTCCAAATGCCAAATTTATATTGAAAGTAAAATCAGTATAACAGTTAAAGAATGTGGGCAACCAAGATCTTTTCTCAGTTTTCCTTTCTTGTTATTACTGGTTGGCTAAAATATACTTAAGGTCATCAGGCTTGGTTTCTCCCTAACTGACCCTGACTTCTTTCCACTTCAGGCCCTCCTAGGCCTTTTCAGTGTCAGGGTGGTGACAAAAGCCACAGCATTTTCCACCTGACCACAGCCTCTTTGTCTTATCCTGAAATGCAGGCCGGCAGGCCTGAGAAAGTGACTGGTCTACCAGATGTTCCTTTTAAATGGCTGTTCCGTTTCTGTCTCCCTTGAGGTGCTTGCACGTGGCTGGATAGAAAAAAGGAAGAAACTACTTGATTGCACAATACACTGCATTCCAGATATTTCCTTCTGCCTTTCCCCCTAGCCCCAGTCTTCCTGACATTGGCGCTCTTCTATACCTTTCTTTCTTTTTTATTCTTCTTTTTTCGGGCACACCACTGGATATATGGGATCTTAGTTCCCTGACCAGGGATCCAACCCATTTCCCCTGCAGAATCTTAACCATTGGACCACCTGGGAAGTCCCCCTGCTTTATGATGTTCTAATCAGAGAACACTGCCAAGAACCTCCTTGCCTTCTTCTTGACTTTTTAAAACATTAGCAAAGATGTTCTTATGATGCAACAAGCCATCAGCACTTTCTCGTATTGTTTTTAAAGTTCTTAAAAAAACTATTGCTAAAAAAAAAAAACAACTATTGCTTAATTTGCTTTAGCAAAACTTCTTAACCAAATATTGAAAACTATTAAATGAACACAGAGATTTTCATTAGGGGGACTAGTGGTCTACACATGGAAGTCTAAAATTTGTAAAAACACCTCTGCTTTTTCCTTTACTTTCAACTGATATTTATTTCTATTTTCCTTAAAAGATTAGATTTTTACATTTATCTCTAAATTCTCTGAAGATAATTTTGGCATCTGATACAATTTACTTTGATATGATGAAGGTTTAAAATCTTTGTTACATTTTTCATTATAAAAGCTATATGTACTCATCACAAAATATAACACATAAAGAAATTTACAAAGTAAAAAGGGAAGGATACTCCTTTTCCCATCTCCCAAAACCCCATTAAAAAAAAAAAAATTTAAGTTTCTTAAAGAAAACTTAACCTAAAGTATACATAATTACTTTTACTATTATTTTTACCTTTAAGACATTTTCCTATGCATATACAAATCTAACATTTATAAATGCATGTCTGTGTATCTGTTAAAGAAATAAAATGTATATGCATATATAAAACATTTTAAACAAAATTAGGTAACATGCCACTTAATATTTCATGAATATCTTATCTCATGGGTACTTTGAGGTCTACTTCATGCTACTCAGCTTCAGAGTTTTACATATTATGGATGTGCTAAGATTCAACAAGCAACTTCTGAATGTACCTTTATACTGTTGATAATATGGAGCTATTACAAATACCATTACTATCACTATCCTTACACATATATCCTTATTCACCTGTACAAATATTCCTTTTGGATAAATTCCTAAGTATAGAATGTGAGTCAAGGGCATACATGTTTTAAATATCGATAGATACTTTCAAAACTGCCCAACAAAAAGTATGACTTCAATATACACTACCAGCAACTAACCATGAGAATACCTGAAGAATAAGGTTGTAAATGAGTCATTACATAGGGAAAGAATAGACAAGCATAAAACTAGCTCTTAGAAAACTACTTTTGAGAATACAAAACGATCTAAAAATAAAGACAAATATGATTTTAAAGGTATAGTATTTGAATAAATATGAATTTCTTAAAAAAACAATGTAGGTACTACACATCTATTTGCCAACAAGATACAGTTTTGTACCATTATAAAAATAAATGCTATAAGTGAAAAGGGCTGATGGAGGATACTGATCTAGATTGTGAAAGACTAGAGACTAACCGCCAATTTCAAATCATAAAATTTATTTTGGATACTGTTTGGAAAAAACAGCTAAAAAAGACGTTTTGGGTGGCAACTGAGGAAATTTGAAAATAAACTAGGTATATTAGGAGAAGGGAATGGCACCCCACTCCAGTAAGCTTGCCTGGAAAATCCCATGGATGGAGGAGCCTGGTGGGCTGCAGTCCATGGGGTCGCGAAGAGTCGGACACGACTGAGCGACTTCACTTTGACTTTTCACTTTCATGCATTAGAGAAGGAAATGGCAACCCACTCCAGTGTTCTTGCCTGGAGAATCCCAGGGATGGGGGAGCCTGGTGGGCTGCCATTTATGGGGTCGCACAGAGTTGGACACGACTGAAGTGACTTAGCAGCAAGACTATATTATAAAGGTACCATTAATTGTCTTAAGCACAATAATGATATGAAGGAAGAATGTGATTCTCCGGAGGTCCATGGTAAAGAATTATGGTCAAGATGTCTGAAATTTACTTTTAAATGGTTCAGTGTGGCAAAATGTATCCTTGTTTGAATCTAGAGAGAATTGTTCACTGCCCTACTGTTTCAACTCTTCTGTGGCATCTAAAATTCTTTAAATAGAAAGTCGAAGAAAAAGGGAATAAAAGGGTGAAGATATGGATCCAGTTTTTACAATTTTATTTCATTATATTAGATTCTCTGAGGAGAAAGAGAGGTGCTTGCGGGGAGGGGAACCCATATTGATTTAGATCTCTAAGGTTATTTTTTAAAATTACCATTTCTGTGTCCTCAATATTAGGCAACTTAGGTTTGCAAGGAACAAAACATCTCCCTTACCACTAGCTGTGCCTCCCAAATAAACAGCATAGAGGGAACTCCCTCGTGTCCAGTGGTTAGGATTCTGTGCTTTCACTGGCAAGGGCCAAGGTTCAGTACTTGGTAGGGGAACTAAGATCCTGCAAGTCTCACTGTGAAGCCAAAAAATAAACAAATAAATTTGGGGTTGACCAAAACCTCACTCCAGTTTTCCATAAGATAGTATGGAAAAATCCAAGCAAACTTTTTGGCCAATACAATACACAGCGTTTATCCCAAGGGGGTCAACCTGCAGGAGAGCAGACCACCACGGCTGGCATCATATACAGAGGCAAAATATCGTGACTTCTAACGACTCCTCTAAATGCCAACCCTAACTCCAACGAGTGGTCCAAGCAGGAGATGATCTAGCTCATCAGCACTTAGGCCAAAATTCCTTAACTTGTCCAGACTATTTTCAATGTCCATTTGTTAGTGACTCTGATGGGTTGATGATGGTTGCATCCAGTCCTGGCCGAGTCAACTTTTTGGCTTTTCAGACACTTAACAGCAATACAGTAGGCAATCAGCTCTTAAAATAACTCTGACAAGCAACCTGCCACAAGATTAATAGCATTTCGTTAAGAACACAAAACTTGGAGAAAAACCACATATGTATATATTATTAATTAAGGGCTTCCCAGGGGACGCTATGGTAAAGAAGCCACCTGCCGAGATAGGAGACATAAGAGAAGTGGGCTCAATCCCTGGGTCCAGAAGATCCCCTGGAGAAAGAAATGGCAACTCACTCCCGTATTCTTGCCTGGAGAATTCCATGGACAGCGGAGCCTGGTGGGCTACAGTCCACAGGGTTGCAAAGAGTTGGACACGGCTGAAGCAACTTAGCACAGCATTCAGCACATTATTAATTATGCATTTATATATGTATTACACATGTATATAATGTACATATGTATACATATATATGCATATATACACACACATTTGTATTACATCTTGCCTTTGTTACCTTTACTTAAAAATTACTTTTAATGTTTTTAAAATTTATTTTCAGGTAACTAGTTCTTTCTTAATTATCTTGGTAGTAAGAAGTATCAGAAACATTCATACTGTAGAGTGGTGACATTTGATTCAGCAGTCATTTTTTTAATTCAGAAAAATTACTTATTTTTCTTAATTATCACTGTACTTTGAAGAGGTAATAAAATTTTTCAACAATATTTCTAGACTTATTTATAGCTAAGAACCTGAAAGGCTAAGGAAAAAAAAATAATTTGCCAAACAAAATTCTAGGGGCAGCTAAACATTCAAAAGAAACTTAAAACTCATAACATCTGTCCACATGACAGGAAATGACCAAATATGGAGACAAAGGCAAAGGGTATCTGACTCCTATTTCATTAGCTTTCATATATATCTACCATCATGGATACTGGACTTATTTATGCATTTTTTTCATCAAAAAAAGATGCAGTGGTCTTAATTCTATATAGTATTGATTTGAATTAAACTATGCAGGAAAAGTTAAATAAGCAAGGTGACAATATACATCCTTGACATACTCCTTTCCCGATTTGGAACCAATCCGTTGTTCCATGTCCAGTTCTAACTGTTGCTTCCTCACCTGCGTACACATTTCTCAGGTGCAGGTCAGGTGGTCTGGTATTCCCATCCCTTTCAGAATTTTCCACAGTTTATTGTGATCCACTCAGTCAAAGGCTTTGGCATAGTCAATACAGCAGAAATAGATGTTTTTCTGAAACTCTCTTGCTTTTTCCATGATCCAGTGGATGTTGGCAATTTGATCTCTGGTTCCTCTGCTTATTCTAAATCCAGCTTGAATATCTGGAAGTTCACAGTTCATGTACTGTTGAAGACTGGCTTGGAGAATTGTGAGCATAACTTTGCAAGTGTGTGAGTTGAGTGCAACTGTGCAGTGGTTTGAGCACACTTTGGCATTGCCTTTCTTTGGGACTGAAATGAAAACTGACATTTTCCAGTCCTGTAGACACTGCTGAGTTTTCCAAATTTGCTAGCATATTGATTGCAGCACTTTAACAGCATCACCTTTTAGGATTTGATTTAACTTATATGTGGGGTCAATACGAAAATCAGATTGATTTTATTCTTTGAGCCTAAGATGGAGAAGCTCTTTACAGTCAGCAAAAACAAGACTGGGAGCTGACTGTGGCTCAGATCATGAACTCCTTATTGCCAAATTCAAACTTAAATTGAAGAAAGTAGGGAAAACCGCTAGACCATTCAGGTATGACCTAAGTCATATCCCTTATGGTTATACAGTAGAAGTGACAAATATATTCAAGGGATTAGATCTGATAGAGTGCCTGAAGAACTATGCATGGAGGTTCATGACATTGTACAGGAGACAGTGATCAAGCCCATCCTCAAGAAAAAGAAATGCAAAAAGGCAAAATGGTTGTCTGAGGAGGCCTTACAAATAGCTGAGAAAAGAAGAGAAGCTAAAGGCAAAGGAGAAAAGGAAAGATATACCCATTTGAATGCAGAGTTCCAAAGAACAGCAAGGTGAGATAAGAAAGCCTTCCTCAGTGATCAATGCAAAGAAATAGAGGAAAACAATAGAGTGGGAAAGACTAAAGATCTCTTCAAGAAAATTAGAGCTACTAAGGCAACATTTCATGCAAAGATGGGCACAATAAAGGACAGAAATGGTATGGACTTAACAGAAGCAGAAGATATTAAGAAGAGGTAGCAAAAATACACAGAAAAACTATACAAAAAAGATCTTCATGACCTAGATAACCATGATGGTGTGATCACTCACCTAGAGCCAGACATCCTGGACTGCAGTCAAGTGGGTCTTAGGAAACATCACTATGAACAAAACTAGTGGAGGTGATGGAATTCCAGTTGAGCTATTTCAGATCCTAAAAGATGTTGCTGTGAAAGTGCTGCACTCAATATGCCAGCAAATTTGGAAAACTCAGCAGTGGCCACAAGAATGGAAAAGATCAGTTTCATTCCAACCCTAAAGAAGGGCCAACGCCAAAGAATATCAAACTACCACACAATTGCACTCATCTCACATGCTAGCAAAGTAATGCTCAAAATTCTCCAAGTCAGGCTTCAACAGTACATGAACCGTGAATTTCCAGATATTCAAGCTGGATTTAGAATAGGCAGAGGAACCAGAGAACAAATTGCCAACATCTGTTGGATCATAGAAAAAGCAAGAGAAGTAGAAACATCTACTTCTGCTTCATTGATTACGCCACAGTCTTTGATTGTGTGGATCACAACAAACTGTGGAAAATTCTTCAAGCGATGGGAATATCAGACCATCTTACCTGCCTCCTATCTGTATGCAGGTCAAGAAGCAACAGTTAGAACTGGACATGTAACAATAGATGGGTTCCAAATTGGGAAAGGAGTATGTCAAGGCTGTATATTGTCACCCTGCTTATTTAACATATGCAGAATACATCATGCGAAATGCCAGGCTGGATGAAGCACAAGCTGGAATCAAGATTTCTGGGAGCAATATCGATAGACAGATGACACCACTCTTATGGCAGAAAGTGAAGAGGAAATAAATAGCCTCTTGATGAAAATGAAAGAGGAGAGTGAAAAAGCTGGCTTAAAACTCAACATTAAAAAAATGAAGATCATGGCATCCAGTCCCATTATTTCATGGCAAATAGATGGGGAAACAATGGAAACAGTGAGAGACTTCGTTTTCTTGGGCTCCAAAATCACTGCAGATGGTGACTGCAGCCATGAAATTAAAAGACACTTACTCCTTGGAAGAAAAGTTATGACCAACCTAGACAGCATATTAAAAAGCAGAGACATTACTTTCCCAACAAAAGTCCGTCTAGTCAAAGCTCTGGTTTTTCTAGTAGTCACGTATGGATATGAGAGTTGGACCATAAAGAAGGCTGAATGCCAAAGAATTGATGCTTTTGACCTGTGGTCTTGGAGAAGACTCTTGAGAGTCCCTTGGACTGCAAGGAGATCCAACCATCAATCCTAAAGGAAATCAGTCCTGAATAGTCATTGGAAGGACTGATGCTGAAGCTGAAACTCCAATACTCTGGCCACCTGATTCGGAGAACTGACTCATTTAAAAGATCCTGATGCCAGGAAAGATTGAAGGCAGGAGGAGAAGGGGACAACAGAGGATGAGACGGTTGGATGGCATTACTGACTCAATGGATATGAATTTGAGCAAGCTCCAGAAGTTGGTGATGGACAGGGAAACCTGGTGTGCTGCAGTCCATGGAGTCGCAAAGAGTCGGACATGACTGAGCAACTGAACTGACTGGTGCAGGAATAGGGGCTTCCCTGATAGGTCAGTGGTAAAGAATCTGCCTGCAATGCAGGAGACCCAGGTTTAATCCCTGGGTTGGGAAGACACTTTGGAGTTGGGCATGGCAACCCACTCTAGTATTCTTGCCTAGAGAATCCATGGACAGAGGAGCCTGGGGACCTATAGCCCATAGGGTCACAAAGAGGCAGACATGACTAAGCACAGCAGAGCACATTCAGGAATAACTCATAGATGATTTCTTTCTTGGAACCTACAGTGTATTATTTTTGGGGAACTCTCCCTGCTGTGAGCCTGCTTCACAGAAAATGGAAGATGTAAGTATAACTAAAACAGAGTCTTGTTGAATATCTAACATTTCAGAAGTGTGAGTAGTATCATTAAGTCACACAGTCTTCTCCTCAAAGCTAGTCTCCCAAGCAGGAAGAGTAGCCTCTGAGTCATGAGAAGTGTAAGGCAAGGCCCGCTTCTATGACTGTGTCTCCCCCTGCCCCATTTCTCTTTCAAAGCACATGGCTGACATGAGAGTAAGTTCTTACCAGATGCTTTCAGGGGGAGCTCTTATCTTGTGTAGGGTCTTCAGACTCCGTGGACATACTTAATTTCATGTATAAAATAGTAAAACTTTAGCTATTGAAAGATAGCCTCCTAGAACCCCAAGGTTTTCAAAATGGACTTGAACCTGGAAGTAACTTGGACCCCTCCATTCCTGCACACACACAAAATAGTGACAATAAGACAATAGTAGTGATAATACCTAGACAGCAAGCAAAATGAAACAGAACAAAAACAAAGAAGCCATTCAACCTACACGTAGCACACCTGATACTCTGATGCGCTGTATATGAGTTAGTCATTCATTCACTTGTGAGTCATTTAACAAATACTCATTTACCATCTGTAATGAGTTCCATTCATGGGGTGGTGGTGAGGGGATGGCTATAAAAAATAAGACAGACAAGGCCTTATTTGGGTGGTTGAACAGAGAAGGCCTTCAAGCTAAGTTTTGGAAGGAAAAGGATGCAAGGATCCAAGAACAAGCATCCCAGAGACAGACAATCCAAAAGCTAGGGCTCCCAAGTTACAAGTAAACTTAACGTGTTAATGGACAAAGACTAAAGCGTGGGGACAAGTGAGTGGTAGGAGCTAAGACTGGAGAAGTAGCCATAGGAAGAAGTTTTATTTTTGTTCTGTGTGCAGACAAATGTCACTGGAGGAGTTAAAGCAGAAAAGTCACTGATGATTTTTTTTTTCTTTAGTTATTCTGGCTGCTGTTTAAAAAATGGTTTGTAGGAGGCAAGATGGAAACAGAGGGCAAGATAGAAGGCTATTTTAGAATAAAGCTTTGACCAAGCTTTTATGGCATAAATGATGCATTTTGATTGCCTGAAATACATATTAAGGGCCACTCTCAGCACAATGGATGCAGTAAATGGGAGAATCAAGAGGAACTAGAAACACCAAGGAGAGAAGATGAGGGAAGAACTTAGCAAAGATCTGAACCTAGGAAAGGGCAGCGTGTAACAAGCAGAGACAGAGGACCTTATACAGCACCTCCATGAGCCTGGGGCATCTTGTAGAAAAAAAGGAAGGAAGGAAGGGCCAGAAGGATAGTGTTCCAACTAACGAGGGCAACTAACAAGCGCACGCCAAAAGACTGCAGGAGTCTGCATGAAGGGACAACTACCGTCAATATTCTAGACCGTGCATTCATCAGACTGAAAACTGATTGAAGTGGATAGTACAAGTTGAAAAAAAACGGCGGGGGGAATCCAAGAAGGTCATGCTGATAAAAATTGTGGAGAAAATTCAAGTGGAGGAGGAGTTATTCTTTACAGAAAAAAAGCCAATAAATAAATGCAAAAGCATGATGGAATGAGAAAACCCCCATTTTTACAATCATGACAGTAATAACTGATTCAGCAGGAACCAAAAACGGGTGCCAAACTTACTGGGTAAAAGGTTATTTGGGAAAAAATATGTACACAGTCACAAGGCTGAAGCCTGATATTAATTATTAATTTGAAAGAGAAAAGGTGCTTTTGCACCTCTGGCAGAATTCTGGTAGAAATGACAAACTGATCAAATCCAATGTTACTAATAATGGGAGAAATCCACGTTGTGTGCCTGTGATGTGATTTGCTGAGAAGGACCCGCATCACCTGTTCAGTACTCCTTCCAAGAATGTGTTACCTGCATCACATGAAAAGGAAGCAATTAAATGCAGACTGAAAGACAATCTAGAAAAATATGGCCTGGACTTAGAAGGTAAAAAGTCAATGTCATCAAAGAAAACAAAAAGGAAAAGAAGGCACTCTAGTTAAGAACTAAAGAAGCACAATAACCAAAGGCAGTAAATTATCCTTTATTGGATCCTGGATTTAAAAAAACTAAAGCTATGAAGGATAGTATTCAAATAATTACAGAATTTTATAATGGACCATACATGAGCTAAAAGAATATCCTTGCTCACAGGAGCTAAGGCTGTATTTCCTAAGGGTTAAATGATTATGACCTCTGCCAAGGGCTCAAAGAGAAATAAAGAACAAAAACATTAAAAATTGGTCTAGATGAAGAACATATACTGTGCCTTATTAGCTTCATCTTGTAATCTTTCTGCAGCTTTGAAATAAGTAAAGTGAGGCGTTAGTAGCTCAGTTGTATCTGACTCTTTGCGACCCCATGGACTGTAGCCCACCAGGCTCCTCTGTTCATGGGATTCTCCAGGAAAAATACTGGAGTGGGTTGCCGTGCCCTCCTCCAGGTTCCCAATAAAAGGTGGTGAAAACAAAATGGTACAAGTGTTCTGCCTGCAGAAGCAGAGAACAGCTCTCTCCATCTCCACACTGTGTGGAAGAGCCTTGTGTGAAGCACCTAAGTGTGGTGTGACAGGCATATGCTCTGAAGCCAATTTCCTGGGCTCATATTTCAACTTTTTAATATATTAACTGTGTGGCCTTGAACCAGTTACTTAACTTCCTTGTACCTCAGTTTTCTAACTATAAAATGTAAATTAAAAATAGTACCAACCATATATAGTGGAGAAGGGCATGGCAACCTGCTCCAGTATTCTTGCCTGGAGAATCCCATGGACAGAGGAGCCTGGTGGGCTACAGTCCATGGGGTCACAAAGAGTCAGACACGACTGAAGCAACTTAGCACGCACGCACGCACACCAACCATATAGTTTTTTGTTTTTTTTTTTACTTTACAATACTGTATTGGTTTTGCCATACATTGACATGAATCCACCACAGGTGTACATGAGTTCCCAACCCTGAACCCCCCTCCCACCTCCCTCCCCATATCATCTCTCTGGGTCATCCCAGTGCACCAGCCCCAAGAATCCTGTATCCTGCATCAAACCTAGACTAACAATTCATTTCTTACATGATATTATACATGTTTCAGTGCCATTCTCCCAAATCATCCCACCCTCTCCCTCTCCCTCTGAGCCCAAAAGTCTGTTCTTTACATCTGTGTCTCTTTTGCTGTCTCGCATACAGGGTTATCATTATCATCTTTCTAAATTCCATATATATGTGTTAGTATACTGTACTGGTGTTTTTCTTTCTGGCGTACTTCACTCTGTATAATCGGCTCCAGTTTCATCCACCTCATTAGAACTGATTCAAATGTATTCTTTTTAATGGCTGAGTAATGCTCCATTGTGTATATGTACCACAGCTTTCTTATCCATTCATCTGCTGATGGACATCTAGGTTGCTTCCATGTCCTGGCTATTGTAAACAGTGCTTCGATGAACATTGGGGTACATGTGTCTCTTTCAATTCTGGTTTCCTTGGTGTATATGCCCAGCAGTGGGATTGCTGGGTCATAAGGTAGTTCTACTGGCAGTTTTTTAAGGAATCTCCACACTGTTCTCCATAGTGGCTGTACTAGTTTGCATTCCCACCAACAGTGTAAGAGTTTTTATGAGGCTTACGGGCTTCCCTGATGGCTATGGACTTTGCTGATAGCTCAGTGGGTAAAGAATCTGTCTGAAAAGACACTGGAGATGTGGGTTTGATCCCTGGGTTGGGAAGATCCCCAGCCCAGGGAAATGGTAACCCACCCCAGTATTCTTGCCTGGAAAATTCCACAGACAGAGGAGCCAGGCTGGCTATAGTCCAATGGGTCTCAAAAAGTTGGACACGATTGAGTGGCTAAGCACACACACACTAAAGCACTTGAAACTATGCTGAAAAACGTAAGCACTCAATAAATGTAAGCTGTTAGTATTTCACTTCAGTGGTTACTAAAGTCAACACTGAGTATCCTAAAAACAACCCGAAAACAAAAACATGATGAGAGAATGCAACTGGAATATTGATAATTATAGATCTCACCCAAAATCAAAACTATCAATTGAAATGTTTTATCTCTTCTTATTCCCTGGCATGCTCCAAACTTCAACTTAATGTTTTGTAGATTTTTTAATGAATAACTTTTAGTAATATCTGCTTGGTAGCATTATTATGATTAGAAGTTTAAGAATGCTCAAAATGGGCTTCCCTGGCAATCCAGTGGTTAAGAATCTATTTTGTAATCCAGGGGATACCAGTTCAATCCCTGGTCCAGGAAGATCCCATCATGGGGCAACAAAGTCAGAGAGCCACAACTACACAGCTCTCGTTCCTAGAGCCCCTGTTCTGCAACAAGAGAAGCCACTGCAGCGAGAAGGGGCTCACCACACACGACAACCAACGGGTAGCCCCTACTTGCCACAGTTAGAGAAAGCCAGCCCACGGCAACAAAGACCCAAAGCAGCCATAAATAAATAAATACTTTTTTATAAAGTATAGGCTTCCCTGGTGGCTCAGAGGTTAAAGTGTCTGCCTGCAATGCGGGAGACCTGGGTCTGATCCCTGGGTAGGGAAGATCCTCTGGAGAAGGAAATGGCAGCCCACTCCAGTATTCTTGCCTGGAGAATCCCATGGATGGAGGAGCCTGGTAGGCTATAGTCCACCGGGTCGCGAAGAGTCGGACACGACTGAGCGACTTCACTTTCACTTTTAAAAGTATACTCAAAATGATTATTCCAAGTAAGCACAAAAGAGTTAAATTATATCTGGCATTCTCTATTAAAGATGGTAGGGAAATAGGAAACATTTGATCAAAACTGACTATCTAAAGCAAAAATGACAATATATTATGGGTTTTAAAACATGTAAAAGTAAAATGCATGACCAAAATTGTGCAAAAAGTGGGAGGAAAGAATTTGAAGCATAGCATTAAAAGATTATTACAATATGTAGGAAGTAATATAATCTTAGCTGAACGTAGACCGTGATAAGTTAAAGACAGACATTGTAAATTCTAGATCACTAAAAAGAAAATTAAAAAAAGATACAACTAATAATGCAAATAGTAGTAATAAAATGAAATCAGAAATGTGTGACTGAATCCAAAAGAAGGTGGTAAAAGAGGAAAAAGAGAACAAGGACCTGATGGAAAATAATAGCAAGATATTAGATTTAAATTCAATCATACTAACAGCCACATTAAAAATAAATAATCTAAAACACAAAAATCAGAGACGGACAGATTGAATAAGCAACAAGATCCAACTAGGGGTTGTCCATTTCCTTCAAATAAAAACAAAAGTAAGACAAATAAGAAAACAGATTGCCTGGGAAAATAAATTTCTCTAAGAGGCATCAGCATATTTTAAAATGAATCAAATTGGCTTTCTAAAAATTAAAAATATTTTTAAAACAAAATGGGTAGATTTTAATGTACCACCAAAAAGAGCATTGAGTGAGTGAAGTAAGTGAATTCGCTCAGTCGTTTCCGACTCTTGTGACCCCGTTGACTGCAGCCCACCAGGCTCCTCTGTCCATGGGGTTTTCCAGGCAAGAGTACTGGTGTGGGGTGCCATTTCCTTCTCCAGCAGATCTTCCCGACCCAGGGATTGAGCCCAGGTCTCCCGCATTGTAGGCAGACGCTTTACTGTCTGAGCCACCAGGAAAAGAGCATTAGTGAACAGGAATAGATCGGAAAAAATTATCCAGGAATCATCACAGGGAAACAGAGGATAATTGTGAAAGAGCATTTAACAGAAGTTCTAAGAGTACAACAAGAAGGACTAACAAATCTAATTTGATTTCCGGAAAGATAGGAGGGAGAGAATTTGGTAAAGAAAATATTTGATGACAGAAGAGTTAAAATTTCCTTAAAAGATAGTACTCACTCACAGATTCAAGAAGTATCACAAATTCAAGCAACATAAATAAAAAGAAATCTATCACCAAGTACTTCGTAATAAAACTGCAAAAAACTAAAGTCAGAGAGGATTTAAAAAGTGGTCAGGAGCGAAAAGTTAGACTGACATATAACTATTCATCTATGAAAAAAAAAGTAAGCTGGAAGACAATGAAATAATAGAGTATTCATGGGGTTGCAAAGAGTCAGACACAACTGAGCGACTGAGCTGAACTGAACTGAAAGAGCTAGTGTCTTCAAAAATACTTTAGTTAATATGTCTAACAGAAAAATGTTATATTTCCTTTGAGATTGGGAACTGAGATAAGAGTGCTCATTATCACCACTTGTATTGAATATTATGCTGAAAATTTTAGGTCAGTGCCATAATTAAGGAGAAACAAAATTATTATTACAGATGGCATGGCTATAAACACAGAAAATACAAAAGAATCTATGGGTAAATTATGACAATTAATGAAAGCTCAGTGATGTAGCTGAATATAAAATTAACATACAAAAATGAGCTGCATTTTTACAAACCTGTAACAAATAGATGAACTTTTTAAAATGCCAATTCTAATAGTATTTTTTAAACATACCTAAGATTAAGCTTCCAGAAGATGTAAAAAAAGTTTGTGGAAAAAAGATCTTCGTGACCCAGATAATCACGATGGAGTGATCACTCATCTAAAGCCAGACATCCTGGAATGTGAAGTCAAGTGAGCCTTAGAAAGCATCACTACGAACAAAGCTAGTGGAGGTGATGGAATTCCAGTTGAGCTATTTCAAATCCTGAAAGATGATGCTGTGAAAGTGCTGTACTCAATATGCCAGCAAATTTGGACAACTCAGCAGTGGCCACAGGACTGGAAAAGGTCCGTTTTCATCCCAATCCCAAAGAAAGGCAATGCCAAAGAATGCTCAAACTACCGCACAATTGCACTCATCTCACATGCTAGTAAAGTAATGCTCAAAATTCTCCAAGCCAGGCTTCAGCAATACATAAAAACTCCTGGTTTTAGAAAAGGCAGAGGAACCAGAGATCAAATTGCCAACATCCGCTGGATCATGGAAAAAGCAAGAGAGTTTCAGAAAAACATCTATTTCTGCTTTGTTGACTATGCCAAAGCCTTTGACGGTGTGGATCACAATAAACTGTGGAAAATTCTGAAAGAGATGGGAATACCAGAACACCTGACCTGCCTCTTGAGAAATCTGTATGCAGGTCAGGAAGCAACAGTTAGAAGTGGACATGGAACAACAGACTGGTTCCAAATAGGAAAAGGAGTGCATCAAGGCTGTATATTGTCACCCTGCTTATTTAAGTTATATGTAGAGTACATCATGAGAAACACTGGACTGGAAGAAACACAAGCTGGAATCAAGATTGCTGGGAGAAATATCAATAACCTCAGATATGCAGATGACATCACCCTTATGGCAGAAAGTGAAGAGGAACTAAAAAGCCTCTTGATGAAAATGAAAGAGGAGAGTGAAAAAGTTGGCCTAAAGCTCAACATTCAGAAAACGAAAATCATGGCATCTGGTCCCATCACTTCATGGGAAATAGATGGGGAAACAGTGGAAACAGTGTCAGACTATTTTTTGGGGCTCCAAAATCACTGCAGATGGTGACTGCAGCCATGAAATTAAAAGATGTTTACTCCTTGGAAGAAAAGTTATGACCAACCTAGATAGCATATTGAAAAGCAGAGACATTACATTGCCGACTAAGGGTCCGTCTAGTCAAGGCTATGGTTTTTCCTGTGGTCATGTATGGATGTGAGAGTTGGACTGTGAAGAAAGCTGAGCGCCGAAGAATTGATGCTTTTGACCTGTGGTCTTGGAGAAGACTCTTGAGAGTCCCTTGGACTGCAAGGAGATCCAAGCAGTCCATTCTGAAGGAGATCAGCCCTGGGATTTCTTTGGAAGGAATGATGCTAAAGCTGAAACTCCAGTACTTTGGCCACCTCATGCGAAGAGTTGACTCATTGGAAAAGACTCTGATTCTGGGAGGGATTGGGGGCAGGAGGAGAAGGGGATGACAGAGGATGAGATGGCTGGATGGCATCACGGACTTGATGGACGTGAGTCTGAGTGAACTCCGGGAGTTGGTGATGGACAGGGAGGCCTGGTGTGCTGCGATTCATGGGGTCGCAAAGAGTTGGACGTGACTGAGCGACTGAACTGAACTGAAATGAACTGAACTGAAGCTTACAGAAGCTGTAAAAAAAGTTTGTGGAGAAAACCATAAACATTTTGTTACATATTAACGAAGGCCTAAATAAATCAACCTGTACCTCAAATTCCTGGATTAGAAGACTTACTATTGTGGAAGTGTCAATTCTTAAGAAAGAAGATAGAATTTGCCAGTTATCAAGTTTACAGTACAGTTATTATGATTAAGACAATGCGGTTTTGGCACAGAAATAGACAAACTAAGGAAAAGAATGGAGACCTCTGCATAGACAACCATTTGATAAATGATAGAGTTGATATTACAGTTTAGCCCAATGTAATCATGCAGTTCAGTTTCAAGCGGAAAACTGATCTAAGCATGAAAGGCAAAAAAGCAAAGCTTTAAGAATATCACAAAGGAGAATATCTTTGTGACCTTGAGGGTAATAAAGGATTTTTTTAAAGATTTTCCTTTAAAATGGACAATTTTAAAGGCAAAGAAAATAAACTCAGTTACATAAAAATTAAGAATTCCTCAAACTGTATCATGAAAGTACAAAAGCAAAGTGTGAAGAGTTATTTGCAACACATACTAGCACAAAAGACTAGCATTCAGAATATATGAATACTATTATATTAATAAATAAAGGGGGAAAAATAAAACTGGGCAAAAATAGATCGATGATAGATACTATCAAACAAGAAACTCAAATATAAAATACTCAACTTCATTAGTAAAGAAATGTAAATGAAAACCACAAGTTACCATCACAAACCCACCGATTTTGCAAAGTTTAAAAGGCATGGTAACACAAAGTGTAGAAGCAGTGAATCAATGAGAATTCTTATGCCCTTTGCTGGGGGTATAAATAGGAATGACTGCTTTGAAAAGTAATGTTTCATTACTGGTAAACTTGTGCATACATACAGTTTCAGTAATTTCACTGCAGCATATATGCCCTCAATCAACTCTTGTACCTGAACACCTAAATATGAGTATAAGAATAAACAAAGCAAATTGTGCTCACTAACTCCAAACTTAAAACAACTTAAAAACTGCAGAATGCTAAATAAAATGTGGATACAACCAATGAAAATGAAGGGACTACGTCCACATGCATAAATATCAAAATTATAATGTAGAATAAAAGAAGCAAGTTCCAAGAGTATATACATGATCATTTCATTTATAGAAAATACAAAAACAAGCAAGACTTAAAAAATAATTATGCATGCACATATGGATGGCAAAGACACTTTTTAAAGTAAATGATAGACATAAAATTCAGAGGAATTGTTTTCTTTAGGAAGAAAGCAAGGGAATTAAGAATAGGCATAGAGAAAAATTTAATACACTCTCAATGTTCTTAACTTGGTTGATATGTGAAAGGGTGTTTGTTTTATTATTAAAAATTTATATATGCATTTAATGGAGAAGGAAATAGCAACCCACTCCAGTATTTTTGCTGGACAATCCCATGGGCAGAGGAACCTGGTGGGCTATATATAGTCCATTGGGTCACAGAGTGGGACACGACTGAGTGACTAACACACACATGCATTTTAAATGCTCTTACATTCGTGTGATAGATCTCAAAAGAAAAAATAAAAGTTAAAATAATAAAAAGTCTTTACTTCCAGACAAGATAGAGTAACCAAGAAAAGACTACTGCCTGACACAATGGACCAAAAAATGGGCAAAACATATGACACAATGATTGCAAAACACCGAACACCAGGCATAGAAAGAAAGTGATCCCTGAGAGGTGGACCCGACAACTGGCCTAGCTTATTGCTTCGACAGAGTTTCTAGCTGGAGGAGAAGAGCAGGGTCTCAAGCAGAGTCCAGGAAGAGTCCCTGAGTTGAGCTGTAAGAAAGTCCCCAGAGACCAACACTGCCAGAGTTCCCAGGGCCAAATACCAGGGAGAGCTGCATGGAGGCAGAACTCCAGAGATCTGCAGAGTCCCCTCTGAGAATTCATTCCAAATCTGATGAATGCATGCAAGTGAGCAGACCATCCAATTATGGGCAAAGAACCACCTGAAAGGATCAAGGCAATAACACTGAGCATGGGAAAAGTTACACCCTGCAGGATGTTGACTGAGTGGCCTCTATGCTAAAGGAGTTAAAAAAATAAGTCTTATCTTTACAAAGACCTGTCAGATAGATAACACTCTCATTTTACAGAAAAGGAAGCTGAAGCTCCAGAAGGGAATAGCTTTCACAGGATTACCAAGCTAATAAAAGTTAGTGTCTGCATTCAAGATTTAAGTCTTCCAATCAAAACACATGCCTTTTTGCATTTTGCTAGACTTTCTTTCTTTGCACCACACTGCAATACGCAAAGAGAATGAACTTTTTTTTTTTTCTTTACTTACTTGCTGGCAATCTCTCTTCATAATGACTTGAAAAAAAAAAAAAACTGACTTTAAACTGGCACTCAGCACTCACAATGCATGTACTCAAAATTTCTCATTAATGCTTCAGTTTTCCTTCATCCTTTCAAGGTCAACTTTCTTCAGAGGAGGATTACAGTTTTATTCAAATTATTTTAAAATGAATTGAGTACCCCTGGGGCACCAGAATAAACTTTGTAAAAACATGTACACAGAGTCTTAAATATTGGTTGCTTTTTTCTTTTTTTTTTTGGTTTTTGGTTTTCATGTTTTGGCTGCACGACATGGCATGCAGGATCTTAGGTCCCCAGTCGGGGATCGAACCTATGTCTTCTGCAGTGGAAGCGTGGAATCTCAACCACTGAACCACCATGGAAGTTCTGGAGTTTTTTAAATGATTTGTTTTCTACAAAACCCTTTCTATCGTCAAGAATGTTAGTTAAATCCAGAGGTTTTAATTAAGTCATCCCTAAAAGCAGGCTTCCCTGGTCGCTCAGATGGTAATGCATCCACCTGCAATGCAGGAGATGTGGGTTTGATCCCTGGGTTGGGAAGATCCCCTGGAGAAGGGAATGGCTACCCACTCCAGTTATTCTTGCCTGGGAAATCCCATGGACAGAGTTGTCTGGTGGGCTACAGTCCATGGGGTGGCAAAGAGTCAGACATGACTGAGCAACTAACACTTTCCAAAATCAGCATCACTCAAATCTTACAAGGTTTGGTGGAATGAACATATGAAATCCCCAAATGAAGAATAATGGATTTGGAGATAGCAGGGGCCATCTCAAACTGAGTGATACTGTGAGTTAAAAAATGCTACCTGCCATATCAGTAAACAACAGGTGTGGCAGCCATTAAGCCATCAGATTACAGCAGCCCAGATGATGATCCCTGAGGGAACTCAGGTTAGAAATAATATGGACAGCTGCAGCCACCTTCAAAGGTGCACTCTGAGAAGACTCAGGATGAGAGAACACAGGATACTGGCCCCGGATAGCTGAGGTACATATCAAAGGAATGATTGCAATGAGCCCAGACTTTGCATCTTCCCATAGAAAACACCATACATAGCATCACCAACTCATTGGACATGAATCTGAGCAAACTCCAGGAGACAGTGAAGGACAGGGAAGCCTGGTATGCTGCAGTCCATTGGGTCGCAAAGAGTCAGACATGACTTAGCAACTGAACAATAACAACAATATATAGAAAAGCACTAAATTCCTTAACTTGAGATATCTGCTTTTCTTTTAACAGTAATCTTTTGGATTCTGACTACCCGGTCTTTTGTTGCAAAAAATCTTTATATATCCTGGCTCCCATCTTGCCTCTTCAGCGCAATCTTCCTGAATTATCTGAGATGCTTAAAGTTCTGAGTTTTCTCCACCAAATAAAACATAACTCTCAACTTTCAGGTTGGGCATTGTTTTTCAATGGACAATACCAAGGAAGTATCCTTAATCTGGATAAATGAATCCTGAAACTAGACTCAAAAATTCACATTTCTGTTTGTGCAGTTTTCCATGGGAACTCTAACAGCTTTCTTTGGATTTCCAATGGGGTCTGTAATACAGTTAAGATAAACTTTGACTTGATACTAGTCTCTGGATCAGCAGCAGCATCACCTGGGATCTTGTTAAAATTCCAAGTGCTCAAGCCTCACCTGGACCTGCTAAATCAGAAACTTCAAGGGTGGGGCCCAGTGATGCTTTTTTTTTTTTATTTTAGTTCTACCAGTTTATTGCTACCAACCCATCTCCCTCCACCCTCATGCACATGTGTTCAGTCATGTAACCCCATGGACTGCAGCACACCAGACTCCTCTGTCCATGGACTATTTTAAAACAAGAATACTGGAGTGGGTTGCCATTTCTTTCTCCACAGCAATGCATATTTTAAGAATCACTCCAAGAGGCATCACTTTGCTGACAAAGGTGCGTATAATCAAAGCTATGGTTTTTCCAGTAGTCATGCACAGCTGTGACAGACCATAAGGAAGGCTAAGTGCCAAAGAATTAATGCTTTCCCATTGCGGTATTGGAGAAGACTCTGTCACCAAGGAGAACAAACCAGCCAATCCTAAAGGAAATCAACCCTGAATATTCATTGGAAGGACTGATGCTGAAGCTCCAAGACTTTGGCCACCTGATGTGAAGAGCCCACTCACTGGAAAAGACCCTGATGCTGGGAAAGATTGAAGGCAAAAGAAGGCAGTGGCAAAGGATGAGATGGTTAGATAGCACCACTAACTCAATGGGCGTGAATTTGAGCAAACTCTGGGAGATAGTGGAGGACAGAGGAGCCTGGCATGCTGCAGTCCATGGGGTTGTAAAGAGTCGGACATGATTTAGTGACTGAACAACCACCAGGTGACTCTAATGTATGCTCAAGTTCAAGTACACTGCTTGTGACTTCCCTTGGATTTGCCTCTAAACACCACTAGTTCTCATCCTGCTGAAAAAGTTTCCCATATCTCATCAGAGAACTCCTCTTTTTTTTTTGACCTTGTCCAAGCTCATCTTTAATTTTACTTAATGCTGGATGCTTTCCAAGCCTGGAAGAACTAAATTTGATTTCTTTCATCATCTGAAAAATAGCCATCTCCCCCCACTCCCAGCCTAGCCCAGCACAGGATATTCACATTGTTTCTTCAAAGAAAAATAAATAAATACAGAAAACCAGAATCAAAACTTCAAACGAACCACAAAAAGTATTTGGTATGTGTTTAGATAACATGTGCATAAATATGTGACATGTTTATTTTATTGTTTTAGAACTTAAACTTTTGGACAAAAGGAACTCTCACTTGTATATACTCTTGGGCAACAGAGCAGCTAACTACATTTATTAAATACTGGGGAACAGCGAAAATATCCCCAAATCATGACTCTGTCCGGTTATCTGCTATAAACTCATAGGGCTGGACGGAATCAGTATTCATGTAATTGCCTGCATTTAAAATGTTCATCAGATGGTGTGTCCCCATGGTGCACTAGCTACCGCGTGGAATATATGACAGCTCTGACCCTTCTTCCCATGGTCGCTTCCCTGTGGCATTCTGGCTTCTGACTTAGCTTTCCTGGGAAGAAAAACTAAAAACTTTCTTGGTCCTGAGCCAAGCTCTCATCTGGGACAAAGATTAAGAAAGAGGAAGGGAGTTTTGTTCAGATTATAAATGCCAGATGCTGCCACATTAATAGCCTGACACATCCCCACATTTGCTTTCTTTAAACATTTGGTTCTCAAACCCTCCTCTCTAAAGAATGTGCTGGTAACTATCACACGTCACGGAGGAGTGGCCCCCTGAACTTGTGAACACTTACTCTAAGATGGTCACCGATAGAATACAGGGAAATCTTCCACCCTTGTTGTGGTTTATCAGCTTTCACGTAGCTCAGAGTTTCCCAGATTGGAGACTTTTATACCCCAGGGAGCCAGGAGAGTTGTGAAAGCGGCCACCATCGTGGCTGCAAGCCAAGAGGACATAAACCACCATCAATGAAAGGCATTTTGCTCAGAGTGAGTATTGACTGATAGGAAACCACCTAGTTATCATAAATGAAAGAGCTCTTTGACTGTTTTCCCTCCAAAAACTGAGGAAGAGTAAATGGGGCAAAGCTGATGTGCAGAAGTGAGTGAGTGGAAACAAAACAAAAAAGAGAGGAAAAACAGCCCAAGGAGAGAATGTGGAGGAAGTAGGCAACGAAGAAAGGAAAACAGCACAACAGAAGCAACTCAGTTTCTAACCCAGTGTTCTTAACTACAGGAACAATTCTAGGCATGGCTCCAAGGAAGACATAGTTTATAAAGGAGTCTAAGTAAGATGTATTGGGTCAGTATTACTGATCTTTCCTTTGGCCTTGAGCTCAAATACGGTTTGGCCAGCACTGTTTCTGACTGTGTCTCTAGATAAAGCTTTGAACTTTTGTTCAGTTGGATTTTGTTCAAACGGATTTTAATTTTTTAAAAAATATTGCATCAAAGTATCATTTATCTTGATTACTAAGTATTTTGGTGCCCTTTAAATTTTGCACCCAAAGCCAGTGTCCTATGTATCTTTCCCTAATGCTGGCCCCATAGGTCACACTGTTCTTCAAATTTGATTTGATACCCTAAAAGAAGAGATAAAGAAACAGAGATACTTCTTTCAAGTGGAAATTCTAATGTAAAAATGTTCTGGGTTCAGGAAAATATAGATCTTGGGCAAGTATTTTCCCAAATTATACAGTCGGAGAAACGCTTGTACCTTGAAGAATTAGATGTGATGGCTTATTCCGAATAAAGTTTCTTCTGAAGGCTCACTTACAGCATCGAGCGAAAGGCAGGCAAACGCTCTGCTCACGGCTCTCTTGCTCTGCCACAAACATAAGGCCCTAAAGCGAAACCAAAGACGCTTGTCCTGCCAAGTCTGATGAGAAAGGCAAACCAGGATGTAGCAACTCCCAGGTTTAAACTGCAATGTGAAGCTGACAAGCTTCTCTCAGAAGCCACACAAGAAGGTTGAAGAAGAGCATGCTTTGAGTGTTTGTTTATCTGTTCCTGTGAGACAGGAGCTACAGATGTGGGAGAGGGGGGTTCATACGTACTGAGTCTGGATCTATAAACTCCAGGAGGAGACCAGAGAAATGCACTTGGATGAAGAAAACCCTTGTAGAGTTACAGTGATCAGCTTGAAAAACTCTGATCTCATGCTCCCTTTAAAGAAATGTACAGTATTATGTTCATATTGCAAAGACGGGTGACTGAATTTGAGTGCATGCAATTAACAACAATAGTGTTCATTATCTTGTTATCATTTGTTAAGGGAACACCGACAGAGTATCAAGCATTTTACTTATGTTATTTTTTTTTATACTCATAATAACCATGAATGAGACACCAGACTATCTTCATTTTCCACGTGAGGAAAACTGAAGCTCAGAAAAGTGATCTGCCCGCAGTCAAATCAAGCAGTGTGTGAACTGTAGGTGAAGCCAGATTTTTAACCAGAGTCAATCTAATTCCAAAGTCACCATTGCTGTTCAATCGCCCAGTCGTATCTGAGTGTTTGTGATCCCATAGACTGCAGCACGCCAGGCCTCCCTGTCCCTCACCATCTCTAGAAGTTTGCCCAAGTTCAAGTCCATTTTGTTTCCCTCTAAACCAGGGGTCTGCAAAGTATAGACCACATGTCAAGTCTGCTATGCCACCTCAGTCTGCAAACTAAGAATGGTTTTTACATCTTTAAATGGTTGACAAAAATCGGAAGAAGCTTATTTTGTAAAATGTGAAAAATTACATGAAATTCAAATTTCAGTATCCATAAATAAACTTTTATTAGAACACAGCCATATTCATTCATTTTCCTGTTCTCTGTGCTGCATGTATACTACAATGGCTGAGTTAACTAGTTGCTACAGAGACCATACAGTCTACAGCCTAAAATATGTACTATCAGAATCCCAGGGACAGGGAAGCCTGGTGGGCTGCTGTCTCTGGGGTTGCACAGAGTTGGACACGACTGAAGTGACTTAGCAGCAGCAGCAGCAGCAGCAGCAGCAGGTCCTTTAAGATAGTATTATCCCAATTTAGTAGTAACATTTTTTAAAAGTTCTTTTTAAAAACAATCCCAGCCCTCCCCCCTCCAAAAATAAACCATTCGAAAAATGGGCTGAAGAACTAAACAGACATTTCTCCAGTGAAGACATAGATGGCTAACAAGCACATGAAAAGAGGCTCATCATTATTAGAGAAATGCCCATCAAAACTACAATAAGGTACCACTCCACACTGGTCAGAATGGTCATCAATAAAAAGTCTGCAAATAACAAACGCTGGAGAAGGTGTGGAGAAGAGGAAACCTCCTACACTATTGATGGGAATGTAAATTGGTGCAGCCACTATGGAAAACAGTATGGAGTTTCCTTAAAAAACAACAGCAACAACAAAAATTGAGCTACCATATGATTTAGCAATCCCACTTCTGGGTATATATTTAGATGATGCTAAAGCTGAAACTCCAGTACTTTGGCCACCTCATGCGAAGAGTTGACTCATTGGAAAAGACTCTGATGCTGGGAGGGATTGGGAGCTGGAGGAGAAGGGGACGACAGAGGATGAGATGGCTGGATGGCATCACGGACTCGATGGACGTGAGTCTGAGTGAACTCCGGGAGTTGGTGATGGACAGGGAGGCCTGGTGTGCTGCGATTCATGGGGTCGCAAAGAGTCGGACACGACTGAGCGACTGAACTAAACTGATAATTCAAAAAGATACATACACCCCTAGGTTCCCAGCAGCACTATTCAGGATAGCCAAGACATGGAAGCAAGCTAAATGTCTATCAACAGATGAACGAGCAGGAAGGTGTGGCGCATGTATACAAAGGACTGCTGCTGCTGCTGCTGCTGCTAAGTCACTTCAGTCATGTCCGACTCTGTACTACTCAGCCATAAAGAGAATGAAATATTGCCATTTGCAGCAACATGGATGCAACTAGAGATCATCGTCCTGAGTGAAATAAGTCAGAAAGAGAAAGACAAATACTATATGATATCACTTACATGTGGAACCTAAAATATGACACAAATGACCTTATCTATGAAACAGACAGAGAGAGCAGACTTCTGGTTGTCAAGGCAGAGGGAGGGCGGGGAAGGAGTGGATTGGGAGTTTGGGGTTAGCAGACCCTTTCTTTCCTCATCAGAGAGATAACCACATCTCTGTTGTGCTCCTACAAGAGTTAAACCTTCCTGCTCGCACCTCTAGCCTGCAAGAGAAATTTCATTCCTGCTTAATTATTCTACCTATCAAGCTTCATACTTTCTTCTTTAACTCCAGTCTACACAGAAGAGAAAAATCTAAACAAGCACATAGATGTGACTGCTGGTTTCTTGATAAGTCATGAATTTTTGCCAATCCCATGACTGATTATAGGAATTATAATGAAGCCAAGAGTGATCACACTTAAGTAGCAGTGAGAGAATATTTTTTTCAAGCTATATAGTTCTATAAATAAAACATTAACAAAATTATGGCAAGGTAAACACTACCACACCACAACGCAAATGAGACGAAGATGCTATTGCAAAATTCTGTTTTGAACCTAGTTTTGAACATCTTCTTCCAATGGATTTCTGCTGCCTACATTTCTTCTGAGAGTCACTCTGCTGACACAGCATCCCAGACATTGTGCAAAATGTTCTGGGAAACCAACAGTCAGTTCTCAGCATCCTAGGTCTAGCCCCCAAGCATTATTCATAATGCTAGTGTCATCATCAGGAGCCAATTGTATTCCTATAATCCCCTTCAAAGAGTGGAATGAAGAAAAGCAGAGAAATGTCGATCCCAGGGACATCAAAGGTCCCTGTGAGCAAAGCTGTAGTCCACAATGGCCACAGCTAGGGAATCTGTTTCTCTCGCTCTTGCCCTGACTCTCAGAGCATCCTCCTTGGATCTTCCTTCACTGCTTTCCAGCAGCGCCCTCCAGCTCACAACATTTTTTCTTTTAATGACTCTTGCCATACACTAAAGGAACTGACTGGACAAAAATGAAGTTTTATTAACAGAGCTGGTAGAAAGCTTTTCCTTGGATAATGAAATAGAAGTTTATAGGCCAAAATAAATTTTCTTAGGTAGAAATTCTATTCGTTTGCCTAATCTTCGGTGGTTTAATTTTTTCCCCTAATCTTCAGCCTTCATTCAAATCATCCTTTCACAGGGAAAATATTCTCAGCAACCTAAGTACACAACCCAACTTTCCATGAAAATAAACTCCAATTCTCCATTCCCCTGGCCTCCCAGATTTCTGACACATTTGATATTTTCTAGAGCCTGCCAAAGTCCAGGGAGTGCCAAAATACCTCATGTGCCAGTCTGGTTTTCAGACTGACCTGATAGGATGCAGCTGAATTTTGACAGGCTAGCAGAAAGGAAATGACTTAAATCAGAAGCAGGCTTGGTTTAAAATCGTCTTGTCTGGCTGTTTTCTTTTTTTCCTAGATGGTTCCAGAAAAAATAAATATGATTCTTGTGACCGTCTACTCTGGAAATTGTTTTTTCCCTTCTTTGTCATTCTCTATGTGAATCCCACCGGGCCGCTGAAGAGAATTTTCCAGGAGCAAAGGGAAGAGAAGAGCCAATGAAAAGACTCCGTCTGCTCTTACTAACCTAGCTCTTCTTGGCTGTTGGGTTAGACAGTAATAGGATCATTGTTGAAGGCTCACTGGGTTCCTTGACCTCAGGAAAATAAGTCTCCTTTCGTCTAGAACCAAGACCAGTTTGCAAAGCTCTCTTTAAGGCTCTTCAGGGCCAAACCTTTAAAAGTTAAAGGACTTAGGAAGACAAACAAGCTTTTTAAAAAAAGACAAATCCCAAATGAGAGCGACGATAACCCTTTAAAATGTGAGAAGGAGCTGAGTCAGGCCCTGTCAGCAAGCGTCACTGAGGCCTGGGGACTTGTAACAACACGATTTTTTTTTTTTTTTTTAACTCACACAGCAACTTTGATCCATGGATCCCAAAGTCTTCTACAAATGGCCTAATGTTGCACTGGGTAGGAGCTGAGGTTCAAGGGGCTTATTTCTCTAAACTGGGGTTTCTCCTCCTTGGCGCTGCTAACATTTTGAACTGGAAGTTTCTTCGCTGTGGGGGCCACCTTATGCTATAAGGGATGTTTGGCAACCTCTCTGACCTCTACCCACGAGATGTCAGGAGCACGACTGTCTTTCCCCTGCTGGTGACAACCGAACAACTGTCTCCAGTCATTGCCGTGTGGTCCTCAGTGGGGCGAAACGGCCCCAGTTGAGAACCACTGGTCCAAATGAACAAACCAAGGCACAAAGCAGTCAACTAACTTAAATAACAGCGTCCAGCCACAGTGAGTGTTAATTGCTCAGTTGTGTCTGACTCTTTTGGGACCCCATAGACTACAGCTCACCAGGCTCCTCTGTGCATGGAATTCTCCGGGCAAAAATACTGGAGTGGGTTGCCATTTCCTTCTCCAGAGGACCTTTCTGACCCAGGGATCGAACTTGAGTCTCCTGCATTACAGGCGGATTCTTTACCTTCTGAGCCACCAGGGAACACCAAAAAAGAGCAGTGGCTAAACTGCAAAAAGAAAATGATGACTTCTGAGTGCCAAGCATGTGACCCTGTGCCGCTGTGCCCACCTCGGTGGAAACTTCAGGAATCCCTAACTTATTCCCCCAAGACCCTAATTTATTCCTTGAATTGGTTAGTTCTGAAAATACATCCACTAAGACTGAATTGACCTTATCAATTTTCCCTTGTGCTGCACTGAATCCCTGAGTTGGCCGCATATGTCTGGTTGGTGTTCTCCTCCCTGGTGTCACTAAGTCATTTCTGAAACTAACTCACACTCAAAGAGAGCAAGTCTGTATAGCACAAAATGAACCAGAAGCAAACCTATAACCTAACATGCAAAATCATTGCTAGTTTAAATCCTTCATTAAGAGCAGAGCTGCTTGTGGACAGGATTGGGTGGGACGAGGAGCCCACAGGATGACTGAGCCGAGCAGACCAATACTTTTCAATGTTATTATCTGATAAGCCACTCAACGACATTAATTTTTGCCAAAGCACTGCTTGGAAATGATTCCAACGTGGGCTTCTGTTAACTGATTTACTTAAACAGAACCTATCATTTGCATAGACTTTTTTTGCTATGTCAGTGCCTGTGTCTTGATAATTTATAAAGAGCCTGTCCCCTCCCTCTTCCTCACTCACATTGGTGTGTGAACTTGCTCTCTTCAGGTGAGTCAGAGAAGTCAGGTAGAGATTAATTTGAGCAATAAACTACCTCAAGCAGTTTGATACCAGAGACAGGTGTAAGAAATTATTTTTAAACCAAACTCTTGCAAGACATGCAAGAGAAACAGGCTGGCATGCTGGTGTAACCATTACACAAAGCTGGGTGTAAGTCTCCATCACTCAGCTGGATATTATTCAGTGAATATATGTTGAGGACACACTGGCTCCAAGGTCCTGTGCTGGTTCAATGGAGAATACGAGACCACCCACAGTTAGGCTCTGCTTTGACTTTCTTTTTTTGCATAGGCTAACAGATAAGCTATTGCATATGCATAAGTAATAATCCTGTGAGGCAGAAGGTAATCAGTGCTTTAAAGAGGCACATGCATCTATCTTTGGCATTCACAATTTTGGGTCTCATTATAACACAGAGAATGGAGTTTTTATCATGAGAGGGCAGCTGGGGTGGTATAAAATGAGCTGTAAACTTAGGGTCCAAAAAAATCTGGGCTGAATCCTGGTTTTTTCTTTCTCTAGATTCACACCTCTGACCATATTACTTCTCCTCTCTGGGCCTCCATTCCCTGTTTATAAAAAGAAGAAGAGTGCCTCAAAGGGTAATGGTGAAGTTCAGTCACTCAGTCATGACCGACTCTTTGCGACCCCATGGACTGCAGCATGCCAGACACTTCCCTGTAATCCACCATCTCCTGGAGTTTGCTCAAACTCATGTCCATTGAGTCAATGATGCCATCCAACCTCTATCATCTCCTTCTCCTCCTGCCCAGCATCAGGGTTGTTCCAATGAATCATCTCTTTCACATCAGGTGGTCAAAGTATTGGAGCTTCAACATCAGTCCTTTCAATGAATATTCAGGGTTGATTTCCCTTAGGATTGACTGGTGAAGAGCTCAACTTTTCTTCAACTTTTAGAGGGGACTTCCCTGGCCGCTCCGTCTACCAATGCAGGGGACATGGGTTCAATCCCTGGTCCGGGAAGATTCCATATTCCACGGAGCAACGAAGTCCATGCACCACAACTACTGAGCCTGTTCTCTAGGCCACTGGCCACAACTACTGAGCCCACGTGCTCCAATATAGAAGCCCGCATGCCTGGAGCCTGTGCTCTAAGAGAAGCCACGACAGTGAGAAGCCCACGTGCCACAAAGAAGAGTAGCCCCTGCTCACCACAAGTAGAGAAAGCCGGTGCGAAGCAACCAAGAGCTAGCAACCCAAAATAAATAAAAATTTAAAAGACTTCCAGAGGAATCTTACCATCTCCAGGGCTAGGATTTCATCACAGCTATTTTGAACTGTGGTGTTGGAGAAGACTCTTGAGAGTCCCTTGGACTGCAAGGAGATCCAACCAGTCCATTCTGAAGGAGATCAACCCCGGGATTTCTTTGGAAGGAATGATGCTAAAGCTGAAACTCCAATACTTTGGCCACCTCACGCGAAGAGTTGACTCATTGGAAAAGACTCTGATGCTGGGAGGGATTGGGGGCAGGAGGAGAAGGGGATGACCGAGGATGAGATGGCTGGATGGTATCATGGACTCGATGGACGTGAGTCTGAGTGAACTCCGGGAGTTGGTGATGGACAGGGAGGCCTGGTGTGCTGTGATTCATGGGGTCACAAGGAGTCGGACACGACTGAGCGACTGAACTGAACTGATACTCTGTTTATTGCTCACCTTGTGCAAAGTCCTTTACCCATCTTTACAGAGACAACACTTCAATGAAATAGGTGTCCTTTATTTTCTTCCTTTTATAGATAAGGAAGTTTAAGGTCAGAGAGGTTAAGCAATTTGTCTGAAATCACACAGCTGGCCTTCAGACTTTTGAGTCAGTTGAACCCAGGCCTGCTGAACTTGAGAGCATGTGGAATTTCCTCATCACCATGCTGCCATTTCACCATAGTCTCTAGTTTGTGTGAAAGAACAGAAAGTATAAAGAAGCAAGTTAACGTGGCACTGGTTGAAAAAACAACCATCAAGGAAAATCTTGATTTAATGTCTTCAGAAAAAAAAAAAAGAGTTACCCTCAACAAAATTAAGAAAATGACTGAGGATTAAAAAAAAAAAAACAGGTGTGAGGAGGTTTGCAGAGGTCCTGATCCTACCCTTTCTCTGTTTCAAAACTGGAGAAGAATGAGGGCCTAAAAACCTTGGGAGCTTTCCTGCGTTCATGACTGTATTCAGAACCTAGCATGTTCGAAAGAAAAAGAGAGAGAAACAGAAAGTAAGGGAGAGAGAAAGAGAAAGGAAGACCAGGCTATTGCTGTGTTCTGGGGTATGAAAATGAGAAAGTACTAGCTAGTTCCCCTAGCCAATAAAGATATTTTCTTTTTGGCAGATCATAGTGTGACATGTCAGATAGAAATCATCTGTTCTTACGCTTTACAGATTGAAAAATGGTGCTTTTCTGGGAGAAAATAGGGAGACACCAAATCATGAAAAATACTGAAGGCTGGTAGTATACTGAGAGAGACTCTAGTAGAAAGCAGTCTATCATGGGCTGGCTATATAAATTCATCTCATTTAATTCTCAGGGCAATGTGACGTAAGGCCCAGGCTGTATCACTATTTTGCCGATGAAAAAATTGAGCTGCAACAACTCTTGTGTTGTGCCCAAGGTGTCTCTGGAGTAGTCACTGGTATTGCTTTATCAGAACTAGCTTCCATCAAGGCAAGGGAGTCCTCTCTGCCCCCACCTCCCAAGCTGGGCCTGCCTTGTTGCCTGAGCACAGACTTACCTCCCAGGTACTCTGCATTGCTCTGCTTGTCCTCCATCAAGTACACAGAGGGCACACCAGAACTGGTACATAAACAAGTATACATAGTATTTCCAGCTTCCCAGGCGGCTCGGTGGTAGAGAATCCTCCTGCCAATGCAGGAGATGAGTCTTCAGACTCTGGGTCAGGAAGATTCCCTGGAGGAGGAAATGGCAACCCACTCCAGTATTCTTGCCCAGGAAATTCCATGGACAGAGGAGCCTGGTGGACTATAATCCATGGGGTTGCAAAGAATCAGACATTACTGAGCACACATGCGCAGTATTTCCAATGACTTATGACCTTGGAACGGACCAACATTTAGCAGCCAACTCCCTGCTGCTGCTGCTAAGTCACTTCAGTCGTGTCCGACTCGGTGCGACCCCATAGACAGCAGCCCACCAGGCTCCCCTGTCCCTGGAATTCTCCAGGCAAGAACACTGGAGTGGGTTGCCGTTTCCTTCTCCAATGCATGAAAGTGAAAAGTGAAAATGAAGTTGCTCAGTTGTGTCCGACTCTTTGCGACCCCATGGACTGCAGCCCACCAGGCAAGAGTACTGGAGTGAGGTGCCATCTCCTTCTCCAAGCCAACTCCGTCATCTGCAAAAGGCTGGCACATCTCCTTGGCAAACTCCAGCCACAAAGGTGCATTCCCACAATACAAGGGAATCCTTCCCACCATAGAAGGCAATTTTCATCTCAGCTTAAGCAAAGAATTAGGAAGATGAACCTTTAAGAAGAAAGGAAACACAGGATGCCTCCAACGCCAAAAAGAAATCCACTCTTTCTGGGTGATCTATTGAGCCTTCTTCATTAAGGCATATCCGTGGGGTTACCTGGAATCTCTAACCTTACACCAGTGTGGAGAACTCTGTATTAATCTATTTCATACAGAATGAAAATAAGTCTCAGAGGTTAAGCAACTTGCTTCAGGCCATATAGGCGGTAGGTGCCAGCTCTGAGGCCCTTCAACCTCGCTTACCTCCCCGCCCCATAAAACAAACAGCAGCGCGCAATGAACGAGAAATACTCCTTCTCTTTGAAAACATGGCTAAAAATAATTAAAACTTTTGCCTCCATTATCCAGCCTTATCCCTTGTTGGCTACCTATGGTGAGTATTACATTTTATTTAGGCCTGTTTATCCAGTAACTTTCAGGCCCTGTCAATGTACCAGCTCATTAACTAATATTAGCTCCAATAGTCAAGAAGCAGGTTGATTCAAAAACCTGATTTCTCAAAGGTACTTACTGTTGCTGCAGGTCCAACAGGACAGCCATTCAGGCCCACATGCTCCGTGAGCTACAGGGCTTCTGACTTCAGATCTGTCCTCCGTGAGTCCAGCAGACAAAGCCCTTTCCAGCTGTGCCTAGCCTGGAAATAGGCTTTCCGAGGCCAGCAGTCTCCAATTTTAATCTGAACTGGGAAAACCTTGAGGGCTTGTTACGACCTGGGTTACTGGGCTCTGGCTGTTGTTGTTGAGTCGCTCAGCTGTGTCTGACTCTTGCAACCCCATTGCCTGTAGCCCTCCAGGCTCCTCTGTCCATGGGATTTCCCAGGCAAGAGTACTGGAGGGGGTTGCCATTTCCTTCTCCAGGGGAATCTTCCCAGCCCAGGGATCGAACCCACGTCTCCTGCATTGGCAGGTGGGTTCTTTACCACAGAGCCACATGGGAAACCCCCCTGGGCTCTGTGCACAGAGATTCTGATTCAGCAGATCTGGGGTGAGGCCTGAGAACTGGCCTTTCTTTCAAGCTCTCAAGTGATGCTGAGGTACCTGGTCTGGACACCACATTTTGAGATCACTCCGATAGACCCCACTCAAACCTTGCCCCCAGGGTTCTCCATCTCCGGAAGCAAGAGGAGACAAGACAAATTTGAGGCAAGAGTGTGTTTTTGCACCAGAACGAGAACCAGGCCTGTGCCTCCCTTTTCCAGAGCTACTCAGTTTCTCCCAGAACTTCCAAAGGCCCAAGGGGCCCTTCCAATGACAGGCTAACTCAGTCCCATCTCTTTAAACATGCCACATGGGGGGAAGAAGGAAAATAAAATTGAAAAGACCATCTGAAGAGCAGAGTAAGTCCTCCTTGCCCCTCAAAGGGGACTCTGAGAGTGTTAATCGCTTAGTCATGTCCTACACTTCGAGATCCCATGGACTGTAGCCTCTGTCCATGGGATTCTACAGGCAAGAGAGGGTTGCCATTCTCTTCCTGAGTGGATCTTCCCAACCCAGGGATCGAACCTATGTCTTCTGCATTGTAGGCAGATTCTTTACCATCTGAGCCACCAGGGAAATCCTAAGGGGACTTTAAGCAGTAAGAAGAAAATGCTAACCTCCCTGCCCCTCCCCCTGAAACTCCACTCCTTAGCATGAAGGCCCAGCGACTGTTCTTCCTTTTTGTAGGGGGGTGGGGGGTGGCTCTCAAGGTTCAGAGTCTCCTTCTATGTCAGACAAACAACATTTTGTAAATTACCCTAAACTATTCTTTCAGAAGTTTTATTTCACCCTCTCAGAGAATCAGGCACAAAAACAAATCAACACCCCCACACATGGTACCTTCCCACGTATTTTTTCTCTTTAGACCTATAGTTTCTGAAAGTACTTTTCACCGTGCAGATAAGAGAGGCTGGGGTTAATTCTACAACATAGTGGATGGTTGCTGGACTAATGATTGATTTTTTTCACCTCAAATGACATTCAATTAAGAAACATGTATAAATTATCAACTGTTTCCAGCTTGAACGGTAATTTATAAAGTTGTAGGGACGAGAACTTATGAAATATTTTGAGCCTGGAAGATGTGTTCCAGGCTGGAATGTCTGTGGGAAACAGCCTCTCCATGAAGATTTCCTGCTCCAAAATGCCTTGATTAATTACCGTAAACAGCTTTGAGGGAAAAGGGCGCAGCATCTCATGTCTGGCAGGACACTGGTAGGGTTCGTTGGAAACTCGAATGCAAGCCAAATGCAGCAAAGCCAGGCCTCTTCCATTCAGGGCTGGTCCGGCTCCAGGGAAACGCCTTGGGCTTGGGACAGCTCTGGAAAGGCTCTGCTCTAGTTGGCACTGAACCCAAGTCCATTTCTTCTTCTACTCCCAGGTCCCCTGAGAGAATGAATCAGCTTCAGGGCCTGGGAGGTGTGGGCTGTAGCTGAGAGCTGGAGGACCCTATCAAGAATAACCCAGGGCAAGGACTTCCCTGGTGGCTCAGGGGTTAAGATGTCAATGCAGGGGGTGCGGGTGCGATCCTTGGTCGGGGAACTAAGATCTCACATGCCCCTCGGCACAGCCACCCTCCCCCCCAAAAAAAGAATAATCCAGTGCCCTGCCAGCTCTTCACTGAGAGACTGTCTTTCAAGAATTCCAAAATGAAATGAAGCATTATGGAAAAGAAATATGGTATGTACTGGCAGTATCCTGCAGAGATTTTTTAACATATATTATCTTATTTAGTTCTCACGTTAAACCTGCAAGACAGGGACTATTGCCTCTTCTGTTACACATGGGGGAAAAGGGTGCTCAGAGAGGTCAAGTAATATGCCCAGCATCTGACTGACAGAACTAGGAGAAGGACCAGAGACTGTTTGACTCCAAAGTAATGAGCTTGTCTACGAGATCCCTCTAATTATCTACAGGGAGAGGAAAAATTCAAAACAGGTCTACAATATTTATTTAAAGCAATTCAGACGAGTAGAAAACAGGCAGTTAGCAGGTTTTTATCAATGTCAAGGAGCGATTCCTACTACTAGGTCCTTGGGCAATATTTTGAAGTAGGTAACGTTGGGTTTACAACCTTCCCATCTCCCAGTCTCTCTCTCCTTCCACCCAGGGCCTGCATCATCCCCTCTATCAGAGCTCCCTTCCAGCTCTTGGAGTTTTCCAGAACTCTGATGAGGTCTCACATTCAGTCATAAAGACCGGGAAATAGTACTAGTATCTCCTCTACAAGAAAAACAGAACAAAATCATCTAGGGACTTTGCTGGTGGTCCAGTGGCTAAGACTGTGCTTCCAATGCAGGGGGCCCAGGTTGTATCCCTGGTCAGGGAACTAGACCCCACATGCCACAACCAAGACTTCATGTGCCCCACCTAAAACTCACCTGCTGCAACTGGAAAGTGTCTTGCATCCTGCAACTAAAACCAGGCTCAGCCAAATACGTACGTAAGAGAGACAAACATCTTAAAAATGAATCCTTCCCTTCCGAACATCAACCTCTTACCAATATTTCCAATGCCTCCATATACCCTGGCTCAACCTGTGAAATGAGAGTACAATGCACCTGAGTAATTTGTACTGTGTGTATGACAAATGGGGGTCAACTCTTCCAAGAGAGATCTGTATTTTAGAGCTTTCAGTGAATTTCTAATGTTACATGGGGAATTTTATGAGCTGGGAGATGTTTTTCTTCCCGTCTCACCCACTTTTCACATTCCCCAAGCAGTTAGGGGACCGCTTACCCAGACATCCACCATATGAAAGTTTGTCAAATCTGGTTAACATGACCAGGTTTTGACTCCGTGAACCTTCCCGCTGCTGTCGTTTTCTCCTGAATAAACAGACTGAATCTGAGAGCTGGAGGACCCTATCAAGAATAACCCAGGGCAAGGACTTCCCTGGTGGCGCAGGGGTTAAGATGTCAATGCAGGGGGAGCGATTCCTACTACTAGGTCCTTGGGCAATATTTTGAAGTAGGTATCGTTGGGTTTACAACCTTCCCATCTCCCAGTCTCTCTCTCCTTCCACCCAGGGCCTGCATCATCCCCTCTGTCAGAAACAGACTGAATCTTTTCATGAACACTCTTCTACCGAGGAATGGCATCATGCCAAGAAAACCCTCTGGAGTCGGGGTAGCCAAGAGACGTCCTCAAATTCTAGAAGAGTTGAATGGTGTTGTTTCTGCCCCCAAATATTTCACTAAATATCAATATTTATGTGACCAAAATATTAGGTCACCAAACTTTTAATTTTTTATGCAAAGTAGTCAAAATATGTTCTGTTCAGACATGTTACTTGCTTGGGTTTGTTGAATAGCTGGTAAGACCTGTCTTGCTTATTAGCATCAGAGTACACACAGCTAGACAGCCAGAGCAATTTAGAGAAACTGACATGTTAAACTGAGTGTTTACTTGTGAAGCCAAAGTTACACCAGGTTTTCTTTCACTTATTATTAAGGGAAAATTGCCTGGGTATTTAAAAATTCAAAGCTATATCTTCTGAAGCAGAATGGATAAGATGCCTTTACTGATGTGGAAGGCCAAATTTGCTTCCTATAATAGCTGGAAATAAAAGGAGGGAGAAATATAAATAGTGGGAAAAGAAAACATAGATATACATCGGTAGAACATAGGAAGCATAGATAGAAAACTCTGCCATTTGCCCTTTACCACCTAATATATATTCTGATCAATCACTGGCTCTGGGGGACATCTGCTCTAGGCTCTGGGGAAGTGATATGTTGTTGTTGCTTAGTCGCCAAGTAGTGTCTGACTCTTTGTGACCGCATGGACTGCAGCACACTAGGCTTCCCTGCCCTTCACTATCACCTAGAGCTTGCTCAAACTCAAGTCCATTGAGTCGGTGATGCCATCTAACCATCTCATCCTCTGTCACCCCTTCTCCTCTGCCCTCAATCTTTTGCAGCATCAGGGTCTTTTCCAGTGAGTTGACTCTTTGTATCAGATGGCAAAAGCATTAGAGCTTCAGTACTATGTTAGTAACATCAGAAGAGCAGAGTATTGCTCCCAGGCCTCTTCTGTACATGTCATACACTTTTTAGCACATGCGTGCCTATGCTCACATGCACACGCACACGCACACGCACGCACGCGTACACACACACACACACACACACACACACCATGCTCCTACCTACCTACCTCTCAGTCCTTCCCAGGCCCTCTGTCCTTGGGCCTTTGCTCGACTGTTTCCTCCTCCAGATACCCTCATCCAACCCTTAATTTTCCTCCCACTAATTAAATGTTACTCATTTCTCAGGGCCCATTGCAAATGTTGCTTTCTTCAAGATGTCTTTCCTGACCCTTTTCAAGGCACATTTCTCCCTGTTTGAGCCACTCAAGCACTATCTTTGGATTTGCCAAATGGGCCTTCTATCACAGTTATTTGTGTCCAATAACTGTCATTGGCCCCCTCCTAGAACTCCCACCAGAAAGGGATCCGTGGCTCACCCATCCTTGCATCTTTAGTGATGCTTGGCACAATGTCTTGAGCACAGAAGCTATTCACCTGGTGTGATACTGAATGAAAGTGAGAAGAAAACTGAGGAAGGGTAAAGATGAGACATAAACCTGAAATATTCTCTAATTTCTCCCTTAGAAAAGAGGATCCTTTTATTTTTAGGCTTTTTTTTTTTTCTTTTTTCATTGGAGGATAACTGCTTTACAATGTTGTGTTGGTTTCTGCCATACATCAACATGAATCAGCCGCACGTGTACACACGTCCCCTTCCTCGTGAACCTCCCTCCCGCCTCCCAGTCCATCCCACCCTTCTAAGTTGTCTCAGACCACAGGGTTCAGGCTCCCTGCATCATACAGCAAATCCCCACTGGCTACCCATTTAACATATGATAATGCATATGTTTCCATGCTGCTCTCTCAGTTCATCCCACTCTCTCCATCCCCCACTGGGTCCACAAGCCTCTTTTCTATGTCTGCGTCTCCATTGCTGCCCTGTAGATAGGTTCATCAGTACCATCCTATAGAAGGACCCTTTTTAAATACTTCCCATCTTCCAGGGCTCTTCCCAGCCTTGCTTTGAGTATGAAATCCAGCTGATCATTCTTACACTTTCCCTGTAGTTATTTGTGATCCTGGATAGAGGTGAGAATGCTCGTCTAGAGAAGTAAGAGTGGGCAAGAGGCTGGTGCTCGCCATGCAGAACAAGAAGTACCAGGAGGCTAGAATTTCAATAACTGGGACTGTTTGCTCATCTCGCACACATACTTGCATTGCGGCCTTGCAGGTCAAGCTCTACACCATGGCTTTATGCCTAGTCCAAAACAATTCCAGTTCATTTGTGACTTTTTCAGAGGGAGCTCCAGCAACAGACTCTAGTATCCTGTGGCTTTCTAGTCTCCTCTAAGCAATGGTATATAGACAGACCTAATTTTTTAACCCCAGTCTGGGCTCGACTCCACAGAGCAGCATCTCAGACATGTTAAGAAAGATGTTTTGATCCCTAAAATATTAAGGGGAAAGGCCTGAGAGATGTTCTGAACAAGTTTAATATTCCAATGAATGTTACAAGGTCTCCGGAATCCTTATGGCAGTGAAATGCCAGAAAGAAAATTCTGCATTGCAAGAATGTCTAACCACTTGCTATAATGATCCAGCCACGTATGAGGAATGCAAAATGGACTACCTCAAGGAAAGGGAAGAATTTAGAAAACTGGACTTACTACCAAGAAAAGGCTACAGAAGCTTCCCACAAGCATGCAGGCAAATATTCAAATGATTCTCAGGAGTTCCAATGTTCATGGAAATCATAATCACCTAAAATAATGGACCCAAGGAAATGTGTTTGCTTACCCTTAATTACGGAAATAATTTAATCCAAAATAAAGATTTAAAAAAAAAGTTGGCTTTGGAAAGAGTCTCTTTGTTCAGCTTTTTATCAGTGCCTGATTACCCTTGGGACATTTTAATTCTACTGAGTAACTTGTTATTTATGATATAACTTATTACTAAGTCTTGTCTGATCAAGATCCCATGGACTGGGCTCCATCAGGCTCCTCTGTCCATGGGATTCTCCAGGCAAGAATACTGGAGAGGGTGGCCATTCCCTCCTCCAGGGGATCTTCTGGACCCAGGGATGGAGCCCAGGTCTCCTGCATTGGCAGGCGAATTCTTTACCACTGAGCCAATATAGGAGCTCGGGTTACAACGCAGACAGATTCCCCCACCAGGCAGCCTCATCCAAGTCCTGTTGCTGTGGCTGCTCTTCCCACAAATACCACTGCCCATTGGGGGTCAGGGGCCAAGCCTCTGTACACAGAGGGCTAGTGCTCCCAAATGGCCTGACCCGCTGACCAGGAGGAGGTCAGTGTGAGGCTTTCAGCAGACTTTGGCCCCTGTCCAGGAGTGATGTGAGGTTAAGGAAAGGCTCACCCGTGGCTTCCCTGCTTCTATCCTGGACATTTCTGTGTAGTGTATTCCAACCCTACCACCCTTCTCTTCCTTCACCCCTACCCCACCATCCTGTGAGCTTTGCCAAACTTGGCTCCAGCCAACTAACTCTCTTCCAGTCCCCCTCTTTGTTAAAGTATAAATGCTAGGGTCATCGGGCTTCCCTTATAGCTCAGTAGATAAAGAATCCACCTGCAATGCAGGAGACCCCAGTTTAAGTCCTGGGTTGGGAAGAGCTGCTGGAGAAGAGATAGGCTACCCACGCCAGTGTTCTTGGCCTTCTCTTGTGGCTCAGCTGGTAAAGAATCTGCCTGCAATGCAGGAGACCTGGGTTCCATCCCTGGAATCGAACCCAGAGAAATGCTCTTAAGTTATACAAAGGGGAAAGGCTACCCACTCCATACTCTGGCCTAGAGAATTTCATGGACTATATAGTCCATGAGGTCACAGAAAGGGGGACACGACTGAGTGACTTTCACTTTTTCACTTTGATTATCATGTTCTAAGATTTAGCTTGGAAGCAGAGAATCGGATGGTATCTGTTTCTTCTTCTTCAGCTTCTCTAATTAGTGCAGATTTTGGTAGAACCACAACTTGTTAGTTTTCCCAGGGAAAAGGTCAACTAGAGGCTCAGGAGGCGAAGCTGGGAGACCCACATGACAGGGTCAATGCTCTCAGACTAGAGGAAGAATCTTTCTCCAACCAGGCATCCTCAGGGGCAGCTTCTAGATAAATCGAGGAGAAATCGTTTCCTTTTTAGTTAGTCCACAGGTGTGCCTCTCTGGCAACCCTGCACCCTCACCCCACAACACACATCTGGATCAGGACTGAATTTCCCAATCTCAATATGAGCCCCTCTTCTCATGCGCCCCCTGCCTTTGTTACCTGGCAACAAAAGCCTGTACAGTATCATGGACCTACTGTACAGCACAGTAGACTCTGCTGGAGATTCTGTGAGAATCTGAATGGGAAAAGAATTTAAAGAAGAACAGATACATGTACATGGATAACTGAATCACTTTGCTGTACACCTGAAACGAATTGCTGCTTTTGAACTGCGGTGCTGGAGAAGGCTCTTGAGCGTCCCTTGCACTGCAAGGAGATCCAACCAGTCCATTCTAAAGGAGATCAGTCCTGGGTGTTCGTTGGAAGGACTGATGTTGAAGCTGAAACTCCAATACTTTGGCCCCCTGATGCAAAGAGCTGACTCATTTGAAAAGACCCTGATGCTGGGAAAGATGGAGGGCAGGAGGAGAAGGGGATGACAGAGGATGAGATGGCTGGATGGCATCACCGACTCAATGGACACGGGTTTGGGTGGACTCCGGGAGCTGGTGATGGACCGGGAGGGCTGCTGTGCTGCGGTTCACGGGGTCACAGAGTCAGACATGACGGAGCGATTGAACTGAACTGATACCTGAAATTAACACAACACTGTTAATCAACTAAGTTCCAATATAAAATAAGACTTTTTAAAAAGCCTTTACAACAAACTCTGCCACTTTTTTACTATGAGTGAGAAAATGCCCAAACCCCCCATATCAGTGTGCTTTCACCTACAAAAAAAGGGGTGTTCCCCAAGTGATAGCGGCTGGAAGAGAAGCCAAGGGGCCCCAAGACCATGTCAAGTTGCTTCAGTTTCTCCAGGGGCCACCCTATACGATCCTCAGTTCTTCCAAAGTACCTTCAGTTCTTCTCCAATAATAAGAGCTGTTCACAAAAGTACCATCCCCACACATCACACCCCATGGCAGGGGACACACTGGCTGGTACGTCCATAAGTGTCAATGCCCAGAAGCTCCTCAGACACATTTGGGAATCCTTCCCTTCGTTGGGAGGAAGGATAATAGACCTCATCCCCATCTGATCCTCTACCCTGATGTTCTTTGGCAAATGAGCAAGTTGTTTAGTCACTAAGTCATATCCAACTCCTTTGAGAGCCCTTAGACTGTAGCCCGCCAGGCTCCTCTGTCCATGAGATTTCCTAGGCAAGAAAACTGGAGCGGGTTGCCATTTCCTTCTCCAGGGGATCTTCTCCACCCAGGGATTGAACCCACATTTCCTGTGTTGGCAGGCAGATTCTTTCCCACTGAACCACCTGGGAAGCCCAAATTAGCAAGTACAAAGGAAAAAAGACAAGGGCAGTAGTTAAGGGCAGGGTCTTGAAGCCAGGAAAGTCTGAGTTCAAACTACAGTGAGAACTCAGCAATGGCGGTCATTACCAGTAGTGAGTGAGGACTCGGCTCAGCCTTGTAATATGTGTGAGTGGCGCCCCCTGGAACTGCTCGGGTCAGTGCCTGCAAGGACATTTTATCGCATAGCTTTGCTGCTGCTGCTGCTAAGTCGCTTCAGTTACATCCGACTCTGTGTGACCCCACAGATGGCCCTCTCAGGCTCCGCCGTCCCAGGGATTCTCCAGGCAAGAACACTGGAGTGGGTTGCCATTTCCTTCTCCAATGCGTGAAAGTGAAAAATGAAAGTGAAGTCGCTCAGTTGTGTCTGACTCTTCACGACCCCATGGACTGCAGCCCACCAGGCTCCTCCATCCATGGGATTTTCCAGGCAAGAGTACTGGAGTGGGTCGCCATTGCCTACTCCGACCCATAGCTCTGGAGAACGTTAAATAGAATGGAGGATCCTTAATTTAAAAGTCCACATGAAGCAGAAAGTAGACAGCTAGTGGGCAATTCTCAGAAGCAGCAATTCCATTTCCAGTTTTGCCCACATATAAATTTGTTTCAGAGCAATTTTAGAGGTACAGAGGAAGTAATTCTCCTTTATGATTTTTTTTCTGTATCAAGGGAATATAATGACACATTCCAGAACTTAGTTTAAAAGGAGACTTGCATTTTAATTTTTATCTATTATTCATTTTTTAGTCACACTGCCGGGGCATGTGGAATATTAGTTCTGCAACCATGGATTGAACCCACACCCCCTGCAGTGGAAGCATGAAGTCTTAAACACTGGATCACCAGGGAAGTCCCAAAATTTGTGTTTTTAATCTAATAACTACTTCGTATATTTTCAATGAATACTGTAAAAAATAGAAAGGAGCTTTATTACTGTAAGTTCATGTCAGGAGACACTAACTAGAATTTCTGAATATGAAACAGGGTGTTAGGCATGAATAGAAGAGATGTTATGCAGATTAGATATAATTAGACATAATCGTTATCGTCAAGGAGCTTCTAGTGTCAAGAGCAGAGATTCTTAACTGAGGGTTATGGATGAAACTCGGAGGACCCATAAACCTTCTGAAATTGTGTATATAATTGTGTGTGTGGACAATTTCTGGTCAGAAGGCCCAAAGCTTTCTTTAGATTTTCAAAGGGAGCCACAAAAAAAATGTATGTTTAAAAAAATTAAAAGGTTAAGAACCACAGATGAAGACAAAAGAATCATTTAACTGCAGGAATGTTTCTATGGAATGCCGCAAAAATAGACTATTCACAGTCATCTAATTCTGGGTTTTGCCTACTGGTATAGATAAAAGACAAGCTTAATTTTTGGCTTGCTGAATATAAAGATAGCCTGAGTCTTTCATTCCTCTGTAAACATGTGATTTTTCAATACATTTGGATTTCTCAGAATTTGTTCACAAAACCTGTGCCAAGATCTACGGCCCCCTTGGTATTCCATTTGGGCTTCCCTGAGCCTCACAATAATTTATGCCACAGCCCACTGTGTTGAGCCCTCCTCCCTGGATGACTAACAGGAAGAGAACTTTGGCAGCAACACAGCCTTAATGAATGAAAAATGCAAACCTTGCAAATCCCTCTGCATTGAAATCCCCTGGAGTCTGGATGCAGACAGTTCCAAAAAGCCTGCCTTTCCAAAGATGCAATTTACCGCCCTTAGAGGTTTGCTGTGGGCCACCCAACGCACATAGGCCTGATTCAAACAGATTTTATCAGCCAAGCAGACATGCGGCTCTTTATGGTCAAATGGGGAAATCTGTTGACATGAGAAGTTTCATGATAAGTCACATATTATCACTACATACTTCAGTTTGATTTGCACAAGGTCAGCGACAGAACGGATCTCTGCCTCCACATAGCTCCACTGCATTCCTCTACCATATGTTGAAGAAGGAAGGAGACTTTTAGCTAGTTATACCCTTGTATGGAGTTTTCTTCATAAAAACAAATGTATATTGAGGAAGAAGCCACCACTGAATTCTCACGGGGAGTAGCCAGGAATTTCCTTCCTTTCATAGACTTGAGCTCAGTGAGGTGAAGACTCTGGGGAGATGCTGCAAAGAGAAAGGCTGCCTCTTTGTTAGCAAATGAAAAATAGGCTTTCCTGGGGTGTGGGGGTACTATTCACCCTAGAAATGGGATTTTTATTTCCCCATGCAGGATACAAATTATAGTGCAGGTACGGAACCCATTATCCAAAACCCTTGAGGCCAGATCTCTTTCAGGATTTGGAATCTTTTAGATTTTCTAAAAGTTAATAAGGAGGAATATACATAGACTAAATAAACAATAAGGTCCTACTGTATAGCACAGGGAACTATATTTAATATTCTGTGATAAACTATAATGGAAAAGAATATATGTTTGTATATATATGGATAACTGAATCACTTTCTTGTATAGCAGAAATTAATACAACACTGTAAATCAATTATACTTCAATAAAATAAAATTTTACAAAAGTTAATATGGAGCATATACTCTACACCACAGTGTGGGACAGCACCCCATAATCAAATAAATTCCAGTTTTTCCTTCTGCCACCATCAAAGTATTGATCATATCTCCCCTTGTGCTACCAAGATGGGTACAAGAACTATAAGAATATTATTCTTGTACAAGGACAAACAAGAGAGGAAAGAGAAGGAAACTGATTTCTCCTCATGTCTCCCTTTCTTACCATGGAGAAAAAGTCTTTCCTAAATGCCGCAAGAAGACTTTGTCCAAACACTACTACCCAGAACTGTGTCTGAGATGTCATCTAGTACAAATTCTTGGTAAAAATTCATTCCCTACACTTTGAAGGGATTATATCCTCCCTAAGTATGCTGCAGCCATAGCTGAACAGAAGTCAGGGTCCCTACTCAGGGAATATGTCAGGAATAGTAATGGAGACCCTCATGCTGGGAAAGATTGAAGGCAGGAGGAGAAGGGGACAACAGAGGATGAGATGGTTAGGTGGCATCACCGACATAATGGACGTGAGTCTGAGTGACTGGAAGTTGGTGATGGACAGGGAGGCCTGGTGTGCTGCAGTCTGGTGGGGTTGCAGAGAGTCAGACATGACTGAGCGACTGAACTGAACTGAATATTGTTAGTAGATATTGGATAATATTGGAGAATAATATTGATGACTAATATTAGTCTGACTAAGATCACTAATGGAGAATACCACCCAGATTCTATAAGATAAGCAAAGGCAGGGCCCTATTTCCTAGAAAAGGAACAGCAGAAACTGCCTAAATGGCATCTGATTAAAATAAGAACCATCTCTGACCCTAATCTATGTGCCTCCTCTAAGAAGCATCTGTGGACACTGAAATTTAGACCTGCTACTCAGGTAGACAAACTAATTTTTATTTATATAATATAACCAGTGGCAAATGGAGTCCTATCTTAGAACTTGATATTAAGGCATGGTGCTCTACTTGCAACAATATAAGGGAAGAGGATGATGGTGCAGGAAAAAGGGGAAAGAAAGTGGAAAATGAGGCAATAAAGAGACAAGCTATAGACCAGACTAGGTGATAGCAAACTATGGCCCTTGGGCCAAATCCAACCCATTACCTGTTCTTATAAATAAAGATTTACTGGTATACAGTCACGCCCCTTGGTTCACAACAGTAGAGTTGAGTGAGGGCAACAAAAACCATACAGCTTACAAAGCCTAAACATTTGCTTTTTCCTTCACAGAAAAAGTTTGATAATCCATGAGCTGGACCAATTCACCAAAGCCAGGTATAAGAGAACAAATATAAGAAGACGCTCTCCATTCTCAGATCAAGAACAAGTCCTGGAGGAACTAACAGGATTTCCAATAGATAAGGTCACACGGCAACTGGGAATCTAGGTTAAGTGTCCTAAACTAAGTCCCAGCATAGTCACAGATGCCATAGCATCTTGGAACTCACAGGGCCATGGTGATTAGGGAGAAGGAAATAGCCAGGGAAAAGCTGGGTCCCAGAGGTGACTGCAGGGCCAAAGGATTAAATAAATGACTTGGGGAGGAACTCACAATGAAAGCCAAGATAGATGCATGGTTCTTCCAAATGGGTTTATAAAGGAGGGAGGAGTGGGAAGCATATGTGTGTGTTGTGGGGGGCGGGAAGGGGGACATCAATTCAACTCTGAAGGCAATAACCCCATACTTAGGGTGAGAGCCCCATGGATGAGCAACTAAAACCAGGAAAATTAGTGGTCAGCGCAGATGTGCAGCACAGAGCCAGAGCTTGGATATTATGTTTGCAATCAACCTGCAAGAGAGCAGAACAGTAATCCTTTGCTGGTTACAGGAAAACCTGGGGCTGTTGAAATGATTCCTGCCTCAAGTTAGAACCATTCTGGGAAGTATCTGGGACTGAGTGAGCCACATGGGGAGAGCTCAGCCACTCAACTGAGAGTCACTGGGGGCAGCAGAGGCCGGGACTCTGGGAAGATGAGTAAACCTAACTACTTCCATTGGGGGCGGTGACTTGACACTATTGACCTAGAAATACCACCCTCTACTTAGACAGTGTTAAAGAAAAACCAATTATTTCTCAACTCTGTATTTTCAAGATTCCCTCCTATTTGTGTAAGTACAAATCCATCAGCTACATCTTTCTCCCCAACTCTGTACTTTAATGATGTTGTTGTAACACGATACAAGATGATATTTTAGGTTAATGTTTCCTGGTGGCAGCTGGAAAGGCACCTTAACATCAATATTAAAAAAGAAATACTTGGAAATTGCATTGTGAGATGGGCTTCCGGCAGACAGAGAATCCACCCTATGAGGTGAGGATTCTTACAGCTCCATCAAAGAGGGTGTTCCCTTCCGGCAGGCAGTGTCCTTGACTCTTCCTGTTCTTCTGCAGTCCAGATCTCATAGGAAAGCTGCCCTAATCCTTGGAGATTTAGGTAAACTTGGTTTGAACTCGCAGAGTTATAGCTTGTGTGAGTTCAGGGCCTCTGAAAGTTTTCCCGAGAATTCCTGGCCTTTTAACCTTCTGGTTCCTTGTCTTTGCTCCCGCATCTGTTTCTCCAATCTGAATTCCATCCTGTTATGGGTTGAATTATGTCTCCCAAAAAAGTGTTAAAGTTCTAACTTCCAATAACTCAGAATGTGACCTTGTTTGGATAGAGAGTCTCTGCAGAAGTAGTGAAGTTAAGGTGAAGCCATGAAGGTGGACATTAATCCAATATGACTGGTGTCCTTCTACAAAGGGGAAGTTTGGACACAGGAGTGGACCATCAGAGAGGGTTAATGAAGTGAAGAGATTCAAGGAAAAGAGGGTCATTCTCAAGACAAGGAATACCTAAGGTACCAGAAGCCAGGAGAGAGCCTTCTCCAGAGACTTCAGAGGGTGAAAAGCCCTGCTGACACTTTAATCTCCAACTCCTGGCCTCCATACCTGTGAGACAACGCGATTCTGCTGTTTTAAGCAGTCTAATTTGTGGTCCTGTTTTTCAAGAGCCCTAGGAAACCAACAGGGATCTTCCCCACCCAGGGATGGAATCCAGGCTTCTTGCGTTGCAGGCAGATTCTCTACTGTCTGAGCCACCAGGGAAGTCCAGGAAACTACTACACATGTCCTATAGGCCTGGACTCAGAACCCTGCCCCTTGCCTTGAGGCACCAGCAAATCTGCTCAGGCAGGCTTCTCCTGGATTTCCCGCTGAGGTTCCCCAGAACACTGCAGCCTGTCCCTCATACTCCTTCAGAGACACCTCACACTACAGGAAGCCTCCTGGGAACTAGAGGTTTGGGCCTCTGACCAGTCCTATCTGCCATCTCAAAAACTCCTAGAGGGACCTGGTGGTCCAGTGGTTAAGAAACTGCCTTGCAATACAGGGGATGTGGATTTGATCCCTCCTTAGGGAACTAAGATCCCACATGTCTCCGGGCAATTACACCCAAGAGCTGTAACTAGGGAGCCTGTGCGCTTCAACTACTGAGTCCATGTGCTCTAGAGTCCACACACCACAACTAGTGAAGACCACGCACAACCCCTTCCCCCCAAAACAAAAAAGGTCCTGGAGTTCTAGAAAAGAAAACCTCTCCCTTTCATTTCAGTATCATAAGGTTTACTCCTAGGGTTTAAGTTTCTGCTTAGATTTGCACCTACAGGCCTTTGTCACTCTCAAAACAAAAGAGCAGCAAGAAGATCTCAGTGTTCCAGTGAGGAGGTGGAGAGGGAAGAAAGTCCAGGGCCTTTCCTTTAACTCAGCCTTGGATTGACCAGATGGAGGGGCTGGTCCTCAGCTCTCTTTACAATAAACTCTCAGCATGATCAGGAGGGCATAAACCAAGTGGCTAATCGAAAGGGCCTACTTAATCTGTATGAAATACAATCACCAAACATGCCAGGCCACCTCTTAAGAAAAGTTGTCTTTTTTCCTCCTCTAAATAAAATGCACAGAGACAGGGAAAAACCATGCTATGATCTAGATTAATGATAAATATCAAAGCAAGATCTTTGACGGTAGCACACCCCTGGTTATAGAGATCAAAGCCTGAGCTCTAGGGATTTCCCTGGTGGTCTAGTGTTTTAGAATCCACCTTCCAATGCAGGAGACATGAGTTTAATCCTGGTTGGGGAACTGAGATCCCACATGCCACAGGGCACCTAGGCCCAAGCACCACAACCAGAGGAGCTTGTGTGCTGCAGTGAAGACCTAGTGCAGCCGAAATTTAAAAGAAGTAATACAATTTAAAATTGAAAAAAAAAAAAAAGAGCATGAGCTCTAGGAGCAGACAGAACTGGTTTTGAATCACAGCTCTACCACTTTTTGACTCTATAACCTTGGGCAAGTTCCACAGCCTCTGTTTCTTTATCTGTAAAATGAAAATAATAATAAAAATCACAGGATTATTATACATGAGCTAATCATGCCACATAATATGCAACAAAGGTACATATAGTCAAAGCTATAGCTTTTCCAGTAGTCATGCATGGATGTGAAAGTTGGACCCTAAAGAAAGCTGAGTGCCAAAGAATTGATGCTTTCAAACTATGGTGCTGGAGAAGACTCTTGAGAGTATCTTGGACTGCAAGGAGATCACACCAGTCAATCCTAAAAGAAATCAATCCTGAGTATTCATTGGAAGGACTGATGCTGAAGCTGAAGCTCCAATATTTTGGCCACCTGATTTGAAGAGCCCACTCACTGGAAAAAACCCTGATGCTGGGAAAGACTGAGGGCGAGAGAAGAAGGGGGCGACGGAGGATGAGATGGTTAGATGGCATCACTGAGGCATCAGTGGACATGAGTCTGACGAAACTCATGGAGACAGTGGAGGACAGGGAAGCCTGGCGTGCTGCTATTCATGGGGTCCCAAAGAGTTGGACACGACTGAGCAACTGAACAACGACAACCTGCCAAGGGTTTAGCAAAGTACCTGCCTAATCCTTCCAGACGTTGTCTCTTGCACAATTAAAAGGGCTATCTTGGGATTTCCCTGGTGGTCCAGTGGTTAAGACTTCATGCTTCCATATAGGGGGCACAAGTTCTATACCTGGTCAAGGAACTAAGATCCCATAGGACTCGAGGCCAAAAAAAAAAAAAAAAAAGGCCATCTCTCTAGGCTAAGTGGTTGGGGGCTTGGGGGAGGCCTCCTAGCTGTTGTTAGGAATTTTGTTTGGTTATTGATAACAGGGATTTGAAATAATGGTTTAAACAAAATAGAAGATATATTCTCTTTCTTTTTCTTGCTCCATCTCTCCCTTCCTCTCCCCTTTCCCCTCCCCATTCCCCCCTCTCTCCCTTTCAGAGAAACAGAGGGCAGCCCAGGGCAAGTATGGAGGCTCACAATCACCAGGGACTCGGGATCTTTACCCCTCTCCTCTTTGCTTGGGCCTCCTTATCACGTTGTTTCCTTCCTCGTGGTCACTTCATGAGAAAAGATGGAGCTCAGCCATTATCTGCGCATCACAGACAGCTGCCTGTCTCCTGGAAGGAATCTTCTCAGAGTCTTAGTTAACAATTTCTGTTCACATTTCATTAGCTGAACCATCGGTCACATGGTCACACCCAGGTGCCAAATGGGCTAGGAAAGGTAGGCTTTTAGCCAGGCACTTTGCCTTTCCAAATAAAATTGGACTTCTCTTACTGAGGAGGAAGAGGGGAATGGATTTCTACAAGCTGCTCTGGTCTCTGGAACAGGAGCCCTTGTTCCCTAATTTAATCTTCGCACAGGCTTGAAGCTGGAAAGGACCTAGGGCTCAGAGAAAAAGAACAATCACTCAGAGGGGCCAAGAGATGTCAGATCTTAGTTCCCCAACCAGGGAGCAAACCTGTGCCTCATGCAGTGATAGGGTGGAGTCCTAACCAGTGGGCCGCCTGGGAAGGCCCCTACTGTTCCTCATATTAAAACTGTTCTTCTTACCTGGGATTCAAAGCTCTTCAGAATCTTTCCAGACTTCCTTATCAATGATCCCTATCCTCATCTTCCTGCATCTGGGCCTTGAGGATAATTATTCTCTCCACCTAGAATGTAGGATTCTAATCTCTTATCTGCCCACAACGTAGGATTCTGATCTCTTATCTGCCCACAATGTAACCATCCATCAAAGCCCAGCTTAGATTCTACCTCCTCCATGGAGCCTACGCCCACTCTATGTAAAATGTTAGATGCTCAGTTGTATCTGACTCTGTAACCCCATGGACTATAGCACGCCAGGCTTCTCTGCCCATGGAATTCTCCAAGCAAGAAAATACTGGAGTGGGTAGCCAGTCCCTTCTCAAGGGGATCTTCCCAACCCAGGGATAGAACCCAGCTCCCTCACACTGCAGGCAGATTCTTTACCATCTGAGCCACAAGCAGAGTCCAAACCTACTCTATCAGTTCAGTTCAGTGGCTCAGTCGTGTCCGACTCTTTGCGACCCCATGAATCGCAGCACGCCAGGCCTCCCTGTCCATCACCATCTCCCGGAGTTCACTCACACTCACGTCCATCGAGTCAGTGATGCCATCCAGCCATCTCATCCTCAGTCGTCCCCTTCTCCTCCTGCCCCTAATCCCTCCCAGCATCAGAGTCTTTTCCAATGAGTCAACTCTTGGCTCAGAGGTTAAAGCGTCTGCCTGCAATGCGGGAGACGCGGGTTCGATTCCTGGGTTGGGAAGATCCCCTGGAGAAGGAAATGGCAACCCAGTCCAGTATTCTTGCCTGGAGAACCCCATGGACGGAGGAGTCTGGTGGGCCACAGTCCACGGGGTCTCAAAGAGTCGGACACGGCTGAGCGACTTCACTTCACTTCACTTCACTTCAACTCTTCGCATGAGGTGGCCAAAGTACTGGAGTTTCAGCTATAGCATCATTCCTTCCAAAGAAATCCCAGGGCTGATCTTCAGAATGGATTGGTTGGATCTTTCTCCCTGTCTCTGAACACTTCTTAGAACACGAAAAGTTTGTCCTGGTCTTTCTGCATTTGGTCTTTATGTCCTTCCTATCTTACAGTGTAGTTTTCAAACCTCAACTACTATTTTATCTCTGTGTTTTCCTACTTCTTTCATCGCCCTCACCTCGTTTAAGCACATAGTCAGACCTGGCCACAGGAAAGGAAGCAGGAACAAAAGAAATCTCTGGTTTTGTGTCCCACTGATGATATTTCCAGAGTGATTTTTAAAATGAGATCAAAGTAAGGAAAGACTAACAGAGGATCCCCCGGGGCTGGGTGGGGAGAGGAGGAGGAAGAAGCAGTACTCAGCCAAAAGACATCAGGCATCCAGAGTGTTTCTCCACCTGTTTTCAGGCAGAGGCCTGGGGAGGGAGCGAGACCTCTGAGAGGTGTGGGGTCTGGAAGCCACAGGCATTTGTGGTACGCTCACTGCACAGGGCTCCAGGGAGACGTAAGCCCCCAGAGAAGCTCTCTGAAGATGGGTCTGAGTGGATAAGGACCAGAACATCACAAACACTTTTAATCCTAGGTTGGCAAGAAGGAAGCTGAACAATTCCTGGGCTTTCCAGGCACAGCATGGGAGTATCCAAGAGATTTACAGGACCTAAAGGAACCAGGCAGACCTTTAGAAATGAAGGACATCTTAGTGGCCATCTCTATGCAAAAGCAACGAGCATGGTGGATATACCACATGGACACATCACTCAAGGAGCAGATGGACCTCTCCCAACACTTGGCCACTATTTATACCCTTTAAATCTTAGATGACTTGGAGATTAACTCTACTGGACTCTAAGCTTCTGGATGGCAGAAATATCAAAAGCTTCATAATGACTAAACTGTATTTCCTACAAATTTGAGTTGGAATCTCCATTTCCTCTAAACCAATCCATTGATACCCTGAAGCCTGGGTACACTTACTACACAAAGGCTACTACAAAGTGTAGCCTTACTACACTTTGGACTTGGAGGAAAAACAAAAACTACCTTATCCCACAGTAGGCAGTGGCCTGCTGCAGGGCTGGGGGCACTGAGTGTAGCAGTGCCTGCATGGGACCTTTTGAAGGAGGTCGCCATTATCTTCACTACCTCCACCATAGTTTGGCCCCAGGTAAACAACAGGGAGGGAACAGAGCCCCACCCATCAACAGAAAATTGAATTAAAGATTTACTGAGCGTGGCCCCGCCCATCAGAACAAGACCCAGTTTCCCCTTCAGCCAGTCTCTCCCATCAGGAAGCTTCCATAAGCCTTTTAGCCTTCTCTATCATAGGGAAGACAGACTGAAAACCACAGTCACAGAAAACTGACCAATCTGATCACATGGACCACAGCCTTGTCTAACTCAATGAAACTATGAGCCATGCCCTGTAGGGCCACCCAAGACGGATGGGTCATGGTGGAGAATTCTGACAAAACATGGTGCACAGGAGAAGGGAATGGCCAACCACTTCAGTATTCTTGCCTTGAGAACCCCATGAACAGCATGAAAAGACAAAAAGATAGGACACTGAAAGATGAACTCCCCAGGTCAGTTGGTGCCCACTATGCTACCGGAGATCAGAGGAGATACAACTCCAGAAAGAATGAAGAGATGGAACCAAAGCAAAAACAACACCTAGTTGTGGATGTGCCTGGTGATGGAAGTAAAGTCTGATGCTGTAAAGAGCAATATTGCACAGGAACCTAGAATATTAGGTCCATGAATCAAGGCAAATTGAAAGTGGTCAAACCAGAGATGGCAAGAGTGAATATCAACATTTTAGGAATCAGTCAACTAAAATGGACTGGAATGTGTGGATTTAGCACTGCTGCTGCTGCTAAGTCACTTCAGTCGTGCCCGACCCTGTGCCACCCCATAGACGGCAGCCCACCAGGCTACCCCGTCCCTGGGATTCTCTAGGCAAGAACACTGGAGTGGGTTGCCATTTCCTTCTCCAGTGCATGAAAGTGAAGTGAAAGTGCAGTCGCTCAGTCATCTCCTACTCTTAGCAACCCCATGGACTGCAGCCCACCAGGCTCCCCTGTCCATGGGATTTTCCAGGCAAGATTACTGGAGTGGGGTGCCATTGCCTTCTCCAGGATTTAACACAGATGACCATTATTTCTAATACTGTGGACAAGAATCCCTTAGAAGAAATTAAGTAGCCATCATAGTTAAAAAAATGAGTTCAAAATGCAATACTTGGATGCAGTCTCAAAAAGGACAGAATGATCTCTGTTTGTTTCCAAAGCAAACCATTTAATATCACAGTAATCCAAATCTATGCCGCAACCAGTAATGATGAAGGAGCTGAACTTGAACGGTTCTATGAAGACCTACAAGACCTTTTAGAACTAACACCCAAAAAAGATGTCCTTTTACATGAACCGTGACCTTCCTGATGTTCAAGCTGGTTTTAGAAAAGGCAGAGGAACCAGAGATCAAATTGCCAACATCCACTGGATCATCGAAAAAGCAAGAGAGTTCCAGAAAAACATCTACTTCTGCTTTATTGACTATGCCAAAGCCTTTGACTGTGGATCACAATAAACTGTGGAAAATTCTGAAAGAGATGGGAATACCAGACCACCTAACCTGCCTCTTGAGAAATCTGTATGCAGGTCAGGAAGCAACAGTTAGAACTGGACATGGAACAACAGACTTGTTCCAAATAGGAAAAGGTGTACGTCAAGGCTGTATATTGTCACCCTGCTTATTTAATGTATATGCAGGGTACATCATGAGAAATGCTGGACTGGAAGAAACAAAAGCTGGAATCAAGATTTCCGGGAGAAATATCAATAACCTCAGATATGCAGATGACAACACCCTTATGGCAGAAAGTGAAGAGGAGCTAAAAAGCCTCTTGATGAAAGTGAAAGAGGAGAGTGAAAAAGTTGGCTTAAAGCTCAACATTCAGAAAACGAAGATCATGGCATCCGGTCCCATCACTTCATGGGAAATAGATGGGGAAACAGTGGAAACAGTGTCAGACTTTATTTTTTGGGCTTCAAAATCACCACAGATGGTGAATGCAGCCATGAAGTTAAAAGACACTTACTCCTTGGAAGAAAAGTTACGACCAACCTAGATAGTATATTCAAAAGCAGGGACATTACTTTGCCGACTAAGGTCCATCTAGTCAAGGCTATGGTTTTTCCTGTGGTCATGTATGGATGTGAGAGTTGGACTGTGAAGAAGGCTGAGCATCGAAGAATTGATGCTTTTGAACTGTGGTGTTGGAGAAGACCCTTGAGAGTCCCTTGGACTGCAAGGAGATCCACCCAGTCCATTCTGAAGGAGATCAACCCTGGGATTTCTTTGGAAGGAATGATGCTGAAGCTGAAACTCCAGTACTTTGGCCACCTCATGCGAAGAGTTGACTCATTGGAAAAGACTCTGATGCTGGGAGGGATTGGGGCAGGAGGAGAAAGGGACGACTGAGGATGAGATGGCTGGATGGCATCACGGACTCGATGGACATGAGTCTGAGTGAACTCCGGGCGATGGTGATGGACAGGGAGGCCTGGCATGCTGCGATTCATGGGGTTGCAAAGAGTCGGACACAACTGAGTGACTGAACTGAACTGAACTGAACTTTCATTCTAGGGGACTGGAATGCAAAAGTAGGAAGTCAAGAAACACCTGGAGTAACAGGCAAATTTGGCCTTGGAATGAGGAATGAAGCAGGGCAAAGACTAATAGAGTTTTGCCAAGAAAATGCACTGGTCATAGCAAACACCCTCTTCCAACAACACAAGAGAAGGCTCTACACATGGACATCACCAGATGGTCAACACCGAAATCAGATTGATTATATTCTTTGCAGCCAAAGATGGAGAAGCTCTATACAGTCAGCAAAAACAAGACCAGGAGCTGACTGTGGCTCAGATCATGAACTCCTTATTGCCAAATTCAGACTTAAATTGAAGAAAGTAGGGAAAACCACTAGACCATTCAGGTGTGACCTAAATAAAATCCCTTATGATTATACAGTGGAAGTGAGAAATAGATTTAAGGGCCTAGATCTGATAGAGTGCCTGATGAACTATGGGATGAGGTTCATGACATTGTATAGGAGACAGGGATCGAGATCATCCCCATGGAAAGAAATGCAAAAAAGCAAAATGGGTGTCTGGGGAGGCCTTACAAATAGCTGTGAAGAGAAGAGAGGCGAAAAGCAAAGGAGAAAAGGAAAGATATAAGCATCTGAATGCAGAGTTCCAAGAATAGCAAAAAGAGAAAAAAAAGCCTTCTTCAGCTATCAATGCAAAGAAATAGAGGAAAGCAAAAGAATGGGAAAGACTAGAGATCTCTTCAAGAAAATTAGAGATACCAAGGGAACGTTTCATTCAAAGATGGGTTCCATAAAAGACAGAAATGGTATGGACCTAACAGAAGCAGAAGATATTAAGAAGAGGTGGCAAGAATACACAGAAGAACTGTACAAAAAAGATCTTCACAACCCAGATAATCATGATGGTGTGATCACTCATCTAGAGCCAGACATCCTGGAATGTGAAGTCAAGTGGGCCTTCGAAAGCATCACTACGAACAAAGCTAGTGGAGGTGATGGAATTCCAGTTGAGCTATTTCAAATCCTGAAAGATGATGCTGTGAAAGTGCTGCACTCAATATGCCAGCAAATTTGGACAACTCAGCAGTGGCCACAGGACTGGAAAAGGTCCGTTTTCATTCCAATCCCAAAGAAAAACAATGCCAAAGAATGCTCAAACTACTGCACAGTTGCACTCAGCTCACATGCTAGTAAAGTAATGCTCAAAATTCTCCAAGCCAGTGCTGTCAAAAAATCTACAAATAATAAATGTTGGAGAGGGTGCGGAGAAAAAGGAAAACCTCTTACTCTGTTGGTGGGAATGCAAACTAGTACAGCCACTATAGAGAACAATGTGGAAATTCCTTTAAAAACTGGAAATAGAACTGCCATACGACTCAATAATCCCACTGCTGGATATACATACATACCAAGAAAATCAGAATTGAAAGAGACATGTGTACCCCATTATTCATCGCAGCACTGTTTACAATAGCCAGGACATGGAAACAACCTAGATGTCCATCGGCAGATGAATGGATAAGAAAGCTGTGGTATATATACACAATAGAATATTACTCAGCTATAAAAAGAATGCATTTGAATCAGTTCTAATGAGGTGGATGAAACTGGAGCCTATTATGCAGAGCAAAGGAAGTCAGAAAGAAAAACACCAATACAGTATATTAATGCATATATATGGAATTTAGAAATATGGTAATGATGACCCTGTATGCGAGACAGCAAAAGAGACACAGATGTATAGAACAGTGTTTTGGACTCTGTGGGAGAGGGAGAGGGTGGGATGATTTGAGAGAACAGCATTGAAACATGTATATTATCACATGTGAAATAGATCACCAGTCCAGGTTCCATGCATGAGACAGGGTGCTCAGGGCTGGTACACTGGGATGACACTGAGGGATGGGATGGGGAGGAAGGTGGGAGGCGGGTTCAGGATGGGGAACACATGTACACCCATGGCTGATTCATGTCAATGTATGGCAAAAACCACCACAATATTGTAAAGTAATTCAGTTCAGTTCAGTCGCTCAGTCGTGTCCGACTCTTTGCGACCCCATGAATTGCAGCACGCCAGGCCTCCCTGTCCATCACCAACTCCCGGAGTTCACTCACACTCACATCCATCGAGTCAGTGATGCCATCCAGCCATCTCATCCTCTGTCGTCCCCTTTTCCTCCTGCCCCCAATCCCTCCCAGCATCAGAGTCTTTTCCAATGAGTCAACTCTTCGCATGAGGTGGCCACAGTACTGGAGTTTCAGCTTTAGCATCATTCCTTCCAAAGAACACCCAGGGCTGATCTCCTTTAGAATGGACTGGTTGGATCTCCTTGCTGTCCAAGGGACTCTCAAGAGTCTTCTCTAACACCACAGTTCAAAGTAATTAGCCTCCAATTAAAATAAATTCAAGAAAAGAAAAATAAATTCTCCACGCCAGGCTTCAACAGTGTGTGAACTGTGAAATTCCAGATGTTCAAACTGGCCTTAGAAAAGGCAGAGGAATCAGAGATCAAATTGCTAGCATCCACTGGATCACTGAAAAAGCAAGAGATTTCTAGAAAAACATCTACTTCTGCTTTATTGGCTATGCCAAAGCCTTTGACTGTGTGGATCACAACAAACTGTGGAAAATTCTTCAAGAGATGGGAATACCACACCACCTGACCTGCTTCCTGAGAAATCTGTATGCAGATCAGGAAGCAACAGTTAGAACTGGATATGGAACAACAGACTGGTTATTTAACTTATATGCAGAGTACATCATGAGAAATGCTGGGCTGGAGGAAGCACAAGCTGGAATTAAGATTGTCCAGAGAAGTATCAATAACCTCAGATATGCAGATGACACCACCCTTATGGCGGAAAGCAAAGAATGGACTAAAGAGCCTCTTGATGAAAGTGAAAGAGGAGAGTGAAAAAGTTGGCTTAAAACTCAACATTCAGAAAATTAAGATCATGGCATCCAGTCCCATCACTTCATGGTAGATAGATGGGGATACAAGCTTTATTTTTGGGGGCTCCAAGATCACTGCAGATGGTGACTGCAGCTATGAAAATAAAAGACGCTTACTCCTTGGATGAAAAGTTATGACCATCTTAGACAGCATATTAAAAAGCAGAGACATTACTTTGACAACAAAGTTCCATCTAGTCAAAGCTATGGTTTTTCTAGTAATCATGTACAGATGTGAAAGTTGGACTATAAGGAGAGCTGAGTGCTGAAGAATTGACACTTTTGAACTGTGGTGTTGGAGAAGACTCTTGAGAGTCCCTTGGACTGCAAGGAGATCCAACCAGTCCATCCTAAAGGAAATCAGTCCTGAATATTCATTGGAAAGACTGATGCTGAAGCTGAAACTCCAATACTTTGGCCACATGATGGGAAGAACTGACTCATTTGAAAAGACCCTGATGCTGGGAAAGATTGAAGGCAGGAGGAGAAGGGGGCGACAGAGGATGAGATGGTTGGATGGAATCACTGACTCAATGGACATGAGTCTGAGCAAACTCCAGGAGTTGGTGATGGACAGGGAGGCCTGGCGTACTGCAGCCCATGGGGTCGCAAAGAGTTGGACAACAACTGAGCGACTGAACTGAACTATCCCACTGCAGAGAGAGAAAACTATGTCAGCATTGTAAAGGCCCCCTGGTTTCTCTAAGGAACAGGGGCTGCTGAATGGGTGTCCAGTGGCCACATCTCACCTTATCACAGTAGGGCATGCAGTTCTTTGCAGTGACGACCATCTCAACCAGGCCTCAGAGCATCTACTTCTGCACCAGAGAAAGTGGACTAAGGGTCTTCACTGAATGTTCTCTATCTTTTTATACTGTTGTTAATGTATGAGTTTCTATCAATTTGCTGATTTTTTTTAAGTATCTAAAAATGAAAGTGTTGGTCACTCAGTCATGTCCAACTCTTACCCCATGGACTATAGCCTGCCAGGCTCCTCTGTCCATGGAATTCTCTGGGAAAGAATACTGGCGTGGGTTGCTAATCCCTTCTCCAGGGATCTACCTGATCCAGGGATCGAACCCAGGTCTTCTGCATTGCAGGCGGGCTCTTTACTGCCTGAGCCACCAGGGGAGCTAAGGGCAGGATAAAAGAAAGGGAATAAAGAAGTTTCTTTGCTGCAATACAAATGTGTGTGTCCTCAGTCACTTTAGTCATGTCTTACCAGTCATGTCTTTGTGACATTATGGACTGTAGCCTGCCAGACTCCTCTGTCCTCTTGCCTGGGATCGTCCAGGCAAGAATACTAAGTGGGTTGCCATTCCCTTCTCCAGGGGACCTTCTTGACCCAGGAATCAAACATGCACCTCTTGCACTTTAGGTGGAGACATGCTAAACATTCTCTTTACCCTCTGAGCAATCTGGGAAGTCAGAATAATACATTAGTGCTTACATTTAAATGACATTAGGAAAAAATGTGTAAAAGAAACTCTGTGAAAGTATGCATGGGTTATAATAGTTTCATTCTCCAGTACAAAACTGCATGTATTTTTGCAATAATTGTATGAAAATTCTTAAGGTATGAAATAAGAGGAAAAAAACATTGGCTAAAAAGCAGCACCAGTTTTGCAAATTGCCAAGTTGTATACAGATTTTAAACATTTTAACTTCATTTTTATTGATTTAAAATGGCCCACAATTATAATAATATAGTAACAATGGTTTTTATTTCAGCCTTTGCTCATTGCCAACTTCAATTTTTTGTCATGCAACTAACAATTTGAAGATCATTAATCCATTACCCAGGAATTTAAAGATGTAAATGTTTCCAGATAAATACATCATCGTTTATCATTGAGAAAATCTCTGGAGCTAACATTCTCATAGAAAATGAAAGAAAGCCCACAATAAAACATATGGCTAAATTATCAGCTATAACTTGTACAAAAATAATTTTGACAATGAACACAGATAGACGTTGGGCTTCTCTGGTGGCTCAGAAGATAAAGAATCTGCCTGCAATGCAGGAGACGTGGGTTCAATCCCTGGGTTGGGAAGATCCCCTGGAGAAGGGAATGGCAACCCACTCCAGTATTCTTGCCTGGAGAATTTCATGGACAGAGGAGCCTGGCTGGCTATAGTCTACGGAGTCAAAAAAGCGTTGGACACAACTGAGCAACTAACATTCTCATAGCTATGCACTGGGTTTCAGAAATCACACTTTTTAAACCAGGGAGTTTGGAAGTCTGAAGTGAAGGAGCTGACAAGCATCTCCATGGCAGCAAAACACTGTTGGGGTCTTCTGTGCACCCCCTTACCAGGCTTGTACTTTGGATTCTAGTTGCTACTTAGATTTGGCATCTCCTTTTCTTTCACGCTTCCAGAGCTTGGCTCTTTGTAGATTTAGAGGTCCAGCAATATCCTAGTCTTTACTGGCTCTGTCTTTGGTGCTATCTGGATCAGCATTTTTATTTTATTATTTATTTTAAAAATATTTAATTGGTTGCACCTGGGCTTAGTTGCAGTACGTGGGATCTCGTTTCCTGACCAGAGATTGAACCTGGGTCCCCTGCATTGGGAGTGCAGAGTCTTAGCCACTGAACCACCAGGTAAGTCCCTCAGTATTTCTACCCAGCAGTTTGGAGGAAGGTGGAGGTGAGGGAGAGGGTTTCTCCAAGATAACGAGGTCAGTGAGGACAACCAGGCAGCAAAGGTCATTCATTCATGCAGACAAGAGCAGTTCTAGGCTGAGTACTCTGTAAAGAAAACGAGATTCTCCGAACTTCCCTCCTGTTTTACTGAAATTTCCATCTGTAGTTGCCCCAAGTTCCAGTTATTCCATTTGGTTTGTGATTCAGTTTTGTCCCTGGCTACAAATTTCTAACATTCCCATCTTAGTACCTTTTACAAGAATATGTGTTGCTGACTCAGCTGTCTGACCACAGTCCAGCTTTCTAGAAACTGGGCAACATATGATATCCAGTTGAGGCTCCAGTCGCTGGCTATGCTCCCCAGACTGAGCTGCAGACAGGCCTAATCATGCCAGAGAACAACAGAGCAATGTTTTCAAGTCTGTGGATGACACAAAGCCAGGAGGGATGGCGAATGTGATGGAGACTTTAAAAAGCTCTCGAGAGGTTGGAAGCCTGACTCGAGAGCAACAGAATGAGATTTAACAGCCATGAGTTTGAATTCCTAATACCATCTCATTAATATAGATGATGGAAAAAATGGCTTGACTATTTTAAGTGAAAATACCGGGGTGTTTTTGTTGATCTTAAAAGTTCAGTGTGACGTGACTTAGCTGCTCTAAAAGCTAATCTTCTTGTGGGCTGCATTAATAGGATTGGGTCCAAATCACGCCAGGCAATAATCTCCGTACACTCAGCTTCAACTGGTCAGGCAACAGCTGACTACTCTTGTTGTGACCTCCATTCTACAAGGGGGTCATTACCAACCACAGATAAGTCTAGGAAAGCAGACCAGGATGGGGAGATCTGGGCTATCCACTGCAGTGTTCTACCAACTGTTTAGCCTGAGCAGTGGCTCTCTATCTGTGAAAACTTTTTAAAATTTATTTATTTATTTGGCTACACCACGTCTTAGTTGTGGCACGTGGGATCTTGTTCTCTGACCAAGGATTGAACCCGCCCCCCACCCCCACCCCGCATTGGGAGCTCAGAGTCCTAGCCACTGGACCACCAGTTTTAGGGAAGTCCCTAAAACTCTTTTGGTTCATCAGAAAACTCAGCTGGCTTAGGCAAGAGGAGGGTCATAAATCCTAATGATATAGACAGGGCTGCCATTCAGCTGAGATACACAGGTACCGTTCTGCCAGTTGTTTATCTCTGGCATCTGCTCTGATGCATTGGTTCCCATAGCATACTGGCTTTAAATATTTTGAATATCACCCCTGGAAACAGAAGAGCCTCAGAGAATCCAGGGCTAGGAATACAGCTGAGCTTTAGGAATGGCTAAGGCCAGGAAATGAAATGTCACTGGAAGGCTTGGCAGTACTGGCTCTATGCTGCTCTGTCTGTTTCATTCTTCTCTGTATGAGACAATTTTCTCCAATCTCTCTAGTCTGCTTGTCAGAAACTGGCTTTGTCTCCATCCCAGCTCCATGTTCCCAACAGAACTTGGCTTAGCATGGAATGCCTACCATCCCTATCAACTGTGGCCAAGTGCATGGAGTATCAACACATCAGACAAACATGGCTGCTAGAAACCCATGCCTACGGGAAATCCCCAGTGGTCCAGTGGTTAGGACGCCGCACTTTCAGTGCCAACCCAAGTTTGATCCCTGGTCAGGAAACTGAGATTCCCCCAAGCCATGTGGAACAGGCAATAAATAAATAAATAAACCATCCTTTATGGACTGAGATGGGGGTAATTAAGGAGGTCATTCTGTGGCAGGCAAATACTCAAAACGTTTTGTATCACTTTTTAACTTACTTTGATGTGAAAGCCCTTTTGAAAAGTTGGAGAAACATATTTTCCTCTACACAAACACACACACACAACTTTGTTTATGCTTTCAAGAGATTTCTCGAACCTTGGAATACATTGATGAACCCCAAAATAAGATACCCTGGCCTGGAAATGAAATATTTAGGGAAAAATACATGAATGTCTTCCTTCAAATTGCTGGAGAATTGTTGGAGGAGGGAAATTATGTAAACCCGCCTGCCAATATAGGAGATTTAAGAGATGCTTCGATCCCTGGGTGGGGAAGATCCCCTGGAGGAGGGCATGGCAGTCCTCTCCAGTATTCTTGCCGAGAGTCCCATGGTCAGAGGAGCCTTGCAGGCTACAGGTTGCAAACAGCACTGAAGCAACTCAGCAAGAGTACACAGTGGAGAGCTTAGAATGCCGTATAAACATGAAAATGTGCTTTCCTTTGGAGGTGGTATACTGGGTGATTCTTTTCGGTGTGTTTCTCAATTATCCTGCCAGGAATATAATATGTTTAGTTTTTCTTTTTTTCTTTTTTTTGATCTTTCAGCTGTGCCATAAAGCATGTGGGATCTTTGTTTCCTGATCAGGGATCGAACTTATGCCCCGTGCCTTGGTAGCAAGGAGTCTTAACCACTGAACCACCAGGGAAGTCTCTATATGGTTAGTTTTATAACCAGATAAAGCATTTTTTTAAAAAAGAAACAGAATCAAAATTTCAAATGCTTCAGACAGAGTTGAGAATAGTGGGTAAAACTGATAAGAACACAGATTTTAACCCAGTGGTACTGGTTGCCTTAAAAGTAATCACAATGTCCCTGAATCTAGCCTTTCCCCTCTTATAATCTGTTCTCAAAACAGAAGCCAGAGTATGTCTTTAACTTGTGTTAAAACATAAGTCAGAGTATGTCTGTCTGCTCAGCATCCAGCGACAGTTCCCCCGCCAGTTCAAAGAGTCAGAATCTTTGAGTCTGCCTACAGGCCCCATGTGATCTGGCCCCTGTAATGTCCCCACCTCATCTCTTACAACTGTCCCTCCAGCTCATTCTGATTCCTTTGCTCCTCAGATTTCATCATCCCCTGAAGTGTCTGCAAATGATGTGTTCCCAGGTCCACAGTTTTAAACTGCACACCCCTTCACCACTCTCACTGTCCATGGCCCTTACCCTACCCACTTTACTTCTTCCTTAAAAAAATTAATTTTTTACTAAAGCACGCCTTCCAGGTGGCTCACTGGTAAAGAATCCACCTGCCAATGCAGGAGATGAGGGTTTGATCCCTAGGTCAGGAAGACCCCTTGAAGAAGGAAATGGCAACCCACTTCTCCAGTATTCTTGCCTGGAGAATCTCACGGACAGAGAAGTATAGTCCATGGGGTCACAGTCAGACCTGACTTAGCAACTAAACCCCTAGCACCTCAGTTGACTTACAAAGAAATGGTTTCAGGTATACAGCAAAGTGATTCAGTATATATCTCTATAGATATATAAACACAGAGATATATACAGACATGCCTCTTTTTCAGATTCTCTCCCATTATAGGTTATTACAAGATATTGAAGATGTGATATCTATGTACAATGGACTTGTGTGTGCGTTCATAGTTGCTTCAATCATGTCTGACTCTGCAACCCTGTGGACCACAGCCCACCAGGCTCAGTCCATGGGATTCTGGAGTGGGTTGCCATATGCCCTTCTCCAGGGGATCTTCCCGACCCAGGGGGCGAACCAGGGTCTCCTGTGCCTCCTGCATTGCAGGCGGATTCTTTACCGATGAGCCTCCAAGGAGGCCCCACGATGGACCTACTCACTTTCTTTTTCTCATAGGAGTCATCACCTTCTAAAATATCATGTAAAATGTTTACCTTCTTTTGCTCCTCATTTGAGTGTAAGCTCCTTGAAGACAGAGGATTTTGGTGTTTATTAATTCTTTTGTTGGTTTGCTTAATGCCAAGCACCCAGAACAGTGCCTGGCCAGTGGTGGATACTCAATAGACACCTGTTGGAGGAAGGCAGGGAAGGAGGAGTGAAAAAGGACTTGCAGTGGTCAAGAAGAAACAGAGTGGGTTTCTCGGGAGGAATTCCTGATATGGAGGAGAAGCTTGGACAACTTGGAAGTTTCACTACAAATGTGAGATTCTATACGATCCGACTCTTCCCTTCTGCCACCACAAACCAGATTTTTACTGAGATTACTTGCCACGTGTCTTAGGCAGGAATCCTCTGGATACAAGGAAGATAAACCACTCAGGTTATAATATGTATTAATAGAAAAAAGGAAAGTTTTCATTTAACACATAAAATCTAATGAATTCCAAGGGCAAGAACTCCAGGGTGGCCCTGGAGAAGCTGAAACCAGAATTCTCTCTCCCTTTCTGGTACTTCTGAGGGAGATTTAATCTCTCCCTCAATAGATATCTCATTTCTCCTCCCTGGAGAGCGGCTAGACCTCCCAGCTTCAGGAACCTTTAACTAATTAAAGTCTCAGCTCCAATCCAAATTCTTCAAGAGTGAATCTGATTGGCTTATCGATTGTTTTCCCATACATCAAGAGGTACCATCAGCTGTCATCCCAGGCAAGAGCATCAGAGAGTGCAACCACAACCAAAGAATCTACCCTGGTGGGCTTGGGAAGGGAGGCAGTTCTCAGAGAAGAAGCGCAAGAGCTGAACAGGCAAATTGGCCAGCACTCCAAGGCACCACCCCACTGGAATCTAACTGCACTAACATTCTCAACAATCTAATTTCATTTCCCCAGCAATTTCCTGTCTGGAAGAGGTTGCTGATTTCTTTGAAGCTAAAATTGGCACATCCTTCACTTATAAAAATAATAAACAGCTTTCTGAGAAACTTCTGAGGACATTTTTCTACCACCTGGAAAAGCACAATGAGAGGACTCATCCCTAGAATAAGAGTGGCAGAGACTTTACCCTGAAAGAGAGCTGCAACCTGTCACAAAGTTCTGCAGCGTGAACACAGATGTATCTATAACTGCTTTTCATAAGCTTTTTCTAAAAAAAAAAATGAAGGCAATAACACAAATACAGAAATATGCACAAATCACAAGTGTTCAGCTGAATGAATATCCAACAGTAAACACACTCTTGAAGCCAGCACCCAAATCGAGAAATCAACATTATCACCCTACTTCCCACTGTCCCTCACACAATTTCCTGACTTCCATAGTTTAGTTTTGCCTAAGTTAAGAGCCTCTGGCCCTTTTTCTTCCTACTGGATTGGCTATCTTGTTCTATTTTTAAAGCAAGTTTATTGAAGTATGATTGACAGGCAATACAGTGGACATATTGAAAGTGAATGGGTTGACAAATTTAGGTCTCTGTACACATCATGAAACCATCACCGCAGTCAATCCCGCCCAGCTCCAGACAACCACTGACTCATCTATGGTTGGATAAAGGATGTCATTATCAGTCTGTTTATATTTCTAGAATTTTCTATAAATAAAATCACATTCAGTTCATTTCAATTCCTCAGTCGTGTCCGACTCTCTGTGACGCCATGGTCTGCAACACACCAGGCTTCCTTGTCCATCACCAACTCCCAGAGCTTGCTCAAACTCATGTCCATTGAGTCGGCAATGCCATCCAACCATCTCATCCTCTGTTGTCCACTTCTCTTCCCGCCCTCAATCTTTCCCAGCATCAGGGTCTTTTCCAGTGAGTCAGTTCTTCGCATCAGGTGGCCGAAGTATTGGAGTTTCAGCTTCAGCATCAGTCATTCCAATGAATGTTTAGGACTGATTTCCGTTAGGATGGACTGGTTGGATCTCCTTGCAGACCAAGTAGCTCTCAAGAGTCTTCTCCAACACCATAGTTCAAAAGCATCAATTCTTTGGCACTCAGCTTTCTTTATAGTCCAACTCTTACATCCATACATGACTACTGGAAAAACCATAGCCTTGACTAGACAGACCTTTGTTGGCAAAGTAATGTCTCTGCTTTTGAATATGCTATCTAAGTTGGTCATAACTTTTCTTCCAAGGAGTAAGCATCTTTTAATTTCATGGCTGCAATCACCATCTGCAGTGATTTTGAGCCCAAGAAAATAAAGTCTGCCACTGTTTCCCCATCTATTTGCCATGAAGTAATGGTACTGGATGCCATGATCTTAGTTTTATGAATGTTAAAAGCCAGTTTTTTCACTCTCCTCTTTCACCTTCATCAAGAGGCTCTTTAGTTCTTCTTTGCTTTCTACCATAAGGGTTGTGTCATCTGCATATCTGAGGTTATTGATAGTTCTCCCAGCAATCTTGATTCCAGCTTGTGCTTCATCCAGCCTGGCATTTCACATGATGTACATACACTTTTCTTTGGCTCTCGCTTCTTTTACTCAGAATAATTATTCTGAGATTCATCCATGTCATTACACGTATCACTAGTCCACCCCTTTCGATTGCTAAGTAGTAAGCCACTATACAGATATGTGACACTTTTTGTATCCATTAAGCATTAAGGCATTCACGTAGTTTCCAGTTTGGGGGTATTTTTTAAAAAAGGGGGGCTAAGAACACTGGCAGAAGAGACTTGGAGTGAATGTATTATTTCATTTATTCCGGGTATTTAGGAGTGGAATGTCTGGGTCATATGTTATGTGTATGCTTAATTTTATAAGAAACTATCAAAATGGCTTGCATTTTACAATCTCATAAGCTGTGTATGAGAGTGTCAGTTGTTCAATTGTCTTAACTCTTCAAATTTTGTTGTTGCTGTTCAGTCGCTCAGTCGTGTCTAACTCTTTGTGACCCCATGGACTGCAGCACGCCAGGCTTCCCTGACCTTCACCATTTCCCAGAGTTTACTCAATCTCATGTCCATTGAGTCAGTGATGCCATCCAACCACCTCTTCCTCGGTCCCCTTCTCTTCCTGCCTTCAATCTTTCCCAGCATCAGGGTCTCTTCTAATGAGTCAGCTCTTCACAGCACGTGGCCAAAGTATTGGAGCTTCAGCTTCAGCATCAGTCCTTCTAATGAATAACAATCACAGAAAACTAACCAAACTGATTTCATGGATCACAGCCTTGTCTCACTCAACAAAACTATGAAGTATGCCACGTGGGGCCACCCAAAACAGACGGGTCATGGTGGAAAGTTCTAACAAAATGTGGTCCACTGGAGAAGGGAACAGCAAACCACTTCAGTATTCTTGCCTGGAGAAACCCATGAACAGTATGAATAGGCAAAAAGATATGACAGTGAAAGATAAACTCTCCAGGTCAGTATAGGCAAATATGCTACTGGTGGAGTGCAGAAATAAATCCAGAAAGAATAAAGAGTCAAAGCCAAACCAAAACAATGCCCAGCTATACAAGTGACTGCTGATGGAAGTCAAGTCCAACGCTATAAAGAACAATACTGCATAGGAACCTGGAATGTTAGGTCCACAAATCAAGGTAAACTGGTCAAACAGGAGATGTAAGAGGGAAAATGGACATTTTAGGAATCAATGAAGTAAAATGGACTGGAATGGGTGAATTTAAGTCAGATGACCATTATCTCTACTACCGTGGGCAAGAATCCCTTAGAAGAAATAGAGTAGCCACCATAGTCAACAAAAGAGTTTGAAATACACTACTTGGGTGCAATCTCAAAAATGACAGAATGGTCTCTGTTCATTTCCAACACAAACCACTCAATATCACAGTAATTCAAGTCTATTCCTCAACCACTAATTCCAAAGAAGCTAAAGTTGAACAGTTTTATGATGACCTACAAGACCTTCTAGAACTAACACCAAAAAAAAAAAATGTCCTTTTCTTCATAGGGGACTGAAAAGCAAAAGTAGGAAGTCAAGAGATACCTAGAATAACAGGAAAGTTTGGCCTTGGAGTACAAAATGAAACAGGGCAAAAGCTAACAGAATTTGGCTAAGAAAACACACCGGTCATAGCAAACACCCTCTTCCAGCAACACAAGAGACAACTCTACACTTGGACATCGCTAGATGGTCAATACTGAATCAGACTGACTATATTCTTTGCAGCCGAAGATGGAGAAACTCTATACAGTCAGCAAAAACAACACCAGGAGCTGACTGTGGCTCAGTTCATGAACTCCTTATTGCCAAATTCAGACTGAAGTTGAAGAAAGTAGGGAAAAACACTAGGCCATTCAGGTATGACCTAAATCATATCCCTTATGATCATACAGTAGAAGTGACAAATAGATTCAAGGGATTAGGTCTGATAGACAGGGTGCCTGAAGAACTATGGACAGAGGTTCATGACATTTTACAGGAGGCAGTGATCAAGACCATCCCCAAGAAAAAGAAGTACAAAAAGGTAAAATGTTTGCCTCAGGAGTCCTTACAAATAGCTGAGAAAAGAAGAGAAGCTAAAGGCAAGGGAAAAATGTAAGATATACCCATCTGAATGAACAGTTCCAAAGAATAGCAAGAAGAGATGAGAAAGCCTTCCTCACTGATCAATGCAAAGAATTAGAGAGAGAAAAAAAAAAGTAGAATGGAAAAGACTAGAGATCTCTTCCAGAAAATTAGAGATACCAAGGCAACATTTCATGCAAAGATTGGCACAATAAAGGACAGAGATGGTATGGACCTTACAGAAGCAGAAGATATTAAGAAGAAGTGGCAAGAACACATAGACACTATACAAAAAAGATCTTCATGACCCAGATAACCACCATTGTGTAATCACTCACCTAGAGAGAGACATACTGGAATGCAAAGCCAAATGGAACTTAGGAAGCATCACTACGAAAAAAGCTAGTGAAGGTGATGTAATTCCAGTTGAGCTATTTCAAATCCTGAAAGAGGATGCTGGGAAAATGCTGCACTCAATACATCAGCAAATTTGGAAAACTCAGCAGTGGCCACAAGACTGGAAAAGGTCAGTTTTCATTCCAATCCCAAAGAAAAGCAATGCCAAAGAATGTTCAAACTACCGCACAACTGCACTCATCTTACACACTAGCAAAGTAATGCTCAAAATTCTCCAAGCCAGGCATCAACAGTACATGAACCATGAAGCTCCAGATGTTCAAGCTGGATTTAGAAAAGGCAGAGCAGCTAGAGATCAAATTGCCAACATCCACTGGATCATTGAAAAAGCAGGAGAATTCCAGAAAAACATGTATTTCTGCTTTATTGACTACACCAAAGCCTTTGACTGTGTAGATCACAATAAACTGTGGAAAATTCTTTAAGAGATGGGAATACCAGACCACCTGACCTGCCTCTTGAGAAATCTGTATGACAGTCAAGAAGCAACAGTTAGAACCAGAGATGGAACAATAGACTGGTTCCAAATCGGGAAAGGAGTACGTCAAGGCTGTATAATGTCACCCTGCTTATTTAACTTCTATGCAGAGTACATCATGTGTAATTCTGGGCTGGATGAAGCACAAGGACAAATCAAGATTGCCGGGAGAAATATTAATAACCTCAGATAAACAGATGATACCACCTTTATGGTAGAAAGTGAAGAGGAATTAAATAGCTTCTTGATGAAAATGAAAGAGGAGAGTGAAAAAGTTGTCTTAAAACTCAACATTCAAAAAACGAAGATCATGGCATCCAGTACCATCACATCATGGCAAATAGATGGGGAAATACTGGAGACAGTGACAGACTTTTTCTTGGGCTCCAAAGTCACTGCAGATGGTGACTGCAGCCATGAAACTGAAAGACGCTTGATCTTTGGAAGAAAAGCTATGACCAACCTAGACAGCATATTAAAAAGCAGAGACATTACTCTAATGACAGAGGTCTGTCTAGTCAAGGCTATGGTTTTTCCAGTAGTCATGTATGGATGTGAGAGCTGGACCATAAAGAAGGCTGACTGCCAAAGAATTGATGCTCTGGAACTGTAGTGTTGGAGAAGGCTCTTGAGAGCTCCTTGGACTGCAAGGAGATCAAACCAGTAATCCAATCAAAGTACTCCTAAAGGAAATCAGTCCTGAATATTCATTGGAGGGACTGATGCTGAAGATGAAGCTCCATTACCTTGGCCACTTGATGTGAAGAACTGACTCATTGGAAAAGACCCTGATGCTAGGAAAGATTGAAGGCAGGAGGAGAAGGGAGGGAATGACAGAGGATGAGGTGGTTGGATTGCATCACTGACTCCAGGAACATGAGTTTGAGCAAGCTCCAGGAGTTGGTGGTGGACAGGGAAGCCTGGTGTGCTGCAGTCCATGAGGTTGCAAAGAATTGGACAAGACTGAGTGACTGAACTGAACTAAACTGAATGAATATTGAAGATTGGTTTCCTTTAGGATTGAGTCGTTTGATATCCTTGCAGAACAAGGGATTCTCAAGAGTCTTTTCCAACATCACAGTTCAAAACATCAGTTCTTTGGCATTCAGCCTTCTTTATGGTCCAACACTAATATCCATACATGACTACTGGAAAAACCATAGCTTTGAGTGTTCGGATCTTTGTCAGCAAAGTAATGTCTCTGCTTTTTAATATGTTGTGTAGGTTTGTCATAGTTTTTCTTCCAAGGAGCAAGCGTCTTTTAATTTTGTGGCTGCAGTCACCATTTGTAGTGATTTTGGAGCCCAAGAAAATAAATTTTGTCACTGTTTCCATTGTTTCCCCATCTAGTTGCCACGTAGTGATGGGACCAGATGCCATGATCTCCTTTTTTTGAATGTTTTCAATTTTAAGCATTCTAATATGTGTGTCCACGGGGCTTCAAAGCGCCAGACACGACGCAGTGACTGAGCACAATAAGTGTGTAGTGGTATCTAATTGTGATATTAGTTTGCGTTTCCCTAATGAGTGAACTCTGGGAGTTGGTGATGGACAGGGAGGCCTGGCATGCTGCGATTCATGGGGTCGCAAAGAGTCGGACACGACTGAGCGACTGAACTGAACTCAACGGAATGCCTAACGATGCTGAGTACATCTTTTGATACGGCTTATTTGCCATCTGTGAGTCTTTTCTGGTTAAGTATGTATACATACATACAAATCTTTTGCCCATGTTTTAATTAGGCTGTCTATTTCTTATTATTAAGTTTTGTATCACTTTATTTTGGAGACAAGGCCTTTATCAAATATGTGATTTTGCAAATATTTCCTCCCCCAGCTTTGTGCCTTGTCTTTTCATTCTCTCAATGGTGTCTCTCAAAGAGCAGAGATTCTTAATTTTGATAAAAGACCAATTTATCATTTTTTTTTCCTTTTTGGATCATACTTTGGGCATCTTTGCATAATTCAGTCACATAGATTTTCTCCAGAAGAGAAAATCTTTCTGCTTTTTCCAGAAATTTCCTTTTTATCGGAGTCTACTTTTATTATTTATAATCTATTGTGAGGTATATCTGTACATATGCTGCAAGGTATGGTTTGAATTTGTTGTTGTTGCTCTTGCATTTTGGTATCCAATTGCTTTAGCATCAATTATTGAAAGGCTATTCTTTCTTCTTTGAATTGCCTGTGCACGTTTGTCAAAAATCAATTGACCGTATATGTGTGAGTCTATTTCTGGACTGTCTTCTGTTCCATTAATCCATCTGCATATCTTTTTTCTTTTCTTTTCCATTATAGTTTATTGTAAGATATGGAATATAGTTCCCTGTGCTATAACCTTGTTGCTTATTTTATATATAGTAATTTATATCTGCTAATCCCAAACTCCTAATTTATCCTTTACCCCAACTTCCCGATTGGTAACTATAAGTTTGTTTTCTATGTCTGTGAGTCTATTTGTGTTTTGTATATAAGTTCATTTGTATCATTTTTTTAGATTCCATATATAAGTGATATCATAGGATATTTGTCTCATATAATTCACTGTATGATAATTCCCTAGTCCATCCATGTTGGTGCAAATGGCATTGGTTCATTCTTTTTTGTGGTTGAGTAATATTCCACTGTGTGTGTGTCTGTGTGTGTGTGTCTGTGTGTGTGTGTGTGTGTGTCTGTGTGTGTAACAGATCTTTATCCGTTCATCTGTCGATGGACATTTAGGTTGCTTCCATGCCTTGGCCATTGTAAAGGTGCTGCTATGAATACTAGGGTATATGTATCTTTTTGAATTAAGAGTTTTCATCATTTCTACGTGCATGTCTAACAGTGGGATTACTGGATCATATGGTAACTCTAGTTTCAATTTTTTCGCACGTCTCTACCTTGATGCCAGCACTATCAAAGATAGTACCACACTGTCTTTATTAAGGCGGGTTGCTATGTCTTGAAGTCAAGTGCCGTAAGTTCTATAACTCTGTTCCTTTCCAAAGTTGTAGCTACTTAGGTCCTTTGCATTTCCATATGATTTTCAGAATCAGCTTATCAATTCTGGAAAAAATGCTTGCCGAGGTAGTGATTGGAATTGTGTTAAATTTACAGATTATTCTGGGAGAAAACTGACAACTTAACAATATTGACTTTCTATTCATGAAATAAGCATATCTTACTTCAATTCAGTCAGTTCAGGTCAGTCTCTCAGTCGTGTCCCACTCTTTGCAACCCCACGAATCGCAGCACGCCAGGCCTCCCTGTCCATCACCAACTCCCGGAGTTCACTCAAACTCATGTCCATTGAGTCAGTGATGCCGTCCAGCCATCTCATCTTTTGTTGTCCCCTTTTCCTCCTGCCCCCAATCCCTCCCAGCCTCAGAGTCTTTTCCGATGAGTCAACTCTTCACATGAGGTGGCCAAAGTACTGGAGTTTCAGCTTCAGCATCAGTCCTTCCAATGAACACCCAGGACTGATCTCCTTTAGGATGGACTGGCTGGATCTCCTTGCAGTCCAAGGGACTCTCAAGAGTCTTCTCCAACACCAGAGTTCAAAAGCATCAATTCTTCTGCACTCAGCTTTTCCTTATAGTCCAACTCTCACATCCATACATGACCACTGGGAAAACCATAGCCTTGACTAGATGGACCTTAGTCGGCAAAGTAATATCTCCGCTTTTGAATATGCTATCTAGGTTGGTCATCACTTTCCTTCCAAGGAGTAAGCGTCTTTTAATTTCATGGCTGCAGTCACCATCTGCAGTGATTTTGGAGCCCATAAAAATAAATTCTGCCACTGTTTCGCCATCTATTTCCCATGAAGTGATGGGACCAGATGCGATGATCTTAGTTTTCTGAATGTTGAGCTTTAAGCCAACTTTTTCACTCTCCTCATTCACTTTCATCAACAGGCTTTTTAGTTCCTCTTCACTTTCTGCCATAAGGGTGATGTCATCTGCATATCTGGGGTTATTGAGATTTCTCCCGGCAATCTTGATTCCAGCTTGTGCTTCTTTCAGCCCAGGGTTTCTCATGATGTACTCTGCATAGAAGTTAAATAAGCAGAGTGACAATACACAGCCTTGACGTACTCCTTTTCCTATTTGGAACCAGTCTGTTGTTCCATGTCCAGTTCTAACTGTTGCTTCCTGACCTGCATATATCTTACTTAGGTCTTCTTTAATTTCTCTCAGTGATGCTATGTCTTGAATCTACAGATTTACAGTTGCAACAAATTTGGATAATTTTTGGCCATGATCTTTTCAAATATTCTGTGCTTCCCACTTTGAAGACTCCAATTATGTGCATATAGATTCTTTGAGCTGGTCACATTTTCACTGATGCTTTGGGCATTTTTTCCAATCTTTTTTTTCTTCCTCTATGTCTAAATTCACTAAAACTTTCTTCTGTGATGTCTTATCTGCTATTAATTGCATGTAGTATGTTTTTCCTCTCAGTCATTATAGTTTTCATCTATAGAAGTTTGACTTAGGTCTTTTTAATATCTTCCATGTCTCAACATAACATGTTAAATCATTGCTCTAGCTTACTGAACATATGATATACAGCTGTAACACCTATTATATGTTTGTCAAATAATTTTACCATCTACATCACGACTGGGTTGGCTTCAGCTGAGTTTTCTCCTCATTTGTGAGTCATGTTTACCTGCTTCTTTATAATTTCTGATCAAGGTCAAATCCAGAATTTTTGATTATCAAATCAGATGTTATAAACAGTGAAAGAAGCATGCACTTAAGGCACACTAATCATACTTTGACAAATTTTACAAAAATATGTGATATATGTTTATACTAAAATGATATTATCTTTAGATTTAGGAGAGCAGTCAGTTAATATTTTTAGCAGATTAAAAGTATATTAAATAGTGGGACAAGTTGTAAATGGAGAAAACTGTGGGCACAACTGTAGAAAAAGAGTTGGTGTTAGATATTTTTGCTTTCCTATGAATATGCCAGGAGAAGGCAATGGCACCCCACTCCAGTACTCTTGCCTGGCAAATCCCACGGATGGAGGAGCCTGGAAGGCTGCAGTCCATGGAGTTGCTGGGAGTCGGACACGACTGAGCAACTTCACTTTCACTTTTCACTTTCATGCACTAGAGAAGGAAATGGCAACCCACTCCAGTGTTCTTGCCTAGAGAATCCCAGGGATGGGGCAGCCTGGTGGGCTGCCGTCTATGGGGTCGCACTGAGTCGGACACGGCTGGAGCGACTTAGCAGCAGCAGCAGTAGTAAGTTTCTTGCAAGCCGTTTGAACCTATGGGATCTTGCTATCAAGTTTTCTTAGGCAGAGTCACAGCAGCATTTAGTCTAGAGATAATTTTGCCCCACGCCTGAGACAAAAATCCTATAGTACTTTGTGAATTATGATGTTTTTGACTCTGGCTGGGAGAACAGGAACTGTTTCCACCTGGACGGTTCCCTGGCGATTGTTCCCTACAGTCCCTTCCGGTAACTCTGGCCCTAGTGCCAAGTGGTTTCTTCACCTGCATCTGCGAATCCATACTCATCTGGAGATGTTTCGGGACACCCCGAGTGGGGATCTTGAGTGCTCTCTCTGTGTAGCTCGTTCCTATCTGGTCTAGTGTCCTGTGGCTTCAAACCAAAGTTCAGTTCAGTTCCGTTCAGTCAGTCATGTACGACTCTTTGTGACCCCGTGAATTGCAGCAAGCCAGGCCTCCCTGTCCATCACCAACTCTGGGAGTTCACTCAAACTCATGTCCATTGAGTCGGTGATGTCATCCAGCCATCTCATCCTCTGTCGTCCCCTTCTCCTCCTGCCCTCAATCCCTCCCAGCATCAGGGTCTTTTCCAATGAGTCAACTCTTCGCATGAGGTGGCCAAAGTACTGGAGTTTCAGCTTCAGCATCAGTCCTTCCAATGAACACTCAGGACTGATCTCCTTTAGAATGGACTGGTTGGATCTCTTTGCAGTCCAAGGCACTCTCAAGAGTCTTCTCCAACACCACAGTTCAAAAGCATCAATTCTTTGGTGCTCAGCTTTCTTCACAGTCCAACTCTCACATCCATACATGACCACAGGAAAAATCATAGCCTTGACTAGACGGACCTTTGTTGGCAAAGTAATGTCTCTGTTTTTGAATATGCTATCTAGGTTGGTCATAACTTTCCTTCCAAAGGGTAAGCATCGTAATTTCATGGCTGGAATCACCATCTACTGTGATTTTGGAGTCCCAAAAGATAAAGTCTGACATTGTTTCCACTGTTTCCCCATCTATTTCCCATGAAGTGATGGGACCAGATGCCATGATCTGAGTTTTCTGAATGTTGAGTTTTAAGCCAACTTCCAGATCCATCTCCTCAACTCAGAGAGGACTGCCCTGTGCTGTGGCCTAGAAAGTAAAGTGGTAAACCAGGATGATTGCAGTGCTCACCTTGTTTGTTTCATATATTTTGTATCTTTTTATAAAGTTGTCTCAGTAGGGTGGGGAATGCTATCCTCTTTTACTCCACCTTGGTTGAAAGCTGAAGTCTTGGATTGTTTATCATCTTATTGATTCTGAAGCATGTGTGTGCTCTTAGATGCTCACTTGTGTCAGACTCTTCGCCGTCCCCTGGACAGTATACCACCAGGCTCCTCTGTCCAGGGGATTCTCCAGGCAAGAATACTGGAGTGGGTTGCCATTTCCTCCTCCAGGGGATCTTCCCGACCCAGTGATCCAACTCACATTTCCTGTGTCGCCTGCATTGCAGGCGGATTCTTTACCTTCTGAGCCATTGAGGAAATCCCTATTGATTCTAGGATTATTTATGTATTCCAACTACAAGCCTTTTGACGAATAGAGGAATTAAAATATCTTCTTCCAGTCCATGACTTGTTTGATGAAGAGATGTTGTCAATTTTAACCCTGCCTGATAGATTACTCTTTAAACTCTAAGGTTAGTGCTTTCTGTGTCTGTTTACTTTTCCCAAAGTTAAGAAAGTAGTTCTCTGTGTTCTTGTTTTGAAATGTCCTAGTTTTTTTTTTTAATTTTAAAATCTATAATGCATTTGGCATTGATTTTTGCATTTGTTGTGAGATAGGAAGCAAGAGTCTTTTTGTTTTTTTCTTTTAAACGTGAGTATCCAATTTACCCAGAACCACTTACTGAAAAGTCTATCATTTCCTCACTGTAGGGCAGTGTCAATTTTGTCATCCGTTTAGTGACCATACATGCGCGGGTCTGTTTCTTGGTTCTCTGTACATACAGATTTAACCTTGGTCTGGTAAACAGCATTGAGATGAAGCAGTCATCTCAGAATTTTCAGTTTAAAAGAAAACTGAGTTAGTTTTTCTCCTTTTTTTACAAGAAATTTTGTTTTGATTTTTTTGTTTGATGCCTGGACGGGGATTCAAACAGCCTGAGCCCTCAGATTAAAAGTCGGATGCTCTACCAGCTAAGCTATCCAGGCACTCTCTAGGTTTTCTTAATTTAACTTAAGTATGTGTAAGTTCTAACTTCATAGATAATTGTTTTTCATCCAAAATAATTTGAACATAATAACTGCATAAATGTAATTATATTAAGTAACTCTAATACTATTAAATATGTTTTTATGTCACAATTACCAAGGGATTTTGGTTTACAAATTTATAAAATAAAAACTCTCTTTTACCCGATAAGTAATCTAAATATTGAAATATTAAGTTTGATACAAAATTGTGCAAGTCAGGCAGTGTTATCATAATATTTTAATTATCATAATAAATTATAACTGAAATATCCTAAAACAAACTATGTTATTCCTTTGTGAAAAGACCATTTTCTCACTGTATCTATATAAATCTTATTTCAAGGATATTTTCATTCCAAATTATTTAAAGACAACTTCCTTAGAAATATTTAGATGTGTGAAAATTTCAATGCATAGTTATTTATTAATTTTAAAATACAGCCTCACTTTTGTTTTTTAAATTTAAAATGTCCTCTTACTAAAGGAATACATTTTTGTTGTAGAAAAATCATCAAATATACAACCCCACCTTTAGGTAATAATATAAAGTTTGGTTTATCATTTTTTGGTGTCTGGTTATTGGGAGACAATTCTTACCTTTCTTAGCCCATTTAGGCTTCTATAGAATTTCTAAAAATAGAAATTAATTTCTCACAGTTCTGCAGTCTGGGAAGGTCAACATCAAAGGTGCCAGCAATCTCCTTGTCCGGAAAGAGCTCAACATCTGGTTCACGGTTGACATCTTCTTCTTGTGCCCTCACATGGTGGAAGGGAGCAAGGGAACTTTCTTCCCCTCTTTTACAGAGTCAATAACTCATGAGGGCTCCATCCTTATCACTGAGATCACCTCTGCAAAGACCCACCTCCTAATATCTTCATCTTGAGGGTTAGGATTTCAATATATGGACTGTGTTGTTGTTCAGTTGCTAAGTAAGTAAGTGAAGTCGCTCAGTCGTGTCCAACTCTTTGCGACCCCATGGACTGTAGCCCACCAGGCTTCTCTGTCCATGGGATTCTCCAGGCAAGAACCCTGGGAGTGGGTTGCCATTTCCTTCTCCAGGGGATCTTTCTAACCCAGGGATCAAACCCGGGTCTCCCGTATTGCAGACCGACACTTTAACCTCTGAGCCACCTCCTAATATCTTCACCTTGAGGGCTAGGATTTCAATATATGGACTGTGTTGTTGTTCAGTTGCTAAGTCGTGTGCAACTCTTTGCAACCCCATGGACTGCAGCATGCCGGGCTTCTTTGTCCTTCACTATCTCCTGGAGTCTGCTCAAATTCATGTCCATTGAGTCAGTGATGCTATTTAACCATCTCATTCTCTGCCACTCCCCTTTCTTTTTTCTTTCGATCTTTCCCAGCATCAGGGCCTCTTGCAATGAGTCAGCTCTTCACATTAGGTGGTCAAAGTATTGGAGCTTCGGCATCAGTCCTTCCAATGAATATTCAGGACTGATTTCCTTTAGTATTGACTGGTTTGATCTCTTTGCAGTCCAAGGGACTCTCAAGAGTTCTCCAGAAGTACAATTTGTAAGCATCAATTCTTCGAGGCTCAGCCTTCTTAATGGTCCAACTCTCACATCTGTACACAACTACTGGAGAAACCACAGCTTTGACTTTTGTCGGCAAAGTGATGTCTCGGCTTTTTAATACACAGTCTGGATTTGTCATAGCTTTCCTTCCAAAGAGCAAGTGTCTTTTAATTTCATGGCTGCAGTCACAATCCACGGTGATTTGGGAGCCCAAGAAAAGAAAATCTTTCACTTCTTTCACTTTTCCCTCTTATATTTGCCATTAAGTGATGGGACTGGATGTCATGATCTTAGTTTTCTTAATATTGAGTTTTAAGCCAGTTTTTTCACTTTCCTCTTTTGTATTTATCATCTGCTTATCTGAGGTTGTTGATATTTCTCTCAGCAATCTTGATTCCAGCCTGTGATTCATCCAACCTAGTATTTCCCATGATGTAATCTGCATAGAAGTTAAATAAGCAGGGTGACAATATTCAGCCTTGACGTACTCCTCTCCAGATTTGGAACCAGTCTGTTGTTCCATGTCCAGTTCTAACTGTTGCTTCCTAATATGCATACAGGTTTCTCAGGAGAAACCTTACCTAGGTGGTCTGATATTTCTATCTCTTTAAGAATTTCCCATAGTTTGTTGTGATCCACACAAAGGCTTTAGCATAGTCAATGAAGCAGAAGTAAATGTTTTTCTGGAATTCCTTTGCTTTCTCTATGATCCAATGGATGTTGGCAATTTGATCTCTGGTTTCTCTAACTTTTCTAAACCCAGCCTGTACATCTGGAAGTTTTTGGCTCATGTACCGCTGAAGCCTAGCTTGAAGGATTTTGAGCATAACCTTGCTAGCATGTGAAATCAGTGCAACTGTATGGTAATTTGAACATTCTTTGGCATTGCCGTCTTTAGGATTAGAACAAAAACTGACCTTTTCCAGGCCTGTGGGCACTGCTGAGTTTTCCAAATTTGCTGGCATATTTAGTGCAGCACTTTAACAGCATCATCTTTTAGGATTTGAAATAGCTCAACTGGAATTTCTCTACTAGCTTTGTTCATGTAATGCATCCTAAGGCCCACCTGACTTTACACCCCAGGATGTCTGGCTCTAGGTGAGTGACCACACCATTATGGTCATATGGGTCATTAAGATGTTTTTTGTACAGTTCTTCTGTGTATTCTTACCACCTCTCCTTAATCTCTTCCGTTTCTGTTAGTTTACCATTTCTGTCCTTTATAATGCCCATCCTTGCATGAGATGTTCCCTAGATATCTCCAATTTTCTTGAAGAGATCTCTAGTCTTTCCCATTCTATTGTTTTCTTCTATTTCTTTGCATTATTCATCTAAGAAGGCCTTCTTATTGCTCCTTGCTATTCTCTGGAACTCCACGTTCAGTTGGGTGTGTCTGTCCCTTTCAGTTGGGTGTATCTGTCCCTTTCTCCCTTGCCTTTCACTTCTTTCCTCAGCTATTTGTAAAGCCTCCTCAAATAACCACTTTGCCTTCTTGCATTTTTTTCTTGGAGTTGGTTTTAGTCACCACCTCCTGTACAATGTTATGAATCTCCTTCCATAGTTCTTCAGGCACTCTGTCTACCAGATCTAATCCTGTGAATCTATTTGTCACTTCCACTGTATAATCATAAGTGATCTGATTTAGGTCAAACCTGAATGGCGTAGTCGTTTTCCCTACTTTTAAAAATTTAAGACTGAATTTTGCAATAAAGAGCTCATAATCTAAGCCATGGACAGCTCCACATCTTGTTTTTGCTGACTGTATAGAGTTTCTCCATCTTCAGCTGCAAAGAAAAAAACCAACCTAATTTTGGTATTGACTATCTGGTGATGTCCATGTGTAGACTCGTCTCTTGGGTTGTTGGAAATGGGTGTTTGCTACAACCAGTGTGTTCTCTTGACAAAACTGTTAGCCTTTGTCCTTCTTCATTGTGTACTCCAAGGCCAAACTTGCCTGTTAATCCAGGTATCTCTTCTTACTTTTGCATTCCAACCCCCTATGATGGAAAGGACATCTTTTTTGGTGTTAATTCCAGAAGGTCTTGTAGGTCTTCATGGAGCCAGTCTACTTTAGCTTCTTCTCCATTAATGGCTGGAGAATAGAGTTGGATTACTGTGATGTTGAATGGTTTGCCTTGGACATATACTGAGATAATTCTGTCGTTTTTGAGACTGTACCCAAGTACCACATTTCAGACTCCTTTGTTGACTATGAGGACTACTCCATTTCTTCTAAGGGAGTCTTGCCTACAGAATCCATGATAGTAAATATATAATGGTCATCTGAATTAAATTCATCTATTCCTGTCCCTTTTAGTTTACTGATTCCTAAGACGTTGATGTTCACCCTTGCCATCTCCTGCTTGACCATGCCCAGTGTACTGTGATTCATGGACCTAACATTCTAGGTTCCTATGCAATATTGTTCTTTTCAGCATCTAACTTTACTTTCTCTTTACTTTCACATCCACAACGAAGCTCCTCTCCACTTTGGCCCAGCCACTTCATTCTTTCTGGAGCTACTAGTAACTGTCCTCTGTTCTTCCCCAATAGCATACTGGACACCTCCTGACCAGGAGCGTTCATTTTCTGGTGTCATATCTTTTCACCTTTTCAAACTGTTCATGGGTTTCTCCAGGCAAGAATACTGGAGTGGGTTGCCATTTCTTTCTCCAGTGGACCGTGTTTTGTCAGAATTCTTCATTATGACCCATCTGCCTTGGGGAGCCCTGCACAGCCCCTTCATCATGACAAGGCTGTGATCCATGAAGGATTTTAAGGGACAGGAACATTCCAACTGTAGCAATACCCAAGCATCTTGACTACAGCACTATCCCCTGTTACCATGTCAGCAGCAAGCAAACATCTAGGTCATCAGCCACCTGATCAAAGCCCTTCACATCCTTCACTCACTCACTCATTCCATAAATATGTATTAGAATTGCTTATATGCCAGGTACCGTGGTAGGTGTTAGGGGTAAAAATAAAGTGACTCAATAAAATAGACACAGTCTTTTTCCTTAATGGCATCCATTTATCTAGTAAGAGGAGTCAATATCAATAAAATAATCTCACAAAATGATGTGAGACAACAGCTATGATATCAGTTTCTTAAAACAGGACTGTAAGACGGTAAAGTAGGGAATATGATGCAACCTGAGTCTGAGAAAAGTCTTCCTGTGGAAGAGATGGGTGACCCAAGATCTGAGGAATGGGCAGGAATGGACCAGTCCCAATAAAACGAAATGAAAGGCACACAAAGGTAATGGCAGCATGCCAGGCACAGAACAGTGAGAACACAGGCTTTGGAGGGGGAAGGAAGATGAGTGTGTTTGAGGAAGCAGAAGTGGAAGAATGCCTGAGTGACTGAGCGCAGGAAGAGACAAGAAAGTGGTCCAGGTGAGGCAGGATAGATACCTGCAGACGGCAGAGGCCATGCACATCATGTTGGCCATGTTAAGGATTCAAAAAAAAAACAATTGACCCTTCCTTTGTTTATTTGCTTGGCTACACCAGGTCTTAGCTGCGGCATGCTGGATCTTTGATCTTCATTTGTGGCATGCGGGATCTTTAGCTATGGCATGTGAACGCTCAGTTGCAGCATGTGAGATCCAGTTGCCTGACCAGGGGTCAAACCCAGGCCCCCTGAATTGGGAACACAGAGTCTTAGCCACTGGACCACCAGGGAAGTCCCCCGGATGTTGGCTTTTATCCTATGCTCAGTTGATAGCCACTGAAATGATTTTATTTGTGCTTCTTGAAGATGTCTTTGGCTGAAAAGTGGAGAATCTGTGGAGCAGGGGTAAAGGAGATACATTAAGCATATGCCCCCAAATCCAAGAGAGAAATGAAGTAGCTTGGGAAGAAGTGGTAGTACAGAAATGGATGAAATGGAAAAATAACCCATAGGCAGGCTTATCTACCTTTGGTAGTGGGTTGGTGACAGAAGATGAGCAAGGAAAGTACAGAGAATGACTCCCAGAGAAATAAAAAGACTCTGGAGTTGATCTGGTGAGCGCTGAGGAGGAGCTCATGACTCTGATTTGGTTGACAGAGGGGAGCTGAGTGGTACGTAAAGAAGGCAGTCGTATTTACAGGTTGATGATCCAGAAGAGAGAACCCAGCCGGGGATGGAACTGTCAAATGCCAACCACATGGGAAAGTAGTAGATGAGAAAAGTGATGGGCTAGACTTCAAAAATGCCACGGGCCAGTAGAAGAGCCTTCAAAGAAATCAGAGTGGAACAAGGGGACAGGAAGATCCAAAACCATGATGTCTCAAGGGTCAAGGTACTGTGAGTTTTAGGAAGGTGTGACTGAAAAATATGAAGTCTGAAAATTCGCATCTGATTTAGCGATGTGGGGTCATGAGTGACCTTGGCAAATATAGAGTAAAACTGGAATGGTAGCCAGAGAAACAGATTGAGGAGGAATGGAGGATGAGCTAGAGAGAAACTATAGCAACACTCAGTAGAAGTCTGGCTGTGAAAGAGAGAGAAAGGCTGTTAGGAAAAAAATGTAGCTAAAAAGCAATATACGATGTAGAGGAGTTTTCACATGGTCTTAACGGAAGAGATGTGAGGATATTTTAAATGGGATGGATAATTTAACTTGGTTTCCAATAAAAACTAAAGAGAACTGTAATCTGTTGTCTACAATCCTTTTGTCAAATGCAGTGCAGCCAACTTTCATTTTAATGATATGGTAGTTTATTCAGAGGAATAATGCTAACATTCAGGAAGAATTAAATAATCTGCAACTCCATGTTATTGGCAATTTCATGTAAGAATCCTTTCACAACAACTATTTTAAAAGGCTTCATACTAATGGCTCCCTTTCATTTAAAAAAAAGAGTTGTGTGTGTGTGTATGTATGTGAATGTACACCCTATCAAATCATGGTGGTATAAAGAAAGCTGCTGCTGCTGCTAAGTCGCTTCAGTCGTGTCTGACTCTGTGCGACCCCATAGATAGCAGCCCACCAGGCTCCCCTGTCCCTGGGATTCTCCAGGCAAGAACACTGGAGTGGGTTGCCATTGCCTTCTCCAATGCATGAAAGTGAAAAGTGAAAGGGAAGTCGCTCAGTCATGTCTGACTCTTAGTGACCCCATGGACTGCAGCCTTCCAGGCTCTGCCATCCATGGGATTTTCCAGGCAAGAGTACTGCAGTGGGGTGGTATAAAGCTAAGGTTGGTAAATTATGGCCCTTTGGCTAAATCTGGCTTGCTACTTGTTTTTAAATTGTATTGCAACATATACAATGACAGAAAAAATTACATGGAGAGTACACTATTTAGATATAGAGAGAAGAGTTCATTGCTAGGGTTATGTTCTTGAAAAGATGCAATGGGATTAAATTCAAAGCATAAGTGGAGGGACTGACCTTTCCGAAGAGGAAAGCAATGCCTTTGATATGACATGGGAAGGAGGGAGTGGGAGGAGTAAAGCTGGCCTGTGGGTTTGCATGTCTGATGGCTAGTGGTTGAAGAAGTTTCTGTCTGAGCACTTTGCTTTTCTGATGAAACTATAAGATCTTTGTTTGCTGGGCAAAGTGGAAGATTTGGACACTTGAGATATCTGAAAATGGTTTAAGCACTAATGCAAGCATCATTCATAACAGGCAAAAAGTAAAAACAATCTACATGTCCATTATCTGATAAATGGATAAACAAAATGTGATACATCCACATAATGGAATATTATTTAACATTATAAAGCAATGAAGTACTTGATGCATACTGCAACATGGATAAGCCTGGACATTATGCAGACTGAAAGAAACCAGTTACAAAAGGTCACCTACTGTATGATTCCATTTATATGAAATGTCCAAAAGAGGCAAATCCATAGAAACAGAAAGATTAGTGGTTGTCAGGGACACAGGGGGAGGGGGAATAGGGTTTCTTTTGGGGGTGATAAAATATTCTGAAAGTATATAGTGAGGCTGAAGAATTTTGCAAATATACTAAAACCCACTGAATTCTACACTTTAAAAATGTGAATTTTATGGTAGGTGAATTATTATCTTGATAAAGCTGTTATTTAAAAAGAAAGAAAGACAATTTTGCAGAGTTGAGTGCACTGTCCTGATAAAGGAGTGGGATTGCCAGTAGCAGAAACATCCATGAAGATAAGGCAGCTTGCTGCACAGGCCCCCATGTGAGTAGGGAGCTGCTGGAAGAGGTAGGGTCTCCGCGTTAGGAGGGGAATTCAGGGTGTACTCAGGAGGCCTATCCATGTAAGTGAAACCAAAAGTCGCTCAGTCGTGTCCAACTCTTTGGTGACCCCATGGACTATGAAGGTAAAAGTGAAAGTCACTCAGGTGTGTCCGACTCTTTGCCATCCCATGGACGGAGGGGTAGCCATTCCCTTCTCCAGGGCATCTTCCCAACCCAGGGATTGAACCCAGGTTTTCCGCATTGCAGCCAGATTCTTTACCAGCTGAGCCACCAGGGAAGCCCAAGAATACTGGAGTGAGCTATCAGGGATCGATAAATCACCATGTATGTGCGTGCATGCTAAGTCGCTTCAGTTGTGTCTGATTCTTTGCAGCCCTATGGACTGTAGCATGCCAGCTTCCCCTGCCCATGGGATTTTCCAGGCAAGAATACTGGAGTGGGTTGCCATTTCCTCCTCCAGAGGATCTTCCCAAACCCTGGATCTGGAAGATCCTCATAAGAGACATGCTTTCCTGTCTCCTGCATTGGCAGGAGGGTTCTTTACCACTAGCGCCACCTGGGAAGCCCAAGTCACCATAGAGATCTCAAAGGAAAGGCAGCTGTATCTCCAAGGTTCCAGTAATCTGTTCCTCATTCATTTCCTCATTCGAGACTCATACTCACATTTTTATTTGTAATTGTATATTCTTTTCCTTTAACATGACTCTCAAACTGTATATGGACCTCCCTGGTGTCTCAGCAGTAAAGAATCCACCTGCCAATGCTGGAGAAGCAGGTACAATCAGGAGGATCCTCTGGAGAAGGAAATGGCAACCCACTCCAGTCTTCTGGTGGGCTACAGCCTGTAGAGTCACAAAGAGTTGGACACAACTTATCAACTAAACAACAACAACAAAACTGTATATGCTTCAGGTTCCAGAAAACAAAGATCTGCCCCTGCAGACAGATGAGGATCTATTTGAGGTCACTGAATCTGAATTTATGGTGACATTGCTCTGTCGCTTAACGGTTGTTTTGGTGTCAGAGGAAGTACAGTCGGGTTCACCCAGGGTTGGGGCTTTGTGGGTTGGAAGCATGATATTTGGATGACATTTTATGTAGATGACAAAATTCAACCTGGTAAATGGGGTGAGTGTAAGATGGAGGGGTCTGGTGGGTCATGGAAAAGCAGAGGTATCAGCAAGGAAGAACTTGAAAGATCAAGTTGGAAAATGGTGTGATTGGGAAGTCTGCTGCTGGAGGTGAGATAGAGTCCACGAAGGGGTGATGGTCTAAGGTGATTTGAAGATCACGGAAGGTGACAACTGTCATTTGCTCCGAGGAAAAAATCTAAACCCGAAGACCATCTCCAAGCATCTGCACATTCTGTCTCTTGCCCACGTCTGTCCCCTCACTCAATCAGTCTAATGTCCCTCTCACTTGCCTCCCCACTGCCTTCCTTCCGGTTCTCAGGCGTTTCTTCCAGCCTGAGGACCTGGGCATCTGACAGCTTCTCTGTTGTCTGGAATACTCTTCTTTGCTGCTTGGCTAGGCCACTTCTACTCATCTTGAAGAATCAGAGTTAAGTCCATTCCTCAGGGAAGTCTTTCCCCACCTACTCATGCTTCTCCCAGAGGGTAGAGCCCCGCTGAGACTCTGCTTTTTATTCACAGCATTTATTAACTGTATTGTAGAAGTTAAGGGGCTGATTATTAGCAAAACACTCTTCTCTAGGACAAAAGGGTGAGGTAATAGGTTTGGTAACCTCTCTTTGTATACTGGGTCCTCAAGAACTTGTACACACAAAGACATTCCATGAGTCTGTGTTGTATGCATGAAATTTAAGATACTGATGTGTAATAGTGTTTTCCAGCATACTTTTTAACATATAAAGATCTAAAAAGCAATTTAATAATCTAAAAATGGCATATCATAGAAGGATACAGCCAATTTCCTTTTTAACACACATACATGAAGATGTATTTATCTCCAACTTCTCCTCATTTATTTGATATCTAGAAATAACATAAATGAAGATAGGGGAAAATACTTAGTGATTTATTTTTCTTAAAAAATATATATATATTTGCCTCTGCTGGGCTTAGCTGCAGTATGCGGGTTCTTGTCAGTTGCAGCTCTTAGTTGAGGCATGTTGGATCTAATTTCCCACCCAGGGATTGAGCCCGGGGGCCCCCTGCATTGGGAATGAGGTGTCTTAGCCACTGGACAACCAGGGAAGTCCTGGTTTCTTACATGGAAATGAGTTAATTCAATCCCTTATTTGAAATAATGAAAACAATTATTGGAACATTCCAAAGTAGTACACAATATACATACAGTTGACCCTCTAGATTTTTGGATTTCTCAACCAACATCGGGTAGGAAATATTTGGGAAAAAAATCTAGAAAGTTTCAAAAAGCAGCACTTGAATTTGCTGTATGATAGCAACTATTTACATAGCATGTGCATTCTATTAGGTCTTATAAATAATCTAGAAATGATTTAAAGTATATGGAAAGACGTGTTTAGGTTAGATGCAAATACTATACCATGTTATACAAGGGACTTGAGCATCAGAAAATTTTTGGTATGGGAGGGGTCCTGGAACCAATTCCCCAAGGATACAGAGGGATGACTGTATTACAATTTTCCATTAAAAAGAATATGAATACACACACACATCTATATACATACACACACACACATATATATGTTTAACTGAATCACTGTGCTATACACCTGAAACTAACACAACATTGTAAATAAATTGTTTTGTTGTTGTTTAGTGGCTAAGTTGTGTCCCACTCTTTTGCAGCCCTGTGGACTGTAGCCTGCCAGGCTCCTCTGTCCATGGGATTTTCCAGGCAAGAATACTGGAGTGGGTTGCCATTTCCTTCCCTATACTTCAATTTTTAAAAAAGAACATTAAAATAACAGGCGTGGAGGAAGTGGTAAATTATCTAGCAAACAGTTAACTATGAAAGAGTGAACCAGTCTCTGCCATGCTAATCTGAAATACTTTGACTCAGTATACAGACACACTGCTTGTGGTAGAAGCAGAAAACAAATTTAGTGATTTATTTTCATATGGATGGCTTGTGGATGGCTTGTGGTAAAACCCGAGTTCACATAAAAATTGCTTTGCTTTATTAGCTGCCATAAAAATTACACTCACTTGTATTCTAACATTTAAGAAAAACAATGAGCCCCCTGGGTTTTTTCTCTCTCAGTCCTCCTTATGGTTATCCCTTTGATCTTTTCACAAGACAACATCTTTACAACATCTTTCACATCTCTGGCTAGCTGCCTCTTTAAGGAAGACTTCTTCCCTAGTATCTGACCTAGTTCCACCCTTATTATTCTTCCAGTTTCTCCCAGGGCACATTTATCACAATCTGTACTTGCGTTGACCCCTGTTAACTATCTTATGTCACCACAGAAATGTCACCGCTCTGAGTGCAGGGACCTTTCTTTGTCACCACCCCAGCACCTAATTTCCTACTACAATTGTATAACATTTTCAAACTCGAGAGGAACTCCTGAATATGAATGTTGTATTAACAAGAACAAGCCTGAGGTTATTTTTTCCAGAAACGTTTGGCACTCTTATCTGATATTTACACTACGTTCCAAAATCTGAAAAAAAAAAAAAATCTGTCTGGGGGTTTTGTTTCTCATAAATACATTGGAAAAGATATTTCTCTTACAAGATCGTGTTAATCTCAGGGCCAGGTATCATAGTCATTGTAAAACACACACAAGAAAACAAATGGAATTAGGACATCCAGTGAAGGTTCCCTTTTCTGGTCCAACACCCCAAGGGTTCATTTTAAATAAAAGCCAAGGCAAGTGGAAGCAACTGGCAACAAACGGAGGGAGTGTAAGGCTTCAAAATGCCCCCAGAGATAGATTCAACTGAATCCTTCGGGTCCACTAAGCGCTCCCACCACTCAGGCAAGGCTGCTCCGGGGACCGGCACACATCAATCAGTCCGGGAGGGTCCCCTTCTGACCTCCCCTGCAGGCTGGTCGCCTTGGCGCGCTCCCAGCGACCTCGCCCTCCTGGTCTCTGCCTTTCAGTCTTGCGGGCAGAAACCCCGGGATCGCAGACTCTCCAGGGCGCGCGGTCTTCCTCCAGGCTGTTTCGCTTTCCACGCTGTCAAGTACCCGCCCCCCTCTCCCCCGCCCCCAACTCCCGATCTCCCGCACAGAACAAACTCCGAACTGACACTCGGCTGAGCCAAGATGGCAATGCACAGACTTGAACCTTCGGATGTTCCTCGGCCGCCCGGGAACCCGAGATGGCGCGGCGTTACCCTCGGCGAGGCTTCGCTGCCTTCCTTGGCGACCAGCCCGCCGGGGGCTCCGGGACCCACGGCCGCCGGGGGCGCCGAGGACCCCTCTCCAGCGTCCCGAACTACAGATCCCAGGGTGCCTCTCGGACTCCCGCGCCCTCGCTCGCTCGCTCCCTCCCTCCGCCCGTCTCCTCCTCCCTGGCCCTTGTTGTTTTGGCTGGAAGCGCTCCGGCGGAGTTTCAAAGAAAGTCTGGGCAGAAACCGGAGCCGGCCCGAACGTGGGAAGGGGAGGAGGAAAGAGAGGAAGAGGGAGCCGGGAGGCCGGGAGAGGGAGGGATCGGGGCCGGGGGCCGGGCCGCCCAGAACCCGCCGCGCGCCCTGGGGTGGGGGAGGCGGCGCAGGAGCAGCGCTAGGGGACGGGGCGGTAGGCTTGGTCCCCGCGGCCAAGCAGCCCAGCGCCTCCTTCTTCTGCCGCCCTCTGCTTTCTCTCTCCTGCGGCGGCGGCCAGCGCGGACCCACCCATCGGCGGGACCTGCGCTCTGTCCAGCGACGCCGAGCCGGCGGCTCCCTCCGTGGCCCGGGACCAACCCTCAACCCTGCGCCCGCTGACCACGGGACCCTCGCGGCTTTCCCATTCCTGGCGGCGGTCCGGGCGCCTCGGGGAAGTGACCCACCCTCTCTCCAGAAGGAGGAAGGAGGGGATAGCGCCAAGCGCAGTGAAACCTAGAGCTGGCCAGTCGGAGTGGGCACTGCGCGGGGGCATTGTGTGTATGAGCGTGTGAGACTGTGTGTGTGCGCGCGTGCAGCGTCGTGTCTGTCTCGGAGTGCGCTCTGGGAGGTCCCATCCCGAAGGGGCGGAGCGCAGGGGGCCGAGGCTCGGGCTCCGCGCCGGGGCAGAGTCCCGTGGAGCCCGAGCGCAGAGGAGGCGGCCGGTGGGACGGCGCGCCTGGCGGCCGGGCGGGTGCACTGAAGGAAGGCCCGGGCATCTTCGGCCCGGCCGCGGCCCCTGCCCCGAGGTGTCGGCCTCGGCGTGCCCGCTTCTACTCACGTCCGCGGACCTGCCTGCGGGGAAGAAACTCGAGCGCCAAGAGCCAGAGCGCCGCGGAGCCGGCCCGCCCCGTCCGCCTGGGGTGCGCCGCGGGAGAGCGAGGTCCCAGCAGCTGCACGGCCGTCCGGCGTCGAAGGTGTCGGGAGCGCGCCGGGCCCGGAGCCCTAAAGGCTCGCACCATGAGCGGCGGCGAAGTGGTCTGCTCGGGATGGCTCCGCAAGTCCCCCCCGGAGAAAAAGTTAAAGCGTTATGTAAGTAGAGCTCGGCCCCCGTTACCCTCCCTGGGCGGCTCGCGTGCCGACTGCTCCTCTTTAGTCCCCATCCCTTCCCTGTAGGCCCCTTCCCTGCCAGGCTGGGGACCCAGGCTGGACACTCATGCCCGGGCCTCCGCTTGGCCAGGCATCTTTCTTTCTCCAGATTGCAGACTGGAGAAATTTCTTTCTCCATCGGCCCTTAGGAAGGCCTGGTATGGCCAGCTGAGCTCCTGCTGAGTGTTTTTTATTGTTCCTTTTAGCAGGGGTGAGGGGGAGAGCATTTTCCTTTCGTTAGACCTGCACCGAATTCTCAGGGGCTGCTGTGTAGTACATTTCCCGCACTGAGAAAACCACGGAGGTATTAAAACTCACCAGCCCTCTCTTTGGACCGCCCTCCCTCCCGCCTTCCCCACGGGATGGTTTCGGAAAGCGGACGGGAGACCTGGGAAGTTGGCGTTAGAGCCGAGCATCTCCAATCCGCTCCACGGAAAAGAAAAAAAAAAAGTTATTACGCGCCCTACCGTTTGCTTAGCGGGGTTCACACTTTCTCGGTTTTGAATCGAGGGACGTTGGAGTTTGGCCCGAGAGCCTTGGCAGTTTGCTGCGAGAGGAGGGCGCTGGGGGGAGCCTGATGGCTGGTGTTCGGGCGCCTTGGACACGCTGTCAAACCCCGTGGGAGGGGACAGCGAAGGCCAGTTACGGGTTCTGTGTGTTATGGTCCTTTCCCAGGCCACCACAGTTGCTTCGTGGTATTTGTGTAATTGATACAAGATGCTGATTATGTGTTAAGCCGTTTTAGCCGTTAGGGGAAATATTCCTTGAAAGAACCAACGTTACTGCAGCGGAAGTCTGTGTCCTCTTTGGGGAGTCTGGGATCTTATCCCCTTCTCCCCCATTGATTCTTCTGTCGCTGCCCACAGCAAAGGAAAGAAATGACACCTTTGCCCTCGCTTATGGAGCAAATATTTGTCTAGTAAAGTATGTCTCAAAAGCACAATATGTGCCCCCTTAAATATAAGTTTGCTAACGGGGAGAGTAATAATGGACCCTGTTTCTTGTGTAAGGATGTCTACACCCAATGCGAGAGCTCGAGGTAACCCTGTTAGTCAGTTTGCTTGCATAGAACGGAGTGAAGTGCAATATTTAACTTTGCCCACAACTCACCGGTGAGTTTCTGGTTTACTTGCTGCCAGAATTTGCTATAAGCAAGTAGTTCTCCTTTAAGGATTTGATGCGACAAATCCTAAGGATGTTCTTCGGAGATTTTTAAAATTCTTCCAAATCCCCTCTCTCCGTCTATCACAGTTTGCCCAAGTATTCTGGTAAATATGGTGACTTTATTCTAAAAGTTGGGGTGAGAGGCAGTGTGTTTTTCAGTTGGGAGTTCTGTGTATGTGTTGTATGTATGTGGGGAGAGGGTGTGGTTTGATGTATTTGTTTTGAGAAGGTACTGTTTAGGAAATGATTGATTCTTGGGGAAACTAAAGAACACTACATTAGCTGAAATAGGTAGTGGTAATAGAGATTTAATGCGTTCTTTCACATGTTTGGTTTATGGCTCTCTCAAAAGATGCCACACACTAGACTAGGGACCATAAAATTAAAAAAACCAAAAAAACCCAGCAGGAAAAAAAGCCTTGTCTCTTGGGCTTGCAATTTAATGTACTACAAAAAATCAGCCCAAACAATTACATCTTAACTGGACCAAGAAAATAGAAATTCTCAACTTAAGAATTTTAATATTTCATCTGATCATTACAACAGTTTTATGAGGCAGTTATTATCTGTCTTAACAAATGAGAACACAATCTACGGAACCAGAGTGTGCCAGAAGCAGGATTTGAACCCAGATCTGCCTGCCTGCCTGCCTGCCTGGGCTTTAAAAGGTGAACGCCTCTTATCAAGTTTAAGCTGTGCTGAGGCTGGGTCATGTGGATAGGACCTTTCAGGTTATGACTTTCTGTGAGTCTGTGGATATAACACGCAAGGAAGAGTGGACTGTGGATCAGAGGTGCAGTGCTGAAGAAACACAGGACAAGCATATGTAGAAAAGGAAGCCATATCCATGTCAATGTGTGGCAAAAACCACCACAATATTGTAAAGTACTTAGCCTCCAATTAAAATAAATAAATTAATTTAAAAAAAAGAAAAGGAAGCCAGCAACTCCACGTGCTTTCTAATTGTGTGCCCAAGTTGAGCCCTATGGCCATTTCATAGATGTTTTCAGGAACAGGCTCATGTAGACGGAAATCATAGGATACGTCAGAGGAACAGTGGGCTCCCTCAATTGTTGTTGACCGAGGGCAGAATATACCTAATAGCTGAGAGAGGCAGGGCACTAGGGTTTTCTTTCCACACTAATCAGTCCATGGATACAGCCCAGGAAGACTGTGGGGAGGGTGGCTGCCAAAATTGAGGGGTCCGAGAGAGTTACTGGAGTCTTATAAGCTAAATTGAAGCTTGTCTTAATTTGTACTGTCAAGGTGATTGCCCAGAAGATTCTAACATTTCCAGATAATTGCTGTTTGGCTTGATATTCAGTATAGATAGTTTTGGGTAATACATCTTTACCCCTCAAAGATATGGCATATATATATACATGCATCTCCTCTGCTGAGTTTGGTTTTCATGTAAAATCTTTATTTTCTGGATGAAAGGAAACATTGTTGACCACCCAATAGGCAAAATGTTGCTTGATAATGGTTTTGAATGAACAAATTCTCTGTGATAAGATATCTTGACTTCCTGGTACCATAATCGCTAAAGGAGACTTCAGGGAGTTTTTGGGCATTGATTTTGGCGGGGGGGGGGGAAACACTTGGCCCAGAGGACTTTGATAGTTGTCTCACTGTTTTCCAGTATTTATAAGAGTAGTTCAAGCATTGATTAAGAGAATCCATCAGGGCTTTTAAGTGACAAAATACTGTTTTAGTTTTATCTCCAAAGTCATCTCAAGTTATGGCCCCAGTGCATTCTACTTACAACTCCATTTTATGTTTGCTTTTAAAATTTTTATTAGCAGCATTGTTTTTACATATTAGTATGTCCATCTGCTATGGAAGTTTTTCTTGAATTTCCTAAAGAGTGTGACAGTAGCATAAAAGATAGTAAGAAAAAGACTAGTGAGCAGATTCTCCAGCTATATGATAAAAATAATTGTATTGGTTTGTGTATTTTGGGCCGTGCTGGGTCTTCGCTGCTGCAGGGGCTTTCTCTTCTTGAAGAGTGTTGGGGCAGCTCCCCAGTTGTGGGGCGGGGGCTTCTTCCTGTGGTGGCTTCTTGCAGAACACGGGCTCGAGGGGCACAGGCTTCTGTAGTTGCAGGACATCGGCTTATAGTTGAGACTCTTAGGCTCCAGAACACAGGCTCAATGGTTGTGGTGCCTGGGCTTAGCTGTTCTGTGGTATGTGGGATCTTCCCAGATGAGGGATTGAACCCGTGTCTCCTACACTCATAGGTGGATTCTTGTCCACTGCGCCATCCAGAAATCCCTCTCCAGCCTTTTTGTCTCTTTTTCTTTCTATGTTTATTTGCAAAAGGGTAAGAACCTCTTGTATGTATTTCATCCTCTATATTTTTTAAATATAGAATGGCAGTGAAGATTTTTCTGCTTTCTGTTAGTTTTGCTGCTGCTGTGTTGCTGTTTTTGTCCTGTGTTATATATTAAAGAGCTGTTTTCTTCCTCTGCTAGGGACCTGCATAGAATCACATACAGATCAATGTCACCAAGGTTATAGAAACCAAGTAAAATCTTGATAGTATACACTCAAAAGCGGCGCTCAGATTTTTAAAGAGTTGTTTAAAGACAAATCAACCATTTGAACTAATGATGAATTTTCATCAGCAGTTGAAATTGTTACTGAGATGAAAGGTAAGTCTTGAAAACAAAGGACTGCTTCAAGCCAGCTGGCCATTCCCCTGTCTCTGCAGGGGGAGCTTCCCTATGGCCCGCCTCAAGCCTGGACACCAAGTTTGGGCTCCTCCACAGCCCAGCTGTCCACCTTAGGCTGATGTGCGCTCTCAGCAAGAAAGCCTGCATCTGGGCCAGGGTGAGGTGGCCTGCTAGCGGCCAACCAGCTGGGGAGCAGGACCTCAGCTGGTTCTTGGGTGTGTAATCTATACCCAGCTTGGACTCCACTCTTCAGCTGTCAGTTTGTAGGATGGTTTCTGTCTGGACATGTGGTTCTGGGAAGGGGCTTAGAAACAGAAATAGCATCTTCCTCTGGGTGGGCACCTGCCATCTTACATGGAAGAGAGAGGCATGGAGAAGGCAAAATAGCAGCATCTCCTTGTTCAGGGACAACCCAGGAGCTGAGCTAAGGTCCCTACTCGGGAGTGTCACCACAACAAAGAGGACCGTGATGTCTGGAAGCTCTTCCTGCCCTTTTTTGGCAATCCCCAGTAGCAGTCAACCGATTCTGAAGTCTTTGCTTACAGTGACTGAAGGAGCATCATGGTTCTTTGGAAGGAAAATTTTTCCTGCAGTCCTCACGTTAGTGAACATTCAGATTTTGAATGTTTTCTTTTTTCCTTTTCCAGTAATGCAGGAAATTCGTTTCTAGTAGCAAAGATCATCAACTAGCAATTACATTAAGTCTTTATCAAAGCTGTTGTTTAGTCTCTCAGCCGTGTCCGACGCTTCGTGACCCCGTGGACTGTAGCCCGCCAGGCTCCTCTGTCCATGGGATTCTCCAGACAAGAATATTGGAGTGGGTTGCCATTTCCTTTTCCAGGGGATCTTCCTGACCCAGGGATCAAACCTGAGTCTCCTACACTGGCAGACAGATTCTTTACTGCTGAGCCATCAGGGAAGCCTTATGAAAGTTAATGATAGTTAATTCTTTGTTGTGCCTGGGATTAGTGATAAGAGTTGCCAGTTCCCTAAATCTGATTGTTGTCTTTTGGGATTCAAAATTACTCTTAGGAAGGTGTATCCATGTGGAGGGTAGTTTTAGAATTCGGTTTTTAATTTTTTTTTAATTGATCATCTTTGAACAGATACAACAATGTGGCAAGAATTATGCTTGGATAATCTGGTTGATAGGAGAATTGGTTATTTCAGTGTGATTTGGCGTGATAGGTCTGATTAAGAATATGAAAGAAATAAAATGACAAAGCGGTTTTAAGACTAAGCAAATTTCCATATTTTGGAGAGGACATAAGAAGTATGTAGATAAAGTCTTGATGATTTTCAGGTTGAGGATGTCTACAAGTAAGTGCCAGCACTCTTTATTTTCTTACAGAAACTAACATACGAGAAGGGACATCTTCGCAGGTGGATTACTACTTTATTTTTGAAAGGTTTTGGGTAAGTTGTGCTATGGTAAAAAGAGCCCTTGACTGAGTGTCAGGACCCAGAATTCACCAGGGTTTTGCCACTATTCACAAGACCTTTGGATCCTCATGTGAACTTCTGACTCTCAGTTTCCTTATCTGTAAAATGGGGAAGGAGTGGGCAACACATCTATTCATTCTAAATTCTCTTAGCATCTAATGTTCCTCTTCTCAGATGTTTCCTTGGGAGGGAGGGGCAGATGCGGAGCTTCTCAATAGGCCTCCTTTTTGGGGGGAAATAAATCTTAATTTCTTGTTCATCTCGAATGGTCTGGTGACTATATTAGAATTGCAGAGGCAGAATTCTTTGGGGACCCTCCAGCCCTTCCCTTAATGGAATGAAGGCTTCCTGAGCCCCAGGCTGCCGAGTGCCTGAGCTGAGTGCTGTGTCTATTCAGAGTGGAGGCTCACCAAGTGTCTGTTGACTGAATTAATAAAGAGATATCTCTGGAACTTTTGTAAATCTGCCTTGTGTGGCATCCAGCAGAGGGAAAGGTCCAATCCCTTGCCGAAAGAAGTTTCTAGTCTTTGTGAAGACAAGCTGTAAACGCATGTTCCTTTCAGTCATTTAACAGGAGCTCTGTTTATAAGGCCATATAGGATGAATTGTCAAGTGGTTGATTCAGACAGGAACTGCTTAAGAGTTCAGACTAGAGGGGAGGGAGGTGGAGCCAGTCAGGGAAGACCTCATGAGTGAATTTCAGGCTCTATTCTTGGAAGAATCCAGGTGCTGCTGACAGAAATAGCAGAATCAGAAGGGAAGCCTGGTTTGAAAGGAACAACAGGGACTTGGTTTGGAGTTCAGACATCCCAGCGAGAAGGACGGAGCACCTCCGTTTCATGCGTGGAGTTTGGATGTCAGCTGTAACTTGCAGTTTGAGCAGTTTCCGTTTCTGCCATGATCTCATGCTGCTGATGGGCTCCTGACCACCAGTGAATTTTCTATCCCAGGCGAGAAACAAACCCAACAGCTCCACTTGTCTGTCACCTGAACTTATTAAAATTCCGAGGGACATGTGTTATTTAAGATTTCTTTATGTCTGTTTGGAACTAAATAATTCATGCTGGCAAGGATTTCGTTTACAACAGAGAGGGAGCATGTTCTGGTGGGAGGGAGAATAAAAGAGCCTTTGATTCATTTGCCTCAGGGTTCCCGCGGGAGGGCCCAGGCTGCCTTGGGCTAGCGTCTTATTTTGGACTTTGGAAGCCATCTTAGCTCAGCTGTGTGAGTGCCAGCCAGCGTTGGAGGAAAAGAGAATAACCCCATTGGATCACACGAACCCCCCTCCTGACTGTGGATGGAAGGGTTTCTCCCATTTCACATTCCTTGCATTAATATGGTGGCTCACTTCCCCCAAGTGAGAGCTCCATCTGAATCTGCCACTTGAACTTGGATTGAAGTCACAAGGCTTCAGTGCCTCTATCTCATCCACGAATGTACAGGAAACTTATCAAGACCCAGGTCTCCTTCTGCTCCCCCGCTTAGGCAACAGGCATAAATAAAATCAGCGTTCTTTTCTTCTTTAGATTACTCTTGGGGAAAAGTGGCTCATTATACCATGGATTTCCACGGTCCTTAAATAAGTAGCCGCTTCATTTGCCAGCGCTGGGGGCGCCCTAATGCAGTGGAGATGAAGATGCAGGCCTGTGGAATTACTGGGGAAAGGCATTTTAGGAACTGGAAAACTTTTTCCCATTCTAGGCTTGTCTGTGTGAGCACCTCACCTCCTACAAGAATGCATTAACTGGAAAAGAATCTTGTATATTTTAAGCAATTCTTTTATTCATGGAAGCAAAATGCTCCCTTACGGAAAAATTCTCATTGCTGAATGCATATAAAGTAGAACCCAATAGCTTTTGACCCTCCCACAGCCTGCTATTAAAAAAAAAGTTAAGACTGCACCCGAAATGCATGCTTGGTCGTTATCTGGGTTACATTAGCCCTTGAAGCATTCTGATTACAACTTGTAGCTGCCAAGCCCTGTCCTGCAGTGTTATCTGGTACAAAAATTTTCCATGTGGTTGTTTTTAGCAGAGCTACTATATGCAAACTGCACGTGAAGATGTGAATTGCAAAGAAATAGAGCTTCTAGGAGAGGAAATGTGAGTGATCTTACATTTTTTTTTCTACTCTTTATTTCTGTGTGTTTCGGAGATTTTTATCATAATTCCAAACTGAGTTTTATTTTTATACACTGGAAAGAATGCCAAATTTACCACGAGTTTTTCGTTTGGTGGTAGTTTTTTTTTCTCCCAGCTTTTTTCTTTGAATTCATACTTGGCCTAGGTAATTCCCTATGTGTTCAAAACAAAACAGTGTCCTAAAAGGAAAAAAACAAATGGCTACATTGTTCCATGAATTAAAAACAATATACCGACAGTCCAAACATTTCTCTTCAATGTAAAACTCTTTAGTCATTTTTTTTTTAAGAAAGAAAAATACTGAACTTTGCTTTAACTGTCCTGCTTCACTGTTTTTCTTCCCTTTTTATTTATTTTCCTTTGTCTTGACTCATGTCGTTTAAATTTTTTGGAAAAGTTTTATACATAGTTCTTTAAGAATATCACACATGGAAAAAGAAAACATTAAAATTGCATTTTACTTTTCATCCTGTGGTTGGAAGCGGTGGGGGGAAGATGTTAATTAATAATAAGGGTTTGTAACTGACTTTCTTGTTGCTTGGTTAAATTGAATATTTGTTGTTATTGCCTAGAGATATTTAGCCGTTATATGTGGAATACACAGGTAAATATAATTTTAGTTGAGGCTTGCTTTTGTGGAATATAGAACGCAGGGCAGTAGTATCAGGGCATGGAGAACCCTGTTGTTGTTTTTATTCCATCTGATATTCTGTAATTAGTATTTCGTATCCAGTGTTTATCGTAATTAATCCGTTACATTACCCGTTGCTATAGAGCTTTGCCTGCTAGCTTTTTTCAAGTGGGCATGCGGTAGAAAGCACTCTTTCCCCAGGGATCCCAGCCCTCTTGCTCCCTTCCCCTGTTTCCACTTTTCCTCTGTAGTAGAAGCCTCGCCACCAACGCCACAGAGTATTCAGGTCAAAACCCTTACACACATGTCCTTTTTATTCTCTGAAATGGGGGGAGTTTTTTATGTCCTGTTATGTGGTAATCAAGACCAGGAATCAGAGTGTTCCAGCCAGCAAGTTGATTGTTTTTCTCTCCCGAAATGCACTTTTCAGTTCCTACTTTTGGGAAATGCAGTTAGGCTGCTTTCTAACTAGCCGGACTCCTCCCTGAAATGACAGCCTAGTTAAAGATTTAAGTACCTGCTGTGCTTTCTCATCCCAGTCCTCACATATTCCCATCGGTGCCTAAGCCAGAGTCATCCTAGCCAAGATGAAAGTGCTTCTGATTGGGGATGACCGCCTGATTTGGGGGAAAGACATGCTTTCATCTTTGTCTCTTAGAGGAGAGGCACTTGGTAAAACGCCACCTCAAATGTTTTGAATTCCACTGGTGTTACCTAGAACTTGACAAACAAGGCTCTTGGGCTAGGGAAGTAGTATCTGACGTGGTCTTCTCTGGTAGCTCAGACGGTAGAGAATCAGGCAGCAATGTAGGAGATCTGGGTCTGATCCTTGGGTCAGGAAGATCCCCTGGAGAAGGGAATGGCAATCCACTCCAGTATTCTTGCCTGGAGAGTTCTATGGAGAGGGGAGCCTGGCGGGCTACACAGTCCATGGGGTTGCAGAGAGTAGGACGCGACTGAGCGACTAACACACACCCACACCCACACCCACACACCCACACCCACACCCACACCCACACCCACACACCCACCCACCCACCCACCCACCCACCCACCTTCTGGCAAGGTTATAATTGACCCCAAAGTTGTGTAGGAGGACTGGATTTTACAAGTTCTCCCTGATAATTTCAGATTTAAATGGTTGAAGTGTTGGGGAAAGGTAAAAGGAAATCCTGAGCAAGTGAGAATGCGGAATATTTGAGAAGTTAATTTGTTCCTGGTGATGCTGTTGTGCTTGCGTGCTCAGTCGTGTCTGACTCTTTCGGGACCCAACGGATTGTGGCCCACTAGGCTCCGCTGTCTGTGGGATTTTTCCAGGCAAGAAAACGAGTGGGTTGCCATTTCCTACACCAGGGATCTTCCCAACCCAGGGATTGAACCCTGGTCTCCGGCATCTCCTGCATTGACAAAGTGAAGTCGCTCAGTCGTGTCCGACTCTTTGCGACCCCATGGACTATCGCCTACCAGGCTCCTCTGTCCATGGGATTTTCCGGGCAAGGGTACTAGAGTGGGTTGCCATTTCCTTCTCCAGGGGATCTTCCCAACCCAGGGATCGAACCCGGGTCTCCCACATTGCAGGCAGACGCTTTATCCTCTGAGCCACCAGGGAAGCCACTGAGCCACCTAGGAAGCTGGTGATGCTGTTGCATAAAACCAAAGCCATTTGAGTAATCTTCCCAGGGCATCTAGGTCATTTACCAAAAGTGCATAAAATTAAATTCATGCTATATAACAGTATTCTTTCTTCCTTCTCTTCATTTAAGCAGTGAAATAGTCCAAATGGGAAAAGCATACTTGGTGTATTTATAGTTTTAGCATATTTTTTTCTGGATGATTTTCATAATGACCCATAGTGTACACAGTAGAAGATGTGTACACATGATCTATTTACAAAGAAAATTATGGCTTCATCTATCATTCTTTCGTGTTTGTAATAGGATATGAATTTCCAGAGGACAAAGATGGCATTTGTTCTCTGCGTCTGAAGTGCACAGTGTGGTACCTGGCACAGTCTTTTGAATAGCATGACCGAGTGATTGTCAAATTCTAAGCCTGAAATTATAAATCATCTAGTTCAATGTTTCTCAACCTTTTCTAGCCTATTTTTTTTTATCACATGTTATTTGAGTGTCCAGTGGTTTTTAATCCAGTTTTATTTTCTATGATTTGCATTACAAAAACAAGCCGATACATGATTATCTTTCCCAATTACACTTATCTCCTTCCCTAGCGGAAGAGTTCAGCCTCCTCTTTTTACAGGAATTGGCCTCCGGGAGACTTCATTGATTTGTCCAAGGTCATACAAGTTAACCAGCTGTTCTGGCAGGGCCAGATCTCTTACTTCAGAGGTCAGGCTCTGCAGTCCTTGGTGGAATGCTGGCTGAGAATAAGGCCTTGGGAGGAATTCAGGAGAGGCCCAAGAGTGCGCTGCCTCCACCTTACAGGAGTCCACGTGCTGCAGGGGACATAGAAGGTGCTGGGTAACGCAAGTTATGCTACGATCAGTGATGTGTGGTACCACGGTCTAGAAGAATTCAGCAAGGGAGGTGAGTTCAAGGACGCAAGGAAGGTATTATGAAGGGGTCCAGAGAGGTTTCACCAGGACCCTAAAAGGTGGATTCGGTTTTCAAAGACAGGGCTACGGTGAGACTCCTGTACCTCCCTTTCCCAGCCAGACTCACGGGTGGGTGGTGTCCACTTGATCTCCGCCTCTTCCTTACTTGCCGCTCATCTCATGATGGAATACAGCCTGGGTCTTTTTCGTCCCTTCTTATCTAACTGATTCCCACCAAGGTCCCCCGTGGTTGTCCAGTCTAGCAGAACTAGATCTGAACGTTTTATTTTTATTTATTTACTTCCTGGCTGCTCTGGGTCTTGGTTGCTGCTCAGGCTTTCCCTAGTTGTGGTGAGCAGGGGCTGCTCTTCGTTGGGGAGCACAGGCTTCTCATTGTGGTGGCCTCTCGTTGCGGAGCACGGGCTCTGGGGCTGCAGGAGTTGCGGTATGTAGGCATAGTAGTTGTGGCATGTGGGCTTAGTTGCCCCTCGGTGTGTGGCATCTTCCTGGACCAGGGACTGAACTCGTGTCCCCTGAATTGGCAGATGGATTCTCAACCGCTGGGCCACCAGGGAAGTCCGATCTGAACTTGTTAATTCTTATTTTTCATGGCACTCTTGACTCCACTGTTGGAGATGGTCAGTACGTCTTCTCAAAGTATGTTCTTCCCCGTGCCTTCCTGATGTCAGGCTCTGGTTTCTGGAAGTGTTGGTGCTCCTAAGGGTTCTAGTGCCAGCTATCCCTGGCTGATCTCTCATGTCGTGCTGTTAGTAGTTCCTCACCCATTGGGAGTTCATGAACCTTTTCGAAAATTTGGTAATAGCTCTATGTTCTTCATTTTCACAGAATTCTTTTTTTTTTTTTTCTGCCTGACTTGTGCCCACATCATGGTGGTGGTTCAGCATTTTTTTTTTAATGAAGTATAGTTGATTTACAGGTTTGTTACTTTCCAGCAAAGTGATTCAGTTATATATATGGAATGTATATATATATATATATATATACTTTTTCAAATTATTTCCCATTATAGGTTATTACACGATATTAAGTATCATTGCCCATACTATACAGTAGGTTCTTGTTGGTTATCTATTTTATATATGGTAGTTTCCATAAAAATTGATGCTCTCGAATTGTGGTGCTGGAGAAGACTCTTGAGAGTCCCTTGGACAGCAAGGAGGTCAATCTTAAAGGAAATCAATCCTGAATATTCATTGGAAGGACTGATACTGATACTGAAGCTGAAGCTCCAGTATTTTGGCCACCTGATATGAAGAGCCTCCTCACTGGAAAAGACCCTCATGCTGGGAAAGATTGAAGGTGGGAGGAGAAGGGGATGACAGAGGATGAGATGGTTGGATGGCATCACCGACTCGATGGACATGAGTTTGAGCAAGCTCTAGGAGGCAGTGATGGACAGGGAGGCCTGGCGTGCTGCAGTCCATGGGATCACAAAGAGTCAGACACGACTGAGTGACTGAACAGAAGTGTCCCTAGAATTCTTCCAAACTGACGCACCAACCTTATTGTCTTCTTCATGTTCCCTAACCTTTTTAAGTCCATCTATGGATCTTAAAGTCCAGTGAAATGCCCCTGAATTATGTGCTGATGATTCAAAGGTACAATCGCAGCGCATTTCTCTCTCATCCCTGGCTCTGACGGGTGAGTAGGTCCCTAACTGCTTCGACCCCCACAGCAACGCAGAGCCGTGCTCACCATCCTCTCCCTAAATCTGTCCTCTCGTCCTGCTGTTGGCTCTCTCTCAGTCACCCCAGCTTCCCTGCAACCCTCCTCTCCCCTCCGGCTTAAACCAGATGGTTTTCTTTGTTCTCTCCTTCTCCACACCCAGTGACCAAATCCTGTCTGTTTTATCTTCCAAAGATCTCTTGACTTCCTGACCTATGTGTTGCCTAAAGCTGTCTTCTTGCCTTTCTGTGGGATTTTTACAATAGCCAGTCCACTGCCTGGCTCCATCCTTCCTGAGTCACTTCAGTTGTGTCTGACTCTTTGCGACCTCAGGGGCTGTAGACTGCCAGGCTCCTCTATCCATGGAATTCTCCAGGTAAGATTACTGGAGGGGTTGCCTTGCTCTCCTCTAGGGGACCTTTCCCATCCAAGATTCAAACCCACGTCTTCTGCATCTCCTGCATTGCAAGTATATTCTTTACCACTGAGCCACTGAGGAAGCCCATCTATACCAATGCATAGATATTAATATAGTGATATCTATTGACATATAGATATCTGTTGTTTAGTCACTAAGTCATGTCTGACTCTTTGCAACCCCATGGACTGTAACCCTCCAGGCTCCTCTGCCCAGGAAATTCTCCAGGCAAGCATACTGGAGTAGGTTGCTGTCTCCTCCTCCAGGGGATCTTCCTGGCCCAGGGATCAAATCTCTCTCTTACATCTCCTGCATTGGCAGGCACTTTATCACTAGTGCCACCTGGGAAGCCCATCCTTGTGCCCATTCAAACTGTCTTCATCAGGGCAGCCAGCACAGCCTTTCTGAAACCCTGATCATCGCAGTTTGAGGCTGCCCTGCAGGGTTCCTTAGCTCGGAGGAATGCTCAAACGCCCTCTCAGCTGGCAGGGCTTTCTGTGATGTGGGCCCTGCAGGTACTTCCTCCTTTCTGACGAGTGTCGCTTCAGTTGTACTGAACTTCCCGGTCCCCACTTGGCCTCGTGATCAGTCACTCTGTCCTTGACCTGCACTGTGTGCTTCTCTCTGCCAGAAATTCCTGGCCCCACCCTCGGCCTCCACTCGCAGGCTACCCCTGGAGCCTCCCCTGAACTCCCCACCACCAGCGTCACTCATCCAAGCAGGCCCCATGGACCCAGAGTATCTCTTTTGTTCTCCGTTGATGCTTGTTCACTCCTGCAGCACAGCGCCCATCACCACAGATTGCACTTGTTTAACTCCTTGCTTCCCATTTAGAGGCCAGGTCCACGTGATCATTCATGAGCCCCTGGTACTTCTGCCCTTGTGGGTTCCCTTCCCCCGCTCAAAAAAAAAAAAAGAATAAAAATTTTATTTTGCAGTCATATCCAGATAAAGATGAATATATTCCAAGGTGGATTTATTAGTAGGTAGCTGTTAGGGACACACCACTCTGTTACTCTTGCCTGGAAAACCCTATGGACGGAGGAGCCTACTGGGCTGCAGTCCATGGGGTTGCGAAGAGTCGGACATGACTGAGAGACTTCACTTTCACTTTTCACTTCCATGCATTGGAGAAGGATATGACAACCCACTCCAGTGTTCTTGCTTGGAGAATCCCAGGGACGGAGGAGCCTGGTGGGCTGCCGTCTATGGGGTCACACAGAATCGGACACGACTGAAGCAACTTAGCAGCAGCAGCAGCAGCCGTTAGGTAGCTGACTGTGGCTCTGATCATGAACTCCTTATTGCCAAATTCAGACTTAAATTGAAGAAAGTAGGGAAAACCACTAGACCATTCAGGTATGACCTAAATCAAATTCCTTATGATTATACAGTGGAAGTGAGAAATAGATTTAAAGGACTAGATCTGATAGATAGAGTGCCTGATGAACTATGGACGGAGGTTCATGACACTGTACAGGAGACAGGGATCAAGACCATCCCCATGGAAAAGAAATGCAAAAAAGCAAAATGGCTGTCTGGGGAGGCCTTACAAATAGCTGTGAAAAGAAGAGAGGCGAAAAGCAAAGGAGAAAAGGAAAGATATAAGCATCTGAATGCAGAGTTCCAAAGAATAGCAAGGAGAGATAAGAAAGCCTTCCTCAGTGATCAGTGAAAGAAATAGAGGAAAACAATGGAATGGGAAAGACTAGAGATCTCTTCAAGAAAACTAGAGATACCAAGGGAATAGTTCATGCAAAGATGGGCTCAATAAAGGACAGAAATGGTTTGGGCCTAACAGAAGCAGAAGATATTAAGAGGTGGCAAGAATACACAGAAGAACTGTACAAAAAAATCTTCATGACTGACATAATCACGATGGTGTGATCACTCACCTAGAGCCAGACATCCTGGAATGTGAAGTCAAGTGGGCCTTAGGAAGCATCACTACGAACAAAGCTAGTGGAGGTGATGGAATTCAGTTGAGCTGTTTCAAATCCTGGAAGATGATGCTGGGAAAGTGCTGCACTCAATATGCCAGGAAATTTGGAAAACTCAGCAGTGGCCACAGGACTAGAAAAGGTCAGTTTTCATTCCAATCCCAAAGAAAGGCAATGCCGAAGAATGCTCAAACTACCGCACAATTGCACTCATCTCTCAAGGCAATGGCACCCCACTCCAGTAGTCTTGCTTGGAAAATCCCATGGATGGAGGAGCCTGGTGGGCTGCAGTCCATGGGGTCGCTGAGGGTCGGACACGACTGAGCGACTTCACTTTCACTTTTCATTTTCATGCATTGGAGAAGGAAATGGCAACCCACTCCAGTGTTCTTGCCTGGAGAATCCCAGGGACGGGGGAGCCTGGTGGACTGCTGTCTATGGGGTCACACAGAATCGGGCAAGACTAAAGTGACTTAGCAGCAGCAGCACACGCTAATAAAGTAATGCTCAAAATTCTCCAAGCCATGCTTCAGCAATACGTGAACCATGAACTTCCAGATGTTCAAGTTGGTTACAGAAAAGGCAGAGGAAGCAGAGATCAAATTGCCAACATCCTCTGGATCATGGAAAAAGCAAGAGAGTTCCAGAAAAACATCTATTTCTGCTTTATTGACTGTGTGGATCACAATAAACTGAAAGATTATTGTGAATTCTTCAAGAGATGGGAATACCAGACCACCTGACCTGCCTCTTGAGAAACCTATATGCAGGTCAGGAAGCAACAGTTAGAACTGGACGTGGAACAACAGACTGGTTCCAAATAGGAAAAGGAGTACGTCAAGGCTGTATATAGTCACCCTGCTTATTTAATGTATATGCAGAGTACATCATGAGAAATGCTGGGCTGGAAGAAGCACAAGCTGGAATCAAGATTGCCGGGAGAAATATCAATAACCTCAGATATGCAGATGACACCACCCTTATGGCAGAAAGTGAAGAGGAACTAAAAAGCCTCTTGATGAAAGTGAAAGAGGAGAATGAAAAAGTTGGCTTAAAGCTCAACATTCAGAAAACGAAGATCATGGCATCCTGTCCCATCACTTCATGGGAAATAGATGGGGAAACAGTGGAAACACTGTCAGACTTTATTTTGGGGGGCTCCAAAATCACTGCAGATGGTGATTGCAGCCATGAAATTAAAAGATGCTTACTCTTTGGAAGGAAAGTTATGACCAACCTAGATAGCATATTCAAAAGCAGAGACATTACTTTGCCAACAAAGGTCCGTCTACTCAAGGCTATGGTTTTTCCAGTGGTCATGTATGGATGTGAGAGTTGGACTGTGAAGAAAGCTGAGTGCCAAAGAATTGATGCTTTTGAACTGTGGCTTTGGAGAAGACTCTTCAGAGTCCCTTGGACTGAAGGAGATCCAACCAGTCCATTCTAAAGGAGATCAGTCCTGGGTGTTCTTTGGAAGGAATGATGCTAAAGCTGAAACTCCAGTACTTTGGCCACCTCATGCGAAGAGTTGACTCATTTGGAAAGACTCTGATGCTGGGAGGGATTGGGGGCAGGAGGAGAAGGGGACGACAGAGGATGAGATGGCTGGATGGCATCACCGACTCGATGGATGTGAGTTTGGGTGAACTCCGGAAGTTGGTGAGGGAAAGGGAGGCCTGGCGTGCTGCGATTCATGGGGTCGCAAAGAGTCGGACACGACTGAGTGACTGAGCTGAACTGAACTGAGTCATTATTCTTATGATGTTCATTTTTTTATTCTTCTTTAAAAAAAATCCTATTAAGATACTTTGCATGGGCTCCTTAAAGTCTTATGGGCTCTAACACTTGGTGACCTATGCCTGATGGATACCTTGGCTTTGTTAAGCAAAGAGAAATCCTCTGGTGATAAACCAGACAGCTGATTGATAGTGACTAGGACAGATGAGAAGCCCCCTCAGTTATTTTCTTATGTGGCATGTTTGTGGTGGTTTGAATAGCCCCCTAATGTATTACGGTTGTGTATTACAGTCCCTGGTAATGGAAAAATATATTTTAAAAACTAGATTGTGAACTTAAGAGGCATATATGTGTGTATGTATGTGTGTGTTATTTAACTTATATGTAGAGTCTAGGCTGGTCATAGCTTTTGAGGAAAAAAAAGCTAGACACTGTATTAAAAAGCAGAGGCAGTACTTTGCCCCCAAAGGTCGATCTAGTCAAAGCTATGGTTTTTCCAGTAGAGTTGGACCGTAAAGAAAGCTGAGCACTGAAGAATTGATACTTTTGAACTGTGGTGTTGGAGAAGACTCTTGAGAGTCCCTTGGACTGCAAGGAGATCAAACCAGTCACTCCTAAAGGAAATCAGTCCAAATATTCATTGGAGGGACTGATGTTGAAGCTGAAACTCCAATCTTTTGGCCACCTGATGTGAAGAATGGACTCATTGGAAAAGACCCTGATTCTGGGAAAGATTGAAGGCAGGAGGAGAAGGGGCTGACAGAGGATGAGATGGTTGGATGGCATCACCAACTTGATGGAGATGAGTTTGAACAAGCTCCGGGAGTTGGTGATGAACAGGGAAGCCTGGCGTGCTGCAGTCCGTGGGGTCGCAAAGAGTCGGACGTGACTGATTGTGTGTGTGTGTTAGTGTTAGTTGCTCAGTTGTGTCCGACTCTTTGTGACCCCATTGACAGTAGCCTTCCAGGCTGCTCTGTCCATGGAATTTTCTAAGCAAGAATCCTGGAGTGGGTTGCCATATCCTTTTCCAGGGAATCTTCCTGACCCCAGCATCAAACCTGGGTCTCCTGTGTTGTAGACTGATTCTTTACCATCTGAGCCACCAGGGAAGATCATATATATAAAAGCAAAAATCATGAGATATTTATTATGTCAAAAATGTGGTCCTCAAGCTACTTCACTGATATGCACAGTTCCCCATGACGTGTCTGTGTGCAGCAGTGACTTTTAGTGCCAGTGGGATGGTGATTTTGCCCCACTGGGAACATTTGGCAGTTTCTGGAGGAAATGTTTTTTTGGTTGTCACCACTGGGGGTGCTACTGGTGGCTGATAGGTTGAGGCTGTAGGGTGTGGTATGTGTGCCCAGTCATGTTCGACTCTTTGCGACCCCGTGGACTGTAGCCCAGCAGGCTCCTCTGTCCATGGGATTTCCAGGCAAGAATACTCGCGTGGGTTGCCATTTCCTCCTCCAGGGGATCTTCCCAACCCAGGGACTGAACCCAAACGTCCTGTGTCTCCTGTATTGGCAGGTGGATTCTTTACCTCTGAGCCACCTGGGAGGCCCTGGTTGAGGGAGAGAGGCTGTGTCTCCTGCATTGGCAGGTGGATTCTTTACCTCTGAGCTGCCTGGGAGGCCCTGGTTGAGGGAGAGAGGCTGCTAAACAAGCAGTGCATGGGACAGTCATTGCAACCAAGAATGCCCCAGCCCCAGATATCAACAGGGCTGAAGTTGGGAAACACTCGCGTAGAAGAATCCTTCATAAAACCTGGTTCCGACAACTGAATAATTCATTTGCTTTATTTCCCCATGTTTCCTTTAAAAGCCGCAATTCACATGCAGGACTGTGTTGTAGCCCTGGACACAGGCACTTCCTTTTCTGGCTTTAATAAGATTGAGAAAAAGACGGCTGAGCTGTAGAACCCCCAGAGTTTGGGTCTGTGCAGCCCTGTCACAAGGATTCCAGTGAGAGACATAAATCTTTCTCCCATGGTACATGGTCTATTATTATTTATGTCATTCCCCCAAATAGAGGTTTGTTTTTTTTTTCCTTTCTGTGCTGATCCTAGCTGGAATATAACCAATTGTTGTCTGGGTGGGGAGGGGGATGCTGAATCATTTATTCATGCTTTTTATTACCTCTTGGCTTGAATATCACCCTTCATTGTTCACAAGCCGCTCAGCTTGTTTACTTTTTATAAATTACATGTAATCAGTCCCCTTGCAGGTCTGGCTACTGTAATTGGCAGCAGCCACGGAGCAGGGCTGACGAGCCTGCATTTGTGCTGATGTCTCAGTTAGTCTGGTCTCCACACTTCCTTGCTGCTTCCATGTGTATTTCAAAAGGAAGGTGATCAGAGCTACCACACTGCTCTGTCTTCTCGGCTGGCTGCTCTGGTGGCACTTGCTTATATAGTCCCGTGGAGTCCCTGTGTCCTTTGGTGCAGGAAGAATCAGAGGTTTGGGGGCAGTGGTCCTCACGCTTTCATGTGCAGACCCATCACCTGGGTGACTTCTGAAATAAAAATTCTGCAGCTCTACTCTCCTTTTGAAACTTTTCGTAAATCTCCGTAGAGGCCCAGAAAACTGCATTTTCTGATTCAAATCCCTGCTGATTCTGATGTAGGTGGTCTTTTAACTTATACTCAGAGAAATGCTGAGTTAGCATGGAGAAAAAAATGCAAGAAGAAAGAAAATCCCGTGGGAGTAAAGGTGAATAGAGAGTGGGATAGACAGGCAAGAATCAAAACTCAGAAAGGAACTTCTGCCTGTTTTCTGTGAGATGAGGGCCTTGTGCTTGACGCTTTGTAAACATGTGTTTAAACAAGTAAATAATAAAAAAAAAAATGTGCTTAGCGTTTTCCTGCCGTGATTTTGATCAAACTCTTCTCGATGACAGAAGTGAAAGGGAATTTTTGGAAAGGTTAGAATATAAGAAGGTACCTAACCATCGCCAAGAAACTCAAAGATGTTACGAAATCAAGGAAGCTATTATGTAGGTATCGAATTGAAAAAGAATGTACATTCCTGAATTGAGTTTTCTGAATGGCTTAGAGACTAAGAGGAGAGGTGGCAGAGGATTAACTCCTTGCCGGAAGTTCTGGTTTTTCTGGTTATTGGATCTGAAAGCATATTATTAATATACAGTCCAGATTTTCTGGGATAGTTCTGATTTCAGATATTTTTTCCCATTGTAGTTATAGTGCATGTCTGGTTTGCCCTAATATTTGATTAGTTGAGACATGGTTGGTTTGTAAAAGGGGCTTAAAATAGTTCTGCTTGACTACAGTTTTGTTTTCAAATTTCTCTCTGTCTCTCTCTCTCCGTGTGTATAATGTATATATTCTGTTTCTTTGAACCTAAACTTGACCATCATCAGCTTTTGTTAAATCCTTCCTACCTCTGCTCTAACCATCTCTTCATCAAGTGTTCTTCTTTGCGTTTACTTTACCCTAACCAGTTCTATGACAACATGCTCATGTTTCCACTGCGGGAACCCAGAGGGCTCTGCAGTCTTTTCACCACCCTGAGCTGGCTGACCTTCCCTTCTTCCTTTCTTTCCCACCAGCCTCCTCACTCTCTTCCTTCCCCTCCTTTCCTTACTCAGGAACCCTTCAGCCTCTTAGATACTCTGTCCATCTGCCCGCAAGATCTTAGAGAATCTTCCTATCTGCTTTGTAAGTGTTTAGTATCATTATTGTTATTAAATGAAGTGTCTACCACACCCTTTCACTGCACTGAGAGTTCAAGTTCAAGTACGTTGAGTTAGTAGATCACTTTGTTCCCGAAGTGAATAGAAGGACTGTGGATGGCTGGTGGTGGGGTCCTGGAACCAGCTTCTACCAAGAAAAGCTAGACTGCTGTGACGTCTGCCCTGCGTGAAGAATTGAAGGCTGGGCTCCCGACTTGTTCTTTTTATTCCAGGTGATCTTACTGTCTTGTTTTTCTGAGTTTTAAATCCATATACTTGGAAGACCTCTTTTCTTAGGAGTCTCTTGATATTTCTAGTTATTTTTTCTAGAATTTATTCTAACCCATATGTTGTTTAACATAGTGGTAGATGTTTCCAATGAATATTTAAATTTGCTGAAAACAAGTATAAATGCTTTTAGGGAGAACCACAACATTAAGTAGTCATCCAAGTGCAGTGTAAAAACATACATAGCTTATAAATTTTCAGTGGGAGTCTTTTAACTTAGAAATTTCTGGTTTTGGTTCAGCATATAGGAAAAAAAAGTTATAAAGTATTTATTAAAAAGTTATGAAATATTAGCAGAAGTTGTAAAATATTAGGTAAGTGGAGGTATTGCCCTTTGCTTAAGTTACTAAAAGGAGATGTCTTTTTCAGAATTAAATAAGACATTATTAAACCGAATATACATATTTAACTTCTAGTGATTTTATATTTGAATAGAAAATGCTTAGATTAACTTAAAATTCATAGGATGTTGGCACTTTGTCTCTGTGTTTTAAGATATGATTTTTATTTAGTGTTCAGTTCATTTTAGTTGCTCAGGTATATTTAAAAGTTTAGTGTCTCCTTACTGATTTTAGTGATTCTTGAACAACTAAAAGATAAGTCTTTTAAGATAGGTTTTATGTACACTAAATATTTTAGTAAGTGTGACTTTCATTCCTAAGCTAGAGAAATGGTTGTATGTTGAGAAACCCATGTTCTTATTAACTAAGGGATGTTGGAACATGGATATGGAAGTATTTTTAATGTTTCGGATAAAGCTCTAGACTTGCAAACATTCCTGTTTGTAGAGAGTCTGTTGTGTTTCTAAACAATACTTTTCCAAAATTTCATAACTTTGAGATCTTTATTGAAATACTTAAGAAGAAAATGACTCACGGATGGTAACTTTAAGTAGTGAAAGGAGAAAAACCTAACTACTGATCCCATTCTCAGTGAGAAAAATGAGGACCTAGGGAATTGAGGCCAAGGAAATAGCCCAGGTTGAAGGCCAGTTGGTTTCAGCAGGCAGAGGAAGTCATGGGCACAGACTTCCTGACAGCCACCCCAGGGCCAACCCCAAGCAGCCACATCTGCCTCTTCAGTGCGCTATTGTACTTTCCAAAATTCGAGCATTTTAGCTGCCCTGGAGAGCGGTGACTATGGTAGGTTCAGCCCAGTTTCTTACCTTTTTTTTTTTTAACTATTTTTAATTGTAAAAAAATCCCCACATGACATACAGTTGACCCTCTTACTAAATTTTAAGTGCACTGTGGAGTAATGATAAGTGTGTTGACATGGTCGTGCCACCCCAGTCTCTTTTTGCTTCTCCGTCTTGTCTCTGGAGCCGTGAAAACATCTGAAGGGCCTTTAGACCGGCACCGTTTGGGAAGGCCTGCACCTCACCTGTGTTTGCTCCTTCCTCAGTCGTGTCCGAGTCCTTGTGACCCCATGGACTGTAGTCTACCAGGCTCCTCTGTGCATGGAATTTTTCAGGCAAGAATACTGGCATGTCTGCGTGCTAAGTCACTTCAGTCATGTCCAGCTCTCTTTAACCCGATGGACTGTAGCCCATCAGGCTCTTCTCTCCAGGGGGTTCTCCAGGCCAGAATACTGGAGTGGGTTGCCATTTCCTCCTCGAAGGGATCTTCCCGACCCAGGGATTTAACACACGTCTCCTGCGGCTCCTGCATTGACAGGTGGATTCTTTTACCACTGAGCCACTTGGGAAGCCCTCCTTCCTGGTAGTAGGAAGTTAATTGTGTGGAATTTGCTCACCTGATCCCCACAGATGATCCTACTTTATTGCCTATTGGAAATCCCACGCCCCTTTCTGCCCCAGAGGAAAAATTCCTTCCTGATTGTAGAGTCTGTGCTTAGTTTTATCTTGAGCATATGAGCGTGACTCACCCTGGGTAAGTATGTAATCCCATTTATACCTTTCTTCCAACCTCCCTTTAATTTTTAACTTAAGATACTGGATCCTGATTTCCTGTGTAAGGCCCGGTGATTTGGGGACTAATTTAGGGACCAGGCGATGTTGAGATTTTTTTGGAACTGGCACTCTCCATTCTGCTGACAGTGAAGCTGCCTGGCCTGTTTTAATATTCAGACTATGTGTGGAATGTCTGTGTGGATGAAGAAACAAGTTAAAGCTTTTTGGGAGGCAGGAAGAAAGGGGAATGAAACTTTTTAGGTAGTCTGATTTTGTGGGGAAAATTTTGAGATCTTTAGAATACAGGCTAACCAAAAATAAGTAGCTGTTTGGCTTTGTGATTTCTTTGAGTATACAAAGGAAATGCTTGATGTTGGGCTAAAGAGCTAGTGTTGATTAAGTTTGTTACGTGATAAATTACCAAATTAGTAAACCTGCCTGTGATTTCCAGTTATTATCTTTCCCAATGTGTAATCACTAATTCTGTTTCTTCATTTGTGGAATCAAACATATGTCACTGGGAAGTAGTTTTTCATTTCCTTTTTTTTAAATGAATTTTTTTTGGAGTATAGTTGCTTTACAATGTTGTGTTAGTTTCTATGGTACAGCAAAGTGAATCAGCTCTGTATACAGATATCCTCTCCTGGTTTTGGATTTCGGAGAGTTGCTTTTAAAAGAATACTCATAAAGCACCTTGGAATCTTTAAGGCACCTTGGAATCTTTAAGGTACTTTGACTGTGGTACTGAAAGAATGTAAATCATTAATGCTTGTATTTTTATACTCAAGAATATGAGAGTGGGAGTGAGTTGAACATTCAAAATATTCCTTTTGAAAGACAACATACATTTGAGCAAAGCCATTCTCTCTAAGTGCTTATTTTAAATTGGCAGTCACTTCGCCAACAGTCAGTAATCTCACTTAGCAAGTGTTTGGCACGCCTGTTTTAACCTGCACAGGTTCAGTTCACACAAAGAAAGGGAGGGTGGGGTGACGTGATGGGAGCACCCTGGTAGCCTCATTAACATATTTGGAGTAACTATTTGAATATTTGCCAGCTGAGCTAGGCAACCTGGACGCCTGCCAAGTGAGCCATGGGAATTTCTGGGAGGAGTGTGGAGATTGGAGCCTGTAAAATGTTTTTCTTTTTGGAGGGGAAACAGTTTAGAAGATGCCCTTTAGGATACTTCCCTTACCCTCTGAACAAAATAACTCTTTTTGCCTCCCCTTCAATTTCTGCGAAAATTTCTCTTTCCACCACCTTTTTGCATTTTTTTTGGAATAGTACCGTAGGACTTGTCTGACAAATAGCTTTGGGTAATCTCTCCAAGGTGAGTTTGAGTTCCTGCTCTGCCTGGGTTTTGTGTCTGCAGAATTAGTCCCGAAGCTCTTTGCGTGAGCCTCGCTGGGGCCACTCCTCTGCAGACTTATATGTGGACACAAATGATGGGAACAGGACAGACAGGATAGACTAGGGCGTCTGTGGAGTCAACTCCTACCCAGTAGATGCTCAGATCATAAAGATGGCAGCTTGGCTCAGCTCTGTGGAGCAGAGAAGCAGTCTTTATTTACAAGGTTCTCTTTTGGGGGCCTGCATCACGCTTGGCTTTGCACTGATACCTGTCTGGCTGCAACCACAACTGTGGGCTCTAAGACTAGTCAGGGGAGCAGTCAGTTGAAACCAGGGGTTCTCAGGTATTTGGATATAGTACATTTCAGGGTGAGGTGAGGCAGTGCTCCGTTCTCTAGTTCTTATTTAGGGGAGCAGTATATTGGGCTCCCACCAAGACTTCCCTGGTGGCTCAGACGGTAAAGAATCTGCCTACAATGCAGGAGACCTGGGCTCCATCCCTCGGTCAGGACCTGGAGAAGGGGATGGCTACCTGCTCCAGTATTTTCGCCTGGAAATTCCATGCACAGAGGAGCCAGGCTGGCTACAGTCCACAGGGGTTGCAGAGAGTCAGACTTGACTGGGCAACCATCGCTCGCTCACATACTGATGCTCAGGAGTATCCTCAGGGGGGTATCAAAATCACTAGGGAGCTTTTTCAAAGACCATTTACATTGATTTTTTTCCCCCCGTATTGCACTGAAGGGTGGGTAGGGATGACAAAGAAAGGTGGCGTTTAAATCCGCAATCAGCTGAAGCTGTAGGTGCTTGCCACAGTGTGGTCATTTCCATACTTCAGGCCAGTTTGCTACCCTGCCTCCGCTGTGCTCTCAGGAGTGGAAAGATACAGCTTAATGACAGCAGGGCTTGCTCCTCCTGTGACAGGTTTTGCAATACCATGTTAAATGTACATTAAATAGGCTTGTCAGAAAAGGTTTTTTTTTTCCTTCTGATTGGAGCTTTGTGTGTGTGTGTTTAATCTCTTTAAAGGTAGTCCTTAAGACTGATTTTTAAAAAATATTTATTTATTCGGCGGCAGTGGGTCTTGGTCATGGCATGTGAACATTCATTTGCGCCATGTGGGATCTAGTTTCCTGACCAGGGACCAAACTCAGGCCCCCTGCATTCGGAGCGCAGAGTCTTAGCTACCAGACCACCAGGGAAGTCCGAACTGATTTTTTAAAATCACAAATATGGAGTAACAAAACCAAGAAAGAACAAATTTGATCATAGCTATTAAAAAAAAAAACACTTAAAAAAATGCAAACCTAAAAAAGAACTCTGGTACATTAAACTGAGCCTTAAATGTTTTACAAATATTATAATGAGCCTATATATTTACATGTTGTATGCCAATCATGTATGTGTATAAATATATATGCTTTTAAATGTCCAGACCACAGTTATTAAATTTCAGTCACCTTTTGTTGAACTTCACTAATTTCTTTGTAGTTTTTTTAGTGCTATATATGATTTTTATATTTACACAATCACCATCTGCTGCTGCTGCTCTTAACTCATTATACAGATAAACCTTTGATTCTTTTTTTCTAATATAATATTTTTTTGGCCATGCCACTTGGCATGCAGCATCTTAACCCCAGCTCTTGGCAGTGAGAGCATGGAGTCCTAACCACGGGACTGCCAAGGAATTCCCAACTTAGAGTCTTCATAGCTGTTTTTTTTCCCAGTTGATTCCTAACAGCCTGTTAAAAAGAAAAAAAATTTATAGATGATTGTAATCATCTAATTCATGAAGCAAGATAGGGTTAAAACGAATAACTGTTAGTTCAGTGTTTTTCTTTCTTATTATAAAATGCTAAATATTATATTCTTGAGGCTTCTCTATTATGTCAGTTTCCCGCATTATAGAATTAATACAATATGCAATATTACCAGTTTCACCATTTAGTATGTCTTCAACATCGCTGAGGATGGCAGATATATAAGATGCTTTTTAAACAGGTACATGTCTGAAATTATAAGGCAGTTTACTCAAGTCATAGAACACATTGGTAAAAGTTGAGTTCTGGCACTTGGCCCACATTTAAATTGATAACATGTGTGTGTGGGGAAAAGCTACTAGGTACTGATGATCTCTTTAGAATGTGTTGATATTGTTAGGTCCAAATATGAGTTATTTGGTAGGTTTACCAGCTTAAAAAAAAATAAATGAAATCTAAATATTACTTTAGTGTCCCTTTTAATTGATTGTAGTGACTTGTTTAGTTGCTAAGTCTTGTCCGACTCTTTGTAATCCATGGACAGATGGAGCCCACGAAGTTCCTCTATCCATAGGATTCTCCAGGCAAGAATACTGGAGTGGGTTGCCATTTCCTTCTCCAGGGGATCTTCCCAACCCAGGGATCAAAGCCTGGTCTCCTGCATTAGCAGGCAGATTTTTTTACCACTGAGCCACCAGGGAAGCCCTTTAGTGACGTATTAGTCAGTATTTGTGGGGATACGTATGATGAACTTTTGGGGGTTGGTTTTTGTCTTCTCCTTATTCTAGACGTAAAGTTCTAGGAGGGAGCAGTGAGTGGAAAGGCTGTCTTCAGGTGTCATGAGGTTGAACCAGTTCAACCATCACTGCAGCTCATCCTGCTGTAAGCTCCCTCCTCAGCGCCCTGGCTTATTTACCTGTTATATAATCCAGACTGGCTTGTCCTGTTTGGTGGGTTTGTTATAAACTGCCGGGCTAAGTAAACGTGGGATAACATTTTAAATGGATTAAAAGTTAACCAGTAGTTAAGGAGGGATGTAGCAGAGGGGCCCAGCTGTCAGGTGGCCCGGGTTCTGCCTCCTGGGGCTGGGGGTGGGTACATTTCTGTTTCCCATTAGGAACAGGAAATCCACGTGAAACTATAGCAACACCTGGCCAGAGGACCACTCTTCAGTGCCGATGACAACCAGCATGCCTTGTCCGATACCAGAAACGTCAGATCTGGAAAGCAGGTGTTAACTGTGTCCGTTAATGAGCTGTGTACACGAGCAGAAGTGGACGCAGCATACCAGTGGGACCGTTTTCATCCATCTGTACCCAGTATGAAAACAATGAAGGAGGAAGCCACTAGATGACTGAGTCTTGTCTCCTTCCTAGTTCAGTGCACAGCGAGAGAACGTGTCCACGTGCTTTGTGCTGAGCATTTTAGGTGCCTGCACCTGGCAGGGTTATGCTGACCTGCGGGGCTTCACTCACCCCTGATTATAGGCTTACTGCATCCTCTGACCTTGTCTGTTGAACTTTCTGGCAGATGTACACAGTCTCTCGTGTGAGTTCTCTGAACCCTCTGTAGAGCTGTGTGTCCCCTTCCATGTTAAGTGTGTCCTTTTCATACTCAAGAGACGCTAGTTCCATCCCTTGGTCAGGAAGATCCCCTGGCCTGGGAAATGGCACCCCACTCCAGTATTCTTGCCTGGAAAATTCCATGGGCAGAGGAGCCCAGAGGGCTACAATCTAAGGGGCCGCAAAGAGTTGCACACGACTCACACACACACCCCACCTGGAAGGTGGAATCCCTTCGTGGATATTCTTAAAGTCTTCCTTGAATGCCTCGCCCTTCCATTCAGGGCCTTTCTGAGGTTTGCAGGGGTGCCCAGAGCCAAGAGAGTTTGTCAACCTAAAGTGATGGTGATGACCCCCACCTGCCCGGTTACAGCCTCTGCCTGTACCCTTTTAGCCACTTCTCTCTGAGCGAGGAGACCAGGGAACGCTAACTCGAGATCTCAGTTTAACAGCAACCCGCTTACCCGCCATGAGTCACTCTCAGTTTGAAATATCCTAAAAAGAGCTTCTTATTTCTGAAGGTCAGGCGGGTTGCAGCATGCTTGATTTTTCAGTATCTCTGGTTAATAATGATTTTAAAGAGTAGAAGAGGAAATGGTTCTTTTATGAGTGTAGCATAAAACTATATGGCCTTGTGCAAATGACCTAACTTCATATGAATCCTGGCTTATAGACAGAAGCTTTCTTTGTATAACTAGATTCACCACTCTGTCCTTCTCTGAAATACTGAGAAGAAAATAATCTCATATATATCACATACATTTTTTAAAAAAATCAGTATTCAGAGGCAGGAAAATTACCAAACAGTCCACATTCTTCCAATTCTGATTTTTTTTTTTACATCATTTTTGGTGTTTTAAATTTGCTTTTATTGTTTGAGATCAAAAATACATTATTCTGTCCTTTTTATTTTTTGAATTGAAACTTACATCCATGGAATTATCATCTTTATAGTGGTTGACTACTGGAGTTTACAATCAGAAGATTGTGAGACCTTTGGAGAACAAAATAGAAAATAAAATTAAGTTTAGGAAATAAATTTTTCTTGGACATTGCAAAAATAGCAAAAAAAAAAAAGTGGGTGAATAACCGGCAACACAAACTTTTTCCTCTAAGTTCCTTTTTCCCAAACTCTTGCCATCATACTAAAAAAAGTTTTCTTGTGCATTGCTCTTTTTCTCAGAATCCTGCTGCTTACTGTTAGAATTTTTTCATATGCCAAAGTTTTGTTTTTCATGTGATTGCTGCTCATGAAATCATGTGAGTCTTATTGGGGAAAAAAAAATTTTTTTTTTCAAAATGCAGTGGTAAAGGACTTCCCTTGCAGTCCAGTGGTTAAGACTCCGAGCTCCTGATGCAGGGGCCATGGGTTTGATCCCTGGTTGGGAAGCTAAGATCCCACACTCCTCACAGCTAGGCCAATTTTTTTTTTTTTTTTTAAAGAAGCAGTGGTCAAAGCTGTTGATAATAAGCCAAAAGGAAAATGAAATATGAATTTCTATACAGTTTATAGTGACTAAGGGAAATTATTATTAAAAGCATTATTCAAGGTGAATGAAGTTAGATCATTGTAGGGGACATATCAATTCTAATTAAAGATAAAGGATATGAGTACATTTTTCTAGTTTCAAAAATTACACTTTTCATTTCCTACCTGGCCATTTCCCCAAGGATGTGTGTTCTTAAAATTTTTCTATCAGTCTAATACAGGTGATGCTATCGCCTGAGCTAGCTTAATGGTATCATAGTTTCTTTGGAATAATCAAGCAGGGAAATAAAAATTCAAGTCTTTGGAGGAAGCGACTGGGATTCCCGAGCCATAGGATACCTTAAACATGTGAGAATGAAACTGAATGCTTTTTAGGAGATGGCCAGTGTTCTGTATCTCTCAGCCTGATTGGAAAAAGGAAAAAAAAAAAAAAACCCACCATATTTTAGGTACTACTATTAAAACGGCATGCTGATACAATCATCCTGTCGTTCCTTGTAAGAAATGACTTCAGAAATGCTCAGTAACATCTTGTTCGGCCTCTCACTCTGATTGCCTGACTTACTGGTGGGATCTCACTGTATTTGTTTGCTCTGTAAATCTTACAGTGGCCTTTGACCCAAAGTAATAAAATGTCACGTGACTTGGTATATCAGACAGGATCTTCAGTTGTAAGCAACAGAAACCTTTGGCTGATTTCATCAGGAAAAAAAAGCTTCTTCAGGCCTTTAGGCAGCTCACAGTTTCCTTGGGAAAGCTGAGAACCTAGCTCAGCGGAACCTTGTCAATGAGGAGCAACGCCGCTACATCACCTTTTCAGTTGTTCGTTCCTGTCCCTCATTTCCTCCACCCCAGTGAGGAAATGAGTGCAGATGGAAGCTCAAAGAGGAAACGATACCTCATGTTTCTAAATACTCTTCCTTTTCGGCTCTCTCTGCTCCAGACCTGTCCCTGCTCCCTTCTCAGCCTTGCCCCATTCGCCTTTCTGATGCTTCAGTGTCTGTCTGCCCTATGAGACTATAACCTCTGGGAGGATAAAAACCTGTGGATTTTGGTCTCTGCTATCACCTAGGGCTCTCACAGTGCCAGACCTACAGAAGATGCTCCAGATATGCATGCTGAGAGGCAGAGTGAAGGACCGAAGGCGAGTTTGGGGTGGCAGGGGAGAGTAAACCATCATTCTCTCTGTCATTCCCGACAGCTTTGCCCTGCTCTGAGTTCTTGCTCATCTCCACATTGCTAATCTTTTCTTTTTTTCTTTTGGACCACACCCATGTCATGTGGGGCCTTAGTTCCCCAACCAGGGATCGAACCCGTGTCCCTTGCATTGGAAGGCAAAGTCTTAACCACAGGGCCGCTGGGGAAGTCCCCCCACCTCTCTCATCTTGAAGGAGCCTGCCTTCCAGGCAGCGGCAGGATGGTTCCCACAGAGGGGTGCTGGACACTTTCCCAAGGCACGTTCTTTTGCAGTGGTCAGTCTGTTGGAGCTATATACTTAAGGAAGTTTTTGTGGGCTGGCCAGAGACATGAGCCATTATGCTCCACTTGTTTCTATGGGAAAATGCCCTCTGAGCTCAAGTGAAGCTGCTTACATACAAACTTTTGAATTACACCCTTTCCATTAGTAGAGGACTATCATTGCATGATCTCGTGTTCAGGCTTTTATTCCTTACTAATATATAAATGAACAATAAGCCATTTCTTTGTAGAAGGAGCAGAGCCAGAAGTCTTTCCTTCTGAGAGGATAAACGACTACATTAAAATGGATTTTCTTCATCCAACAAACATGATAGTTCGTTTCAAATGTATTTGGAGTGCCTGGCACATGCTGAGCTTTGTAAGGACACACAGGTGAATCAAATAGGGGCTGTCTCCTGGTGAGTTCACAGTCACGTTTCCATTTAAATAGGAATTGCCCTTCTGTAGCGCCCAAGGCCACTTCAGCCCTGATATTCGGTAATTCTGTAGTTTTGAATTGCTATGTTCATTTGCCCATTTTCCTTGTCACACGTGATTCTGTTATAAAATGTATCTGTGATTAATAATGGAGAAAGCATAATGACGTTGATGTTACAGCTTTTAAGTCCTTTTGAGTTTGTCTTTGTTGTTGAGAATGAAAAATCCAGGAGTAGACCATTTATTTACTTTAAATATTTTTATTTATTTCTTTATGTGGCTGCTCTGGGTCTTCACTGCAGCGTGTGTGTTCTTTAGGTGCAGCATGCAAATTCTTAGTCGCAGCATGTGGGATCTAGTTCCCTGCCCACGGATCCAGCTGGGCCCCCTGCATTGGGGAATGTGGAGTCTTAGCCACCAGGGAAGTCCCAAACCGTTTATTTCTATTCCAGCTTTTTATCATGAAACGAATGAAGCTGGATGCATCATGAAATTGACATAAAAACAGAGCGGTGGGGCTTTATTTTGAAACTATACATATTTCTCGAGGATAATATGTATGGGTCTCAGGTTTACCATATATTCTTAAAATACTCCCCTGTAATTTTCTGAATTTTTACAGCAAGTATGTATTCTTTCTCCATTGTCACCGTCACACACACACACACACACACACACACACGCACACAACACAGCATCTCTTCAGATACATGAAAGTGTGTCAGTGTGATGTCCTCCCTTCCCCAAGTCATTTACCCGCACATCTTAATAAATACTTGAATGGAATCTAGTTTCTGGGAACTGGAATGTGGGAAATCTGGATGTTTATATAAAAAATTCTACAGATATTTGTAAGAAATACTTGGAACTCCCTGGAGTAAAAAATCATTGGGTTGTGTGGAAATAGTCTTGGCCTGCCTTAACACTTGGAAAAGTTACCTGGTAGGTAGTTTCAAATGATTTGAACCACAAACTTCTTTGTTGCTGGATCTCTTATTTTAAATTAAATTTTATAATTCAAGTAATATATTAACTGTTTCTGGCACGTGGATTAATGACTGTTTTCTCTCAGGATCTGGAGAGTAGCAAGTACTGTGTCTCACTTCAGGAATTCCATTTAGTGATCAGGGTTACAGGATAATCTCTGATTTAGTGCTTAAACTTGAATTTATTATTACAGTTTAGAGTGTTATTTTTTCATCTGTACAATAACTACTAACAAGTTACGTATTTCCTTGCCTTGTTGGTTTCTTATTCATCATCTTGGCAGTTTCTCTTAATGTAAAAATCAATATTTAGCCAGAATCTGGTCCCCATAGTTATGAGAAATTGAAAACGCACATTTGAGGAGTTCAGTTTTAGTGATAGAACAATTCATAAATTATTCAGCAGTTTGCTTCTGTAAGCCGTTCAGTTTTCTTTGCTGTTCTGTTTAATACAGAATGTTAATTCATGCAGGTATACATCTCACTGTTCCTACTGACAAAAAGAGATCGTTATCTAATGTGGACACATATTAACCTGGTTTAATCGATACTCATTATTCTTTCACCATGATAGAAATTAAAGGTTGAGACCCTTCTGCCAGTTTATTGGAAGATTGCTTCTAACTAAAGCTCCCCTTGCAGGAGAAAGTCAGATTGTTGCAGAGTAATGGACCAACTTTGAAATGAGGGAGATGCTTTTCTTGACAACTGGCACGGAACAGGCACACAGTGAGCAAGCTGTCACTGGCGCCACGTTCAGGCCCCTTCACAGTCTCCACGTTGGCACGTTGTGAGACATTGTCCTTCCATCTGTGCCTTCCATAAGTACATGCCATGGTGTAAAATCGGCAAGCTTTTTATCATTTTATGTGCTTCTGTATTATCTTTTTCACTTTCATTTCCTTTTACTTATAAAATGGACATTTAGCTAGACTTGTGCTCGTGATGAGTCAAATTTGACTTCTCCTAAGTTCATTGTGTACGTCGCAAGGCACAAAATCAGAAAATTACGGTACATATGACCCAGAAGAGGAAACTGTTATCAGTAGCTTTCTAAAGTTTTTGAGTCTTTCTCAGAGGAAGACAGAATAAGTTAAATATCAGGGACTTCCCCGGAAAGTCCAGTGGTTAAGAGTGGTTAAGTGGTTAAGACTTCATGCTTCTACCATAGGGGATATGGGTTCGATCCCTGGTTGGGCAACAAAGATCCCACATGCACAGTGTCACCAAAAAGCAATAAAAATTATTAAAAAATTAAATTCTAATATCAGGCCACTTTCTATAATTAAGAACGAAAAAAATGAACCATCAACACACACAAAACTGGCATCTGAAAGTTTGTGATCGGTCTTTTTTATATGGTCTTAGAAAACATATGATGGAATACAGCCCTGAGTTTCAATAAAAATGGCATTCGAAAATTAAAGCTTATGCCATATAAAGGACACTGATCTCTTACACTAACTACTTTGTGCTCAAGTGTTAAAATCTTTGCATAACTTATTTTGTCATTTATTTTTTAATACCCGAAGTGCACCTGATTTGGAAAGTTTAGATAGATTCACTTCTTCTAGGAAAGTTTTAGGACAGTGAACCTTACTTAAAAATCTCAACCTGCTGTTATGTTTTGTGTTATATAAGTATGTGGTATTCCTCTGTACATCATTAATACATATGTCAAAGTGAAAAATACGTATAGGGCCCTAGCCTAGGCGTTGAATTCTATATAAACATAAATATTAAGTAAATTGATTTTATTTTCTAACAGCTCTTTTGAGGTATAAAGTTCACCCTTTCATGTAAGTGTGCAGTTCACTGGGTTTTAGTAGATTCACAGAGCTATACATCCGTCACCACTATCTGACTCCAGAACATTTTCATCACCTTAAAAAAAGAAATCCCAGACATTATCAGTAATTCCCATCTCCCTGCAACACACCTCCCACCAGCCTCAGGCAACCGCTAATCTACTTTCTGTCTATATGGATTTGCCTGTTCTGGCTGTTACATATAATGGAATGATATATGTGGCCTCTTGTAGTATCTGGCTTCTTTCACTTGGCCTAATGTTTTTGAAGTTCAGCCCTGTTGTTGGCATATATGAGAACATTACACCTTGTTATTGCCAAGTTACCCTTCCATTGTATAGCTATTATCACAAGTGGCTTATCCAAAGTGGATTAAATTTACTTTTTAATTAAAAATGTTGTGATCGTGAAGACCCTCTGCAGTTACCCAAGGCTGTTCTCTCTTCCCTCCCTCTGTTCACATCCCGCCCTTTTCATGGCTGGGTTTCCACTGTGCTGTTTCTTGGTTTGAAGACTGGCTCCAGTGCTTCTTCCTCGTGTCCAGAAGTCTGTCCTTGATGTCTGCGCCTCCACACCTCCCCTGCACATAGGTTCATTACTACTGTTTTCTAGATTCCACACATACGCATTAATATACAGTACTTTTCTCTTTCTGACTTAACTTCACTCTGTGTAACAGGTTCTTCGTTCATCCACCTCGTTCAGACTGACTCAAATTCATTCCTTTTTTGGCTGAGTAATATTCCATTGTGTATATGTACCACACCCTCTTAACCCATTCACCTGTTGTTGGACATCTAGGTTGAGTCCATGTTCTAGCTGTTGTAAATATGTAAATATGTCCACTGCTGTGGACATTGGGGTACATGCGTCTTTTTCAGTTATGGTTTTCTCAGGTTATATTCCCAGTAGTGGGATTGCTGGGTCAGGGGGTAGTTTCAGACACTGCCATGTGTAGTATAGATAGCTGGTGAGAAGTTGCTGAATAACACAGGGAGCCCAGCTTGGTGCTCTGTGATGACTTAGAGGGGTGGGATGGAGCGAGGGCAGGGAGGTCAAGAGGAAGGTGATATATGTATAATTATGGCTGATTTATGTTGTTACATGGCAGAAACCAACACATCATTGTAAAGCCATTTTCCTCCAATTAGAAAAAAAATGAAAAAAAAATGCTACTTCCTTTTAGAATTTTTTTTCCCTTGATCTCTTGAGTGATAAGTAATCTCTCTTCCTTTAAATTGTCACAGTTCTTTGTGCCATAGTTTCAGCTTGTGCTTTTGGTTACTTCAGTTTAGTCGCTCAGTTGTGTCCGACTCTTTGCAACCCCCATGGTTACACTTTCCCTCATTTCAAATTTTCTGTTGCTATTAGAAATAGCCTTGCAAATAGCCAAAAGTCAGTAAATATGGGCTTTCCTGGTAGCTCAGATGGTAAAGAATCTGCCTGCAATGCAGGAGACCCGGGTTCAATCCCTGGATTGGGAAGATCCCGGTAACTCACTCCAGTATTCTTGCCTGGAGAATTCCAAAGACAGAGGATCCTGGTGGGCTGCAGTCTGTGGGATTACAAAGAGTTGGACATGGCTGAGTGACTGATACCAGTTTTTAAATTAGTGAATGAAAACATTGGAGATCACTTGAGTGTGCTAAGACTAAGGCCATCATTGATCATTACTCTTTCTAGTCAGGATGCCAAAAAACTGAACCAGGAATGAAGGAGGATACCTACATTTTTGGAAAAATATGTATTCTCATTAGCATAGTGACCCAGTGTCTAGCACATAACTGGAACTCAATACATGTTTGTTGGACTGAATCCGGGGTCTGGTAGCAGGACTGGGGAAATCTTCACTGTCTCTAGAAAGGAAATTCTATAGTTTATACGTATACTTAGAAGCCCCAAATTGAAATGGGAGAGAGCAAGAGTGAGATGGTGATCCAGTGAGGAGAATGTTTGGAGCGTGTCTCTTTACAGGAGAGGCCCAGAGCAGTTGCTTTTCACTTTGATATTAGATGTGTCATATTTGGATATGTCCTTAAATGTTTGCTTTTTTCTTCTTCCCTCCCAGAGGAGTAAGTTCTAGGAACCAGTTACCACTGAAGCCTCAATAAAACAGGCTGTCATAAATTTGCCCCTAAGTGCAAGGGCTTGAAGGCACATCTTTCAGCTTTTCTGAAGCTATGTTTAAACTGACATTACATCAGGGGTTGAGCTGCAAATTCTGAAGTGGTGGTCATTTAGTTGCTTAGTCCTGTACGACTCTTTGCGACCCCATGGACTATAGCCTGCCAGGTGCTTCTGTCCATGGGATTCTCCAGGCAAGAACACTGGAGTGGGTTGCCATTCCTTCTCCAGGGGATCTTCCCAACCCGGGGATCGAACCTGGGTCTCCTGCTTGGCAGGTGGATTCTTAACCGACTGAGCCAGTTCGGAGGAGGATCTAAGTTCTGATGATGAGGCCATTGACAGAGGCTCCCCTCAGGGGTAACAGGGGAGGGACTCTGCTTCTAGACTAGTGTTTTCAGCTCCATCCACAGGACTTTGAACAGGAAGAAAGATGTTACTGGTAGGTCCTAGTGTTTTGAAGGAAAAAAGAAAAAAAAGATGAAACAGAGGTTCCTGCCAGTGTGGCAAAGAACGTCATATTCTAGTGCCAATTACATTACACGGTCAAAGGTCAGAGAAAGGGAGCCCCAGGCAGAACGGGACAGCTGCATGCTGTTGGAAGAAGTAAGTACCTAAACTCTTAGGATTCACTTAGCTTCTGTTTTTTCTATAACAGTGGTTCCCCACACTCCCCCAAATAGTCTGTACTGTTTTTGGAATAGATGATGCTGCCCCATCATCCTATGATTGTCCAAAACTTAGACATTTGAGCAGTTTGAGAACTTGTTGCAGGAGGAATTATAATGAAAGTTTTAAGGCTTTCAGTTTTTTTAAGGCTTGTATTTTGTAAATTTTTTTTTTCATATTTTCTTCATATAAATCTTATACTTCTTTTAGTTGTTTATTTTTGACTGTGCTGGGCCTTTGTTGCTGGGCGTGGGCTCTATGCGCGGGCTTCAGTAGTTGAGGCTCACGGGCTTAGTTGCTGCACTGCCTGTGGAATCTTCCCTGACCAGGGATTGACCCCATGTCTTCTGCAGTGGCAGGTGGATTCCCATCCACTGTACCACCAGAGGAGTCCTGTGGCTTTCATTTTTATCTTCTCCATTCCTACCTGTCTTCAGTTCAGCTCAGTCGCTCAGTCATGCCTGACTCTTTGCGACCCCATGAATCGCAGCACGCCAGGCCTCCCTGTCCATCACCAACTCCCAGAGTTTACCCAAACCCATGTCCATTGAGTCATTGATGCCATCCAGCCATCTCATCCTCTGTCGTCCCCTTCTCCTCCTGACCCCAATCCCTCCCAGCATCAGAGGCTTTTCCAATGAGTCCACTCTTTGCACGAAGTGGCCAAAGTATTGGAGTTTCAGCTTCAGCATCAGTCCTTCCAATGAACACCCAGAAGTTGCCACAGATGCCAAATTTCTATAAATATGTACAATTAAAAATAATTATGATATGCAAATCATCATTTTTGGCAGTAGATTCCTATGAAGGTTTTTCTTCATATTTTGGGCAGTTCTCAAGATTTTGTTTCCATGGACTGCAGCCTAACAGGCTCCTCTTTCCATGGGACTTTCCAGGCAAGAGTACTGGAGTGGGTTGCCATTGCCTTCTCCCCTCTTCATTTAATAACTTAAAAAGCAGTCTTTATCTTCTTTTGTCTAAATCCATCTAGGTTTATGTGCTGTTTTCCCACCTGATGTTTTGTTTGCTTAATGGTTGCTGTGACACTAGGCCGTGAAAAGAAATACTGGTTCTTACCAAATATTTTCGTTCATTTTGTACTACTCCTTTAGCAGTAAGAAAAGACACTATTTCCCTACTGGATACATTCTTTATAAGATAAAAATCAATGCAGGGTGAAAACATTCTATTATTATAGTTCCCACAGAAAGGCAGCCTCCATAAAAAGTGATGAAGAAGAGAAGTTTGGTGGTGTTTGCTTGTTTTCATAAACTCGTTTTTGGAGGAAGAACATAATATATACATGATTTCCTGTTAACGGCTGTTGGTGTCCAAAGTTTGATACCGCTGTGTGACAACCTGCCACGGCTTCCTTTTTCTGAAGGAATGATTGACTGTGAAGCCAGAGTGCTTGCTAAACAGGGAAGCTGCTGTTACAGAATGCACAGGAAATCGAACTGCTTAAGCGGTTCTGCTGAGACATGAGACAGGCTACAAACTGTTGCAGGCTGCACTGCCTTCCCGGTGTCGTGACTGGTTTTGAAAGCTGGATTCAAAGCTGTGAAAAGCCTAGTGTTATCATAGCTGCGCTAAAATGAATGACGGAGAATGACGGAGTTGGCTGAATAGAAAAGAGGCATGTCTGACAATTAGAGCTGGGCACCAGAGCCCTCCAGAACCTGCTGGTCCCTGGGAGCATTCAGACAGACACTGGGTGAGTCCCCACCTAGCTGATACGTGGGGGTCAGGGCTGGTGGGAAGCAAGTGGCACACTCCAGTTGGATTATCTGAGGTACACTGAATCAAAAGACTGCTTACCCAAAGAGCGAGCATATAAGGGTGAGTAGGAGTGTTGGGTAAGGGCCGGTGCCTGCACCTGAAGAGGGAAGAGGAAGGAATATTCCCAAACCCTAGGGTGGGTGGCTGTGTCGCGATGGATGCCTTGCAGGAGCTGAGGACTCTGGTCAAGGGACGCATAGGCCTGCAGCCAGAGGTTCAGTCCCTTGCCCTCTGACTTCTCTCTCTCTTATCCCCATTGACCAAACTCATCCCAAAGCCAGAAAACCAGACATGACACATGATGTAGTCTTAAGTTCACATCCCCCAGCTCAGAGCAGGACAGGACCAGGTGGAGGGTGGATCAGGTGGAGTGGCTGGAAATTGTCCAGCCCAGATATTAAAGGGGACATCCCAGTCATCCTCACTGATGCCATGTAACTTGTTTCTATGAAGAATCATCAAGTCTCAGAAGTATTTGAGGTTACCCAGTTCGTGCAGACTTCCTATTCATTTAGTTTAGTAGATGAATAGACATCTAGTGTAATATTTGCAGTTATAGAGAACAAAACTTTACTTGAAGGAGCAGCTTGTTCTGTTGGTGGAACAGTCATAATGATTAGGGAGGTTTTTCTTGGATTGAAAGTTCCTTCCTGTAACTTAGAGTGGTTGTTTGTTCTCTTGGAGCTGTTCAGAACCAGGCTACTGTCTTGCCCTTTGTCTTTTGTCCCCGTTATAGCTTTTTTGTTGGTGGTTGTTTAACGGTCCTTCATTTATTCAGTATGTATTAAATGAATGTCCTCTAGGGGCCAGGACTTGTTCTATTGTGGAATATTCAGCTGTGAACAGCACAGAACTCCTCCTGCATTCGTGAAACTTACATTCTAGTGGATTGAAGTGGATGCTGAGCACAGAAATGTATCATGTGGCGACCGACCAGTGGTGCTAACTGCTGAGACTGAAAGCCGTTCACTTGGTTCACACGAGAAATCTTAAATCGTTGAGTCAGCTGTTGCCAAAAGCCCCGTTCCGCCTTAGGCTGTGTCAACAGAGTGCAGGACACAGAGGTTGTGTTTCCTTTGCTTTCGGATTGTCCTCCTGGGCCTGGAGCGTTGCATTTATATTCTAGAAGGTCATTGGCAAACCCGAACTCTTTCAGGGGATGTTCCCAGGATAAGTCTTTTTTTTTTTTTTATTCAAGTATAGTTGATTTACAGTGTTGTGTTAATTTCTGTTGTACAGCAAAGTGACTCAGTTATACATATATGGTTTTTTTCTTCATATTCTTTTCCATTGTGGTTTATCACAGGCTGTTGCATATAGTTCCCTGTGCTCCCAGAATAACCTTTCAGCACTTGAAGAAAGCCATCATATCCCCCAGAGAGTGTTCTTTAGGCCAGACCTTCCCAGTTTTGTCAACAGTTTCTCAGATGGTATGATTTCTGTTCTCTTAACCATCCTAGGCTTTCTCTGGATAATCAGTTTCCTCTTGAAAAACTGCTCCCAGGGTCTACCTCTGTTCTCTAGATGCGGCTTCAACTTGGGTGTCACCTAGTAGACTGCCTCTTCCCTTGATCTGGTTATTAATTTTTGCGATGCAGCCATGGATTGCATTTGCTTTTCTTTTTAAACAACTGTGTTACTTCTGACTCTCACTTTTACAATACTATTACGTCTCCAGCATTTCTTTTGGTACAACCGATATTATACTTAAATGCGGGGCTCTTATCTTTCTCTATGAAAATGTCATCTCATTGCTGTCCGTGCAGTCTTCTACATTCAGATCCTTCTGAACATTATCTTTCATCTGACTTCATGCCATCTACAGAATTGATAAGCATAGTCTCAGACTTCTTCTAAGTAATAGAAGCATTCAGTTAAAAAAGAATAATGACGCAAGGCCATTCCTTCAGGTTACAGCAGTTCAATAACGGATATTCTTTGAGGATGGTCTTTCAAATAATTGTCACTACCCTTAACGATGATGAGCTTCCCGGGCGGCTCAGTAGTAAAGAATCTGCCTGCCAGGCAGGAGACACAGGAGACATGAGTTTGATCCCTGGGTCAGGAAGATCCCCTGGAGGAGGAAATGGCAATCCACTCCAGTATCGTTGCCTGGAAAATTCCATGGACCGAGGAGTCGAGGGCTGCAGTCCATGCGGTGGCGTGACTGAGAGACTAAACAACCACCACCCTCAACTGTGTCATCCGGTTTACACATCTTCATTTTATCCAGACCCGGTTGAAAAAGGAAGAGACATTTTCTTCATAGCATTTCTCTCTCATACCAGGCAGGCTTACCAAAAAACATGTTAGGATACTTTGACATGACACTGGAAATACATGAAGCTACCACTATTCCCTTTTACCCCCGAGTCTTTAACATCTGTCCGTAGGATTGTATTTGAATTGACACCAGGCTTGCTTGTCTGTACTTTAGTTTTTTTGTATGTGTCCTTATTTCTGGAACCTCTGCCTTCATGTGTGGTGAGCTTGCCTGTAGCGACTCCCTTGGTTCCTAAGGATGAAATGTGGCCTCTGTTCCTCTTTTCAGGCTGGGCCGCAGTTGCCAGTTTTAAGTCTCTCTCTTGATCAAATCTAGGACATTGGGGTCAAATAGAAGTGAATGATTGAGCCTTCCGACTTTGGTGAAGGTTGTATCATCTTTCCCAGGATGATGAGGAGGAGGATGATTTTTTTAATCTTGCTTCTGATAAAGCAAGGGAGGGAACGTGGTGGGGCCAGGATTGCTGCTGCTCCTGGCTCTCCCTGGGGTCTCCTGGGCCCACTTGGAGGGGCAGCTCTCACATGCAGTCTTAGTTCTCGTGCCCAAAGCGTTATGACATGTTTATGGTTTGGTTTTTGAGTCACAAGCTCCCTATAAAATTATAATGTTTTCTTAAGAGGTTACCTTGTTTATAGGTTAGAAGAAAGGCAAACTTGACTTTACTGATCCTGGAAATATTTTTGTTTCCCAAAGCATAAGGTATCCTGTTTTCTGGGAGTTTCTAGATTTTAGTGTAGAACATCTTAGTTGATTGGTGATTTTAGTCACTAAGTTGTGTCTGACTTTGTGACCCCGTGGTCTGCAGCCTGCCAGGCTCCTCTGTCCATGGGATTTCCCAGGTAAGAATGCTGGAGTGGGTTGCCACTGCCTTCTCCAGGGAATCTTCCGGACCCAGGTATCGAACCTGGGTCCCCTGCTTGGCAGGCAGATTCTTTACCACTGAGCCACCTGGGAAGCCCTAGAACATTTTGGCTTCATTCAAATGCCCAGGAGCCTATCCACCTTGCTGGTCACGTGACTTTAAAGGGGAGAGTTACTGAGACTGTCCCTTGCCTCGTATGGGACAGAGTGGGCCAGAGTATGGTTAAACACACCAAACTTGCCAAGTCACGTGACTTTTAGCGGAGGGCTTGCCTTGACTGCAAGTACCGGAAATGCACTTGCGCGTATTGGAGGGTCGGTATGTTATGAGGATCCGTGTACCATCTAAATTGACAGACTAGAAGCTGTTTCACAGTTTTTGTTGCCTTTCACAAGCTCCAGAGAAAAGACTGTTCATCTGGACCACACCGGTGGGAACCTCATACTTTAGATTCACGGAGTAAGTTTGGATTTTCCAGGTTCGACTGTGTCAACTTTCTCCTGAATATCATATTTCTTTCCTTTTGCCCATCGCTGATTGTTAGTTGACTAAGAAAGTGGAAGTCACACTTTTGTTCAGAGCCCAAGGATATTCCGAGGTTCCTGTGGGCATCGTCTTCCATCAGACATTCAAAAGAGCCACCACAGCGTAGCAGTCATAGCTTCGGTGAAGGTTGATCCTGGTTTGTACTGTGTCCTGGTGTAACTCGCTCTCAGAAGTGCCTTGGTTTGGAAGAAATATTGTATGGTTCCCTTGGATACCTCCCAGAGTATCCTAGAAAGCAGTGGTTCCCATGGTACAGTCACAGCTCTGACCTTTGGACCTTCTTTACTCACCTTTTCCCACAGAAAGATGCCGGGATGAACTGAGCACCCAGCAATCCTTGGAATACTGTTGGTTTCCCTGGAGGTGCATTTGATCATATGTTCCTTTAGAAAGATGAAGCTGCTCTTCATGGCTGAGAAACAACTTTCATCATTTTGGTAGATGGAAAAACATCTTCTCAATGGAACTGAGTTTTTCTAGTTGAATTCATCTGTTTAAAAACTTGCCAGTGAAAGCTCCTTGGCAAATCTGCTGATTAAAGGAAGATTTGATACCTCATGGGTCTTTGAAAGAATCTATGGGCTTTTGCAAGCCACATCACGTCTTGCTACATCCAGAGCACTGACCACTGTTGCTTTTCTGTCTCCTTCACTAGGTGAAGGCAGGGAGGGACCAGGGCTTATCCATCCTGCCTCTAGCATTGATCATTCTGTGGGTTTGGATGAGAGGAAGAGAGAAATAGGGGGAGAAAGGGAGAAATAGAGGAAGAAAGGGAGAAATAAGCTCAGTTGCTTTCTGCTTCCCTTTTAGGAGGTGAAGCGCCCAAACTGCCTGTCTAGAAATAGGAAAGGTAGTAATTATTTTAGGAAGTGGCTTCCCCAACTTTCTGAATATGATGATCATTTAGTTTCCTGAGTTTGTAACCCTACAACTCTAGCGCTATTGATGGTGCTGGCCTAGATGGTTCTTGGTTGGAGGGCTACCAGCCCGTGGTAGTTGTTTAGGTAGCAGCATCCTTGGTGTCTACCCCCTCGATGCCAGTAGCAGATGGCACTCCCAGCTGAAACAGAAATGTCTGCAGACATTGCCAAACATCTGGCGGGGGGCAAAATAATGCCCCCCGCCCCCTGCCCATCTCCCCCTGCTGAGAACCACTGCTCTATGGGAGCTCATGTCTAGGATAAATGCAGACCAGAGAAACCCAGCAAACAGTAAAACTCTGGAATTGGAAGGGAACTTCGAAATCATAAAGCTTGTTTCCCCGCCTCTCCCCTACCCTCCACCCCAACTCCAACACACGCCACCATTTTGTACCTGAGAAACTGTAGCCCAGGGCAATAGGTGAATAGAAAAAAAGAATACAAGTGTGAGAGATAATACTGGTTTATACTGGTTTAAGATTGTTTACAGATTATCAGAAATGCTGGACTGGAAGAAACACAAGCTGGAATCCAGATTGCCAGGAGAAATATCAATAACCTCAGATATGCAGATGACACCACCCTTATGGCAGAAAGTGAAGAGGAACTAAAAAGCCTCTTGATGAAAGTGAAAGAGGAGAGTGAAAAAGTTGGCTTGAAGCTCAACATTCAGAAAACTAAGATGATGACATCCGGTCTCATCTCTTCATGGGAAATAGATGGGGAAACAGTGGAAACAGTGTCAGACTTTATTTTTGGGGGCTCCAAAATCACTGCAGATGGTGATTGCAGCCATGAAATTAAAAGACGCTTACTCCTTGGAAGAAAAGTTATGACCAACCTACACAGCATATTCAAAAGCAGAGACATTACTTTGCTGACTAAGATCCATCTAGTCAAGGCTATGGTTTTTCCAGTAGTCATGTATGGATGTGAGAGTTGGACTGTGAAGAAGGCTGAGTGCTGAAGAATTGATGCTTTTGAAGTGTGGTGTTGGAGAAGACTCTTGAGAGTCCCTTGGACTGCAAGGAGACCCAACCAGTCCATTCTGAAGGGGATCAACCCTGGAATTTCTTTGGAATGAATGATGCTAAAGCTGAAACTTCAGTACTTTGGCCACCTCATGACTCACTGGAAAAGACTCTGATGCTGGGAGGGATTGGGGGCAGGAGGAGAAGGGGACGACCGAGGATGAGATGGCTGGATGGCATCACTGACTCGATGGACGTGAGTCTGAGTGAACTCTGGGAGTTGGTGATGGACTGGGAGGCCTGGCGTGCTGCGATTCATGGGGTCGCAAAGAGTCGGACACGACTGAGCGACTGAACTGAACAGATTATGAAAGTGTATCTTCTTTCAAGCAACTCATAAGAAAACATACGCTTATGGAAATAGATAAGAAAGCTGAATAAAGATTCATATCACAGAAAATTGAAAGGCTAGCACCACTCAAAAAAGAACTTAAAGTATGTATGGAATATTTTTTAGATTAAAAAACGAGTAGAGCACACCCACTAGAATATGCCTGGATTGCTGGCACAGCCCTGTGAAGCTGCATAGGATTCGTATTAGACCGTTTTAAGTGCATATATATGAAAAGAAGCAGAAGAATATTTAAAGTAATAGTAATTGGGCTTTTCCATAAAGTGAATTGCTTTTAGATCTAGATAAGCTAGACAGTGGTCTCCCCCAGGAGCTATTTCCACTGTAGGTTAAGTTGTGTTTTGTAAGGGTATTTTCTATCTTACTGAGAATTCTCACAGAAAGGCAAGAACACTGAATTAAGTGTTAACTGCTGTGGTTATTTTAAGACTCATCTCAATAACCAAGAGGGTTCAGTTCTCACACTTTGTACCTTTTGACTACAAACAGCTTTAAAGAGGTTTATGTTGTACTTCATCAAAAATTACAGAGGATCGGCCGACTGAGACGCTTGGGGACTGAAATTGGGCAATTCGGAGTTTCTCATGCGTGTAAGCTGCCTTTTGTTTCGCTCCCTATCATTCTTAGTCTGTCTTTTTCAAGATTCTGCTGGAAGGACTCTCCTGAGTGAGGGCAGAAGAGAAGTGGCAGGACCCTGGAGCATGGGTCCACACGTTCCCTCCTATCTGAGGTAGGGTGAAATACGACTGACTGACTCAACTTTTGGTTGAGAGTATCATGTTTAGATTCCACCTGGTTGCACTTTCTTGTGGTTTCAGTTTGGTTTAAGCATAATCCACATCTGAATCCACGCAGCAGAAACTTTTCTGAAAAACCGTGGATAAGTCCGTCTTTAAAGAATCAAAAGGCATCAGGAGAACCGGATAATGGAATTTATCCCAATGTTCTGGTTATCTGTGTCCTTGAATAGACCCAGTGGTCCCAACCCTATTCCGATGTATCTTTTCACATATGCTGGACTTACAAAAAATCTTCTTAAATCGGCACCTTGATTCTTCATGAGAGAACTTTCAACCATGTAATATGTTGGGTCGTTTGTTGAAAATTCAGCACTGGAAACTTACCCTTCTGCTTTTAGCATTTGAAATCCTTGGCAGGGAGACATTTTTCTCAGAACAGATCTTTTGAAGGGCTGTAAAGCAGTTCTCCTGGCAAGAAGTCCTTTCTGAACTTTTTGGATCATTATAATATTACGCTGATTTATCTAAAACGTGGATTCAGACTGTAGACTCCTGGCAGATACGCGCATGTCAGATGTCTTGGCACAGTTCTGGGGTAGAAGGGGACTTTCCCACTTCTTTATGTAATCCACACTGTCACATGTGGGAGTATTTGGTGAAATTTCTTCTGTTGTGCTGAAATTCTTAGCTTTTCATACCGGACATGATGCTCCATGAGAACAGGCTCTGTGTATGCCTGTATACATTTAAATGAAATGGAAAAGAAAAATTAAATCCAAGAAAATGCCTTTAGTTTGCAGGGGTGATTATTTTTAGGCTGTGTTCATATGCTCCAAAAGCTCTCTTTTATTTTAAGTCAGGTGACTGGAACTTGGCACAGAACTTCCCATAGAAACAATAGGTTAGTATGTGTGATGCTAAAGTTTCCAGACTAGCCCTCGAAGCTTAGTTAACCCATCATACGCTAACACCCTTTGCAGCAAAGGGATAGTGCTGTGCAGAGTATCAAAACACTGTTTAAATATAGAGCACAGACTTGTGGTTGTCAGGGAGAGGAGAGGTGGGGAAGCAAAGGATTGGGAGTTTGGGGATAACTGATGCAAACTCTTCTATATAGAATAGATAAACAGCAAAGTCCTAGTGTATAGCACAGGGAACTATATTCAGTAGTTTGTAATAAACCGTAATGGAAAGAAATATGGAAAAGTATATCGATGTATGTGTAACTCACTTTGCTTTAGAGCAGAAATTAACACAACTTTGTAGATCAGCTATACTTCAATAAGGTAAATTAAAAAAACGAATGCTGCTTAATGATTTTCAACCTCTAGCCTGTTTCAGTGCTAGACATTAGAACCGCAAAAAAAATTAATGCATAAGAATACATTTGTTTTCTCTTCAAAGGTGGATTTTGAGGAAAAGTAGTTCTAAAGAGACTTGGCAAGGTGAAAGAGCCCCAGGTGAACCTAAAGACCTTTTCCGTAGCAGTTTGAACCTCTTAGAGCAGTAAGTCAGCCTCTCGGACTTTCGGTTTATTCAATGTCGTGAAGTAGTTGTAGGGATCAGAAGCGATCAGAGTAGAAAGTGCCCAGGAAGGTGATTTGTAAACTGTAGAGTTCTGTTAACATACAGAGACACAATGTAAGTTCTGCTCTTCTTTCTTTAACTGTGAGAGTCCTGTGACCAGGCTGTTTCTTTTTCCTGACACCCTTGTATTGGTAGCAACACTCCTGATGTTTAATGACGAATGAGATCCCAGATAGCTCACAGACAGAATAAGTAGACATTCTTTTAATTTCTCTGGGAGACAATAGCATTTGCTTTCTGAGACAGTTAGTTGGAATTTCCTAAGTAGTCACTCTCTCATGCTGTCAGTTTTCCAGGCTCCAAACCGCTCCCGTTCTCTTCTTGTCTGAGTATGTCTTTCTTAATCACCTTCTCAAGTTTCAGGTTACAGAGCCGGGCTCCCACTCCAGGCTGGCCTCCCAGTGGCCCTGGCCTCTCTGTGACCCGTGCCTCTGGACTCAGACCAGCTCTGCAGTGTCGGCAGCCCCTGCAGCTGACCAGCTTGCGGGAGGGGCCCCCTTCTGCTCAAAGCTTCGCTGGACATCAAACAGGGGCGGCCTGTCCGGAGGGACCACAGCCTGGTGAATATATTTTTAATGGTACAAACCTGGTCCTAGACTCTGATGCTAGAGGTAAAACTCCAAGTGCTGTGGGCCTCATCCCCCACCCAGGAGCTTTTCTGGGGGAAGTGGTATTAGGAAAGGAAATGGGGGCTCAATGGCCCTTGCAAAGCCAGTCTTTCCTATCCCCCACCTCATTCACTGGGCCAGGTCAGGTGGGACTATTTGTAATGTGTAAAAGTCACAGTAGCCCACCAAAGAGGCACATTAAAAGGGGCTTAGTAAAATATTGTTATTCATGTCAAAGTTATAAATTTCAGACCTAAAGAGAATAACATTTAATGTTGGAAGCAGTCATAGAGATCAGGAGCAGAGAAACCTTGAGCTGGACAAGTAAACCGATGTATGAGTGTTTCATGGCTTCAGATCTTGAGCCCTTTCAAAGGATGTCCCTTCTGGGTCTCCCTGGGGAGGGAAGATCCCCTGGAGAAGGGCATGGCAACCCACTCCAGTACTCTTGCCTGGAAAATCCCATGGACCGAGGAGCCAGACAAGCTTCAGCCCATGGGGTCACAAAGAGTCGGACACAACTGACACAACTTATTAGCACACTCACACACCCTCTCTCTTCTCTGTGCAACATGTGCGCAGCTGTTCGCTGAAATCCCAGGATCTGCCTAACAGTCTATAAAGATCAGAAATGAAGTAGCAGGTAGCCTACCATACCACCTCTGATTCCCTTCTCCCACTGTAGACAGAATTACTACTATTTATTAAGCAAAACACTTTGTAGGAGCTGCAGAAACCGTGACACAGTTTCTGCCCTTTTAGAGCTTGCAATGCTATATTATCTCACATCATTAAGGGAGCCCATTCTGGACCGTGCAGCACCACTGAATTGGATATTAGTGTTTCTCCTACTGATTCTAGTGAAAATTTAGAAAAGATCATTTACTTCTTGGGCCTTAGTTTTCTTATCCATAAAGTGAGGATATCGAGATCTGAAGCCTTCATATCTGTACCTTTTGTGAGTCACAGTCTCCTGCAGCTTTTAATCATCAATCTTTTGATCCCTTTTATTCTTTTCATTTCAAGAAACTCTTAGCTAAGATATAGATCTTAATTTATATGCTGAGGTGTGATTGGCAACTTGAACTTTAGGGAACCACAGGCTGGAAAAAGTGGGGAAATGTATAATGGTCCATTTCTTCCATTTTAAGGCAGAATATAAAATAATTTGGATTGTTGTACACCTCATTAGTAAAATAGAATATGCCTGCTTTTGAATATTCAAAGATTTAGAGCAGCGGTTCCCTGCCTTTTGGGCACCAGGGACCAGTTTCGTGGAGGACATTTTTTTCCCATGGGTTGGGGGAGGGGACTGGTTTGCGGATGGTACAAGCACATTACATTTCTGGTGTACTTTATTTCTATTATTATGACATCAGCTCCACCTCAGATCATCAGGCATTAGATCCTGGAGGTTGGGAACCCCTGACTTAGAGAATGTAAAGAAGTTTTTGACTTTACAGAGGGATTTGATCACAGAATTCTTTTCCATAGCGAGTTCTTCCAGTGCGTTTAAAATGTAATATGATTGGCAGAGGTTATGTACACCAGAAATATCCAGTTCTGTACATTGATAATTCATTCTGCAGCAGTGCTGAGTATGTACACAGAAAATGTGCTTTCTGCTAATTAATTGGAATTTTCTGCAGTGTAAGAGGGTTTTATTTTTTGGTTGCTGTGTTGGACTTTTACTGCCCTTTTTTTCCCTTGGTGTTCCTCCTGATCATCCAGGCAGCATTCATTTGTGAAACAATTAGCTAAAATCAGGGAGTTCACCTGTGGCTGTTGGATGCATCCACCAGTTAAGGGATGAATCTGTGATTGAGGCAGGAGATGCCTTCTGTAGTGGTGGGAACACAGAGCAGGTAAAAACAGATTTAGGTTCAGATGCCAGCACTGCTTCTCACTAGCCTCATGCAGGATACTTAACCTCAGAATCTGATTTTCTTCTGTTCAGTGGGAATTACAATAACAATGCTGAGATCATAGGATATGTGTGTGCATGTGTGTGTGTGTGCTTAGTCGCTCAGTCCTGTCCAACTCTCTGCAACCCCACAGTCTGTAGCCCGCCAGGCTCCTCGGTCCATGGGATTCTCCAGGCAAGAATACTGGAGTGGGTTGCTGTTGCTTTCTCCTGGGGATCTTCCCAGCCCAGGGATCGAACCCTGGTCTCCTGAATTGCAGGCAGATCCTTTACCATCTGAGCCACTCATAGGATAGAAGAGAGCTTTCCTCTTTTCTGAAGGGGCTGACATAAAGTAGGGCCCTCTGTGGAAGGTAGCTCTCTGCCTTTCCCTTCCAGCCCCTGGAGCAGCCAGAAAGCAGCCGCACAATTGCAGCCTGTGGAGTAGCAGTGTCTTGAGAGCTCAGCGATCCCCAGTCTTTTTTGGCACCAGGGACTGGTTTCGTGGAAGACACAATTTTTCCACAGACCAGGGAGGGGGTGGATAGTTTCGGGATGACTCAAGCACTGTATGTTTATTGTGAACATTATTATTATTACATTAACTCCACCTCAGATCATCAGCCATTATTAGATCCCAGAGGCTGGGGATCCCTGGGTTAAGGTCCAGAGGGCTGGAGGCACCAGCAGGATTTAGCACAGGGTAGCCTGGTGTCATGGGTAAGTCATTGGCCAACCAGAGCCTAAGGGCCTGGGTTCAACCGTACTAGCACTGTGATCTTCGGGAACGTCACTCATCATTTCAGTGCCTCAGTTCGCAGATCTGTAAACTAAGGCTAGTAGCACTTCCGTCAGAGAAATCTCATGTGCTAATTTGTGTCCAGTGCACACAACAGTTTCTGGTACGTAACAAGTCCATGCAGTCTATTACATGAAAATCTTTTGTTGTTGTTCTTAGAGCGTCATGCAAACTTTAAAACCGTTGCATGAAATGACTGTAGGCTTTACAAAGAGACCAGATTGTTTTCCACCAAGGAGGATCAGGGCTTGGCCAACAATTAGCACAGCAGATAGATTCGCTCTTAGAAGTCTGCTCTGGTCTTTCATCTCTCTCCCCGCCTGTCCACTCTGTACAGCTTTTGTTATTAATGTGGAGCAGTTGAAGTCACTGACTTGGGTGCCAGCCAGGCCAGTGTTTCTGAGGGCGTATATTACTTTCCCGGGCTGGTCCTGAATAGGATAATGGATATAGAGGTACGGCGAAGCGGTCCTTCTAGGCACGAAAGGTGTGTTTGCCATCTTCTTCGTAACTGATGCTGATGGACCAGAATCTTATGTAGTATCTTAGTAATTTTTTTTTTTTTTCTCTTACCCTACAAACCTCTTATCTCTTCTTTTAGCGGTCATTTTACTTGTTTTCGATTTAGACAGACTAACGCTGATTTGCTGTTCATCTTTCTCCATTGTTGTTTTATGGTTGGAAATCTTCTCTTCAGTTTATTGAAGGCAGGTAAAATTTACCCATGAAGCTGTATATGTCTGGAGTGTGTATATATATAAATAGATGTGACCTTTGGGGACTGCTCACTCTATATTGTCTTTTTCTTTCTCTGTAAGTAATGTTGCCCTGTGGGGAAAATATTTGTTGAAATAGTGAGTGAAAGTGTGTTTTTCTCACATATCATGTTGCTTGAGAACACGCTTTTATTTTCTGTTCTGCTTTTGTGTTAGGGGCTTGGGAAACGATGTTTTTGTTGTTTTGGAAAGGCAATGGAATTTTATCAGACATTTTCCTGAGCCTCCCTACCTTCACTTTTCCTGAAATATTTCTCTCAAAGTCCTGTTTTCCTCTGTTAAGAGATTCCGTCATTTAAAAAGTACTGGAGCTTGTCAGCCTAGGCCTTTCTGGTGTTTCGTTGACTTTACGAAAGAAGAGACTGTTTGTCTGAGAAACAGCACTTGAGGGGTCATATGACCATTAGTGTGAAACTTGGGGCAATGGTTTGTTAGCTGGAGCCTTGACAGTCCTTTTTTTTTCTTTTCATATCTACAAACAAATGTGTGTCTCTGGGCCCTGATGGGCGTTGCAGCTAGGGGTGGGAGACAACATCCTCCAGGGTTAAACTTGATTCTGACTTTTGTTCCCTAATTGTGGGGGTTTTCTGTGGTTTCAGTAACTCCCATTGTGAAATAGAAACTGATCTCTAGTTGGTCTTAGCAGTGGCTAAGTTGTGACAGGCATGTCTTTCTTTTCAGTTTCACAGTTGTGTTTCTGCTGTTTGCTCAATCTGTAAAGCAGTACTAGGGAATTTGAATTCCTGGAGATATTTTTCTTCCATAATGATATGTCACAGGTGTCTGAGTGCTACGCACTGCCTACTGCATTTTTAATGTCAATTTAGTGGAGATAAAACGTGGATAATAGCTGTGGGTGTAACGAATCTGGTCCCTCTCCCCAGTGGCTTCCTGTCTCCATATGTTATGGTGCCCCTCTGATGTTTCTGAAATGTTTACTGTTACAGCACTGAGGTTTGGTCTTTCATATGGGAGTTTCTGAGATTTCTCTATATGGTTTGGGCATAAAATAGCTTGCATAAGCCATATTCTGCATCTTTTTACAGAATGCAGTGAAAGGAGAGAGCTTTGCTTTTAATGTCATGCTATTTATATAGTCCAACTCTTTTAAAAATATATTTTATGATATGTTGGAAAATCTTGAAAATGCTCAGATGACAATAAAAATTACTTACAATTTTACCACTCAGAGAAAAACTGCTATGAAAATATTGAGGTATTACTTCCAGACTAATTTTCTGTGCTTATTTATATGGATAGGTAGTTATTCTGCAAAATTGTCTGTAAACATTTTTGAAACCTGCTTTTTTTAAAAAAAAAAAAAAAAAGAACCTTAACAATATATGTAAGAACTTTTTTCACATCCCAAAAATATTCTTTGAAAATATGGTGTTAAATAGCTGCACAGTTTGTCTTCCATTGTAGTTTGGTTCTGAAAATACTTATTAAATAATGTGCCAAAGAAAAAAGTGCATTAAAAAAGTAATTGAGAACATGTTAATTTTGTGCTTTACTCAAGATAAACATTTCTGTAACAAAACATTTTCTTTATGTAGTTCTTGGTATAGTAACAACTAATTATAGTACTTAACTTTTGATTAGCCATCCATAGCTGATTAAACAAGTGAAGTTTTCTAAAAATGAACTTATTTTATTAAAAAAAAAAATCAGACTAGGGTCATCCCTAGCAGTCCAGTAGTTAAGACTCTACACTTCCATTGCAAGGGGCACAGGTTCGATCCCTGGTCAGGGAACTAAGATCTCACGTGTCACATGGCAAGACCAAAAAGAATAAAAAAAAAAAATTTTTGAAATAGTTCTTCCTTTTAAACTTGAAATAAGATTAAAATCTTTTTCACCTGAATTTCGGGTTCACCTAGTGTTGACTAGGCTGTAATTTGGGGGTGAACTTGACTTTCCCTGAGCCTCCTGGCTGCACAGAACCGGAAAGGCTGTGCAGGCAGGGAAACAGAGCCAGATGGTCCCCACGATGGATGCCAAGCCCCCAGCAGAGACAGCTGCTCCACCTAACCGCTCAGGGTCAACAGCAAACGTCGGCAGCCTTGCTCACCCTTTCCTGGAGAAAAGAGAAGCTCTTCCCCTCCTCTGGCATATTCTGAAAGGGCTTCATAGGCTCCCTTCAGCCTGGGGTAGCAGGTGTCGAGACAGTTAACTTCTAATGGGCAGTGAAGGAGGAGGTGGTGGCAGAGCTGAAGCCAAGTTTGGCAGCCCCTGTGGCTGTCTCATGAAATCCGCACTCTGACGTTCTCAAACTGTATTGGCGGAATCTGGGTAAGTCATGTAACCTTGTGTCCTTCTGGCATACTTGGGTTTTGGAGGGGAGTAGTGATGAAACCAAATGGAGCCATCAGTTACCAGATCTTCATGGCACTTTTCAGTTTGAGTACTGAAGCCTGTAGTCACAGAGCCATCTCTAAATATCACCCTGGACTTGACTACTATGACTTGTCCTGGACACGAGGGAGCTGCTGGTGGGAGCAAAAGAATGTGCCGGAGAATCATGTATCCCTGTTTATATATCTGTGCGGCTACTTAGGAGTAGTGTGGCTACAAGCATGTGTTGTAATCTCTTTGAGCCTCGTCTGTAAAGACTGATGAGAAGAATTGCTTTCAAGATAAGTGAGCATTGTATTTTGTAAGTGCATGGCCCAGAGTAAGCTTTTGCTCAGTATTGGTTCCCATGATGATGATAGATGCGTGCTTCGATGACTGATAGACTTGTTCCGAGTCATCCAACCACCGTGTGGGTTCTTGATTGATGATTGATCATTCAGTAGCCAAGCCTTGCTGAATACAGTCTCTTTGTGCACTGAGCTAAACTTGACTATGCAAAGCTGTATAAAGAGATGCCTCAAAATACAATGACTTCAGTTAAAAGATTGGGGGCTTTTTTCTTTCTCTATCTCGAAACAGTCCACATGGTCCTTCCTGGAGGACTGGCAGGGAACCTCAACAGACGGATTCCTTCCGTCTTGTTTCTCTGCCATTCTGTGGGAGTCCCCCTCTTCATAGTCAAGGTGACTCAGCCTGACCTCTTCAGCCCTTAGAAGGGACACGATATACATGTGGTACAGATCATTTTCACTCACACCCTAAACTGTCACGCCGCCACAGCTAACTGTAAGAGAGGCTGGAAAATGTCATCTTTAGCAAGCCAGACACCCTGTGGAAACTTCTGGTACTGTAGAACTGGCCAACAATGGCCTGAGCATCAAATCAGCCAGTTACCAGTAATTGTAAATAAAATTGTGTAGGCTTATGGGTACCGAAGGGGATGGTGGAGGGTACAGAGGAAAATTAGAAGTTTAGAATATACACTTATTGTTGTATATAGAATAGGTAAACAGCAAGGTCCTACTGGATAGGACAGAGAATTATATTCAATATCCTATTGTAACCTTTAATGGAAAAGAGTTTGAAAAAGAATATGTATACATATATGTATGTATGTATATATGTAAAAATTAATCACTTTATTGTATACTTGAAACTAATATAACATTGTATATACCTCAGTCTACCTAACTATACCTCAGTAAAAATCAATAAAAATTTGAAAACAAATTGTACAGGAACACAGCCACACCCATTCATTTATGAATTGTCAGCAACTGCTTTCATATTACCACGGAAGAGGTGAGGAGTTGTGAGAGAGATCTTAATTGCTTGCAAAGCCTGCTCCTGCTGCTACTGCTGCTAAGTCACTTCAGTCGTATCCGACTCTGTGCGACCCCAGAGACTGCAGCCCACCAGGCTCCGCCGTCCTTGGGATTCTCCAGACAAGAACACTGGAGTGGGTTACCATTTCCTTCTCCAGTGCATGAAAGTGAAAAGTGAAAAGTGAAAGTGGAGATGCTCCGTTGTATCCGACTCTTAGTGACCCCACGGACTGCAGCCCACCAGGCTCCTCCGTCCGTGGGATTTTCCAGGCGAGAGTACTGGAGTGGGGTGCCATTGCCTTCTCCAGCCTGTAAAGCCTAAAATATTTAAAAAATAATTTTGATCGTTTATTTTTGACCGTGCTGGGTCTTTGTTGATGTGCGGGCTTTTCTCTAGTTCTGGTGTGTGAGCTTCTCATTGCAGTGGCTTCTCTTGCTGCAGAGCTGGGCTCTAGGGCACTTGGCCTCAGTAGTAGTTGTGCATGGGTTAGTTGCTCTGCAGAAGGTGGGATCTTCCCAGACCAGGGATGGAACCTGCATTGGCAGGCAAATCCTTTACCACTTAGCCACTGAGGAAGCCCCAAGGCTAAAGTATTGACTACCTGGTGCTTTCCAGAGGTTTGCTGACCTCTCCTATAGCAAAGGGGGAGATGACTATTAGGGGAGCAATCTGCAGGCTCTGGTAAGCAGGTAAGTCACTGCCTTGGAGATGCAGAGTTAGGAGTTGAATCTTATGAAGACTGATGACCCTTGGGACAGTGGGTGGGTATGCAGGTAGTAGTTGAAGAAGCACTATTGGGAAAGCTATAAGGAGCCCGGTGAGAAGGAGCCTGGTGGAGGTGAAGGGGGTGAAGACAAGAGATGGCTTCCTGAAGTCAGCTTCCATCTTTAAAGCAGAGCCTCGTATCTCAAGTACCCCCTCTCCCTTCCCGCAGCCCACTCCTCTTTTTTTTTTTTCACTGCACCGTGCAGCATGTGGGATCTTAGTTCCTTGACCAGTGATTGACCCTGTGCCCCCTGCATTGGAAGGCAGAGTCTTAACCGCTCCTCTGTCTGCACTTGATGCTTGCTGCCTTCCCACTGCTGCCACCAGTGGCTCTTTTCCCAGTCTCTTCACTGGTTCCCCTGCACAGAACCTCAGCCTCCAAACTTCCAAGGGAACTCCTTTCAATGTGGTTTTCATGTTCCTCCCCTTGAAAGGACTTTGAGGGGGTATCACTAGCTACTCAGTACTGACCCAGCTCCTTGATTGGTCACTCCAGATCATTCCACTCTTTGGCCCTAGACCTGATTTCCTATCCTGTTTTCCTTACAGCCTTACACACACTCTAGTCTCCAGCCTCACAGAAATACCTTGTGCCCAGTCTGCACTTGGCCATCTCCATGAATTTGCTCCCGTTGTCGTCATCTTTTAAAAAATATTTAAATGTTTATTCATTTATTTGAGTCAGTTCTTAGTCGCAGCACTTGGGATCTTTGCTTTCAGCGTGTGGGATCCAGTGCCTCGACCAGGGATCCAGCCTGGGTCCCCTGCGTTGGGAGTGCAGTCTTAGCCACTGGGCCACCAGGGAAGTCCTGCTCCTGTTGTTTCCTCGGCCTCACGCTGTTGAAAGGCTGGCTTTGGGGATTGAGGCCATGGTACCGGGTAGGCATGTTCACAGCTGGGCAGATATAGGGGCTGTCTTCCTTTTGATGCTTTTCACACTTAAATTTCCTTTCCAGCTGGGCGCTGTCTCCCACCCTGAGGAGAAGCTCTCCCTCCTCTAATGCTTCTAGTGCTTCCATGATCTCTCCCAGCTCGGCGTTTGCTCCTTCCGTGCAGGATTAAGAGTCATCCTGTCTGTGTGTCTGGTCTCGCAGAAGCTGTCGGGTCTCTGAGCCAGTCAGTGGTCCAGTGATGCTCTTTACAAGTGAATGCCTCACACGAAAGAGAGCGCTGACTGACCTGGAGGAATTTAGGTGCAAATGAAAACAGGGCTGTAATAATTCCGTGGAACGTAAGTGCCACTTAAGATCTAACTCAGAGCAGTTTTTAAGCGAGTTCTTAGAGAAAGATCACTACACTGTGGAAGTGTTTTCTTCAGACCTGAAGTAGTATTTGAATGCATTTTGTTTGTTTTTTAAGCTGAGCCATGTGGCTTGAGGGATCTTAGTTCCCTGACCAGGAATCAAACCCTGGCCCTTGACAGTGAAAGCCGGAGTCCTAACCACTGGACCGCCAGAAACGTCCCGAGAGCTGATAACTGAAGCACATGTACAGACAGTGCTGATAGCCCCCTCTGATGGAGGCATGTTGGCAAGGATGGAAGGGAGGGGTCTTCCTTTCTTATAATCTATGCATTTTGCAATTCTTAAAGAATGAAACAACTTATTCTATAATTTTTGCTCAAGCTTAAGTTAGGATTAAAAAAACCACCTTCTATCTCCTAACTTGTCTTGTACTTACTATTCTGTGTCTAGAACCTGGCACAGTCATCAACAAACAGTAAATATTCAATACGTACATGTTGAAGGAATAGGTAAGTCGACTCTGGCACTTAATCATAAGAGCTTTCTGGAAGATGAAATGGATTCTAAAGCAAAATGATTTTTTCCAGAGGTGACATGGAAAGACAAAAGAGGCTTATCCTTCCAATACCCCTCCTTCCCTCACCCTGCCAACCTCCTCCAATACACACATCCCTGGCATGTCTCTTGGTTATAGGTTTAAAGGTTTGTTAGGAATGAAGGTGTGTGGCCTTATTATTACTGAAAGGAACACTCCAGTGTTGGGTAAGGGTTTCATGGCCCCTTTCGTAATAAGCAAGATAACTAAACATAGCCAAAGTGCATTCATTATGAATTTTTCCTTTGTAGGAGCACTGAGTGGAGGTACAGATCTGGGCTTTGTGGGTCAGATCCTAGAATTTTGGAAAGGAAGTAAAGTTTCAACTAGAAGCCTCTTTCAACTTGGCCTTCTGTCTGATTCTGTTGAAGTTTAGGGGGGGTTCAGTTCAGTTTAGTTGCTCAGTCATGTTTGACTCTTTGCAACCCCATGAACTGCAGCACGCCAGGTCTCCCTGTCCAGCACCAACTCCTGGAGTCTACCCAAACTCATGTCCATTGAGTCAGTGATGCCATCCAACCATCTCATCCTCTGTTGTCCCATTCTTCTCCTGCCCTCAATCTTACCCAGCATCAGGGTCTTTTCAAATGAGTCAGCCCTTCCCATCAGGTGGCCAAAGTATTGGAGTTTCAGCTTAAACATTAGTCCTTCCAAGCTAGCCTGGTGGCTCAGTCGGTAAAGCGTCTGTCTACAATGCGGGAGACCTGGGTTTGATCCCTGGGTGGGGAAGATTCCCTGGAGAAGGAAATGGCAACCCACTCCAGTACTCTTGCCTAGAATATCCCATGGACGGAGGAGCCTGGTGTCCATGGGGTCGCAAAGAGTCAGACATGACCGAGCAACTTCACTTTCACTTTCCAATGAACACCCAGGACTTACCTCCTTTAGGATAGACTGGTTGGATCTCCTTGCTGTCCAAGGGACTCTCAAGAGTCTTCTTCAACACCACAGTTCAAAAGCATCAATTCTTTGGCGCTCAGCTTTGGGGCGGGTGGGGGTGGGTTTCTACAAATTTTAATCTTCAACAGGCAATACATTAAGTATCAATGAGCACACCAAATATAATTGATACCCCTTCATTTTGAGATGATAATATGTCTGTTCTGGATATGTAAGAGATAACAGAGCAGAAAAATCTCAGAGTGAGATGATTTATAAAATGGTCTGTGGTGGACACTGTAGTGCAGTGGGTGGACGTTTGTGTTGAACAGACCTGTTGATCAGTGCGCCATGCTTTTGTGCTTGGAAGAAGTCACTTAGTCCTCTAAGTCTGTTTCTTCATCTGGAAACTGGGAACAGTGACTTTATTTACCTCAGAGGAAAATGTACTGCTATGTAGCAGTGTTGTGGCGATTGTGATAAAACCCATGCTGTTGGAACAGAGACCCCAAAATGCAGGGAATTAAAGAAGATACAACTTTACTTAGTGCATCCAGGCTTGCAAAGAAAGGCAGTCATGCTCCTTGCGAAATTGTTCTGCAAGACCCGGGTTCCTTCTTCCTTGTGACTCCCCCACATCATAGTGTCCATCTACATGGTCAGAGCAAGGTAATAGCACTTCTGTGTCCAAACTTGGGGGGAGGGGAAAGAGTGCGGAGGTGCCATGCCCATATCTTCAGGCCCAGCCCCAGAAAAGGTACACACCTCTGGGGTCACTCTCCCTTTGGGAGAATTAAGTCACCTGGCCACATCTGGCTGCCTGAGAGGCTGGAAGTGGAATTTCTAATGGGGTGGCATGGATCCAGACATTCATAATAGAAGGATGGGAAAACATACCTGGGGGAGCAGGGCTTAATCAATGCAACCATTATTTATTTATTGAAAAATAATTGGGTTGGCCAAAAATTTGTTCGGGTTTTCCTATACGATGTTAAAACCTGAAGGAACTTTATAACTTCTCAAAGAAGGGTTTCAATATCCTTGCTCTAGGGGAAGAGGAATGAAAAAGCTGTTGCAGCACTTAATTTGTGTGTCCCCTGAGAGGTCAGCCCTAATGGGATTCCCTGGTGGCCCAGTCGGTAAAGAATCCACCTGCAATGCAGGAATCAATCCCTGGGTGAGGAAGACGCCCTGGAGAAGGAAATGTCAACCCCTTCCAGTATTCTTGCTTGGGAAATCCCATGGACTGAGGAGCCTGACTGGTTTCAGTCCATGGGGTTGCCAAAGTTGGACACAACTTAGCAACTAAACCACCACCAAGAGGTTAGCTGCTTTTTGAAGGAAGGGATCCTTTAAACCACAAATCTAGGTGAGCCTAGAGGAAGAGTAGCAAGGGTGGGAAGAAAGATGCAGAAGGGGTAGAGATATGCTGAAAGGGAGGGAAGGCTTATTAGCTGTGCTCTTCTTGAAAGGCCCGCTCTGTAAATTAAACTTAACCCCTTAGCTTACTAGGCAAGGACAAAGGACAGTAGCTTCTAGAGAAACTTTTTCTAGGAGCAAGAAGTTATTTTAAAGCACAGAAAAGACAGAGAGAAGAGTTGCACAGAGAAGCCTTATTCATCTTGAGTTTTCTCTTTCAACGATATACTTTGTGTTCCTGTGTCCATGGGATTCTCCAGGCAAGAACAATGGAGTGGGTAGCCGTGCCCTTTTCCAGGGGATGTTCCCAATCCAGACCCGGGGATCAAACCCAGGTCTCCTCCACTACAGGCAGATTCTTTACCATCTGAGCCACCAGGGAAGGCCTTGTGCTATGTAAAGGAAAAAAATTACATAAATATTCTCTAAGGTTCTCTCTGACTTGTCACTATTGCCAAAGAAAAGACAAAGTTGAAATACAGGAGTTTCTGCATTTTAAAGAAAGTAATTCAAACAGATTCATCCGTACCATTTTCTAGATTCTACATGTATGCATTAATATGCGATATTCGTTTTTCTCTTTCTGACTTCACTCTGTATGACAGCCTCTCAGTCCACCCACATCTCTACATTGTAAAGCAACTATTTTGTTATTGTTTAGTCACTAAGTTGTATCTGACCCTTTTGCGATCCCAGGGACTATAGCCCATCAGGGTCCTCTGTCCATGGCATTTCCCAGGCAAGAATACTGGAACGGGTTGCCATTCCCTTCTCCATGGGGTCTTCCCGACCCAGGGACTGAACCTGTGTCTCAGATTCTTTGCCACTGAGCCACCTGGGATGCCTACTACGCTCCAATTTAAAAAAAAAAAAGAAAAAGGTTCTTAAGGGAAAAGAAATCAACTATTAAGTAAGCAACTTTTCTCAACAGAAGAAATGCATAGATTCTTGAAGACAGCCAAGTCAAGTTGGGAGTAAAGATCTCGTATTAGAGCAAATGTTTTTAAATGCTTAGAAAAATGATCTCCACGTTCTTTTATTCTTGTGCATTTAGCAGTTGTTAAGAAGCAGAAGGAATGAAATAATGGCACATGTCTCTCCATAATATTTTTAAAAACCTACAATTTTAGACTTGACAAATAACTTACTCTAGACTCTTTTGTACTCAAGTAATGCTCATATGTGAGTTGGCATTGGTTTTTGTTTTTATAAGTAACCCTTTGCCTAACCACTGAAAATAGCTGTGTTTATTTTAAGCTGATGGTCCAAAGTTGATAGCAAAGAAAGTAGAAGTGAGACTGTTTCTCAGTTTTTATTTTTCCCCCACCAACATGACAAAAACAAATAGACTTATAAAAACAAATAACAGCTTATATCCGGAACCAAATTTCATGTGTTTACTTCTAAGGAAGTAACTTTTCTGTGAGGTAGGATTTTGTAGATTGACCTGTTTGACCTGACTTGGAGAGTCAAAAAAAGGGCTTAAATTCTTAGTTTCTGATTTCATTTAGCAAAATGATTACTGACTGTTGAAATAGAGCTTTTGTTTTTTAATTAATTTATTTATTTCAATTGGAGGATAATTCCTTTACATTATTGTGGTGTTTTTTTGCCATACATCGACATGAATCAGTGCCCATGTGAACAAAAAAAAAAAAATAGAGCTTTTGTTTTTTAAAGGAAAATTAAGTTGTAGTGAAATATATGGAGCCTATAAATCTTATTACAAGAATTCTGAAATCTTAATTTCAGAATTAAGGGTGGTAGGTGGTGATGACATGTTAATATTTTATGTGAGTAGGATCTTGCCGGAGGCCCAGGAAGAATTCCGATAGATGAAGTTCAGATTCTCAACAATTTCCAAATTCCTCAGGGGTCTTGAGCTAGGAGTTAATTAGCTGCCCTTCTTTAGTCTCTGACATTGAAAATAATGAATATTTTGATAATTCAACAATGAACTAGGATGAAAGACTGTGAAAAAGAAGGCATTTCTTTAATATGCAGATGCCGGGGACTTCTTTGGAGGTCCAGTGGTTAAGACTCCACACTTACAACTCTGGGGGTGGGGGTTCAATCCCTGGTCAGGGAACGAAGAACTCAACATGCCATGTGCTATGGCCAAAAATAAACGCAGATGCTAATTGTTGGGTGTCAGGAAGCAGATTACAATAGTAGTTTTGTCCAACAGATAATGACAGGGATATCCAGAGTTTTCTACTTGTGAAATACTAGGTTGCTGAGGCTCACTTTAGATTTTTTTTTTTTTAGTGAGTTCCCATCAGTGATAACTGTACATTCATGTCCATAAGCTCTATGTCCTTCCATGTGTTCATAAACCCCCTACAATTCTTTGATTCTGATGTTTTTTACATTTTCTTTTTTTTCAAGTTGAACTATAGTTATACCATATTATGTAAGTTGTAAGTGTACAGTATAGTGACTCATAAGTTTTAAAGGGTATGCTCCATTTATAGTTATTATAAAATATTGGATATATTCCTTGCTTTGTACAGTATATTTTTGTAGCTTATTTTATACTCATAATTTGTGCTTCTTAATCCTATCCCATATATTGTCACTCCCCCTTCCCTCTCCCTACTGGTAACCACTAGTTTCTTCTCTGTGAATCTGCTTCTTTTTTCATATATTCACTAGTTCATTGTGTATAAGTGATATCATACAGTATTTTCCTTTCTCTGTCTGACTTATTTCTGTTAGCATGATACCCTCCAAATCCACCCGTGGTGCTGCACATGGCAAAATTCTATTCTTTTTTTAATGGATGAGTAGTATTTCATTGTATATACCACATCTGCTGTATCTATTCATCTGTTGATGGACAGTTTGCATTTTTATTTTTTCCTTTACTGTTTTACAGTCCATGGGGTTGAAAAGAGTTGGATATGACCGAGCGACCTAACACTTTCACTTTCGCTTACATCCCATCATCAGTAGCTACTGGACATTCATGGACTAAAGATTATGAACTACCTGTCTCAAACCTTTCACCTTTGCTTCTATCTAAATGTGTCTAAATGAAAAGTAGTGACTCATCTGAATTAATAAAGTCATATCCCGGGGGCCAGCAAACTCTAGCCTGTAGGTCTGATTGGCTTCTTAACATCTGTGTGTGTTAGACACTCCTTTGTGTCTGACTCTGTGCGACCTAATAGACTGGAGCCCGCCAATCTATTCCTCTCTTCATGGAATTCTCCAGGCAAGAATACTGGGGTGAGTTGCCACGTGCTTCTCCAGGGGATCTTCCCAACCCAGGGATGGAACCTGGGTCTCCTGCATTGCAGGTGGTTTCTCTCCTGTCTCAGCCACCAAAGAAGACTTTGACATTTTTTAAAAAATTATAAAGAAATAGTGAAAAGAAGTAGAATATGAGACAAAACCATGTGTAGCCTTCAGTGCCTAAAATATCTGCTATCTGACCCGTTACAGAAAAAGTTTGCTGCCTCCTGTATCATGTTAAGTGGTTAAGGTACAGACTCTGGGGTCAGGGGGACATTGGTTCAAACCCTGGCTTTACCATTTACAGCAAGTTAATTTCTCTGTGATGTGTTTTCTCTTCTATAAATGGGAATCATTACACTGCCAACCTTACAGGGTTGTGGTGAGAACTGTGTTGATGTTTAGTATTTAGTACAGTGCCTGGGGCTTCCCAAGTAGCTTGGCCATAAAGAAACTGCCTGCAACGCAGGAGACCTGGGTTCGATCCCTGGGTCAGGAAGATCCCCTGGGGAAGGGAATGGTAACCCACTGCAGGATACTTGCCTGGAGAATTGCATGGACAGAGGAGCTTGGAGGGCTACAGTTTATGGGGTCACTAAGAATTGAAAACATGACTGAGCAACTAACACATAGACACACACAGCCTAGTACTTTGTACCCAATAAATGTCAATGATTGTTATCACTGTTGTGGTGGGAACAGTCTTTGAGAGCTCACCTAGACTAGCCTTTGCTTTCACCTGGTGAACGAGCAAATTATCCTAGACCATTTTCAGCTTAAGACCCATTTTATTTGTAATAGTGCCGACCTAACTGAAAAAAGACATCAAGACAGACCCATGCTCAGATGTGAAAAAAAAAAAAGCTTAAAAGCATAAAAGGAAATAATAAAGATACCTTCTTTTTAGGTTCAGAAAAGAACATTAAACGTGACACTTTAAAACAAGGCAAACAGACTTTCTTCGACGTTACTTACGACAAGCACAAGAAGAGCTAAAGTGGAAATGCGAGCAATCAGAGAGAGTACGATGGTTAGAGAGAGAAAAAAGAGGGAGCAAGAACACACAAGGCTGTCAGCAGCAGAAGAGAAAGATTCTGTCAGAAGGAAGGCTGGCGGGCTTTCTTCTGGATGAGCAGTGTTCCTATGTCTTCTTCCCTTGGGAGCCCACCTTCCTTATTCTGTGCGTCCAGTTTAATTGCTCCCATTTGAAGGAAAGCCTGTTGCCTTGTGTTTGATCATCTTCCTCTGCAGAAATAAATTTTCAGCCTCAAGTCAAGGACTGTTTACAGAACACACATTGTATGTAAGGTACGCTCCCTCAGAAAACTTGTCACATATATATGCAAAATCATCATATTTTGTATATTTATTTATGAAGCCAAGTAGCTTTACTGCCTTTAGCCACTTGCCTTCATCACCGTCATTCTTATTCTTAACATTTGCTGGATTTCTGAATACTTTTCTTCATCCTCTAGTGCCCCTTGATTCACTCCCAAGTTGGGGAAGAACGAACTTAGTTACTTACAGAAAGTAGAAAGTGTTAAAAGAAACACAGAAAAAAAATGATTGAACTAAAACTCATTCTTTTTCCTTCCATTTTACTCAAGTTGTTTATTCTGTTTGTGGATACTGCAGCAGAGAGGTGAGTGGTCCAGGATTGCTATTTGATGATGTCAGGGGACTAGAGTAATGGCCTCGCACGGAGATAACCCAGTGAAGCCTTGCATTGATTATTACCTCATCTTATTAGCTGATGGAGAACTTTGAAAAGACAAGATAGCAGAGCTTTTCAAGAGTGCAGCTTCCAGGATCTGATCCTGAGAGCTTGATCATCATCACTGCCCGGTGGGACTGTATTAGGAATAGTGGTGGCTTCCTGTACTAAGCTACGTTTTATGGGAGAGCTATAATCACCTCCCGCCTCTCCTTCAGATTGTTCAGATAACGTTATCACTTTCAGATTGACTTTGCTTTTCCTTCCTAGCAGTTACAGAATAAAATCGGTCCTGCTCATTTACTTGGGTTTGTCTTCCTCTGCTAGAATTTACATTTGCTGAGGTAGGTGAAAATTTGTTTTTTTTTTTTTTTGTTGCTTTGGTTTTTTTGGCCAAGCCGCATGGCATGCATATGAAGGATCCTAGTTCCCTGATCAGGGATGAAACCTGTGCCTCCTGCCGTGGAAGTTCAGAGTCTTAACCCCTGCCCCACCAGGGAAGTCCCAGTTTTTGTTTTGTAAACTACTAAACATTTCTCCAGGAGCCAAAATAGTGGCACCTGAAGTTCAGTTCAGTTCAGTTCAGTCGCTCAGTCGTGTCCGACTCTTTGCAACCCCATGAATCGCAGGCCTCCCTGTTCATCACCATCTCACGGAGTTCACTCAGACTCCCGTCCATCGAGTCCGTGATGCCATCCAGCCATCTCATCTTCGGTCGTCCCCTTCTCCTCCTGCCCCCAATCCCTCCCAGCGTCAGAGTTTTTTCCAGTGAGTCAATTCTTCGCATGAGGTGGCCAAAGTACTGAAGTTTCAGCTTTAGCATCATTCCTTCCAAAGAAATCCCAGGGTTGATCTCCTTCAGAATGGACTGGTTGGATCTCCTTGCAGTCCAAGGGACTCTCAAGAGTCTTCTCCAACACCACAGTTCAAAAGCATCAATTCTTCGGGGCTCAGCTTTCCTCACAGTCCAACTCTCACATCCATACATGACCACAGGAAAAACCATAGCCTTGACTAGACAGACCTTAGTCGGCAAAGTAATGTCTCTGCTTTTGAATATGGTATCTAGGTTGGTCATAACTTTTCTTCCAAGGAGTAAGCGTCTTTTAATTTCATGGCTGCAGTCACCATCTGCAGTGATTCTGGAGCCCAAAAAAATAAAGTCTGACACTGTTTCCACTGTTTCCCCATCTATTTCCCATGAAGTGATGGGACCGGATGCCATGATCTTCGTTTTCTGAATGTTGAGCTTTAGGCCAACTTTTTCGCTCTCCTCTTTCACTTTCATCAAGAGGCTTTTTAGCTCCTCTTCACTTTCTGCCATAAGGGTGGTGTCATCTGCATATCTGAGGTTATTGATATTTCTTCCGGCAATCTTGATTCCAGCTTGTGTTTCTTCCAGTTCAGCATTTCTCATGATGTACTCTGCATAGAAGTTAAATAAGGAGGGTGACAATATGCAGCCTTGACGTACTCCTTTTCCTATTTGGAACCAGTTTGTTGTCCCATGTCCACTTCTAACTGTTGCTTCCTGACCTGCATATAGGTTTCTCAAGAGGCAGGTCAGGTGGTCTGGTATTCCCATCTCTTTCAGAATTTTCCACAGTTTATTGTGATCCACACCGTCAAAAGCTTTAGCATAGTCAATAAAGCAGAAATAGATGTTTTTCTGGAACTCTCTTGCTTTTTCCATGATCCAGCAGATGTTGGCAATTTGATCTCTGGTTCCTCTGCCTTTTCTAAAACCAGCTTGAACATCAGGGAATACACAGTTCACGTATTGCTGAAGCCTGGCTTGGAGGATTTTGAGCATTACTTTACTAGCATGTGAGATGAGTGCAATTGTGCAGTAGTTTGAGCATTCTTTGGCATTACCTTTCTTTGGGATTGGAATGAAAACTGACCTTTTCCAGTCCTGTGGCCACTGCTGAGTTTTCCAAATTTGCTGGCATATTGAGTGCAGCACTTTCACAGCATCATCTTTTAGGATTTGAAACAGCTCAGTTGGAATTCCATCACCTCCACTAGTTTTGTTCGTAGTGATGCTTTCTAAGGCCCACTTGACTTCACATTCCAAGATGTCTGGTTCTAGATTAGTGATCACATCATCATGACTATCTGGGTCGTGAAGATCTTTTTTGTGCAGTTCTTCTGTGTATTCTTGCCACCTCTTCTTAATATCTTCTGTTTCTGTTAGGTCCATACCATTTCTGTCCTTTATGGAGCCCATCTTTGCATGAAATGATCGCTTGGTATCTCTAATTTTCTTGAAGAGATCTCTAGTCTTTCCCAATCTGTTGTTTTCCCCTATTTCTTTGCATTGATCGCAGAAGAAGGCTTTTTTATCTCTTCTTGCTATTCTTGGGAACTCTGCATTCAGATGCTTATATCTTTCCTTTTCTCCTTTGCTTTTCGTATCTCTTCTCTTCACAGCTATTTGTAAGGCCTCCCCAGACAGCCATTTTGCTTTTCTGCATTTCTTTTCCATGGGGATGGTCTTGATCCCTGTCTCCTGCACAATGTCATGAACCTCCATCCATAGTTCATCAGGCACTCTATCTATCAGATCTAGGCCCTTAAATCTATTTCTCACTTCCTCTGTATAATCATAAGGGATTTGATTTAGGTCATCCCTGAATGGTCTAGCACCTGAAGTTGCTCAGTAAATATTTTTGGATGAGCGAATGAATGGATAGATTAAATAGTTATTTGTCATTTCCACTGAACTATCCTCCCCAGACACATGTAGGTTGTCAGCTAGTGTCATTCTAGCCGTTTTTGTGCTGAGAAGGATATTTTAAGAATACTTTAAATTTTGAATGAATTCTGTTTTAAACCCGTGAACAGTTGAGCACATAAAAGAAACAACATGAAATCCATGCTTTCATGGGTTAATAATATTGTAACAGCTTCAGTCTCTCAGTCATGTCCGGCTTTTGTGACCCCATGAACTGTAGCCCACCAGGCCCCTCTGTCCATGGGATTCTCCAGGCAAGAATACTGGAGTGGGTTGCCATTGCCTTCTCCAGGGGATCGTCCTGACCCAGGGATCAAACCCGGGTCTCCTGCATTGCAGGCAGTTTCTTTACTGTCTGAGCCGCCAGGGAAGCCCAAATAATATTGTAAATGGTAAAGTGTAAGATTGCTAGATACCCATGACTCAGGCAGTTAAAGCCTTTGCTGCTGCTAAGTCGCTTCAGTCGTGTCCAACTCTGTGTGACCCCATAGACGGCAGCCCACCAGGCTCCCCCGTCCCTGGGATTTTCCAGGCAAGAATACTGGAGTGGGCCGCCATTGCCTTTAGTTGTCACTAAAAATGTTTGAGAGGGGTTTTGAAATGCAGTTGTCCCTTGGTATCTGAGGGGAGGGGTTCGGGACCCACCTCGAATACCACAACCCATGGATGCTCCAGTTCTTTATATAAAATGGCTTATTGCACATCCTCCTATAGATATTTCTTGAACATTTATTTAGGTTTTGCCTGTGCTGTGTCCTCGTGGCTTTCCCCTGGGCTTGCTCTCGTTGCAGCAAGCAGCAGCTGCTCTTGTTTCGGAGCTTGGGCTTCTCGTTGCAGTGGCTTCTCTTACTGTGGAGCACAGGCTTCAGCAGTTGCAGCTCCAGGGCCCTGGAGTGCAGGCTCAGTAGTCGTGGCACACAGACTTAGCTGCCCCACACCGAGTGGAATCCCATCCAGGCATGGAACCCGTGTCCCCTGCATTGGCAGGCAGGTTCTTACCATGGCGCCACCAGGGAAGTCGCCTCCTATAGACTTTTAAATCATCTCTAGATTATCTGTGATACCTATTAGGATGTAGATGTTGTGTAAATAGTTGGAACTTTCTGGAGTTTCTTTTTTCCAAATATTTTTGATCCGAGATCAGTTGAGACTATGAATGAGCAACATACAGATATGGAGAGCAGACTTCATTGTTCCCTTTATCCGAAGAGAATAGCATAATAAGTACCAATATTTAAAACAGTGTTCTTTCCGATAGCAATTGATTATAGTGTTATTAACCACTATGCTCTGCTGCCATTTTTAAAAATCAATTAATTTAAACATTGTTTTTATTGAAATATAGCTGATTTACAGTGTTGTGTTCATTTCAGGTGTACAGCAAAGTGATCCAGTTGTACAAATGTGTGCATCTGTGTTCATTTTCAGATTTTTTTCCGTTATAGGTTATTATGAGATACCAAATATAGTTCCTTGTGCTATATACAGTAGGTCCTTTTTTAATCTGTTTTATACATAGTAGCATGTATCTGTTGGAGCAGGCAGTGGCACCCTACTCCAGCACTCTTGCCTGGAAAATCCCATGGATGGCGGAGCCTGGTGGGCTGCAGTCCATGGGGTCACTAAGAGTCGGACACGACTGAGCGACTTCCCTTTCACTTTTCACTTTTATGCATTGGAGAAGGAAATGGCAACCCACTCCAGTGTTCTTGCCTGGAGAATCCCAGGGACGGGGGAGCCTCATGGGCTGCCGTCTATGGGGTCGCACAGAGTCGGACACGACTGAAGCGACTTAGCAGCAGCAGCAGCAGCAGCAGCAGCATGTATCTGTTAATCTTAAACTTCCAAGCTACTCCTCCCCCGTGCTCATCCCCTCTTGGCCACCACCAGTCTGTTCTTAATGTCTGTAAATCTATTTCTGTTTTGTAGATAAGTTCATTTGTACCATATTTTAGATTTCACATACACGTGCTATCGTACCGTATTTGTCTTTCTTTTTCTGACTTCACTTAGTATGATGATTTCTAGGTTTACCCATGTTGCTGCAAATAACATTGGTTTTTGTGGCTAAGTAGTATTCCACTGGGAGAAGGCAGTGGCACCCCACTCCAGTGTTCTTGCCTGGAGAATCCCAGGGATGGGGGAGCCTGGTGGGCTACCGTCTGTGGTGTCGCACAGAGTCGGACACGACTGAAGAGACTCAGCAGCAGCAGCAGTATTTCATTGTGTATATGTGTGTGTACATATATATGCCACACCTTCTTTGTCCATTCATCTGTCAATGAACATTTCAGTTGCTTCCATGTCTTGGGTATTATAGAGTGTGCCACTGGGAACAATGGGATGCGTGCATCTTTTTTGCTGTCATCTTTTAAAGCATACCTTCCAGATACCCTTTCTTAGGGTTTGGCTGTAACAAAATGAGGAGTAAACCAAGAAGGAGGAAAGCATGGCCTGCAGGGCTTGGTGGACCCACCCTGGGAAAATACAGCGGGAAATCACAGAAGGAACCCCTGTTGAAGCAGAAGATCAGGGCAAGGGAGGACTCAAGTAGAGTGGACCTAGGAAAGGAGAGGGTTGATAAAGCAGGCATTACAGTGGGAGGCTTGGGAAAGGTTGATGATTGATTAAGGGAATTGATGAAGTAGAAAACAGAGACTCCATTAAACCTTAACCTGAGGAGCATTCTCCGTTGTATGGCCTGGGGCTAGTGACGCTGACCCTGCACAGGCCAAGAAGCCAGTGCAGTCCTAGTCCCAAGGGGCCGTGGGAAACAACATGTCCATGGTCATGAGAGTATAAATGCCCTTTATTGACTTTAAACTCTTAGAGTTAATCTTTATAGAGTTAAAAAAAAAAAAAACACCAGAAAATTAGATGGTTATAGGACAGAATGTGTGAGAGTTATGTGGATAGCAGATGAAAATTAGGCAGTGGGAGGTCATTGAGGAAAGATGGAGGAGGTGAATGAAAACAAATTGTTCCTAGAAAATTACACTCTGTGCCTGATAAACCACAACAGTGGCTTAGTATGTAGAGCAGAAACCATCTGGTGCTGTGGGTTGGGCATACATGAGGGTCCTGATACCCTTAGGGCTGGAGAGACAGGGGAGGAAATAATAAACACTCATTTAAAAAGCTGTGTATACCAGACCCCTGAGCCCTGAAACAATGAGGAGTAACCACCCAGGGGCTCTGTGCTCAGGAATTAGGTAAAGCTGGGAGAGAGGGGGATAAATACACTCGCTTCTTCCCCAGACACAGAGACAGGTAGAGAATGGGTCTGTGGTGAGGGGTTAAACCAGGAATAACCAACCCAGGGTAACCACCAAGAGAAGCCCAAACCAGGACTAGCTTCTCTTTAGAGTCTAGCTCAGGGTGAGGATGCCTGCAGTGGGATTTTAGTATTGTGTGTGATAAGCTCTTCTGTACAACTTGATGTTTGACCTTCTGCAGATATGAATTTACTAGAACATTTTAATATACATACCTTTATTCAGCGCCTGTCGTATCATCCGATGTGCTCGAAGCTTGGTGGACTGGAGAGACTCAGTCTCCTCTTAATTCCTTATTGTCTCCTTGGAGAGAGAAGATGCTAAACCAACCATCAAACAAAATAATCAGTATGATTACGAATTGTGATGAATGCTGTAAGTTTAATTTCATAGCACGCAGAAAGTTAGCGCTACTTGTATAGACTTAAGTCTTTAATAGAGATACTGCACTGATTTTTAAAATATAATTATTTGAGAATAGGAACATTTCTTTTCTTGAGTAGCTTGTTGAGCTCAAACGGCACGGTGCACATCAGATCTACAAACACAACAGCTGTCTCATTTTTTCCCTTGTTACTCATTTTAATGAATCACTTGAACAGACTTCAGAATGTTAAATTAGATATATAAGCATGCTTGAAGAATTATATCATAATATCATATTTCAAATTTAGTAGTGATATCATTGTCTAAATATAGTAAGTTTTAAGAAAGTCGGTTTTTTAGCTACTTTGCCCTCTATAAATAACGTGGTAGTAAAACAGCAGATAAAAATTAACCGAAGAATCCGCAACATCCAAGTATAGAGAGCTGGGGAAGTTCCCCCACATCCCTTCTCCCTGACATAGGAACCGTGATGCTTGGAGTAAATCTTTCTAGGGTCCTCAAAGGTGGAAATTGGCCGTTCCTTGCCTTTGTAGTAGAGATCTGAACAACAAGAAAGTCGGGAAGGCATTACGAGCACAGAGTTTTCCTCTGTGTTCTTGATACTTCCTGTTGCCGAGGGTTTGTCCAAAGGGAAAAGAGAAATGAACAGAGGAAGATGTGTGTCAGCTGTCTTCTCATTCCTCTCGCCCTTCATGGCATTCACAGCACAGCAGTCTGAGAACAGAAAAAAAAAATGTTACGTCTTGTGTTCCTCTGCCCTGAGCATTTGCTTATTAAAATAAACCTTGACTGCTCCGTCTCGCCTGATTTGGGCCTCTCTGTTTCCTCCATGAAAAAGCTGGTGAGGGTGTTTAAAGCTGATAACTGTGTCACATATAAGATACAGTCATAAATCACTGGAAATGAACTGTTTTTAGAACCTGCCAGAACCGTCATACTAATGCACTTCTACAAAGGGCGGTAAATATGATAATTAAGGGAACTGTTTATTTTAGTCCGTTTGTTCATCTCTGAATGTTTTTTGGTATGGGTCCTCTTATTTGATTGTTTCATACAACTCTGGGAGACAGATCTTACCAGTGCAGGAGTTTTTAATGTGCAAGTACTTACATACGGGAGAAAATCTAGTATCACATCTCTGGAGATCATTTTATTTAAAATAATCATAAGTTATTTAGCATTTTGATTCTTTCAGAAGTTAAGAAGTGGAACCACTGGGTCACTGAAGCCCCAAAATGCTTAAGACTTGTATCTCCCTTCAGGAGTGATTTTTGGATGTTTTGTTCGGTTAGTGAAGTTTGTATAACCCTGGCCGGTTGGCTTGCAGAGGTGTGTCGCCAGTCATAAGGAGTGGAGAGGTCACGTGACTCGTTGTTTATGTAAGTCAGTAGCAGTGTCTGTCATCTTACATATTTAAAGAACTGTACATGTTAGTGCGAAACTCGGGTATAAAATGGGCCGCCGGTTTGGAGGCGAGTCGGCTGCTGCAGCAGATGAGATCATAGACAAAACCCACACCCCTCTCCAGACAGAAAGATCCCCATGGAGATAAGCCTGCTTTCTGGGAGGAGTCACTCAGCCACGTCTGCCATCGCTGTTCAGCGCTTCTGTTTCACTTTACCTGTCCCTCGATTTGAAGTGCAGTGAAATGAATACAGAGCTTGCCAGAGGCATCTTTGTGGAAGTGATTCTGCTTTAGCCACTCGTGTCAAAGACACCTGAAAAACACCTGAGATTAAAGCAGGCTGACCACGTGAACCTAGAAACTAGCAGTTAGTAAATTGTCTTCTTAAAGATCCAGAAACCCATATGCCACCTGGATGCAATCTAGAGGTGCCAACTTTTCCTTAAAAGGTAGTGATGAAAGGTCCAAAGGTGCATAAGGAAATAGTGAACCTACCGAAGTTGATACAAGAGTTTTGTCTTTGGAGAAGTTAGCTTTCTGTCCTTGAGTAACTGATTCGTAGAAGTCCAAAGTAAGCTTGTTGTGCCTTGCACTTTGTTCTGTTCTGTTTTGGGTTTTGCTGATTTCTGTAGTGCCTGCCTTTCTTACGTTTTCTCTGCTCACGAGGACTCCACTAGGGGGCAGACAACAGAATGGAATACAAAGGAAACCTATTCAGGGCATTGCCTGTGCTACAATGTTATGGCCTGTGTTTGCTACACTTTCTGGATACCTTAGGGGAAGGTCTTTGTATTTTGTGTATTTCACGTAATAGCATCTATGTCATGCTTATAACTATATATTTAAAGTGTAAATGCTTATTCAGGCTTAATGACAGTTTCTCAGTTAATTCATTATCACAGTATATTTCTTTGGCTTTTCTCGCATGTTTCTGGCATCGAACCTCAAACCACTGATTATTATTTATGGATGACCATAAGGATGGTCCCTGTGAGGTTCACCTTATCCATGAATAGTCTTCTTCATTCATTCACTCAATGACCACTCGTTGGGTTCCTACTTTTGTCAAGCATTGTGTGGGTTAGGTTTTGAGACTAGAGCAGTGAAGAGTGAGTTCTTGGGAGGCTGCACATAACAAATCTTTATGTCCAATTGCTCCCTAAGCCATCTGGTGAAAGGACTAAGCTGAGAGGACAAAGAAGGGATTCTTCTTTTTTTTTCCTTTCAATTCTAATTTTTTAATAAAATTTTTAAAGGTGATACTTCACTTTCAGTTATTATAAAGTATTGATTATATTCCCCATGTTGTGCAGTACATCCTGGTAGCCTATTTTACAGCCAGTAGTTTGTACCTCCCACCCCTGTCCCCCCCCCCCCCCCCCCACCTCTGCAAGGAATTGTCCTCCTCCCCGCAAAGAATATGTGATGACTACAATGCTGGGTAGTTTTTATTTCTGATTACTCTTTCCCAACTGCTCCTAAAGATTAGAAAGCCATATGTGGTTGGTGTGGGGACCTCAGTGACAGGTCTAGCAGACTAGCTAAAGGTCTTGTTTTGGTTTTTTTTTTCTTTCTTTGTCTTTGCTCCACCAAGAATTAGATGTAGTTACCTGAAACTCATTAACCTCTGCCAGCCTAGGGTTACAGAATATTAATCTTTAAATGAAAACCTCGTTAATTTGTCTTTGCATGGTCAGTTATTGAACAAGATATAAAACCGGTGCTTTTGATTTTATTTTCTTTTTTTAAAGCTAGTCAGATTTTAACTAGAGATAACTTTTGTTGTTGTTGTTTAGTGGCTGTCGTGTCAGACGCTTTGCGACCCCATAGACTCTAGGCCACCAAGCTCCTCTGTCCATGGGATTCTCCAGGCAAGAATACTGCAGTAGGTCACCATCTCCCTCTCCAGGAGACCTCTCTACCCAGGGCTCAAACCCCGGGTCCCCTGCATTGGCGGGTGGATTCTTTACCACTGAGCCACCAGGGAAGCCCAGAGATAATTGGTTTCTCCTCGGTTTTGGACCAAACTATCCTCTGTTCATTGTAGATAATGTATAACTGGATCACCTAATCTTTTAATCTTAAGGTATTAACATTTATTCTGAGAATATCTTCAGTTTACAATGCCTAACGTTAAGTTGAAATACCAAAAAATCTTTTTTTCTGGAATAAATTCTTTTTCTGTTAGATTTAACAAATCATTCTATACAGAATGAGATTGCCATTATTGGTAAACAGATGCTGCCATTTCTTTCGAGAAGATAATACATGTTTGCTTTCACCATTATGTGCTTAGAGCATTAACTGCATACTGTACAAAATTGGACAAAGCCCAGTAGGACATCCTTTGAGTAATTAAATATCTTAATTGCTAGAGTCTATCTGGGATTCTGTGCTAAGGAAGCCCATGGTTAATAAATGTCCTGTGTTTTTATAGTCCTTAAGTGTGTTTTCTTTATCGGGTTTCAGAAAGCATTTCAGTGAGGACTTTACCTTTATTTCTGTAAATTCTAGCCTGATAAGCAATACCTGGAAAAATTAATGACTATTAGTGAATATTAGTGAAATATTATTGAATTAAAATTTAAACCCAAGAATTTTAAGCTTCTGAAAGTTAGAAGTGTGGCTCAGGAAACCAAAAACACATCATCTGTATTGTAAAAGTTAGCTGCTTAGCATTGACACGTATACACTACCGTGTATAAAATACATGGCTATTGAGAAGCTACTGTGTAGCACAGGGACCTCAGCTTGGTGCTCTGTGATGACCTAGAGGGGTACGGTGGTGGGGGGGAGGCACAAGAGGGAGGGGATATATGCATGCTTACAGCGCATTCACGCTTTTGTACAGCAGAAACCAATACAACATTGTAAAGCAATTATCCTCCCAATTTTTTTAAAAAAAAGTTAGCTACTTTGAAAGTATGTATATACATGGATAAAAATTAGATGAACATATGGAAAAATGTATTTTTGATGGTGGTAGGATTGTATATAATTTCCTCCAGTTTTTCAGTTGAATTTGTTGTTGATTGTAGTTTATCTTGTTAAAAAAATGCCTTGTACAACTTACACAGTTTTGTTCTGAAGAACACTTCTTTTGGATCTTGGATAGCCTCCAGAAATACGGATTCCTCATTTGAAGTTTATAGTATACTAGTATAGGGCTAAGTCTGCTGCTATAGGTTTTTCTTTTTCTTATTTCTTTAAGAGCTGATTTTTTAGAATTAAATGCAGAGGATAAAATCTAAACAAATTCTATCCAGCAATTAATAACAAAAAATAATTTTGCATAACTTAGACTGAATATTTTTTTTCTACACTAATAACATACTCCTTTGAATGTTTTATCGTCTTAGCGCACCCTTTCCCTCCTACCAGCAATCCCAGTTGATAAAGCATTGAGGGTTTTAGCTAGAAATGTCCCACTGTGTTTGAGCCAGAATGATTTCACTTTTTACGAACAGGACAAGAGTTAGAACTATTGCCTGTGGGAATTTCCTGGCGGTCCAGTGGTTAGGACTCTCCTTCCACTGCCAAGGACACAAGTTCGATCCCTGGTCTGGGAACTATTAATGAGATCCCACAAGCCATGTAGCGCAGCCAAAGAATTGTTGCCTTAATATGCCTACACTACGCATGGACCAAGTTGGGTGCAGGGGCTTTTACACATATGTACATATTCCATCTGACTTCCTGTCTACATGTATCTACTTCAGTAGCACCTACAGTCTTAGGTACAGGGCAGGGACTAGATCGGAGAGTGGATATACTGGGTGGAAAAATATAGACAGGATATCCTCTTGCAGAATTTCATGACAGGCTGATCCCACCACAAGGAGTTGGGGGTTTGTGGTCTTCTGAAGACCTCTAATTAAATGGAGGAAGCGATACTATTTTTTTTTTTTCCCTGCTTGTCCTCTCCCTTCCAGATCTACTCCACCTTCACTCTAGTTAAATACCACCAATTATATATTTAAAGTAAAAGCCTGAAATGTGGATTTCTGTGGCAGAGTGTGGGATGTCCCAGTGACGTCTCTGAAAACCCAGAGCCAATCCCTGTGCTTCGAACTCAAGGTTTATATTTAGAAAACAGTGTGGATCCTGTATTTTCACAATGTTGTAAACATGTTTGTGTGGCTATTTTTAGCTTCTGCAGACTTTAGTGAACTTCCAAGTTGGCAAGTCAGACTCAGTCAGTTGTCATCTGTTACCTCAGATGCCAGCACTTTGTGAATGACTGATTGTCTTGGGTTTCTAACATATTTAAAGCAGAGAAGTGTATAACTTATCTTGTGTCAACTGCATGTGATATGTCTATATGTATGATTATACACCTGCTCTTTTTTTTAAGCTTTTATGAACTGTATAGCTTCGGTAACAGTTTTTCTTGGAGTTTAGGATGAGTTGGATCCTGCCAAATGGGACCAGCAGAAATAGCTGATCTTTTTCTCTTTCCCCCAGCCCTTCTCTCCCAGTCCTCAGCACAAAATCATGTACATGTAAATCCTTCCCGTCGCTTTTCTCAGTCGTTCAGTCGTGTCCGAGTCTGCGACCCCAAGGACTGCAGGCACGACAAGCCTCCCTGTCCATCACCAATTCCTGGAGTTTACTCAAACTCATGTCCATTGAGTCAGTAATGCCATCCAACCATCTCATCCGCTGTCATCCCCTTCTCCTCCCACCCTCAGTCTTTCCCAGCATCAGGGTCTTTTCCAATGAGTCAGTTCTTTGCATCAGCTGGACAAAGTATTAGAGTTTCAGCTTCAGCATCAGTGCTAGCAATGAACACCCAGGACTGGACTGGTTGGATCTCCTTGCAGTCATTGGGACTCTCAAGAGTCTTCCCCAACACGACAGTTCAAAAGCATCAATTCTTCGGCACTCAGCTTTCTTTATAGTCCAACTCTCATATCCATACATGACTACTGGAAAAACCATAGCTTTGACTAGATGGACCTTTGTTGGCAAAGTAATGTCTCTGCTTTTTAATATGCTATCTAGGTTGGTCATAACTTTTCTTCCAAGGAGCCAGACCGTTTTAATTTCATGGCTGCAGTCACCATCTGCAGTGATTTTGGAGCCCCAAAAAATAAAGTCTGACACTGTTTCCACTGTTTCCCCATCTATTTACCATGAAGTGTTGGGACCAGATGCCATGATCTTCGTTTTCTGAATGTTGAGTTTTAAGCCAACTTTTTCCCTCTCCTCTTTCACTTTCATCAAGAGGCTCTTTAGTTCTTCTTCACTTTCTGCCATTAGGGTGGTGTCATCTGCATATCTCTGGTTATTGATATTTCTCCCGGCAATCTTGATTCCAGCTTGTGCTTCACCCCGTCCAGCGTTTCTCATGATGTACTCTGCATATGAGTTAAATAAGCAGGGTGACAGTATACAGCCTTGGCATACTCCTTTCCTGATTTGGAACCAGTCTGTTGTTCCATATCCAGTTCTAACTTTGTTCTTGACCTGCATACAGATTTCTCAGGAGGCAGGTCAGGTGGTCTGGTATTCCCTTCTCTTTCAGAATTTTCCACAGTTTGTTGTGATCAATAAAGGCTTTGGCATAGTCAATAAAGCAGAAGTAGATGTTTTTTCTGGAACTGTTTTGCTTTTTCAATGATCCAGTGGATGGTGGCAATTTGATCTCTGGTTCCTCTGCCTTTTTAAAATCCATCTTGAACATTTGGAAGTTCTCAGTTCAAGTACTGTTGAAGCCTAGCTTGGAGAGTTTTGAGCATTACTTGCTAGCATGTGAGATGAGTACAATTATACGGTAGTTTGAGCATTCTTTGGCATTGCCTTTCTTTTGGATTGGAATGAAAACTGACGTTTTCCAGTCCTGTGGCCACTGCTGAGTTTTCCAAATTTGCTGTCATATTGAGTGCAGCACTTTCACAGCATCATCTTTCAGAATTTGAAACAGCTCAACTGAAATTCCATCACCTCCACTAGCTTTGTTCGTGGTGATGCTTCCTAAGGCCCACTTGACTTCACATTCCAGGATGTCTGGCTCTAGGTGAGTGATCACACCATTGTGATTATCTGGGTCATGAAGATCTTTTTTGTATAGTTCTTCTGTGTATTCTTGCCACCTCTTCTTAATATCTTCTGCTTCTGTTAGGTCCATACCATTTCTGTCCTTTATCGAGCCCATCTTTGCATGAAATGTTCCCTTGGTATCTCTAATTTTCTTGAAGAGATCTCTAGTCTTTCCCTTTTTACTTCCTTTTTGTCAAAGGTTTTAAGACTTGGGTGGTATAGAGGGAGATGGAAAGTTGACAGAAAGAAAGCTGGGCTCTTTCGAGGGTCAAGACATCATAGAATGGACAAGATGGTGCTGATTAGTTGAAAAAGAGAGCTAAATGATCAACAGCTTTTCTTACAGGGTGAGATGACTATCTGGATGTCATGTGAATGAAATAGTGTTTTCCCCCCAAAGAGTCATGTCTTGCCGAAGGATAGTGCTCCCCTCTATCACGGCAGGGAGGCAGGGGGAGAGCATCACTGTCAGCCCTCGAGCTCAGTCCTCTACAGTCCCATCCAAGATCCTCTTCATTCATTATCTGTGGAGTAATTTTTGCCTCCTGTTTGGCCTTGTGCTTACTTCTCTTTGGGTGAGGTTCTTCTCCCTTGCCTCTTAAACTTAATGTGCTTTATAGTCAATGACTCCAGAATGCATAATTCATCTCTTTGGAAGTATGTCTTTCCAAGGAAGCCTTTCATTGCCACATATCTTTTGTTCCAGAAGCTTTAGATTGAGTTTCATGTTAAGAAGAAAATTATACAAAGCATTATTCTGGCTCATTCAAGATAAATGTAATTATGGAAATTGGAATTTTGTTTTGTACCACTTTATGCTTCTCCTCTATTTCTTAATGTGAAAGTGTTGTTTCTGAACTGTCATCCAAATAGCAGTGTTTTACTTTATCGTGAATTGTGAATGTTCAGTACAAAGCAGGGGAGAAAAGGAGAATGTTTTTGTATGTTTTGCTGGAAACTAAAAATGCTAGCTTTTTTCCAGAATTAATTATTAATTTTGAATTGAATAGCTAAACAAGAAAGAGTTTAGACACTTGTTGGGTCTATGGAAGATAATTTTTTTTTTAATTTCAAAGTGTTATTAATGTTATATATATTTTTTAAGTCACTATTTAAGCAAGCATGTTCTTTTCCCAAGAATAATATTAACAAAAACAACGCAGGGGACATGCATTTGTGGGGCCCAGGAAAATCAGGAAACATATTCACATAATTGTTAGCATCTCAGGCACAGCAGCCTACAGTAACATTTCACAATTTTAAACATTCATTGTGGGTTTTCTTATTTAGAACTGCAGCCTCTTTAGCAATTGGTATTGCCTCTTGCTCAAGTCGAAGAAATAGACTTTAAAGCAGCACTGTCCCATGATAGCAACTACACTCGTGTGGCTAAATTAAATGAACTGGAAAATCCACTCCTGAGTTGCACCAGACTCGTTTTAAGTTCTCTGTAGCTGCATGTGACCAGTAGCTGCTGTGATGGTCAACATAGCCATTTTCTTCACGGCAGAAAGTTCTGTTGGACAGCATTGCTCTAAAACTGCAGTTAGAATTTGTATCTGTGCTAGAAAATATGGTGACTTTCAGATGTGACATCAATTTCCTACCACTGAAACAACAAAATTTAAAGTTCTCACATCTTATTCTTCACTTAAACATGTCCATTTTTACTGTACTTCTTCATGGTACATGGCTTGTTGCCTTTATTCTTCTAATGATACTACATCCTGCCCTCAGAGACAGGGATGTCATTACGCACACACACCCCAAAGTTGAACATATAGGAGAATTAGTTGTATATATAATTGAATACACTAACATAAATGTTTTATAACTAAAATACGTAGACGTCTCAGTACTGTAGGGACTTGTCAGAAGTTGTGGTTCCTGGACTGTAGCACACTGGCATGGTTCCATATGGTTTCACATTGACTTAATCTTGATTAAGTAGTTTCACTTTTTGTTGACTGAACCTTGCAGAGGAGGAGATTTGACAGGATTTGTGGCTGAACTCTTACAGCAATAAGAAGACCCACTGTTGGTTTGGCGTAGGATTAATTTTCACAGAGACTGGGTTCGTAAAGAGCAGAGACAGCATTTTCACGGTGACCAGGAGACACTGATTCATTCATTCATTTGTTCAGGTAACCCTTGTCACACTTGTCTTTTAAGGCACCACATCCTTGCCTACTGTGCACTCTGCCAAGCACTTAGATGGAAGAGAAATGAAACAAGATCTTGGGTAGGAAACAGCTGTTCAAAGGACTTCACGGCAGTCAGGAGAAGCATACTCAAATAGAAATTTGCACAGGTGCTCTGGATAACCCTGGAGCAGTCAGCTTTACCTGGAGCAGGTGACAGAGCCAGAGACGGTATTGATAGACAGAAAGGAGTTGCAGTTTCCCTTCACAGCAGATTCCAGCTACTCCAAAATGGAAGAGATTAGTTCCTGGCCAAGCCCTCTCAGTGTCTGGAAATTTTTCAAACCATGGGGGAGGGGGATCTTTAAAATGCCATTCAAAGGCATCATTTTAATGACTGTGTCAGACTCCATAGAAACGTGTCTTAATTTATTTCCTCAATTTCCTACTGTCCCCAGTTTGCTTCCTGGTTTGCTTAGGACTGAGGAGTTTCCCGGGATATGGAATTTTGACTTGTAAAAATAGGGATGGTCCTGGGGAAACTGGGATGGTTGGTTACCCTACCTATTGTTGCGTATTTAGATTGTTTCAAATATTTGCTGATATAACCAACATTGTACTGAGTGCTTGGATGCCCTATGTATTTACCTGTCTTTTGCGTTATTGCCTTTAGTGAGATGCCTAGAGATGAAATGAATGGTTTGATGACTCTGGACATGTTTGAAACTCACAGCCCTTTATGGTACTTCTGCTGTTTTCAGCTAAATTGGGAGGAATCTGTCTGGACATTTATGCTACCTCTGCTTCCATGGGTTCTTAGGGAGATACACAAAAGACACACTTGCTCTGTGAGTAAGTAACTACAGCTGCCGTTCTAAATCTCCAGCCAACCTGGTGGCATAGGACTCCCAAATACCTTTCGTCTAGGCCAAAGGCAGGCTGAAGGCTGACTCCTGAAGTCGAGGTGGACTCCCTGACCCCACCGTCCTGTGATCCCACACTGATGTGAGCACACTCTTAGAGTGCTTGGTCACAGGAAGAGGGTGAGATGAATGAAACCCAAGGCAGGTGGTCTTTCTTTCCAGTACAGGTTCAAGCCTCCATCCAGCCACACAGGACGTTGCAAGCTTACCTTGTATCCGCTGTTAGCCAGTCTCTTGCCTCTTAGCCTCCTGCTCATCAGGATGAGGAAGCCTCGGAAACCCAGAGTTAGTGTGTCCCATAGCCCATACACTTGGAAATATGAGAGATGGACTAGTATTCACAAGTAAACATATATATTCAACCTGCCCCACCATGCTGTATTGAGAGGTAACCTACCTTCCTGTGGAATTTTACAAATGAATGTGCCTAGTTGGGGTCCAAAGTCTCATATCAAACTCCTCTTTGTAGTAAGAAGTATTAAAGGAAAGTCCTATTTCAAGCATTCTTATCATGTGGCCCAGGGGTCCTGTGAACCCCTGACACTGTGCGATATTATTTATGTGCCTTTTTTAAAGAAAAGGTTCTATTGCTTTTATAAGATTCACAGAGCGGTCTAACGATCCCAAAAGGTGTAAGAACTAGATTGTGTTTATAAAATATCAGGGAGTTTTGGTCATTGCTGTTTTGTTTATTCCTTTGATGGAGGGCTTCCACCAGAGTTTTGAGGTAGGCATCAGTTTAGCAATGATGTCAACGAGTAAGTGAGATGCACTTTCACTAATCATTTAAAATTCCCTGAAATTTCTTTCCAGCTACCATAGTGTTTGAGTTCTATATGATTTTTATTATTTTTGTTAGGTTTGCTATTATGAAACTGCTTTACGTCTAGCTGATTTGTTTTTGTCCAGACACTGTATATAAACCCCTATTTAAGAAGTTTGTGGCACAGTTGTTAGCTTACCTCTAGGCATTGTCTTGCATTATTTTTGGTGTATTCTTTTGTTTATATTACTAAGCTAAAGTTAGCACAGATAACACTAGGCTAGAAGATGGTGACAATAGTTTGAAAACAGGAAATTTTAGGCTTGTGTGTGTTTGGAACAGATGATCTTAATGACAGAGCCAATGGAGTGGAAACTTCCACCGAGCCTGTTTTTTCCTTATTTTGCTCTGTGAGAAAAGATGGTGCTTCCTGGAAAACAACTCAAGTATTTTAAAGCAAATGGTTTTCTTTTGTCCCTGCTTCTTGGCTAATTTGTTTTTCTTTATTTTATTTAGCCTAGTTGTATTATTATTATGGAAAGTTAATGTTTTTAATAGGAAAAGTAATTCCCAAAGTGCTTATTTTAGATATTTAAATATCTAAGTATATGACCATTTACAGACATGGTTTTTCAAATAAATTAAAATTGTAAGAATATTAAGACCACCAGACTTAGGGAGAAGAAATTTGTTTCTCTATTTTAAATGCTTCCAGCTTTCCTTTTTTTTTTTTTTAATTTAACCCTCTAAATTCCAGTTTTTAAAACAAAGTAGTTTTACTTTGTCTAAGCTGTTTCCTGACTAGGACTCAGTCTCTCCAGATGTATCCTGGAATTCTATATTTAAAAGAAAGGCTAAATTTATTCACTAGCTGCAGAATATGAAGAGGAATATGCATTTCCATACAGATGTAAGCTCTTTTGTCTCACATACATCATTCTTAGACTTTAAAATATTAATTAATAGGCATCCTTTTTTAGAGCATTTTGAAGCATAAGCTTTTAAAACATGTAATATTTTAAAAATTATAACAGTATTGAGTGGAAAGTCCTTGAAAAAAAATCAGACACAAAATCATATAAAAATATGAAACTGGTCTGACCCTCCCAACCCTATTCCTGGAATGACCGCAGTTAACACTTCCAGTGTGTCTCCTTCCAGACCTGCTCTCTAAACATAGTTTATACATATACACAATCATTTCAGACAAAGTGGAATCATACAATTCTGTAGCTTATTTTTTTTTTAAGTTTAACAATTATCTTGTGAGTATTTTTCATATATGTGCTTCGCAGGTGGCTCAGTGATAAAGAATTCGCCTGCAAGAGACGTAGGTTTGATCCCTGGGTTGGAAAGATCCTCTAGAAAAGGAAATGGCAGCCCATTCCAGTATTCTTGCCTGAAAAATCCCATGGACAGAGGAGCCTGAAAGGCTACATCCGTGGGGTCATGAGAGTTGGACAAAACTTAGCAACTGAGCATGCATGCATTTTTCAAATATACAGATTTGTCTCACTTTTAAAATGTTTTGCATCAATTTATTATTGTATCTGTATCTCGAAATTTATTTAACCATTATCCTGCTGGTGAAGTTTAGATTAAAACCTCCCTTATTACAAAATAGCATTTTCATTTAGTGAAACACCTATCTTTGTTAACATTTTACAGATGTCTAAGATTATACATAAGTTTTGAATTCACAGTTGTGACCTTCTTTCCTTAAATTTCAGTCATGAAATACCTTTTAAGAGATTTCAGAATAAGAAAGTTCCACTCTTTTTTTCCACCAATTTCCTAGGATAATAGCGGGTTAGTAAAATTACAGTGGTGATGTTTCGTGATGGAAGGGCGGTTGACTCAAGAATATAGAAAGTGCTATTCTTCAGCTTGTCCGGTCAAGGTCAAGTTGAGGATTCAGCAGCTATGACCTGTAGACCTGGATGGAGTCATTAGAGGTCTTTCTGAACCACCCAAAGGGAACACACTACCTAGGACCTGTGTGCTGGGAGCTCAGAGAAGTGGGAGCAGATCGGTTAGGTGCCTTAACTCAGAGTAAGCTGAGGAAAGCTGCAAAGAAGAGGTCTTAAGCTAACTCTTAAAGGCAGAGTAGGGTCGTTGGGTGAGAGAAAGAGGATGTGTTAGACTGAAAAGAGCAAAATGTGTGTGTTGGCTGGAGAGGCAGGGAGGGTAAATATTGTTTTGATCTATAATAAATATGGTTTGGTACACTGACCTGTGGAAGGGAGGTTGGGCTACCCTGATAACAACAGTGGCCTTCTTTTTTTCTCTCGCTGAGGTCTTTTGATTTAAGTTCACTGGCTCTCCGCAGCAGACACAAAAGAATTTAAGGAATGGTCTCAGCTTTCAAAGAAATGGATGTCAGGTTGGGAAAATAATTCATGAGTATTTGGAACATTTGGAAATGTACATAGAAAGATAACTGTAGCCCACCAGGCTCCTGTGTCCACGGGACTCTCCAGGCAAGCATACTGAAATGGGTTGCCATTTCCTCCTTTGGAGGATCTTTCTGACCCAGAGATCAAACTCAGGTCTCCTGCATTGCAGGCAGATTCTTTATCATCTGAGCCACCAGTGAAAATGACAAAGTAACAGATGGTTCTAAGCTGTCCATAGCCATGCAGAAGACTTTGGCCAAGACTCCTGAGAGCAGGTGTGGCAAGATAAGGGAAAGATTTGAACAGAACTTTGAAGAATGGTTAGGTTTCCAATAGTAGAAAGGAGTTCAAATATACTCTCCAGTGGGGTAAATACTGTGGACAAAAATGAGGAGAGAACGGATAAAGTGCTTTGGTAGCAGTAGAAGGCTTGAGAAGAGAAGGAATTAGATAAAATCGTAAAAGAACCTCTATACTTGTTTGTTTGCTTAATTCTCTTTTGAAAACCAGCCTAATTCTGTCTGAGCACATTTGAATCACCTGGTGAGCATTTTAAATGCCCTATGCTGAGACTTCACTTTTGGTGCAGTGGTTAAGACTTTACACTTCCAATGCAGAAGCTGTTAGTTCGATCCCTGGTCAGGGAACTAAGATCCCACATGCTGCATGGTGTGGCAAAAAAAAAAGAAAAGAAAAAAAGAAAACCTCTCATAGCTGTAGAGTTTTGAAACAGATGAATTTATGGTTTATGCACCTCTGTCTTTCCTGAATAATTCTTCTCAGCCCAGTTGCAAATGGGCTGGGAAGATTGCAGGCTGCCGTCTATGGGGTCCCACAGAGTCAGACACGACTGAAGCAACTTAGCAGCAGCAGCAGCAGTATCCCTATAATGCATAGAGAGTGTGAGAACTTCCATATTTTTACCCGTGTCTCCTTTGACATATTCAGCATTGCCTGAGCACCTCACTGGGACGTGGCTCCAGTCCTCAAGAAGCTCACTTGTAGGGATGTCAAACTCAGTAACTGGAAATGAGGGGGAAATGGAGAGCTTGGAAGGGGCCGTTCAGGGGTGGTTTCCCAAAGTCTGAGTTAAATCTGGGAATGGATTATGTGCTAAGGGCCAGAATGTATCAGGGCCAGAGGCAGTGCAGAAGTAGAGTGTTAAGGGACCTGCATGTATTTCCAGTGCAGTTGAAAGGCAGAGCCGCAAAAAGTGGAGCTGGAGAGATAGCAAAAGCTAGGAGAGCCCCGTAGGTACTTGCCAGAGAGAGTTTGGCTTATCCCGCAGGCAGTTACCGAATATAGGGGATAGGTAAAAGCAATGCAAATATTCTAAGCATTGTAGATACTTAGTTTCACCGTCTGATGTAAATATATGTCCATTGGGATCTGTGCACTCTCTGTGCTGTTCTCTTTTGATTTTCATATAGTAGCCAAATTTAATCTTGAAACCCTGAGATGGGACACTGTCATCAGACGATTATGCTTCAAAATGCAGACCTGCTGATGCAATCTTATTTTAACACATCATTTATTCAACTTCAGGTTGAACTGACTGTTGCAGGTAGGAAATGATAACAAAATAAATGTTTGCATAGCTCCCTCAACCACATCTGCTTGTTAGCCAGTGGGTGAAATGATGTTTCACATATATTTTGTTTAAAATGGCTTCGAGTGTTTCCTAAAAAAAAGTGTCCTTTTTTGTCCGTTACTGCAGTGTAGAATTGGTAAGGCAATGTACAGCTTTCTCCGGGGCTACCAAGGCAGCAAGGATAAAAATAGGGCAAACTTTAAGAATCCCAGATATTTTCAGATAACAAAGACTGATTTATGTGGACCCATTTTGTGCTCAGACAAAACATAGAGAAGCTTTTGTGCTGTGATTAGCAAGGGTGCTGATGTCAGTTCTCTTGTTGAGCGTCAAGCTTTATTCTGTGGCTAAATTGTGCTTTGTACCCTAATCCAGAGAACCTTTGTATCTGCCTTATTAAAGTGTGTAGTTTATGTAATTGCTTTTGTTTTCCAGTTTAATCTGTGCCAGATTCAATGAGAGTGACTCATTTTGTGACTGAGACAAACATTCACATTTGGACCGTGTTAAAAATAAATAAATAAGTGGCAGGTGCTGCTTGGCTAAATTCTGTGTTTTCATGTTGTAATTTCCTGCTGCAAGGGCTCATCTCTTAGATAATGTCTTCTCAGCCTCTGTAATCGCTAGCCCAGTCTGCCCGGTGCCTCGCGATTCACTGCTGCTCATTTCTTGGCTGTTTATTTTAGTTTCCAAGGGCCTTTTACATGTTAACAGTATCATTTCAAGAGGGAAACATAGAACTGGATGGGGCAGCTACAGTCAACCGGATGACCAAGAGTGCCACGTGAACTGTAGCAAAGGGGCGTATTGCATTGTTCTCTCTTTTTGCCATTTTCCCGGGGTGTTTTGTGCCTGTGTTTCGGCAAAGCTCAGGTGTGTCTACTTTATTATGTATGCATGCGGCGTTGCAGCTCCTTCTTTCAGGTGGAAGAGGTTTCAAAAGCATGCCTTTCCATTCAGGGTGGCCCATATATCTAATCTAATAGTCTGAAAATTGTGACGACTTCACCGTCTTACGGGAGTTCTGTTTATTGTATAAATATTTCTAAGTACTTGGCCCTGGGCTATGCATTGAGTATGTAATGGCGGATTAAATAGCCATGGTCACAGTCTACTCAGACTTTGCAGTCTGCTTGGGGAGTTAGATACTAAATAAAGAAATACAAAGAAAAATTGGATCACAGAATTATAAAAATCACTACACAGGTAAGTGATGAGGTCCGTAAAATTATGCCCTACTCCACACTGGGGAGTGATGGGTTGAGGGTGGCCAAGAAAGAGAAACCTAAAGGTCAAAGTCTGCACATTCAGGACTTAGGAAGCAGCATGTGCAAAGTCCCCGAGACAGGAGACAGTTTGACATCCTATAAATCATATGATTAGCAGGAGAAGAGACAGCTGAGTAAACTAAAGAGAAAAGAAAATGACTGTATTTAAGAATTTAGAGATGAACTATGCAAGCACAACAATATGGTAGCATTTAGTAGAGGGGCAGATAACCTTGCATACTGGCCTCCCTGGTGACTGGGATGGTAAAGAATCTGCTTGCAATGCGGGAGACCCAGGTTCGATCTTTGGATCGGGAAGATCTGGAGAAGAGAATGGCAACCCACTCCAGTGTTCTTGCCTGGAGAATTCCATGGACAGAGGAGTCCGTCGGGCTGCAGTCCATGAGTCGCAAAGATCTGGACACGACTGAGCAAATAAGACACAACCCTGCATACATCTTACAGCCTGAGAGCTGTGCTGAAGTATAGTATAGAAATTGATGCCTGTAATGTTTAGTTTGAGTCACTGGGGGATGCATGAATTATGTTCAATGAATTATGTAGTAAGGCATTTTAGAAAGATTTCCTTGCACCAACCACATTAAAGTTTTAAAAAGTCATTTCTGTATTTAAAGACAGAGCTTTCACCATCTGGAGAAATCACTTACAAAAAGATATGATTTCTTGATGGCCCTGGATAAGTGACATAGTGCTGTGTTTTCCTTTTTCTTTACTTGTCTCTTCCTTTTTAAAGCTTACTGCTTGATAAGGAGGTATCCATGAGGGCATGAGTTTTAGTAAGAGATGATATTTATTTATTTTGAAATAAATAGATTTATGAATGGATTTTTATAATTCAGAATCCAGTGCTAAATTCATGTGAATTTAACACTTTATTACTTTTCAGTATTATCTAAAGCATCTGTAGAACTCCAACACTGCCTTCTTCTGGACACTAATTGTTTGGTTTTAACTGGGCTGCAGTCAGACTGAGAAATTAATTCAAAATCTTGATGATAGGCTCTTCCCTGGTGGTTCAGTGGTTAAGAATCCAGCTTGCAATTCAGGGGACACAGGTTCAATTCCTGGGCAGAGAACTAATATCCCACATGCAACTCACCCTGTGCGCCACCCTAGAGAGTCTGTGCTCCGCAACTAAAGATCCTGCATGCCGCAGCTCAGACCCAGTGCAGCCAAATAAATACTTTTTAAAAATCTTGATTATATTAAAGAAGTACAGATATAATATTTTAGGTCTTTGTGATTTTTCTACTTGATCTGCTTACTAAAGGATTGCATAAGTTTTTCCATGAAGGAATGCCTGTCCATTGACAATTTGTTGCTATTGAGTCGCTAAGTCATGGGGTCCAACTCTTTTGCAACCACTTGAACTGTAGCCTGCCAGGCTCCTCTGTCTGTAGTTTTGCATATATTTTACTAGAGTTGCTGTATTCTCAAATATTTGCTTGTGTGACGAGTGTTTTCTTCATAGGCAGTAGATTCTTGGAGAGAAGAAATCATGAATTTATCATTTCTTCACACAAGTACCTAGCATGTCATTTATAGTATAATCAATAACTTATGGACTGATTATTTCATTGACTTAGTCCTTAATATATCTAAATTTTGGGGGGTGAATTCAATGTAAAGCATCTTTTAAAATGTTAAAACCTGAAGTTATCACCCTAGTTAATTCAGTTATCGGTACAGTTGTCCAAATGATTATACACCAAATGAACTGGTTTTTGCACCACTCCAGTCCCTTAATTTTCATTTTCTCTGCCTCAGAGAATTGTCACAGCTGTGACTCCATCAATGAACTACAAGTCAAAAGTAACTCGTGTCAGAATTTATTTAAAAAGGTGGTCATTATGGAGGCTGAGACTAAACATCTATTGGAGAAGTTTAAGTGGAATTTAGTTAGTCCTCCTCTCGGTTTACGTGTATTTTTCAGGATAAAACAAAGCAGTTTTTAGTGGATACTGTCATGCCTTTTGTGTTACAGATGCCAAGTTCTGCAAAAGAAAAAAAATAGAGAGACCCTATCATGTCACTACTAGTATTCCTTTCAGTGATTATAACTTTTGTTGATTTTTTTAAATAAAGGGATCTATATGTTAATGAAGAAACAGAAATAATATTTGGGGAAGGGGGATTGGCCTACGTTATAGTACCAACGTCATGAACATTCTTTGTCTGATTAGACTATTTGTGTGTGTGTGTGTGTGTGTGTGTGTGTGTGCGCGCATGTGTACTTGTGTGTACGCACTCAGTCGCTCAGTCCTGTCTGACTCTTTGCGACCCCATTTGGACTGCAGCTCACCAGGCTCCTCTGTCCATGGAATTTTCCAGGCAAGACTACTGTAGTGGGTGGCCATTTCCTTCTCCAAGGGATCTTCCTGACCCAGGGATCGAATCCGTGTCTCCTGTACTCTCAGGCATAGTCTTTGCTACTGCACCACCTGGGACGCCTGAGTAGACTGTCGGTAGAGCACCAGACTCGTATACTGCCCTGAAGAACATTTCTGAACACGCCCTAAGCATAAAGCTGTCAGTACCCGCACGTTATCACTGGAGGAGACATACTCGGTCTTGTTACACTTTTCCAGAACTAGGGGACTGAGATGCGACTGGTGCCCCATCACGCTCTCCAGATGGACAAAAGTGGACAATGTCCATGGAAGATTTGATTCCCTTGGGGTTCATAACTTGCCGTTTCTCAGTTCTTCTACTTCCTGGTGGTCTGACCCTATATGTTCAGTCTCGAGCAGAGAATGACTCTTAGTAGGTAACTTGAATCTCGCTAAAACAGGCCTCTTTTTGGTCTGACTGCCCACTCAGGAAGACCCTCACAGAAGAGTAAGGCTTCATTTCGTCTCTGGGCAGAGATGTTGAGTTTAAAAACTGATGAAGTCAACTCTTTCAGACAATTGATTCTGTTTTTTTTTTTAATTTGATCAATGTTGAGGTTAAAGAGGTTAATAGTGAAAGAATTTCTAGGCTTCTTTAGGTATAATATGAAAGTCCTTTGCCCTTTCTTTAACTGAGTTGTATATTTCTGCTGTTACCGCTGAGTTGTAGGAGTTCTGTGTATATTCTGGACATTAATGTCTTATCAGATATATGATTTGCAAGTATTTTCTCCCATCCTGTGAGTTGCATTTTCACCCTTTGATCATATCCTTCAAAATATAAAAGTTTTAAATTTCAATCCAGTTTATCTGTTTTTCTTTTTTTTTCTTATACACTTAGTGTCTATATTCAAGTAATCATTGTCAAATCTAACATTATGAAGCTTTCCCCTATGTGCTTTTCCAAGAGTTTTATAGTTTTAGCTCTTACATTTAGGTTTTTGATCTATTTTGAGTTCATCTCTGTATAATATAAGGTGAGGGTCTAATTTAATTCTTTTGCCAGGTGGATATCTGGCTTTTCCAGCACCATTTACTTTTTTATATTTAATGAAAACTAAATCTTCCTTGATTTGTTGACTTGATAGTACGTCAGTGTAAATGTCTTCTCATATCAATCAATGTCTTCTTATACTTTATCAGATGATAGAGAATAATAAGTGTGACTACACACACATTATTGAGTTAATTGAAGAGACACCCAGTAGACTTGGCAGGAATGGTAGATTATTCTATGAAAACAAAACAGCGTATGTGACTTTCTCTAGTCAGTGATCTTGTAAATTTGATTTGACAGATGTGCCTCTGAAAAACTTCTCTCAGCTTAACACTGGGTGAATATTTTTGTTTTGTTCCTAGGCATGGAAGAGGAGATGGTTTGTGTTACGCAGTGGCCGTTTAACTGGAGACCCAGATGTCTTGGAATATTACAAAAATGATCACGCCAAGAAGCCGATCCGTATTATTGATTTAAATTTATGTCAGCAAGTCGATGCTGGATTGACATTTAACAAAAAAGAGTTTGAAAACAGCTACATTTTTGATATCAACACCATTGACCGGATTTTCTACTTGGTAGCCGACAGCGAGGAGGAGATGAATAAGTGGGTTCGTTGTATTTGTGACATCTGTGGGTTTAATCCTACAGAAGAAGGTAAGTTCAGGATTTTGTGATGCACCCCGAGTTCTCCTTTATTACTGCATTTTAAAAGCCATTATAAAATTCATTGTTATTTCAGTTACACAATATATATTTTTTAATAGTAACAACATGTAGAAAAAGCACACCTGTCAATATCTAGAGAGAAACTTTATGTAAATTTTAGAAGGAAAGACTATCATTATGGGGCAACGTCTAAATAATGTCTTGAAGATGACAGGAAGGCATACTTACTTAGAAGTGTTTCCTGAGTTCCAGTATAAATACTAAGTTAAACCTTAACACTGCTGATACTTGATATCTCAGCCTATTAAAATAACATTTTCATGCAACTTAATTCTTTAGAAGTTTTTTAAATTGAAGTATAGTTGCTGTACAGTATTATATGTTACAGCTGTACAATATAATGATTCACAGTTTTTAAAGGATATACTCTGTATAAATAAAATATTAGCTATATACCATGTGTTGTACAGTATATCCTTATAGCTTTTTTTATACATAATAGTTTGAATCTCTTAACACCCTTTTCTTGAGGTTCCTTACCCACTAATTTCATCTCTGTGTCTGAGTCTGCTTCTTTCTTGTTATATTCACTAGTCTGTAACATTTTTTAAATGCCACATCTAAGTGATATCATAAAGTGTATTTTTTTGTCTGACTTATTTCATTTAACATAACACCCTCCAGGTCTATTTATGTTGTTGCAAGTGGCAACATGACTTTTTCATGACCGAGTAGTATTCCATTATAGATATTATACTGATGGTATATATTACAGTGTATCATATCATGTCATGATATAATACATACATTGTATTCCATTATATGTATATATACAAACACCATATCCTCTTTATCCATTCGTCTAATAATGGACACAGGACTTATTTTTAAACTATATTGGATTGTGGAGTTATGAAATAGCCAAGGTGATTATCAATACCTATGAAAAGAAAATTCAGAATCAGTCACAAAACATGATGAAAAAGAAAAAACATCTTAAGACAGATGCCCTATAAAGCATGTGGAGGAAGAAGGGACCTGAGTTTGGAAACAGAGGTAGTGAAGAAAAGCTTCTTAGAGAAGCCCAACTGTGAACTGTAGGCTTCTGAAGGAAGTAGTATTCTGTCTACGTGAATGAAAGGAGGGATGCAGAACCTGCAGGCTTAGGGGCTAGGGAAGGACACAGAGGTGGAATAGACTCCTCCATGGTTGGAGAAGAGGGCTGTGAATGATAGAGGCAAGGGAAGACTTTCTTAAGGATCTAATATTTGGGTGCCTGTCCTGGAAGAAACCATGGTTTTTCCAGAAGTCATGTACAGATATGACAATTGGACCATAAAGAAGGCTGAGTGCCAAAGAATTGTTGCTTTCAAACTGCGGTGTTGGAAAAGACTCTTGAGAGTCCCTTCAACAGCAGGGAGATCAAACCAGTCCATCCTAAAGGAAGTCAGCCTTGAATATTCATTGGAAGGACTGATGCTGAAGCTGAAACTCCAATACCTTGGTCACCGAATGTAAAGAGTCAAATCTTCGGAAAAGACCCTGATTCTGGGAACAACTGAGGGCAAGAGGAGAAGGGGGAGACAGAGGATGAGATGGTTGGATGGTATCACCAACTCAGTGGATGTGAGTTTGGGCAAACCCAGGAGACGGTGAAGGACAGGGAAGCCTGGAGTGCTGCAGTCCATGGGGTTGCAAAGAGTTGGGTGCGACTGAGCAACTGAACGACAACCTGGAAGGACTGAGTGATTAAAGACCTCAAGAAGTTTACAAGTGGAATTCCTCTTTGGGTGCTTTTATGTATTTTCCTTGTCTGCTTCTCTACTTCTCTTCTTTTTAAAACAAACACTAAGAACCCATGTAGGGGACTCCAGTACTAATTTAGGTTTGCAGAGTCAAAAAGTAGAAATAAAGGTGGCCCAAGGTCTTTGACCCTATTGTCTTCATGGTTATACTCACACTGACAAGTGTGCATTTCCAAATACATGTATTTCGGAGCACTGGAGATTTGGCGAGGGGTGGAAAAATTGTATTAACAATCAACATCAAGATTTGGACTGCAGTGAAACAGTCATCATCTCTAATTAGCTCAGGTCAGCACACTGGTTTCCTCTCTGGCCAGGCAGCCCCCAGGAGAAGGAGGCTTCTAGGACTGGGATTGGCCCAGTGGGGAGCGGGGGGGGACCCCTGCTGAGAGACTCCAGAATGCTCAAGGGATAACAGCACTGCACTGCGAAAGGGAAGGAGGTGACTGATTTAGACAGGAGGCTAATGACACAGAGCACTTCAACAGAGTTCTGCTGATTAAAAGCCTCAAGAAATGGTTCCGCATATGGAATTAAAGCTTTGGTTGTTTTTGTAAAGTTACTAAATATTGTTCCCAGTTCAAGTGGACCTGTGGGTATTATTTCTTAATCCAGTTAAGCTCCTTTCTTGCTTGCAGACGTGATCTATCGTTGAGTACAGTGGAGGATTTTGAAGTTGAAGTCACAAATGAGATGGCTCTTTTTTTTTAATTCAATGTATCTTTTATTCTTTAATTTTATTAAAAAATTTTTTTAAATTTTATATTGGAATACAGTTGATTAACAATGCTGCATTAGTTTGAGGCATGCAACAAAGTGATTCTGTTATATATATACATGTATCTATTCTTTTTCAAATTACTTTTTTGTATATATATCTTTAAAAAAATTTTATTTGAAGGATAATTGCTCTACAATATTGTGTTGGTTTCTGCCATACATCAGCATGAATCAGCCATGTGCTGTGCTGTGCTTAGTCACCCAGTCATGTCTGACTCTCTGCGCCCACCAGGCTCCTCTGTCCATGGGGATTCTCCAGGCAAGAGTGAGTTCTCCAGGCAACCCATGGAGTGGGTTGCCACGCCCTCCTCCAGGGGGGTCTTCCCAACCCAGGGATCGAACCCACGTCACCCACATTGCAGGCGGATTCTTTACCGTCTGAGCTACCAGGGAAGCATAAATCAGCCATAGGTATATATACATTTTTCCCCTCCCTCTAATCTCCCTCCCACCTCCCATCCCATCCCACCCCTCTTAAGTTGTCATGGAGCACTGGTTTGAGCTCCCTGAGTCATCCAGCACATTCCCACTGGCTATCTGTTTTACATACTGTAATGTGTATGTTTCCATGCTGTTCTCTCCATTCATCCCACCCTCTCCTTCCCTGCACTGTGACCACAAGAATATTCCATTGGTATATATGTACCACACTTCTTTATCCACTCATCTGTCAGTGGACAAGATGGCTCTCTTTTTAATGGTCAGTAATGATAATGATTTATTTAGACACCACATTTGTTGCACTGTATAATGGATTGTCAGCTAAAACAATTTAAGTATTTGTTATAGTCTTTGCCCCGATGTTGTTCTTTTACCTGCTTCCTTTTCAATTTAGAATTTGCTTGGGGGGGATATGAAGTCAGACTCCTGTTTCCATTGGTACAGATTCAGCTGATCTGAAGACTCCAGTCCATGTTCTTCTGTCTCTCTGTTTGCTTTCTTTATAATTCTCCTAGTTAACAAAGGATATTAGGTGCCCTCTTAGTACATTCTTCAGTCAAGGAACATGAGTGTGTAATTTTTTAGAAGCATTTTCATAGGGTGGTTAGAGTTGATCACCTCCCAGATGAGAATGTCTAATGCTCAGGTATCCCACATTAGTTTTACAAGTGTTAAGGCATAGAGTCTGGTTCATTTGTCCACCTTAGAATGGTTCTTATCATCTGGGAACTTGATGAACACCCACCCTGTCAGCTCTAGGAAGTAGGTAAATTTTGCCTGCTTGAGAAAACTGATTCATTAATCTACCCACTTATTTGAGTTTGCCAGGGATCTGCTAGGCTTTGGGCATTCATTCAACCAGTATGTGTTAGGTGACTAGTTAGGGAGACAGACAGATGAAGTATTACAGGCAGAGAACTGAGCATCTTATGAGAGAATATTCATACCCAGAATAATTCATTACAGTTGATAAATATTCTTGCCTAGAGAATCCCATAGACAGAGGAGCCTAGTGGGCTACAGTCCATAGGGTCACAGAGTTGGACACAACTGAAATGACTTAGCATGGCATGGCACAAGTTATACACGTGTGTGTGTGTATACATATGTTTATATTTACTTATATGTCATACCTCAGTATATATTAAAATATTAATATATAATCTATATTAGTATAGTTGGTATAATTAATATAATATATAATATAAAAGTATATGTGTATATTAAAGTGTGATACCATGAGTGTGTGTAAATACACTTCTTACCTTCACAGAGTTTACAGTAGTGCATGAATGCTAAATCAGTTCAGTTGTGTCCAACTCTTTGTGACTGCAAGGACTGTAGCCCACCAGGCTCCTCTGTCCATGGGATTTCCTAGGCAAGAATCTGGAGTGGGTTGCCATTCCCTACTGCAGGGGATCTTCCCAACCAGGGGATCAAACCCACATCTCTTAAGTCTCCTGCATTGGCAAGCAGGTTCTTTACCACTTGCACCATCTCAGAAGCCCAGTCTAGTAGTAGAGGGGCAAACACTAGGAAATAAAATGCAGGTTGATAGGTGCTCTGCTAAACGGGAAAAAAAGCATAGAGAGCAACTGATTTTGTCTCAGGAGGGCCAGGAAAACCCTAGGTAGTTTTAAATGGCTCTGTGACTATAACTGATACTGTACTGAGAGTTTAATTTTTGTCCTTAATGGAACAGTTTCAGTGGCATTAGTAGTCAAAATCAGTTACAGTGCCTGTTTTCACTTCGTAAACTTCCTAGTATAGGGAGGGGGAAATTTCAAAACTTGAAAGCCAGCTTTTCAGGTAGCAAAATTCAAATCCTTATAAAACAGATTAGAAGTATATCTGTCTTGAGTGAAGCTCTCAATTTGTGAACTTGTAATCTTCACAGTATCCGTGAAGTGAGAGGTCATAAGAAAAGGTCATAATCAAATTCAGTATGATTAATCAAATTTGATATATATATGCTGAGTTGGTTACCAAGAATAGCTATGCTAATCACAAATGATTTTTCTGTTCATTAAAGCAAGTCCCTAAGAGTTTCAATTTGCCAATACTTTTCGATTTTAGATCCTGAGCTATATCTGAATTCAGCTGTTTATTTTTTCAATTCTACAGTTTAGATATTTTACAAATTCATCTTGGCCAATCTCCCAAATAACCATAGTTAGAAATGTCTTCCTAGGCTGTGTCGGAGACTTGAGTTTCTTGGAATACATCAGTGAAAGACGAGGAGGCTTCATTGTATCCTATCAAGGATCCACACAATTAGTTTACTTTGCACCATAATTTTGGTTTTTGATGCACAGTAGCAAAACTGCAAAAAGGCTTTAAAGCCACCACTGTATTCCCCTGTTCATTTGTACTAGCTGACTTTACTAGATGCCTTTTTAAAAATTCTTCATCTTTAAAGATTCGTATCAGATTCTAAACTACAGAGAGCTGCTGTTGTCCTTTGTGATCACATTTATACAGTTGAGTATGACAAGGCAAATATCAAAATGTCTTTGTTCTTCCATTAAGTGTACTGCCTGCTTTATACTCTCATGCTTCCAGGTAGATCTCACCCCACTCACGAAATAAGAGGTGCTTTTGTCTTTACCTAGACCTGTCTCCTGAGCCCCGGGCTCTTCCCTTTCCAGACAGCCAAACTTGCTCCCACTCTTGGCTTAAAATTAATAACACAAAATGATTTTTCACTGTAACTAGTTTCAGTAGACGTGAAAAGAAATAGACTATGCTTGGCATTACAGTCTGAGAACATACCTGTCCCCGATCCCTAGGAGAATAACTAATTTTCCCCTGAAAACAAAAGGAAAGGGGAAAAATCTGACCTGTGTTTTGATTCCAGGAACCTCTCAAAATATCGTTACCATGTTATTTCCGCCGCCCCAGGTGACCACTGCTATTATTGAATACTCAGAATGCTGGCAGGCTGAATCTGTTTTTCAATTCTAGCTCATTGCACTGTGTGTGGTTCTTATGAATGCTTTTATTTAGTAGTCTGGAGACTTAGAAACTAATTTCTTTTGTTTTTCTTGGAAATGTGCAGTTTTATTTTTGTTTCTACACTGAGGTGGAAGCTATAAAATCTGCTAAACAAGTGCCAGGAAACTCAACCTTAGGGCTGAACACAGCTTGGCGCAAAGGCTCCTGGTGTCTCATTTCAGGTGCACATTTTAAAAATTGCCTCTTCATCAGTTGAGTTGCTTTTCTCAAATGCCTGGATAATACTGGCTTTAAAAAAAATAATGTGATTCTCTGATATTCCTCCTTTTAGAAAAGTAGATAAACTAATGTGTGAGGATATGCACCTACTCCCGTTTCTGCAAAGCACTGCTTCTTAATTGGGGAACTTAAATTTCCTTTTATTTACTCTTTTACTCAGCCATAACTTAATTATTGTGAAAAGTACAGTTCTAAAGTGTACAGTTCAATATAGTTTTATTTATCCATTCTGTATCTATATGTAGAAAGAGAAATCTGTGAAACCAGCCACTCAAACCAAGAAATGGAAAAAATCTAATCCCCCACAAGGTTTTCTCATGTGTCTTCCTTGTAAAAACACAGAAAAAAGTTCAAATGTAACCATTATTTTGCTTCTCTCACTATAGTTTTGCTTATGCTTGAAGTTTATACAAATAAAACCATTGAGCCTGACATTTTTCCAATAGTAAGTCTGTGAGATCCATCCATGTTCCATGTGGAGTTCTGCATCCTATGTAGCCCTCCACTGTGTGAATATATTGTGAATTATTTTATTACCACATGCTTGGGCCTCCCAGGTGGTGCTCGTAGGACCTGTCTGCGAATGCAGGAGACGGAAGAGACACGGATTTGATCCCTGGGTCGGGAAGATCTCCTGGAGGAGGGCATGGCAACCCACTCCAGTATTCTTGCCTGGAGAATCCCATGGATCCCATGTAGCCTGGCGGGGCTAGGGTCCACAGGGTTGCCAAGAGTCAGACACGAGTGAAGTGACTTAGCACGTATGCACCACTTGCTCAGGTAGGGTATGTCAGTAGTTACAAAATCAGAGGATCTTGTCGTGTCAGTTCTGTAACATTCTCCCTTACCAATAAGAAAGAGTGTCATTGCTTCCCTGGGCTTAAGCACATGTTCCATTTGGTTAAAAAATATATTTTGACTATTTCGAGGCATTATCTGGGCACCCCATCCCATCTTGTGTGAGGAACACTTACTTTAGAGCATTATGCTTTAAGAAACCATAATGTGCATAAAGGTAAAAAATCTGTGCATTAAGGTAGGGATCCTGTGACCCAATCTATTATTTGTGGTTCTCCTCAAGAACAATCTACTCCTGTTCACTGAAAACTTAACACTTAGCAGTCCTTATGAGCTTTCTAAGTAAAATTCAACTAAGAGGTTGCTACAGTAGCTTATTAGGCCTTTACTACATGCTAATGATTCTCTTCATGCCTTCTGAATTAAGAGACAGGAAATAATTTTACACACAAAAGCACACCCCATGCTGATGTTTGATTCCCAGAAACACGATACTGGTATTACTTAGAAAGATCAGTAAGTCAGAAACCCAAGTGAGGCAGAAAGTGATAAACACAGTCTGCTCAACTACTCATAGGGTCGAGTGGGGGGCCAATCCCATGTCTTCATAAGGTCAGAGAGAAGGTTCTTCTTTCAAACCAGTTGGTTAACTTTGGCTAGAAATCTTCTGTCATAGAATATCTAGACGCCACGCCATACTGGCATTGAAATATGCAGAGTTGAGTATATAGTCAAAATTACCATGAGTAAAATCATCCCAAACAGTAAACATTGAAGATGGTCCATTATCTGAGTCCCCAGTCATTAATGCTTTTTGGAATGATTGGGATTGCTGTTCACGGCTATTTGAAGGTCTTTTCTTCTGTGAGCTTGCTGGTGAACATGATGGAAGTTTCTGTCTAGTTCTTGCCACTTAGAAGTATACCCAAGTCTTTCCATATTGTGAACAATCCCCATCCCATTTTTTTCCTCCTTCCAGAAAATTGAGAGACTCTTGCATCATTCACAGGTGGCAGAAATGGAAGGCTAACAATGAAATAGTCCCATTGTGCTAATAAAAACAAGGCGAGACAAAACTGATTGCTTAGCCTGGTGACTGTTTTCCCACTTCAGATGAATCACTCAGTTCATTTAGTATGTAGCCATCCAGTGTAGTCTCTGCTATAGGAAAAGTGTGTCTACGAAAACAACCACCTGGAAAAGTTATCTTAGGAATTACAGTGGAAAACTAGAATTCATACTGTTTGATACAGTAATGTTTTGGCTGTTCGGTTTGATTTTGTTTGGTCAGAAGTAAACACTGAACTGGATTGTACAATTTCACCAAATCTCTGGCAGAAGAAAGAAGTATGTGAAATAGACTTGTAAACACACCCTTGAGGGTACATGGGATGCTGCAACTACTCTGTGATCTCTCTGCTTCTTTTCTGGCCTCAATGTTGTATGTATTTTTCTTAAGCTCTCTAAAGGGTAAATATTTTTCACAGTTCTCTGAAGTTGAACACTCCACGAGGATTTACTCTGAGTCACTGATAAATCTATGGCATTTTAAATCCCCTTGAATACATCTCTTTATATTTGTAACAGAATCAAAGCAGTAAAAATTTCATGAGGTTTGTTATAAACACTATTTATAACCAACATCAGACAAGATGAGGTTCGTATGAGTTCTCACGAAATTGTGGCATTATCTCATATAAATGTTGGAAAGTTTTATTTTTCCACCATCTTCTGTTCTGGCCTTTCATAAATAAGAAAGAATGAATGAATGAATTCCTACCATAAGTGAAAGTGAAAATCACTCAGTCATGTCTGACTCTGCGACCCCATGGACTGTAGCCCGCCAGGTTCCTCTATCCATGAGATTTCCTCTCAGGCAAGAATACTGAAGTGGGTTGCCATTTCCTTCTCCAGGAGATCTTCCCAACCCAGGGCTTAAACCCACATCTCCCGCATTGGCAGGTGGATTCTTTACCACTGAGCCACCTGGGAAGCCCAAAGATGGCAATGAGGTGAAGTAAAAGTCACTCAGTCACATCTGACTTTTTGTGACTCCATGGACTGTACAGTCCATGGAATTCTCCAGGCCAGAATACTGGAGTGGGTAGCCTTTCCCTTCTCCAGGGGATCTTCCCAACCCAGGGATCAAACCCAGGTCTCCCACATTGCAAGTGGATTCTTTACCAGCTGAGCCACAAGGAAAGCCCAAGAATACTGGGGTGGGTAGTCTATCCCTTCTCCAGCAGATCTTCCCAACCCAACAATTGAACAGGGTGTCCTGCATTGCAGGCGGATTCTTTACCAACTGAGCTATACGGGGTGAAAGATGCAATACTCGCATGTTATTATTCAGGCTTTACCATTAGGATATGAGCTTCTCTGCCTAGGAAGAAGAGTTTTGAAATGAGTTACTTAATCTTGGCTGTAGTGCATATGTGGATGTTAATGTTGAATACGTAAAGACCTCATCAAAAGCATGTGGACTTATTCTGTAGAATTCAGAGGAGAGCGAATGTGTAGCCCTTCCCTAGGGAATTGATAGACCAATGACCTGCCTGTTATTCTATTCTGTCGAACATTTTAAGTCTTCTTACCATGTTTTAGCATCTGTTCTAATATAAACAGATTTGTTTATTTGAATATGAGCATTTATCCTTTTTCCCTGGATATATAGCCTCGCATTGCTAACCAGACTAACAGAGTTTTTCTCCTGGGTCCTCAATAATTTCCACAGTTGTCAGTGAATACAGTAAGATTTTTTTTTCTAGGCTTTCCAGTTGTTTTCAAATTACTTATTACACAGTTTAGCTATTTTCATATGTCTTCTCAGAATGCAGTTAAGTGGTTAATAAATTACTACTTTCTCTGCTGACTGCTTTTGCATGAAAATACTACAGAAATCCAGTAAATGGAAAATAAGGCTATGAGCTGAGGGAAAAGCTGTTTCCTTAAATGTGAATCCTGGAACTAGACATATTTCTTCCTAGTCAGTTGAGAGGTACAAAGAAAAGAATGAACAGCAAAATAAACATGGGGAGAAGAGCTGGCCCTGGTATATACAGCATCACGTGCCTGTAGATCCCATATAATAAAGTGGGTCTCCTTAGAAGGCTGGCTTGACTTAGAAAGGTTGGCTTTGCCACTTGATTATCATGGGGAAAAAAATCTGCTGCTACTTGTGCTAACATCTCCGTTCCCAATAGCCTCAAAATCAAAAAGTCTTCAAAGCAATGTTAACTGTGGCTTTTTTTTTTTGGTGGCATATGGAATCTTAGCTTCCTGACCAGGCACCAGCAGTGAAAGCAAAGGGAATTCCCAACCATGGCTCTTCTTTTTGTTTTTTTTTTTTTTTAAGAGCATCTGGAAGAAAGAGCCCTATCTTCAGATCTCTTTTAATGAGAACCAATAGTTTTCTGTATCAGCATTACCACTTACATGGTACAAAGTTTAACTGACCTTGTCCTGGTTTATCCAGCTCCTCTGTGTTTAAACGATTTATCCCCAGACTTTCAATTAGCTGTGTTAAAGAACCCTTAAGATGGGATGGACAGTAATGGCCACACTTGGGTTTTGCAGATCCTGTGAAAGCACCTGGCAGCTCCTTACAGGCACCAGCCGATTTACCATTGGCGATAAGCACCGCACCACCGTCCTCCCAGGTGGGCGCCTCTGCTGCTGCTGCACCGCCTCCCTATCAGCTCATCAGCCTTCCACCACACCTGGAAACCCTTGGCATCCAGGAGGATCCTCAAGACTACCTCTTGCTAATCAACTGTCAAAGCAAGAAGCCTGAACCCACCAGGTAAACCACATGTGGCGCATGTGTGTGCATACACTCAGGCCTCTCACCTTGAAACTTTTTTAACCCTGATTTGAAGGCTTAAAAGAAACCATCTATAGAAGGTCATCTCTTAGGCTTACACTTCAGGGTGATGTTCCTCGGCTAATGATTTCTGATATTCAGGAGATTTTATTGAAGAAACACATTGTTGATCATTTTTTGGCAAAGAACACTCATGCCTTCATGGCTTTTTTTTTGGAAATCTGTCTCCTGGGTCTTAGTCTTTGTTACGGACTCACAGTGTTACTTGCTTAACAGATGTCACTGATTTATAAATGGTGATCTTGCTCCATTTCTTATGTGATTGTAAACCAGCCAAGGGTCATCTTTTGTTTCTGAAGAAGGAGAGGAATACCTACTGCTAGAAGATTTTGAAAGCAAAACGATTCCATTGCAGTGAGTGTGTTGTGGTTGCTTTGAATCTGTGTGAGAAATTAATCACACAGGTAAAATCCCAATACAGCAAATTCTATGGATTAAACAAATCAGATGTTACTGAAATTTGGCAAAATCAAATATATTGCTAAAAACGTTGAAACTTTCAAATCTTCACACCTGGCAATGAAGCAGAGCTTACCACATGCTTTGACTTAACAGATTTTTAAATAGAATGAAGTATATGGGTTTCAGTCCTTGACCCAAAGTATAAAACCTTTCCCCAAGCTCTTGGTTTCCCTGTCACCTTTTTTTTTTTTAATGCACCCCATTTTTTAAAGTCTTTATTGAATTTGTTACACTACTGTTTCTGTTTTGGTTTTTTGGCCGCTAGGCATGTGGGATCTTAGTTCCCTAACTAGGAATCGAACCTGCACTCCCTGAATTGGAAGGTAAAGTCCACCACTGGACCACCTTCCTTGGTCCCTCCCTATCATCTTTATCTCTGCTCCCAGACCCCTCTCTTCTTCTAAGCTAATTATATTTTAATTTGATTATTCTTCTCATTTGATGTTGATAACTGGACGGCTGGAAGTAATAATGAGAGTTGAGCCAGAAACAGATGAGCACGATGCCTGTGATACCATTAACAGCTGTATGACACCTAGTGATATTGTTGTTTTTCAGTCGCTAAGTCATGTCCAACTCTTTGCAACCCTATGAATGCATCATGCCAGGCTTCCCTGTCCTTCACTATCTCCCTGAGTTTGCTCAAACTCATAACCATTTGAATCAGTGACACCATCCAGCCATCTCATTCTCTGTCATGCCTTTCTCCTTTTGCCCTCAGTCTTTCCCAGAACTAGTAATATTGGGTATAGTTCTTGTCTTAATTTGCATTATTTAAGGAGGCTGCGAATTGCATTGAAATGTGATTTTTTTAAACATATTAGATTCCAGAATTATTTTTGTAACAAAAAAGATTTTTTTTTCATGTAGGAAATGACTCTTATTAGACCCTAGGATCATACAAACTCCTTGTTCAAAAATTTTTATATAGAATTTGTTAAGATCCATAGATTAGTTTCTGAGAACTGGGATAGCGGAAGAAGCCCACAGACCTTCCAAAGATACGTTTCTATATATTTGTTATAATGGGATTTTACCTGTAAAAGTTAAAAAAAAATTATAAATCATCACAAGTTAATAATATAAAATTCTAACTTGATTTTGCTTGTTTGCTGTGAGAATTTAAAATTATACACTCGCAACTTTGTTGCATATGCTACTAACTAAGATTTTATTTTAGGGAACTCCACAATTATTTTTCTGTATCTGCCTTTTTAAAAGCCAACAGCTAAGTGACAGTGTTCAGTACATTCTCTTTTATGTAGTGTCTTTCATCAATCTCACTGGTATCACGGCTTTCCTATTGTCACAGAAACTATGCTCAAAATCGTTACTCAGATAAATTTTGTATCTGTATTTTGCAAAAGTGACAGTCCAATAGCAAATATTTGTGAAGTATCCACTATGGGCTCACCGTTTTGTAGGTTCTATGAAGGTACAAACTAATGACATAAGATACAACCCCCTCAGGTGCAGTCACCTTCAGAGTTTCAAAGTAAAGCATGAAGGATCTTACAGATGAAGGCAAGATATGAGCATTGCCTTGAGAACTATGTTTGTCCTGCAAGACTGAGCTCAGACTTCTACTCCTCTAGGAGACCTTCCCCCAAACACCCAGGCAGGATGAAGTGTCTCTGGGTTTTCACAGCATCCCAGGCGTGCCTCCGTGTCTCCCAGAATCAGAAGTAACTTGCTAGTTGCATTTATTCTCCATTAAAGTCTAAACCAGTCAAGGACAGGGAACTTAGTACTCATTGCACTTCTAGCTTCCTCTTCACGTTTGAATTAAATGAAGTGCATATTTTAGACTATGGGTTAGAAATTCCTAGAAAGGACAGTGCATGCGTTTTCGAGATGGAGGGTGAGGCGCTTCATAGGAGGAGTAGGCTTTGGACCATACCTGGTTGCTGGCAGGAGACCGTCATTAGAAATTTATGTAAAAGTAGCCTAAGGGCAAGGGAAAGTGAAGATGAGAGCCAGCAGAGGAAGACAGTAAGGAAGAGCGCCTGCTTGGAGTACGGGGTCCATTGAGGAACCAGTAGGTCGTAAGATTGGACATACAAGGTGGAACCAGGCTATTGGTAATAGTAGCCTCAGTGCCAAGTAGAGTAGTTTATAGGCTTTTTGTAGTTCCCGTAGACTATAGGAACTCTTAACAGGATTTTCTCTGAATTAGATGAGTGACATGAAAACCAGTTTTGAAAATATTGATCTTCTAACAGTCTTGGTCCTGTGGATGGTACCATGGATATATTGGAAGAGGGAGAAACTAGAGGAAAGATGTTTACTGAGGAGGGTCCAGTGTTGGAGATTTCAGCAGAGACCCAGACGTGAGCTTGGGTGGTGTCAGTGGGAACAGAGAAGGGGAATAGATAACTTGGGTAGAAAGAAGGACTTTGTGCCCAAGCGATGGTGGTGATCAGAGGGAATGAATCAAAGCTGATGGGGTTCCGAGTTTAGACAATTCAGACAAAGACATTTCTTGTCAAAGCAAGTCAGAAGGGGCCACCGATTTGAGAAGTAAGTTGAGTTTGATTTGGTACACATGAGCAAGGGAACTCTGGGATAAGCAAGTGGAAATAAACTTGAACCGTTTGCAGACATGGGACTGAGAGTTTGGTGAGAAGATGGGAGTCGTTAGCGTTCAGCAGAGATGAAGTTACAGGAAAGGAGGATTTCTTAATGGTGTGTGCAGTAAAGACTTAGAGGATTATTTCCCGATAGCCACTTCTAGGTGAACAGATAGGAAGAAAGGGTTGATGAGTGAAACAAGGGCAAAATCAGTGAGGAAGAAGGAAAGTCAGGATACTGCAGTCAAGTTTCTGTGATACTGGGCAGGAGGGGAGAGTTTCAGTGAATAAATGCAATACCCAGTGCCAGATGTTACCAAGATGTCAGGAAGATATGCCCTTGAAAAGAACTATCACAAGTTACTCTTTTTTAAATACTGAGTTTAAGTTCCTCCAGGACTTTGAACGACACACATAGGTAGTTAAGGTATCTAGTTTAGCGTTAAGGAAGGACAAGCACTGTGGTATTGGTAGCTGCGTTTTGACTTACTCCCAAGTTTTGTGATACCACAAAATACAGAGACTGAAAATGCACCCAAAGTATAAAAGACACTCTAATGAAATTTCTCAAGGTGACTTATTGTTTGGAGTTGGCTAACCCCATGGCTTGTATTTTGATCCTTTGATCCCATGACATTGGCTAAATATCTGTTAGAGAAAATTAGTAGAAAGGAAGATATGCAGAGCCTATTGAGTTGACACCTTGTAGATCACACTGAATTCATTCAATACCAGGTCATCGTTAGATTTGACAACAGAGTGCCACAGGTGAGCTAAAGAGCTAAGGATCACCTTGATAAACTATTGGTATGAAGTTTTTGCATGCTCTTCAGAGGAAATGCTTTTCCCAGTGTCCTGTGCCTTAATCATTTACCTTCCTCCGAGTTTTGTACCTTTCTAATTCCATTGCTTCAGGAATTGTGGTTTCATGTGTGGAATTCATAGGTGGAGTTGAGGGTGTGGGCAGGTACAGAACAGGAATTAGGGAGAATGCTTTTGGTTTTGCGGTGGCAGTATTGTTATCTGGTGCATAATCGTTAAAAACTCAGGAACATTCGTGCTTCCAATCGGATGGATCACACACACCAAAAAATCGAATGAGAAAAAGCCATGGATTTTGATTGCTAAGCTAGAAGTATATTTACTAAAATGTAAGTCCTAGGTTTTCACCGTGTCTTCTTTTCTGTCATTAACCATTTTTATTTAGAACGCACGCTGATTCTGCAAAATCCACCTCTTCGGAAACCGACTGCAATGATAACGTCCCTTCTCATAAAAACCCCGCTTCCTCCCAGAGCAAACATGGAGTGAACGGCTTTTTCCAGCAGCACGTGATGTACGACTCTCCACCGTCTCGCGCTGCATCCCTCTCCGTAGACTCCAGCCTGTATAACCTGCCCCGCAGTTACTCCCACGACGTTTTACCAAAGGTGTCTCCATCAAGTACCGAAGCAGACGGAGAACTGTATGTTTTTAACACCCCATCTGGGACCTCGAGCGTGGAGCCTCAAATGAGGCATGTATCTATTAGTTATGACATTCCTCCAACACCTGGTAATACTTACCAGATACCACGAACATTTCCAGAAGGCGCCTTGGGGCAGACGTCAAAGCTAGACACTATTCCAGATATTCCTCCGCCTCGGCCACCGAAACCGCATCCGGCTCATGACCGATCTCCTGTGGACACGTGTACCATCACACGCACGGCCTCGGACACTGACAGCAGTTACTGTATCCCAACAGCAGGGCTGCCGCCCTCACGTAGCAATACCATTTCCACTGTGGATCTGAACAAATTGCGAAAAGGTCAGCACCGATTGGCTTCTCCCGGGTTAGAGATTAATGATGGAAAATCTCTCTCTCTCTTTTTTAAACATTTTCTCCTGCAGTACCCCCCACCCAAGATGTTTTATTTGTTTTACTTATTTATTTTTTAATTTTTTTGCTGCACTTTGCGGCAGGTGGGATCTTAGTTCCTCCACCAGGGGGTCGAACCTGTGGCCCATGCACTGGAATCCAGGAGCCTTAATCACTAGACCACCACAGTGGTCCCCAAAACCTCTTTTTGTTCTTGGAAGCAAAGTGTGATGTTAAAAGAGAGTCCCTTTTTCCTTCAGCGCTGCAGGTATCCACTGAGATACCAAAGGTGTCAGAGTCTCAGTAAATCCTGGGAAGTATGTGTGTTCGCCATGTGCCTCTATGCCTGATTTGCTGAAAGGGAAGAAGAGGAGTTTTACATCCCTGAAGAAGTATGGCCTTAGTAATACTTCAGGCTTCAGGAAGCCTGCAGCCCTCTTTCTCCCTTTCTCTGTATCCTGGGTGAGCAGACCCGTGGGGCAGAGGAACAGGAAATGGACCAGCCACAAAGCCTTGCCGGGTCATGCCCTTTCCTGTATTTGTGTCCTGGTACAGCCACTGCTGTGTTACATCTGTTTGGCTCTGTTTCCTTCCTTCCCAGATCAACAGTTTTTACACTGTGTCTGCCAGGTGGTACTCAGGGCTCTGTTCGTTTCCTTCCCAGATAACAGTTTTTACACTGTGTCTGCCAGGTGGTACTCAGTTCCAATCAAGTCATTCTGCTTTTTGTTTATTTGGTTTAATTTGTTTTTAAAGCTGTGACTCTTCTCTCCCCTTACCCCTAGTCATTTTACCAATTTCTGTACCGTTGAATCTGGGTTAGATTCTGAGGTTCTTAGAGATCTGAAAATTAAAAAAAAAAAAAGTTTAAAAGGCACAGACCCTAAAAACTATGTGCTGACACTTTTGGAGTTCGTGATAGAGTTATCCAGCTGTTTTAAAGAAGATGAAGATCTGATGTGTTGTGAATGGTGCTTGTACCAATACTTGTCTAGCCATTCAGTACCAATTTCTAACTTAGTCCTTGAAGTGGCTGTAATGTATCTTGAGGTAGTTATAAGTTAGTGAGATGTAACTTGGACCCAAGGGTGCAAAAGATGAGGAAGTAGAAGTATTTCTTTTTCCATCTTTAGATAACCTGTCTCAGTGTCATAATCAAATACCAGTACTGGTTAGCCTATAAGTGTCTGCATTTTCTAGTTATTTAATGTTTCAATTCAAGATACTTTTCTTTGAGCATCCTTTTTAAACTTTATGTGTGTGAAGCATGAATACATGAAAAGAGAGAGAGGAGGTCATGCCTGATTACCCTGAGAACTGGCAGAGATGGGGAGAAAATTGATAGTTTGTTCTCTGTTTTAGATGCTAGTTCTCAAGACTGCTATGATATTCCACGAACATTTCCAAGTGATAGATCTAGTTCACTCGAAGGCTTCCACAACCATTTTGTAAGTATAATTGACCTTGGCATCATCAAATGTATTTCATTGGCAAAATCTCTACACTTAGGCCCTGAGACTAAATGAGATCCTGAAATAAAAGTCCCTTCAGATCCACATGAATAGGCGTGACTTACAAATATGTTTTCCTGTTTGACAACAGTTCTTGCTTATTAAAAGAAATGTATGTGTGTTTTAGAAAATCAAAAACGTATTGACAGCGGGAAGTGTATCAAGTGAAGAACTGGATGAAAATTACGTGCCCATGAATCCCAACTCTCCACCACGACAACATTCCAGCAGTTTCACAGAACCAATTCAGGAAGCAAATTATGTTCCAATGACTCCAGGGACGTTTGACTTTTCTTCATTTGGAATGCAAGTGCCTCCTCCCGCTCACATGGGCTTCAGGTCCAGCCCCAAGACCCCTCCCAGAAGGCCAGTTCCTGTTGCAGACTGTGAACCACCCCCTGTGGATCGGAACCTCAAACCAGACAGAAAAGGTAAAGAGAGCATGGCATGGCAAAAGGACCAGGGGTCGCCAGTTTAGATCCACATTTAACTGTCATAAAATCCAAAACAGAATTTGGACTAGTAATTCAGAAGTATTTCACGTTACCTTAGTCATCCACTTGCTTTAGTGGTATTCCTTTTTAGAGATTAAGAATTGTTATGTACTATGTTGATGCTGTATGTTTTTAAGTCCCCTATCTCTAGAGAAGAGGTTACAAACGAAAACATTCACCAGGATTGGCACGCAGCGGTAGATAATTAGGAAAAACTGAAATGCCCTTGCCCCATCCAAATGGAATAATTAACCATTGCCTGGCGGCAGCCCTTTGTAAACTTGTGAAATTAATGTAGCTCCTAGAGGAAAATATTCTGATTATCAAAAGAAGTCCAAATTTGTGGGTTCTACTTATATTATCTTTTGATTTCTAAGCTGTACTAGCTAATTTAATTATTTGAAACAACAGAACAGTGCAGAAGATACCACACACTTTTACAAGCTAGATATGGTCTTTTCTTCCCTTTGGTAACCTCTTCTCCAGAGTATTTGATATCAAAGCAGACTTGAGATTATTAGTGCCCTTGACATCATTCTTTAAGAACAGCAAGGTTGCTTATACACTCTTTGTATTCTGTTCATATAACAACTTCTGAAAAATGATTCTGCCTTGGCTGGGGTGTAAGCAAATGCTTCTGGTCTATTCTTTTGTCCTGGGCTTCGTAAATAACATTAAATTCTAAGGTGGCATGGTTTGTCAAGAACTCGATGTAAAAGAAACTTCTCAGCCAAATTGGTCATATATACCCACGTTTTTAAATTTTGGATTCGAGTGGTTAAAACCGGCATGCTGCTGGTATGATTTCATCTTGGCAACCAAATAAGTTAGTATGTTGGCGGTGGGATGCAGGGCACCATCTCTGGGGCATCCAGCACATTTGAAAAGTCTCATGTGCTGTATGTAGATTTTTTAAAAGCATGTTAATGTTTGTGTAAACTTCTCATTAACCTGGCCTTGGATCTTCAATAGTTGTTCTAGTTAAGTTCCCGGTGTGGGGAACAGAGACCGAGAGTGGGATATGTCTTCAAGAGAATGAGCTTTATTTTGTTCGGCTGTTTAGTAAATGAACGGAGAAAGTGAGGGGAAGCTGCGACAGCGCTCGGCGGCTGTCGCTTTGTCCTGCCTTCCCTGCCTTTCTGTCCTCTGGAAGGTCTTTGATCCTCCTTGCTTCTCCCTCACATTCTTCCCTTCTTCCCTGTTTCCTTTGATGCTGCCCCGTGGCTGCTTTTTATGGGCCCTCACAGCTTCCACGTCCCCTGCAAATTGCCTTGTTCGTTATTGATTTACCAGCTCGCTCAGCCGCCGTCAGATGGGTCTCATTTGTCTGTCCACACTATGGATTGGAGGCCAGCCCACGTGCGGGCCGCCTTTGGGTCAAGTGCCCATCTTCGGTCAGACAGCTGGTCAGTCCGTCGGTCGTGTGCCACACCGCTGGCCATCCACACGGCCCTGGCAGCAGGGCCGTGATCCGGGCTGGCTGGTTTAGAAAGGGCATGAGCATCCCAGGCATTTTATGCGATGACTTCTTGTTTCTCTTGGTCTTCATTTGCTTTAAAATCTATTTAGACATCACTAGTCATTTTATTCTTTGCCTACAACAAACAAACATATGTTTGGGCATGGATAGATTTATAATTGCGCTCACAGATGGTGGAAGGATTAAGATGGAAGTGTTATGAACTCTGTGAAAGAGATCTTCATTTTAACGCTCAACTAATTCTTTTCTTGTTTTCCTCTAAGTTATTGCACATGAGCAGCAGATCGCTAGCTTTTGACACCAAGTGGAGCAGTTTTATATCCTGAGGTCCCTGCATAATTGTGGAGGCGGAGTGGTTTGGGTGAGGGCCAGAGCCGTGAGTCCTTTGGGTTTTGCTCCCCTCTGGCTCAGCAGAGCACAGCTTGAAAATTCCCAGTGTATTTCATGGTTCATGGTTCCATGTGATTAGCACAACGCAGAATCTGAAAAGATTCCTATTGATACGGAAAAGTTGCAGGATCATAGTGAAACATACGTAAAAACATACATTTTTAGTATCTAGGTCTAACAGAGTTCATGGACCCTGCATTATGGTGTATTTTATGTACAGAGCATAATAATATGGTATGTGTACTACACATCATATGTATTGTATGTATGCATAATTATACCTCCCTATGTAGGTAGTGAAAGTACTATATGTTCTAGTACATGAGAGATTATCCTAGTCCTCTGAACCAACCTGTGGTGACTCTACTATAGAACAGAACAAAGTAGATTCCTTAGTTACTTTTAAAGATTCTGTTTCGTCTTTAAAAAATGAGCTGAGGGACTTCCCTTGTGGCCCTGTGGTTAGTACACTGTGCTTTGACCGTTGAAGGCCTGAGTTCAATCTCTGGTAGGGGGACTAAGATCCCACAAGTTACATGGGACAGCAGGGAAAAAAAAAAAAGCTGAATTATTGAAAGACAATCCTGAGCTCATGGGTCAGATGACTGATTTGGCATCATTGCTTAGATACGAAATGAACTTAAAAAGCCCCCAGAATAAAATTTCCACATAGTTTTTGGCAAAGAAAATAAAAAAGAACAGGTTTAGCAAAACAGTAAAGAGGTTACTAAAGTCATAGTAATTTAAAAAAATAAGAAGTGTATTTTGGGTACCAGTTCCATCAGTCCCCAGCTGTGAGCCTTGGTCAAGTCCCTTGTCTCTTGGCCCTCGGGGACTTGGTTTCCTCATCTGTGAAATGGGGATAACAAATCTACCTTGCTTACCTCAAAAAGTTTCCATGATAATTAGCAAATGTGCATATGGTGTGCTAAGTTGCTTTGGTCATCTCTGACTCTGAGACCCCATGGACTGTAGTCTGCCAGGCTCCTCTGTCCATGGGATTCTCCAGGCAAGAATACTGGAGTGGATTGCCATGCCCTCCTCCAGGGGATCTCCCCATCCAGGAAAACTGTCCTGCATTGGCAGGAGGGTTCTTTACCACTAGTACCACCTGGAAATACTGCATGCAAATAGAAAAAAAAAAAATGTGTTTTGCTGTTCTTTAGCACTGGTCTACTTTTGAAAATTAATATGATATGAGAGGAAGCATGGGAAAGTATTTAATACTGCAGGGCACATGTTATCAACTCACTTTTTAGAAAGTTATAGCTATTTGAGAAAAACGTTTTAATATTCAAATCTTAGAGAAAAGTTTATCCTTAAAATCTTAAACTATAGAGATTTCCTTGGTGGTCCAGTGGTTAAGACTTGACTTTCCAACGCAGGAGTGTGGGTTCAATCCCTGGTTGGGAAACTAAGATTTCATCTGCCTCAGGACTAAAAAAGAAAATCAAAACAGAAGCAATATTGTAACAAATTCAATAAAGACTTTAAAATACTTTTTTTTAAAGTTAATTGGCATACATTTAAAAACAAAAAACTTAACCTATAAAACTGTCCTGAAATTTTTCTCACTGAGCATAGTATCTCATGAGTCTTTTAATTTCAGATTTTGTGACATCAGATATATGACTCAGTGTGTTATTCTAGTATCTCTTATTAACTAAACCTCGTAATAAGCAAACCTAGCTCTATAAAATATGGCTTCCTTAGTTTCGAAACTCAATATAACCAATTCAACACCCAGTATAACCAGTTTCTGTGATTGTGTTTTTGGGAAGGGTCTATAGTAGATGAGTGACATTCTAGTCTTGTTTATACCCCCAATTATAGATGTCAGCTGCTGTAATTAGTCATTAGCAGATGAGTTTTTCAAATACTTCCGAGTAATTGAAGCTGCAGAAATACATATGTTTTAAACACTTACATTTAATGTATTTTCATGGATCCTTTATCCATCACCCAACTGTAGTAGCTATATTTTCACCCATACTATTTCTGTCACGAGAATATTTGTTCTGAGCCATGCCTTATGTATATTAATAGAGGAGAAAAATCATCATTTACATGTATTGTATTAAATATCAGGAAAGCAGAGGAGTCATTGGAAATGCAAGACAAATTCTGTTTGGATTGCTTCAATTAAAACTTTCATATTTTAATGGAAAAGCAATTTTGTAAAGTTGGGGAAATTTCTGTGAAATATTGTGATTTCTCTGAAAGTAAGTCCTTACATAAACCTACCAGCTTTCACCCTTGCACTTCACTAGGCTCATTCAGTCTCTTTCTAACATGATATACTAATAGCAGCTGTTCAAGCCTCAGATATGCTGTCTTTTTATTTTGTTTCATTTGGCTTTGCCCATTTGTGGCTTTCTACAGCAGTTCCGACCACTAGTTGTTATCCTGGTTTTTCACAAAAGCGGTGTGAGGTTACTTCTGGTGATTCTGTACATAAGTTTGGTTAAAGTATCTTCTTGTCTGGCTGGATCTTCACTTTGGTGTAGGAAGCACCCAGAAGATGTATCATGTAGCTTCCCTAGGTAGATCCTTTTGGCACACTGGTATCTTAGATAAGAATATTTTTTCAAGGGAGCTTCTAAAACAGTTTTTTGAATGTTGTTAAAAATTAACATGCTTTTTAAAGGATGGTGTTTGTACTATAATACATATTTGAAAGATGGATAAATGAATGACACCAGTAAATATAAGCAAGTATTAAAGTTTGACTCAAGTCAGATTTGTGGATTGATGGTTCAGTTTAAAGGACATGAGTATAGAGGGCATATTTACAGCACAGCCTCTGCCTGTGGGCTTTTTTTCCTTTTCCTGACCTTCCATTATGGTCCCTCAGCAGGTAAACGCATCTCCATCTGCAATGCAGGAGACCCAAGTTCGATCCCTGGGTTGGGAAGATCCTCTGGAGGAGGAAATGGCAACCCACTCCAGTATTCTTGCCTGGGAAATCCCATGGACAGAGGAGCCTGGCAGGCTACAGTTCATGGGGTCCTGAAAGAGTCGGACACAACTGAGCAACTGATGCTCTCCAATATAATTACCACAATTACAGTCCCCTTTGTATAAGACCATTCAAACAAGCATAAAAGTTTTTCATTGTGCTACCTTGATTGCTTCTTGGAATTAACGGAGACTAATAATATTATGAATTAATTTTCTTCTTTCTTGGTATTTGAGATGCCTACTGGAAATAGTAGCATCATCTTTGAAACTTCAGATGGATGAGTAAACAGGCTAAGTTAAACCTATAATGATAGAGAAAATAAATTTTCCACTTTGAGTTGAATCTATGTAAGTAAGAAGAATACTTGAGTTTTCTCTGGAGTCCAGTGGTGAAGACTCTTTGCTCCCAATGCAAGGGACACAGGTTTGATCCTTGGTTGGGGAAACTAATAGCCTGCATACCCCACAGTACAATGAAAAAAAATTAATAAAAAGCAATTTAAAATAAAATAATGCTTAACCATGTGTGGACTTTTCAAAAACTATTGCATCTGCTTCTTTGAAGCTTGGCATCTTGTACAACTGACTGCCTTGATCATATTTGGAATGATGCACTTTTGAAACAGCATTCAGTTGCTTTTTGTTTTTTCCTCTTCCGAGACACACACAAAATTATAACACTGATCAGATTAAACACCACTATCAGATTAAGCTTTAAGAGATCAACAGTTCATCAAAACAGATTGAAGGGTCTCCCAGTGATAGAATATACCTTCGGATAGGTCTAAGGTCTTGAAGCGGAAGGAAGAAAAGGTAATTTAGAAGCTCCCAGTTTACTGGAGGAGGTAGAAAAGTAGACACATTATCGTAATTAGCACAGAAAGGCACTGTGGTTGAGGTAAGCTCTTGGCACTGTTAGCTCCCTCCTCTGAGGAAAGTCTGAGAGGATGAATGGCAATTAAACGATGATAGACGATCTTCTAGTTAGAATCAACAGCGTACCAGGGGGAACCCAGGACTGGCTTGGGTGGGAGGGAGGAAGTTAAGAATGCAGGAAGGAATGCCAAAGGCCTGGCAGGTGCTGGCTCCTGGTGGCTCTAACAGTCCATGCTAATGAGTTTGGGTTTTATTCTGAGAACGCAACTGAAAGGTTTTATGGAGGCAAGTAACATACTCAGATTAGCCTCTAGAAAGTTCATCTAAGATTTAAGGCTATGATAGGGGGAAATGGCATTTTTTTTTTTAATGTACAGTGTTATACAATCATACTGCTGCTTCAGCATCTTCTTTGAAGAGTGCTTTGCCAGGTTTTCAAAACCCAGGGTTCTAAAAGCCTTACTTTAGAGGTGATCAGACAGAAAGGCATTAACAAAAGTCCCTTTTGTGGTCCTCATTGCTGCCTCCAGTCAGGGACCTAGAGTGATTTTTTTAAAAGCTTGAAGGACACTTGAAGTATAGATGGAGGTCATTTAGCCATATGATCTGAGTTCATCATTTTCTGAAAAACAAACCAGGTAAGTAAATAAAGTGCACATTAAAAATGGAAGGAAGAGCTTCACACTTCAGATTTTGTCATTTTCTTGGCTGAATGAAAACCAACTATTGTCATTATAAATAGAAATTAAAATTGATATAGGGAGATAAGAGAGGAAGTGAAATCTGTAGTAACTCCTAAGAGATCTGCCTCAGCAAGTGAAGAGAGAGGAAGCAAAGCAGATGCATGGTGGGTTGGAGAAGCTAAATTCCATTTTTGAACATGTAATGTGAAAGCCTACAGAACCTCCATGTGGGGGTGGCTTTGTCAATATGCAAATAAGGAGGATCCTGGAGTAGATCTGAATCAGAGGTTAAGATTTATTTACCAAACTGTATTACCAGTGAGGGAGCCTGTCACATGATCCAGAGATTCACAGTCCTGGAGGAGATTGTTCTAATCTGTAAGGGTTACAGTGCAATGGGGATTTCACCAGTAGTCAGTACTGTTTGCTAAACAAAATGTGTCATGTCACTTTCTTTGTTCAAAACTAATCTAGCTGAAGCCCACTTCTAATTGCCTTGGATTTAAAGGCTGAGGCTCAGATGAGTTATTATTAACCCTCAGAATTTGAGAATAGTGTATCCTCAAAGTTGGTTCATTCTTTTGCCTTTACTTTAGTATTCTTATTTCTTACTCTTTATTTTTACTTTTCTTAAGTAATCAGAGAAACGTTCAAATAAATGTTTGCCTCCAGGCTGTAGAGGAGAGTACATATACTTTGGATTTTTCTCCTTTCTCTCCTCATAAATATTGGGTTGACCAAAAGGTTCATAACCTAAATGAACCTTTTGGCCAACCCAATCATATTGAGCCATCACTTGAGTATCACTTTCATTTTCATTTCAGTCTGCCTGCCAATGCAGGAGATGAGGGTTTAATCCCTGGGTCAGGAAGATCCCCTGGAGAAGGGAATGGCAACCCACTCCAGTATTCTTGCCTGGAAAATCCCATGGACAGAGGAGCCTGGTGGGCCAGAGTCTATGAGGTCACAAAGAGTGGAAGATGACTGAGAGACTAACACTTTAATTTCTGTCTGGAATGGAAATGTCTAATTGAGCCAGGCAATAAAAATACAAAGAAATGAAGCTACCAAAATGCCTAAGTGACTAGGTTAAATTCAGGACATTTTCACCTTTAGACATTTATCCTAAAATCAACCTGAATTGTTGCATGGAGTAGAAAATACACGTAAATTCTATAAATGCTCTGTAAAAAAAAAATTCACTTAATAAAGTATTCTTCTATGAAGACAACTAAAGAGTACCTTTGAGAGTACCTGTGAATTAGGGAATTTTCCTGTTTTATAAGCTAGAAAATCATATTTTCAAAAATTTGTAGATTTCGGTCAGTGAGGTGCTAGCTATCAGTGTTGAATCAGCAAACTAATTTTGCCATCTAATATAATAGGTGTCAGCTCAGTTTTGTAAATGCCAAGAAAAAAAGAGAATTTGGTGTCATTGAGAATAAAGTAGTTTAAATTCCTGATTGAAATGACATTGCTATCCCAGCATCTCCAGGCTTTCAGTGGGAAGAAGTATGAGCCCACTTGCTGGATGGTAAACCTGTACTTTTCACGAGGCTTTTCAGCAGTACTTGTACATGGCGGAGATTATGAGGGGGGAGGCAGGCCGGGGGTCAGGGAGATAGCGACTGAATTTATGCTCGCCAATTCTTACATTAAAACTTGGGAATTCGCTGGTGATCCAGTGGTTAGGCCTCTGTGTCCTCGCCACCAAGGGCATAGATCCAGTCCCTGGTTGGGGAACTGCAGGCTGCATGGTGCATGACCAAAAAACAAAACAAAATTCTCACATTAAATCAGGTAATCAGCGGTTCCGGAATCTAGACATCTAATCCTTATATAAGACGGCATCGCAGGGAGCCACTGAGTATCCAGGGGAAATGAACACTGGTCTTGGCTTTGACTTTGGATTTGCAGACATTGTAGCGTTGCTTTTCTAGAAGAGTGCTTTCAGGAGATGAAGGAGTAGTCAGCTTAAGGTTTTTAGAACACCTCCATCAAATTAAGAAAGTAGGCCTTGGTACTTTCATATGAGACACCAGACTTCAAAGAAAAGATGTACCTGCTGCCTCACTGTAGGGTTTTATCATTTTTTTTCTTCAATCCAGTTTTCTAAGACATGTTAGAAGAAAAACTAACATGGCACATATTTTTCCTCCATTCCTCCAAATAAAGATAACAACTAACCAGGTGGTTATGTCACTAAAACCCTACCGTCTTTTCCAGTTTGCTTATGACATTGTTGCATGCAGCTTTCTGGTTCCTGTGGTTTAAAGCATGAATGATATGCAGTAGGACTGAAATAGTCTGCACAAACAAGCTATGTTGATGCTTTTGAGATGTAATGTTTCTGCTCAGGGCTCTGTTGGTTTTTAACAGAATCCATTTTTTTTTTCCAATTAAAAAAATAACATTATATTAAGAGAGTCTTCTTTTTACCAATTAGGTCAAAGTCCTAAAATTTTAAGACCCAAACCCCATGGTTTAGAGCGAACTGATTCACAAACCATAGGTGACTTTGCTACAAGAAGAAAGGGTATGTACTTTAGCACCGCATGCTGGATGGGGTGTTGGGATTATTCTGTGATTTTTTTTTTTTTCCTTTAAAAGTAAAGAAGAGTCTTAAATTCTATTGCTGTTGGAAATAAAACTTACCAGCATATACTTTCTAAAGTGAATGCTTCCCATAATATACAATGAGTCTATTTGTTATGCCATTAACAGCAGCATGTTAAATATTTGATCATGTATGATGTTCAGTCTTGTCCTTTCACATTATTCTTTTAACCTTTTAGACATCAATACAGTGGTTTCTTTAAGCTTGTGAACTGCTTGTGAGTTCCAACCATCTCCTGTATTTATGTATAATGTATACATTCTGTTCTGAGACATTATAATCATTTCCATTGATTCACTATTTTATGCCATTACTTAGAATTTGACAGCTAAACTGCTATTTGTCTTTGGGCTTTAAAAAAGTGACACATCAGAGTTAAATGCTTTCAGTAAGCACAATATTCTGTACATGTCCATCTTAAGAGTATAGGTGAACAAAATTATTTTAACTCGAACTGAAATCAGTGTAGCCTTCAGAAAAACACATGGAATTTTTTTTGTGTTTGAGTTGACAAGAATACTTTGGCATAAGCCTCATTGAATCTACATAATCCTTTACAATGGCTACCTATTTTATAGTTTGAAGGTAATTATAACTTGGTGTTTCAAAGTACATACATATGGACAAAGACTGGAAGAGGGATACCAAGGAAAAAATGAAAATTTTTCTCTTTAGAGTGGTAGGATGAAATGTAACTATAAAATGTTTACCTAACATGTTTAAATAGTCTCCTAAATTATAGTGAATATTAACAGCTAATATTGTTGTAGTTCTTTTGCACATTTTCTGTATTCCTGGAATCTGAGTCTTACTTTGAGGGCAAAGAGCTCTGTGGTATATACTAGCAGAGTAGTTAATTCTTGCAGTAATTGATTGCAATAATGGGGTAAGTTAGTGAAGACCTCTTACAAATAAAGCTAATAAGAATATTAGCATTTATTTTTACTTAATTTAATAGAGGACATTGTTGGTTAAAAGAAGCTAAACATTTGAGGTAGTTAATTTTATGACCTTTCTCAGATCTGAGTTTGAGTATAAAGATGTAATTATTGTTTTGTTCTATTTGGTTCCAGACTGGACCCGAATTAATTTCAAAACTTTAATCATTGATTCCTTTTAAGTTTTTGGTTTTAGCAAAGTGTTAGGTTTATTGCTTTCGAAACATCATTTTGTATGTAAAGTTGCACAGCTCATGCTTCAGTGTGGATAATGAGGAACATTTTTACGTAGAAAATTAAACCTCTGTGTTTGACGATATAACATTAGTAGAAAAAATAAAATAAGGAAATAATGAAAATTATAAATCAAATAACTCTGAAGGAATTGTGCCACATTACTCTTTCTTCTTCTCATTAAGTTTATAGTCATAAAATATGTACTTCAATTAAGAAGCAACATGTAATAATAGAGCTTTATTTAGACTTTCAGTAAACAGTCAGGAAATTATCTAATTTAGCCTTTGTCGCTAATTTTTTTAGCTATGTAACCTTGGAGAAATCACATAATATCTGTGAACTTCTTTTCATGTGAAAACTAGCCAGTCCTAGGTGTACTCTGGCTATAGTAGAGGTGTAGAAAGAAGGTCATGTTTTCCAAATTTCTATGTACTAAAATCTCTTTTTCTCTCTCTTGTTTCAGTCAAGCCAGCACCTTTAGAAATAAAACCTTTGCCAGAATGGGAAGAATTACAAGCCCCAGTTAGATCTCCCATCACTAGGAGTTTTGCTCGAGAGTAAGTCTTTGTATAAAATACATAGCTCAATTGTTCTTTGTAATGGAAAGTACCTAAAACAGTGGTTCCCAGAGGATGGTCTGGGGAACCCCTCCCCTTTTGGGTTTCTGTGAAGTCAAAACTAGATGTCATTTGCTTCTCCACTCTCCTCTCATGCTTGTACACTGAAGTTTTCCAGAGGTGGCTAATACTGGCTGATACCATTGTGGCAGCTAAGAGAGCATGCCTTTGTGTATGCTTGTGTTTAATTTTTTTTCCATTATTTGTAATATGGTGAATGTCAATAGATATCACCCTATGAACAAAAGTTCCTTGGGGCTCTCAATAATTTTTTAAGAATGTGAAAGGTTCATGAGGCTAGAAATTTCTGAGAACTACTGATCTGGAAACTATGGTAGTTTCTTGTGAGAATTATTTAATAAAGATTCATTTAAATATATATGTGGAAATAAAAAGAATGTACACAGTTACAAACCTGTGTTGATGTGTTCATATTTTATACATATGAACAAGTTTTTTTTACAAATAAGAATTCTTAAATCTTCCTTTTTAAAGCTGTGACTTTCTATTTATCCCCCATATCACTAGCAATACTTTTTTTTCTTTCTTTTTTTTTTTTTTTCCCGCTCTGCACAAGGCTATTAAATGCCCAGAAACATCCCTTTATGGGGAGATGTGAGTTCAATCCCTGAGTTGGGAAGATCCCTTGAAGGAGGGCATGGCAACCCACTCCAGTATTCTTGCCCTAGAGAATCCCATGGACAGAGAAGCCTGGTGGGCCACAGTCCAGAGGGTCGCAAAGAGTGGGACATGGCTGAACCAACCTAGCAAGCACAGCATCCCTTGACAGAAGCAGACTTGCAGATGTAGAGAATAAACCAGTGGTTACCACACAGGGTGGGGGATTGCAGTAGGGAAAGGCAAGTAGGAGGTTCAAACTACTGGGTGTAACATAGGCTCAAGAATGTGTTGTACAACATGCAGAATATAGCCAATATTTTGTAATAACTATAAATGGAAAGTAACCTTTCAAAGTTTTTTTTTTAATATCTGTATAAGTTTCTCTTTAAATATCTGTTTACAAATAGCTATAAATACTAGATATGTGTTTGAATGTCTGCAATAAAGTGTACTATAGTAAATATGTATAGTAAATGATTACAAGCTTCAGTACTTCTGGGAAGAATATGCCCTCTCTCTTATTCTTGCTGTGGAAGCGAGCTGAGAAACTTGGGTCAGGCTGTGTGTTTGTGACTACCCTCTCTGCCCTCAGCTCCTCCAGGTTCCCCCTGTCTCCCCGGCCGGATTCTGTGCACAGCACAACTTCAAGCAGCGACTCACACGACAGTGAAGAGAATTATGTTCCCATGAACCCCAACCTATCCAGTGAAGACTCCGTAAGTAGCATCTTCTCTTAACATATCTCTTCCTCAGCAGCCCTTCTGAGTCGTTCGCGCTCAACCTTTCTTCCAGTTCATACACGTTACCCATCCACCTTTCTTTATTTACTCCAGGAAAAAGGACTTTTTTTTTTCTTTTGCTCTGTATGTATTTTAATTAATTCCATACTGGAGAGTGAGGAGTTTGAATAAGAAGTTAAGGAGAGTTTTTAAAATGCTTTTGAAAAACAGATCATAAAGTCTAAAACCAGTATCGGGTCAGAGGGTAATACTATATCTATAAAGTAGATATAAGTTAGATAAAGATGATAAAAAATTTTCCAGTTATATTTCTTTTCATATGTACTTGATGTTTGAAACCATTCAAGAAAATGCGTTATACTGGAAGCATTTTATAATGCATTTCTCCAGACTCAAATCAGGGTGCTCAGGATGCTTTGTGTATTCACAAAGATCTAAAATCGAGCATTCATGAAATGAACCCTTCATGTTCCTTAAGGGTTGAAAATTAAGTTACGAAATTCACTTAATTAAGCACCTGAAATTCAAGTTATGGTACCTCATTACTAATGACATATATATTATTTGTAACAGTAACAAGAATATGTTTAATACTTGTATGTATTTTTTTCAAGAATTTTAGAAAAACAAAGCACTACTATTTTTTCTCTTTTTTTGGCCGTGACACATGGCATGCGGGATCTTAGTTCCCTGACTAAGGAACCAAACGCTTGCTCCCTGCGGTGGAAGTGCAAAGTCTTAGCCACTGGATCACCAGGGAAGTCCCAACTATTTTTTTTTTCTTTTAATTCACAGAACACCTCATAATAACTCCTAGAATCTTAGGGTTTTTCTAACTCTTTTGGGAAAACACTGTGTTAAAAACTAGAAGGCAGACACAGGCTGTTCCCAGTTGAGATTAGATAGGGAGCAAACAGACTTTTTTGTCGAGACATAGATTTTAACAGTACTTCAGGATGAAAAAAATGCCAGTTCTATTAATCATTAGACAGAGCACAATTGAACTAGCAATCCTAAGAAATTCACTTTAGGAACAACTTACTTAGATTAAACGTGTACATCACATGAACTCAAGGGTTCTGTTCATAGCCTGCAGTGCTGTGAATAATTCTGTATATTTTCAGTTAGGGAAATTCCAGGTATGAGCTCTCATTGCATTTGAATACAAAATTTCACATACTCCCACACGCAGTCCAGCTTGGTTTTTTATATGAGCGTGAGATACGGAGTCATTTAGTGAAAAAGATTTCAGTCTTTCATGAATCAGATAAAGGCAGGGTTGGGGGGAAGAATAGCTATTTATACTAATGGAGCAGTAATATTTGCTTGTATTTTTTATGCCTTGTGTGTTACTGTCTGCTTTTTTAATGTTTTATTGGCAGTAGTTGATCAATTTGGTTTAAAAACCTACTCCTACAAATAGGTCCATCACATTCAGTAATGCAGATTGCCTACTGCATACACCTGCCGTGCGCAGTATGTGGTGTATACAGCAAACCGCACACACGCTGCACTTGAGTACATGCAGCCCAGACCATGTCCTGCTCCCTAGGCTGCGGGTCCTGGGGCAGAACTTTGTTGCCCCAGAAAGGAGCACCTTTTCCTGATTCATAAAAATGTTTCACACAGGCTGTCAGCAGCTCCATTTACAAGTGAGTGAATAAACTCCGTGTTTTCCTAGCAATCATCCTTTGCCTAAATCACGTTTTACTCTGTTTAACCCAAAAGAAATGGAGTAGCCGTATGAAAGAAGCAACAGAAGCAGATTTATGCAGCTTTCCAGTTGTGTTGTTCATTCAAACAAGTATAAAATTGTCAAGTCGATTACATCATTATGGTTTTCTTCAAAAGTATGAGCTAATGTGTGAACAATAGTGTCTGTGGTGGTAGAGGGTACAAGGTGAAAGCCCCTAGTAAGCATATCGCGTCACCTAGGAGAAGTCAGGAACCTTCTTAGTTAAGGTTAAAAGCAGCAAGGCCTGGGAACGAATCATTTATTGGAGCATGTTTGAAGACTGTCATAATCAGAGTAGAGGGTGTATGCAGGGATATTAATTCACATCATCCTTTCCTTTTTATTTAGCATTGATCGTCATGTTCCTAATAACCTATTTCTTTTCACTTTTCTGCCTCAGGCTTTTTTGTTTTTGTTCTTTACTGCTTCCTCTCTCTTCCTTTTTTCTTTTTCTTTTCTTAGACAGTAGTCCTTCTAGTACAGCCCCTGTTAGGGACAGAAAGATGTGGCCAAGAGAAGACAGAAACAAGTGGTAAAAACTCCAGATGGCTGGAAAACAGTCTTTGCCGATAGAGTCAGTATTCATAGCCTTTAGTTACCATAGTTTAGCCTGAAAGCCTTTAAATGTAGAACTTTAAGTGTGAGCTCAGGTCCTTCCCGCCATCTTGGTCAATCCCTAAAAACAAACAAAAAAAATTAATCAGAAAACGTGGATGGTAAGGATCCTATAGTTAAAGAGTGTAATTGAGTTCAGATAGCACTGAGATAGATATTCCAACTAACTATAGCTTGACGGCCCAGTCTTGGTCGGAACCAAGTTTTACTCTTCAGACTATTTTTAGCTCGCTTACCTAAGCTTTTTTAAATTTTATTTTGGGTTGCTGTTTTTACAGTTTATTTATGTTTGGCTGCACTGGGCCCTCGCTCTGCATGTGGGCTCTCCAGTTGCAGTGCATGGGCCTTCTCATCGTGGTGGCTTCTCTTGTGCAGCATGGGCTTCAGTAGCTGAGGTATGCAGGGCTCAGTAGTTGCAACACCCCGGCTTAATTGCCCCAGGGCATTTGGAATCCTCCCAGACCAGGGATTGAACCCACGTCCCCTGCATTGGCAGGCAGACTCCCAACCACCGGACCACCAGGGACGTCCCCAAGCTATGTTTTAATCAGTTTTTAAAATATTACTTATCTTTCCCCATCCTAAAATACTATTTTCTATGGAGATATTCCTTCAAGCTATATTCTCCTAAAATTAATATTTAGGCTTATAAAGATGGCAGAGAAGGTAAAGAACAGTATGTCTCATGAATGTTTGACCGTTCATTTTACCGTGTTGTACTTTCAGAATCTTTTTGGCAGTAATAGTCTTGATGGAGGAAACAGCCCAATGATCAAGCCCAAGGGAGACAAACAAGTGGAATACCTAGATCTAGATTTAGATTCTGGGAAATCCACACCACCACGTAAGGTAAGTAAAACCTCTTTCTATAAATGTACTTATCACAAATGAAACCTGAAGATCTGTCACGAGGGAACTCTGTTAGTATGTTTAATAAGTTTAGAAAAGTCTATTACTTAATGCCTTTTGATAAATCACAAACAACAGTTATGCAGATTAATTTATTTTTTCATGTCTAATGGCATGGAAGTTATATATTTTATACTGTTTTAGGGATTATCATTAAAATGTTTGCTTAGAAAATTCTGAAGTTCCACAGTTAATCATGGTCTTCACTCTATTTCCAGTGTTCAGTTCAGTTTAGTTCAGTTCAGTTCAGTCGCTCAGTCGTGTCCAACTCTTTGCGAGCCCATGAATCGCAGCACGCCAGGCCTCCCTGTCTATCACCAACTCCCGGAGTTCACTCAGACTCGCGTCCATCGAGTCCGTGATGCCATCCAGCCATCTCATCCTCTGTCATCCCCTTCTCCTCCTGCCCCCAATCCTTCCCAGCATCAGAGTCTTTTCAGATAAGTCAGTTCTTTGCATCAGGTGGCCAAAGTACTGGAATTTCAGCTTTAGCATCATTCCTTCCAAAGAAATCCCAGGGCTGATCTCCTTCAGAAAGGACTGGTTGGATCTCCTTGCAGTCCAAGGGACTCTCAGGAGTCTTCTCCAACACAACAGGTCAAAAGCATCAATTCTTTGGTGCTCTGCCTTCTTCACAGTCCAACTCTCACATCCATACATGACCACAGGAAAAACCATAGCCTTGACTAGATGGACCTCAGTCGGCAAAGTAATGTCTCTGCTTTTGAATATGCTATGTTGGTCATAACGTTTCTTCCAAGGAGTAAGCATCTTTTAATTTCATGGCTGCAATCACCATCTGCAGTGATTTTGGAGCCCAAAAAATAAAGTCTGACACTGTTCCCACTGTTCCCCCATCTATTTCCCACGGAGTGATGGGACTGGATGCCATGATCTTCGTTTTCTGAATGTTGAGCTTTAAGCCAACTTTTTCACTCTCCTCTTTTACTTTCATCAAGAGGCTTTTTAGTTCCTCTTCACTTTCTGCCATAAGGGTGGTATCATCTGCATATCTGAGGTGATTGATATTTCTTCCGGCAATCTTGATTCCAGCTTGTGTTTCTTCCAGTCCAGCATTTCTCATGATGTACTCTGAAGTTTACTTAAATTACTCCCTTACTGACTTTGTCCAAAAGTTTTAAGTTTTTTGTTGGTGTTGTTCTACTCACAAATTAGATGTTATTATTAGTTGTATTCTTATGATATCATGGAGGAGGAAATGGCAACCCACTCCAGTATCCTTACCCGGAGAATTCCAGGAACAGGGGACCCTCGGGGGCTACAGTCCATGGGGTCTCAGAGTCGGACATAGCGACTAACACACACACACATTCTTATTATACAGACACTGTTTATTTACACTTTCCTGCATTAGGAGCACAGAGTCTTAGCCACTGGATCACAAGGGAAGTGCCTAATTCTTAAATATAAGAATTCTAAAATTAGTGGAAAAGCAGAATACAGTTAGGATAGTGACAGTATCATTAAATTGCAGTCGTTTGTGTTATTTTTTGGTGAACCAGTAGAATTTTAGAAGTTACTCACAGTGTGTATGTGCTCATGTTTTAAGACTGGAGTTCACACAGAAGCACTCCTTCTTCTGCAGGAACTTATGGGATTTTTTTCCTTTGGTTTTTAGCAAAAGAGCAGCGGCTCAGGCAGCAGTGTAGCCGATGAAAGAGTGGACTATGTGGTGGTTGACCAACAGAAGACCCTCGCTCTAAAAAGCACCCGGGAAGCCTGGACCGATGGGAGGCAATCCACAGAGTCCGAAACACCAGCCAAGAATGTGAAATGAAAAGACTGCTTTAATGTGTCTGAACGAAAGAGGACTGAACTGTAAAGAGGAATCCTGCTTGACCCGAGATAACTTGACCATTCTACTCTAGGTAGATGCTCAACTAAGTAGAGTCAGAGTCGGAGGACCTTTTAGGCTTCATCAAGCTGTCAAGACTGTAAATGGTGCTTTGTGGTATCGGAACAATTCATCACATGTAAATAATGCGGGAAAATACTATTGTTTGGTTCCCAGAGAAACATTTGTTCTGTAGGTAACACACTAGTAGTATTACTGTATTTATGCACTTTTTCATTGGAAGCGTTGGTTTGGGTATTCCCAAATGGACCTTAACACGATTCTGTTGGAAATTCTTGTTTTTGCTCAAGAACGATGCTGAGTAAACTAAGCTACTTTCCCATTGAGAAATTGCCCTTTCACCTGCAGGATAACCACATGGCATGAGAAGTACATTCGCGGTCTGCCATTCTACCTGAAACTTCATGGGGTAATCGTTAGCTTAAAATACAAAGTAGAGTTGGACTCATCAATCAATGCCTTTCAAAGCGCTGAACATCGTGTCCATCCTGGTATCAGGACTTAGTTCTCTGGTTCGTGGACATTTTCAATGGTGGAACCTTGTTATATTTTGTTAATTACAGTGTTTTTGGTTCATTGAGTGAAGATTCTGCCGGGTGGGATCTTACACCTTGGAGAGAGTAAATAATGACACTATCGAGTAAGCATATAAATCACTGATGGCATGCAGTGAGGATGTGCTCTCCCACTTGTTACCATGTATGAAGATTTACATTATTTGCAAAGTGTAGGTTATACAGCTAATCAGGTACGTACCAGGCACTGATGTGCTAATACACTGATCAGGTTTATGCAACGAGCTTACGGTGTGTTCTTGTTAATCCTCTAACGTTGTTGGTTTCCAGTTTGGAATTAATGACACAGTTGATATTCACTGTTAGTTATAGCAACATACTGTGACTTTTAATTAGACAGTCCTGCAGATTTATTGCTCTAAGAATGAAATTCTGTCTTTTGACACCATAGTGCCCTTTCTATGGTTTTTTAAAAAACTTTACTTAATATTCTTCTTGGCCTTATCCTATTTAAATCCCTATGCAATTAATGTTTTATATCTGCGTTGTTTTTTTAAAATAGATGTTATATAAGTGATTCTCATATGTAGCACCTATTGCTTTTCCAGTAAAAAAAAAAAAATTAACAATTTTGTACTGTGATTTATATTCACTGCCCCAATTCAAGAAATAGTGGAGCCTTGCTATAATGTGAACTCTTATAGCCATGGACTTCTTCCAGCTAGATTTCTGAAACCACCAGAGGTATCATATAATTCTGTCTCACCCATAACATGGTCCTGTGACATGGATATCAAGACCACACAATATATATAGTGAGGCTATAATTTATCTGTCTTGGCTTTGCAATGTAATTTAGAAAGCAGATATAGTTGTTGGTTTGATTGGATTTTAAGTACGTTACATACAATCTCTTCTGTACTGATTTGAGACTTACTAACAGTTTTTGGAGGGGCATAGAGATCGGAGAGCCTACAGCCGAGTCACGTTCCCCTATCCCACTTCGGACCTCTAACTGTTGCCTGAGAACACAAATGTGCCCTGATTTCTGGCCTTTTAGCCACTGTATTGTGCCTGACTTATGTAGTGGGTTTACGTCCCCTCCAGGAACTAAAAAAACGTTCATAACAAGATGAATTGTAGACGAATAACATTTGATGCTTTTAAATGTTTGCTTACTTTTAAACAGAAACTAAACCCAGAACTGAATTTTGAGGTGGGTTTTTAAATAAAAAAGATTGTTTGAGTTTGGTGTGTGCAAGTTGTTTTATAATGAAACCACAAAATATAGTAAAAAAAATCATTGAAATGCTGCTGATCAAAACACACAACACAGTTTTTAGCGTGAGGATACTTGTGTTGGCGTGGAGGATAAACGTATTTTGAGACTTAGAACATAACAATAGAGATGTGACTAATTCAAAGTTAGAAATATTGTTTTAAATGTGACCTATCAGAAAAGCCTAAGGCAGTTATGAATTTTTTAGTGGAATTTCTCAATATCTTACAAGTTATCAGTTTTGAAGTCCCACAACACTAATTTGTAGAAATTTTCCCATTTGGCTGAGTAATTTAAGAATTGAAATGTACTAGGCAGTTTGTTAAAGTAATTCACATTGAACACTGGATTAACAAATTAAATGGAAAGAGAGTCTCTTATAGAGCAGTATCTCCCAAACATTTTTTAGTGCTAGAATCTTTTTTAAGTAAACTTTGTATAAGCCCAATACATAAAGCCTGAAAAGTCCATTTAATCAGTGTAACCATATTTGAATCCACATTTGTCTGCTTGTCTTAGTCCATTACTAAGAATCTAACATTGATTTCTAAGTAACACAAATGTGAAGTTGAGATTATAGTTGGTGAAGCCTCAGCTGCCAGTCAGTTTCTTTGCCTTGTTATTTGAGTACTATCAAGAGAATTTTGATTCATGCAAATATAAGTAAGTAAAATAATAGGGTTTAAACACACATTACAGGAGATTCTTTAACTAGAGATAGTTATAGTCGTAGGCCCAGTTTATACATAAAGTAAATTATCCTGGTAGTAGAAATTTATACATAAGCGTGGTACTACTACTCCAGTGTGGTATGTGGTAGAATTTTTAGTAGGTTTTTAAACTAGGCACTTTTATAAATACAAAATTTGAATCAAACATTTTTAATACCTATGTGTGTATACACATATATATGTAAATACACATATGTGAGCATGTGCAAGTTGTGTCTGACTCTTTGCAACCCCATGGACTGTAACCCCACCAGACTTCTCTGTCCATGGAATTTTCCAGGCAAGAATACTGGAGTGGGTTGCCATTTCCTTCTCCAGGGGATCTACCTGACCCAGGGATCAAACCCATGTCTCTTGTGCCTCCTGCATTGAAGGCAGATTCTTTACCGTTAAGCCATTGGGAAAACAGACGCCTTAAAACCCGTAATCACCTACAAGAAGCTGAGTTTTGGCCAGACATGTGTTGAACACCGCTTGTTAACCACGTAGCAGTTGAATTATAAATCAGAAGTCTTTTTCTACCATGTTTATGCTCTCTCCCTTCTAGTCTGTCTTTTGAAAAACTGTACAATTTTATGAAAGTTTGAATACCAGTGTGCAATGCCACTTTAAAAAATCAAAATTTGAACTTGAACAATTTAAGCTACTTAACCCACAGGAGCTATCAGTCAGTAAGCTATAAAAATGGTTTTTATCTACATGCTATTTTGATCTTTATTTTTCATCAATACTGTGAGCATCTTAGAGACTTCTATAAAGGTACTATGAGTGTGTGTATGTATATATAGCATTGTATTTAATCATAGACTAATTTGATACAGAAATACTGCCATGCTTATACATTAATGTCATAAGTCATAATTCCCCCTGAACTCTTTATATTTAATTCATGGGAGCTTATAATCTTCATATTCATAAATTGAGTCAAACTGGAAATTGAACCCCAGTGTTTGTTTTTCTACTAGTGGGAAGTTGCCTGCATTCCCCCTCTAGCAAAAACAGTATTTTTTATGTTTTGTTTAGCTATTAACTATTTTATGCCTATACACTATACCTTAGGCATAATGCTTAGAGATACTCGCAAACACTCTTAGTGCCTCTTTATTTGACCCATCAAAAGTATCAGTGTTAGTATTTCAAGTGAATTATCTTTTTTAAAATGCATTAGCCTTAAAAATTTTAGAAGCAACAATGTGGGCCAATCCTTTTTATTCCTATCTTTGGGTCATTGCAGTTGGTCTTAACCCTCCATTGTTAGCTAACAGTCAGCTTTTTATCAGGATTGACATAGCATGACCAAACCAACTGGATCAAGAGAGAGGGGGTCATACTCCAGAAAAACAATAACATCTGCTTTATGTAAATCTGTACATAATTTAAAATACAAACAACTGTGAGATGAAAAGCCATGGTGCAAATGAATATTTTAGACATCATGGACTTGCGATGATGAAAAATCACTTGTCAGGTTTTGAGATGACTGGTTTTAATCTGATAAATATGTTTATATATTACTGCAACTTGAAATAATTCATCCTCCATAGATTTATCTTTCTTTAGGTTCAGTATAATGTATATTATGAGTTTCAATAGTCTGTTTCATCAAGGGATTAACCTAGCTTTTTGCTTCCTTTACTAAAAAGACATGGCTTTGTGTGAGTTCTTGTAACCTAAATCGATTGTTGATAACCATCCCAAATTTCCACAGCAGAATCTTATGTATAAATTTATTTCTCCCTTCTTGCACATCTTCTTTTGTAAAGACCCAGTTGTAGATAATTTCTGCTACCAAATAAAACTTTTCAAACAATTTGGTTTCAAGACCTTAAATAGTTAATTTGGATACTGAGACTGTGAACCAATAAGGATGTGTAAATTTCTATTTTCAACCCTTCCTTAGAATCTTTATCTAAATCAGAAACACGATTCTCCTGTTAACTATGCTTCCCAGTTCTGCTTTTAGAGGGTCACTCATTTTCTACAATAAAGATCCCACTGACTGAATGAGTGTTAGTCACTAAGTCGTGTCCAACTCTTTGCAACCCCATGGACTGTAGCCCACCAGGCTCCTCTGTCCATGGAATTCTCCAGGCAAGAATACTGGAATGGGTTGCCATTTCCTTCTCCAGGGATCTTCTTTCCAACCCAGGGATCAAACTCAGGTCTCCTGCATTGCAGGAAATGTGGATTCTTTACCATCTGAGCCACCAGGGAAACCCCAAATATCCCACTAACCATGCCAAAATGTTACAGTCATGCTCTAAATAAATACAAAACCCCCCTGAGACTGTTGCCCATGCATATACCCTTTATTTCTTCATCTACTCTGTGCTAGCAGCACTTTTTTGAATAAAAAACTAGTAAGTAAGAACCTTTGGGTCAGGAAACACATTTCCAACATGCCTTGGAAAATTGTAACAGGATAGACTTTTCCATTTCTAGGAACATTTTCAGACACCTCCAGTGCTTTATTAGACCCCAAGAATTACCATAAGTTGTGGCATTTTGCAACTCTGACTATCATTAGATCATTTGGGAAGTTTGAGAGGATGAAATCATTTCTGAAATCATTCTTCCCCATCTGTCTGTCACCCTGTACATGGTGAAATCTCTGGATATTTGCATATACCTTCTTTGAGGGGAAAAGCTACTTCTCTGATACCAGTACATGTTTTGAATTAGAGTTTTGTTGGGAGAGTTTGCTGGAGAATAATTTGGCCATTCTGTGAATGCATGTTATTGCATATTTAAAAACTGAGTCAGTAGCAGAAGGCATTTTATTATCTCTAGTAGTGAGTCACATTCCCCTCTTAGATTCTGTTTCAATATTATACAAAGCTACTTATTAATAAACACCTATAGAAAATTAAGTTTCTGAAGTTTGTTCCTATAATTCATTAGACAGGATTTATTCCTACTAATCATGGTTGTGTTGGTGATTCACTCATGGCTCAGTGTGTCTCTGATTTTGTGTGTGATTTCCAGAGTATTTGGAGGACTCCATATGTGGTGGTACAGAAAACGAAGAAGTCAAATAAATGTTTTAAAAGCCTACTTTCTCAAGTAGGCTATCAAATGATTAATGTGTCAACTTGACTAAGCTGTGGTGCCCATGTGTTTGTTCAAACACTGGTATAGATGTTGCTGCAAAAATGCTGTGTAGATGTGTTTAATGTTACAATCAATTTAGGCAAAGCCCATCACCCTCCAGAGGGTGGGTGGGCCTCATCCAATTCGTTGAAGGCCTTCAAAGCAAAAACTGAAGTTTCCTACCAAAGAAGGAATTTTTGCCTCAAGACTGTAACGTAGAAATCCTGTGTGAATTTGCAGCCTGCTGATTTACTACCCTACGAATTTCAAACTTGCCACCTCACAATTGTTCCTTAGAATCTCTTGAGATGGACAGAGAGATAGACAAATCGATTATATTGGTTCTATCTCAGTAGTTAAATAGATACACGGATGGACAGATAGATAGATTCTTTCTCTGGAGACCCCTGTTAATTCATTATTCTGAGATATCTACATATTTATAGAGAGTGCAAGCAATGATTTTAAGGTTTAATTTGAAATGCAAGTTACAAACACAATTTGGATATGTTGACAATCTACTCCAAAAATGTTTTCTGAAATTAAAGTGTTGATGATTTTTGGATCGCAGCCATTCTGACTGGTGTGAAGTGGTACCTCATTGTGGTTTTGATTTGCATTTCTCTGATAATGAGTGATGTTGAGCATCTTTTCATGTGTTTGTTAGCCATCCGTATGTCTTCTTTGGAGATGTGTCTATTTAGTTCTTTGGCCCATTTTTTGATTGGGTCATTTATTTTTCTGGAATTGAGCTGCATAAGTTGCTTGTATATTTTTGAGATTAGTTGTTTGTCAGTTGCTTCATTTGCTATTATTTTCTCCCATTCAGAAGGCTGTCTTTTCACCTTGCTGATATTTTCCTTTGTTGTGCAGAAGCTTTTAATTTTAATTAGATCCCATTTGTTTATTTTTGCTTTTATTTCCAGAATTCTGGGGGGTGGATCATAGAGGATCCTGCTGTGATTTATGTCTGAGAGTGTTTTGCCTATGTTCTCCTCTAGGAGTTTTATAGTTTCTGGTCTTACATTTAGATCTTTAATCCATTTTGAGTTTATTTTTGTGTGTGGTGTTAGAAAGTGATCTAGTTTCATTCTTTTACAAGTGGTTGACCAGTTTTCCCAGCACCACTTGTTAAAGAGATTGTCTTTACTCCATTGTATATTCTTGCCTCCTTTGTCAAAGATAAGGTGTCCATATGTGTGTGGATTTATCTCTGGGCTTTCTATTTTGTTCCATTGATCTATATGTCTGTCTTTGTGCCAGTACCATACTGTTTTGATGACTGTGGCTTTGTAGTAGAGCCTGAAGTCAGGCAAGTTGATTCCTCCAGTTCCATTCTTCTTTCTCAAGATTGCTTTGGCAATTCGAGGTTTTTTGTATTTCCATACAAATCTTGAAATTATTTGTTCTAGTTCTGTGAAAAATATGGCTGGTAGCTTGATAGGGATTGCATTGAATTTGTAAATTGCTTTGGGTAGTATACTCATTTTCACTATATTGATTCTTCCGATCCATGAACATGGTATATTTCTCCATCTATTAGTGTCCTCTTTGATTTCTTTCATCAGTGTTTTATAGTTTTCTGTATATAGGTCTTTAGTTTCTTTGGGTAGATATATTCCTAAGTATTTTATTCTTTTCGTTGCAATGGTGAATGGAATTGTTTCCTTAATTGCTTTTTCTACTTTCTCATTATTGGTGTATAGGAATGCAAGGGATTTCTGTGTGTTGATTTTATATCCTGCAACTTTACTATATTCATTGATGAGCTCTAGTAATTTTCTGGTGGAGTCTTTAGGGTTTTCTATGTAGAGGATCATGTCATCTGCAAACAGTGAGAGTTTTACTTCTTCTTTTCCAATTTGGATTCCTTTTATTTCTTTTTCTGCTCTGATTGCTGTGGCCAAAACTTCCAGAACTATGTTGAATAGTAGCGGTGAAAGTGGACACCCTTGTCTTGTTCCTGACTTTAGGGGAAATGCTTTCAATTTTTCACCATTGAGGATAATGTTTGCTGTGGGTTTGTCATATATAGCTTTTATTATGTTGAGGTATGTTCCTTCTATTCCTGCTTTCTGGAGAGTTTTAATCATAAATGGATGTTGAATTTTGTCAAAGGCCTTCTCTGCATCTATTGAGATAATCATATGGTTTTTATTTTTCAGTTTGTTAATGTGGTGAATTACATTGATTGATTTGCGGATATTGAAGAATCCTTGCATCCCTGGGATAAAGCCCACTTGGTCATGGTGTATGATCTTTTTAATGTGTTGTTGGATTCTGATTGCTAGAATTTTGTTGAGGATTTTTGCATCTATGTTCATCAGTGATATTGGCCTGTAGTTTTCTTTTTTTGTGACATCTTTGTCAGGTTTTGGTATTAGAGTGATGGTGGCCTCATAGAATGAGTTTGGAAGTTTACCTTCCTCTGCAATTTTCTGGAAGAGTTTGAGTAGGATAGGTGTTAGCTCTTCTCGAAATTTTTGGTAGAATTCAGCTGTGAAGCCGTCTGGACCTGGGCTTTTGTTTCCTGGAAGATTTCTGATTACAGTTTCAATTTCCGTGCTTGTGATGGGTCTGTTAAGATTTTCTATTTCTTCCTGGTTCAGTTTTGGAAAATTGTACTTTTCTAAGAATTTGTCCATTTCTTCCATGTTGTCCATTTTATTGGCATACAACTGCTGATAGTAGTCTCTTATGATCCTTTGTATTTCTGTGTTGTCTGTTGTGATCTCTCCACTGCTGGGCATACACACCGAGGAAACCAGAATTGAAAGAGACACATGTACCCCAATGTTCATCGCAGCACTGTTTATAATAGCCAGGACATGGAAACAACCTAGATGTCCATCAGCAGATGAATGGATAAGAAAGCTGTGGTACATATACACAATGGAGTATTACTCAGCCGTTAAAAAGAATTCATTTGAATCAGTTCTGATGAGATGGACGAAACTGGAGCCGATTATACAGAGTGAAGTAAGCCAGAAAGAAAAACACCAATACAGTATACTAACACATATATACGGAATTTAGAAAGATGGCAATGACGACCCTGGATGCAAGACAGGAAAAAGACGCAGCTGTCTATAACGGACTTTTGGACTCAGAGGGAGAGGGAGAGGGTGGGATGATATGGGAGAATGGCATTCTATCATGTATACTATCATGTAAGAATTGAATCGCTAGTCTATGTCTGACGCAGGATACAGCATGCTTGGGGCTGGTGCATGGGGATGACCCACAGAGATGTTATGGGGAGGGAGGTGGGAGGGGGGTTCATGTTTGGGAACACATGTAAGAATTAAAGATTTTAAAATTAAAAAAAAATAATAATTAAAAAAAAAAAAAAAATAAAGTGTTGATGAATTTCTGAAGCCATTTACTTACAGTAAAACATATTTCCACTTCTGTGGACCATAATTTTTTTTTCTTTCAGGAATCATTATATCAGCATCCCCAGGGAGAGAGAACAGAATGCTAAGAGGAACAGAAAGATTACTGGACTCTTGTTGGGTGGTATACAGGATCCTATAATGAACACAAGTTCATTTGCTGCACTTTTTTGTAGTCTTGGCCCTTGTCACATGCTATGACTTTAATATGCTTGTTTAATTATTCTTGCTTTGAATTTCCCTTTTATATGTAGAACATAAACCCTATACACCTAAAAACCGTCTGAAAATTGCTTATTTCAATCTTTAAATCAATAACTTTGGAATTCAGACTAAGAAGTACTGTTTTTCCAGATTTTGATTCGACTGGATGAGGGCCTATTAAAAATTAAATCACTTCACCAGAGTAGCTGCTACTTGTGTAGCATTATGCTAGGTGCTGTGGGAGACACAGAAGAAATCTGCATCAGTCTTATCTGTACAAAGATATGTGTAAAATAAATGATATGGGATGGTAAATAGTTACTTCTGAAGTACCAACAGTGAGCTACTGAGGCAAAGACAGGTAAAATATAGTAGGTCAAAAGCTGCATAGAAGTGGAGATTGAGCCAAACTTTGGATGACTGGCAAGAAGGGAAAAGAAGGCATTCTCTACAAAGAAGAACAATATGGACAATTCACTTATCAGTTTAAAAAGAGAAGAAAAGAAGTAGAATGCGAAGAACTGTGTTGTGTATTAGATGTGTGTGTTCAGTCATGTCTGACTCTTTACGTCCCCATGGACTGTAGCCCATCAGGCTCCTCTGTCCGTGGGATTTTCCAGGCAAGAATACTGGAGCGGGTTGCCATGCCCTCCTCCAGGGCATCTTCTCTACCCAGGGATTGAACCCACCTCTCCAGTGTCTTTTGCACTGCAGGCAGATTCTTATACCACTGAGCCACCTGGGAAGCCCCTGTGTATTAGATACTGCTACTGCTAAGCCACTTCAGTCGTGTCCTACTCTTTGTGACCCCATAGACAGCAGCCCACCAGGCTCCCCCGTCCCTGGGATTCTCCAGGCAAGAACACTGGAGTGGGTTGCCATTTCCTTCTCCAATGCATGAAAGTGAAAAGTGAAAGTGAAGTCGTTCAGTCGTGTCGGACTCTTCATGACCCCATGGACTGCAGCCCACCAGGCTCCTCTGTCCATGGGATTTTCCAGGCAAGAGTACTGGAGTGGGGTGCCATTGCCTTCTCCAGTGTATTAGATGGAAGGTTATAAATATTGTGTTAATCATCTAATGCTATGTAATAAGCCAAAATTTAGTGGTTTAAAAAATCATCATCTTCATCCATTCTCACAGTTTTCCACGGTCAGAAGTTAAAGAGTATCTTGGCTTGGCAATTCTGTCTCAGTCTCCAGTAAAATGAAGTAGAATCAGTTGAGACTGCAGTACTCTTGAGATGAGGGATATGTTCCCAAGGAAGTTAAACCACATGGCTGGGAAGTGGCAGGAGGCCTGTGTCCTTCACATGGACTTCTTCCAGAGGTGCTTGAGTATCCTCATGGCATGGCTGCTGGCTCCACCCAAGCTAGTGATCCCGGAGACCCAGCAGAAGCTTCCATGCCTTTTGTGACCTAGCTTTGGAAGCCTCACACTGTCATGCGCTCTACTGGGCCATCTGGTCCACTCCCTACTCGTTGTGGGAGGAGACATATAAGGATGTGAATACCAGGAACGAGGGTTACTGGCAGAATCTTAGAGGCTAATTTTCACAGAGTTGAGTGTTAAGAGATGACGCCAAAAGGACCTTAAAGACCAAGGAACCCAAGTTTATCGAGAGTTAAGAACTTTAAGATGTTAGAACATCTTACTACTCTACTGGAAAGAGTAGGCCACAGGAAGTCAAGAAATAGCCCTGAACCTGCATCTGTGAGTTTAGCTGTGGGTCCTTGTAAATTACAAAGCTATTCAACAGATATTGAGACACTGTTTATTTTTTTACTATTTATTATTTATTTGTTTACTTGCACTGGGTCTTAGTTGCAGCATGTTGAATTCTTAGTTGCTGCATATGAACTCTTTAGTTACAGGATATGGGATCTAGTTCCCTGACCAGGAATCAAACCTGGGCCCCCGGCATTGGGAGCACAGAGTCTTAGCCACTGGACCAACAGGGAAGTCTTGAGACACTGTGTTTTATATTTACTCTTACTTAATCCCCATGACTCTGCCAAGTAGTCACATTATTCTCGCCAACCTTCAAGTTCCAGCATAAACAATTCCACAAGGCCTTCCCTCAACTCCCCCACCCAGAGATGCTCGCTCCTCCCTTTGAAAGGCTCAATACTGGTACGTCTCTTCCTTTTTTCATATTTGGCTTTTATGATGGGATATTAATTTGCTAGGGCTACAATCTCAAAGTACCACAGACGGGGGAGCTTGAATAATGGATTTATTTTTTCACAGTTCTGGAGGCTGGAAGTTCAAGGTCAAGGTGTAGGCAGATTTAGTTTCTTCTGAAGCTTCTTTCATTGGTTTGTAGATGGCTGCCATCTCACTTGGCCTTTTCCCTGGACACGGGAACCCTGGTGTCACATTCTATCATTACAAGGACACCAGCCATATTGAATGAGACCCCCATCTTTATGACTCATTTAACATTAACTTTTTCTTTAAAAGCCCCATCTCCAAAAACATATTCTTAGGTATGGGGGTTGAGTTTCAATATGAATTTGGGGACACAGTTCAGTTCAGTTCAGTTCAGTTCAGCCACTCAGTCGTGTCCGACTCTTTGCGACCCCATGAATCGCAGCATGCCAGGCCTCCCTGTCCATCACCAACTCCCGGAGTTCACTCAGACTCACGTCCATCGAGTCCGTGATGCCATCCAGCCATCTCATCCTCTGTTGTCCCCTTCTCCTCCTGCCCCCAATCCCTCCCAGCATCAAAGTCTTTTCCAATGAGTCAACTCTTCGCATGCGGTGGCCAAAGTACTGGAGTTTCAGCTTTAGCATCATTCCTTCCAAAGAAATCCCAGGGTTGATCTCCTTCAGAATAATTAGCTATGTTTAGCTCATCAACCTAGCTGCATGCACCTTAGAATAAAAACTATGTTTTATCAAATATCTGTCTCATCCATCACATCCCCAGCAAGAAAAGATGGTACACTCTGAGGAGTAACTGAAGAGAAGTGAATGAAGAAACGATTGCAAACCTGTGCATTGGGTGAAGGGAACCAACAAGGGGTGGTTAAAAACCCTTAGTGACAGTAAGACGCCATCACTGCTTTTAGATCAAAGGGGCAGATGGAAGGTGCTGCTGCTGACAATCCAGCAAGAGCTGTCCACCAGCAGACACTTGAGTCTTAGGTAGAAGGACACAACCACTCCCAAAAGCAGACCAGCAGTGAGGGAGTGAGGTTACCTCTCCTGTGACTTGCCAGTGGCTAAAAGCAACCAGCAGCCCCAGGAGATGTACAATGCACGGAGGTCATCTTCTCAGGGCAGATAGCAAGGCAGAGAAGGCTAAGAGCCAACAGAGGAAATCCTTCACAGTCTTCATATTTTCATGGTTTCATATTCACATATCAAACCATCAAAGAAATAAAGGGTCTGCGGAAGATTGGCTTGCTTAAGTGAAGTGAGTGGAGTCGCTCAGTCATGTCCGACTCTTCGCGACCCCGTGGACTGTAGCCTGCCAGGCTCCTCTGTCCATGGGATTCTCCAGGCAAGAATACTGGAGTGGGTTGCCATTTCCTTCCCCAGGGGATCTTCCCAACCCAGGGATCGAACCCAGGTCTCCTGCATTAGCAGGCAGATGCTTTATCCTCTGAGCCACCAGGGAAGGCCACTGGTTTCATATTCACATATCAAACCATCAAAGAAATAAAGGGTCTGCAGAAGATTGGCTTGCTTAAACACCTGATCAAAACTCTTTCTAGACAAAGGTCTGTATAGTCAGAGCTATAGCTTTTCCAGTAGTCATGTACATGTGACAGTTGGACCATTAAGGTCGAGCACCAAAGAATTGATACTTTCAAATTGTGGTGCTGGAGAAGACTCTTGGGTGTCCCTTGGACAGCATCTTAAAAGAAATCACCCCTGAATATTCATTGGAAGGACTGATGCTGAAGATGAAGCTCCAATACTTTGACCACCTGATGTGAAGGGCCAACTAATTGGAAAAGACCCTGATGCTGGGAAAGGTTGAGGGCAGGAGAAGGGGACGACAGAGGATGAGAGGGTTGGACGGCATCACTGACTCAACAGACATGAGTTTGAGCAAACTCCAGGAGACAGACAGTGAAGGGCAGGGAAGCCTGGCGTGCTGCAGTCCATGGAGTCGCAAAGAGTCAGACATGACTTAGGGACTGAACAACAACAACCTGTACTTCAGAAGGAGTAAAAATGAAAACTACATTTCCCAGACTTCCTTGCAGCTAGCGCTCTGCCCATCATCCACTTTCCACCAGTCACATTCCCTTGAATTCAGAAACAGTTGAACGGAGAGGGAGGCAGAACTCTGCAAAGCATCATTACTGTTAAATCTAGCCACTGATGTTTAGAAGATGAAGCAGTGTTCCTGATCCTGAGTTGACAGCTAAGATGGTGAATTCTGGGAGCCATCATCTGTGCAGCCATCCCTGCACCCTCATGGAACCATGGGCAAGTGATCCTGGAATCAGCCACTAGGGACATGGTTTCCTGAATCCAGATTTCTGATTGTTTCCAAGTCTGGCCCTTTGGTGGCATTGTCCTGAGAATCATTACTAAAGGTCATACACACCTACCAGTGATTGTAAATTCTTTATTTTCTATATTAAATCTTAACCATTTTGTTTAAAATTGCTAGAGTGGCTTACCTCTGTTGAAAATTACATTGGGGTCATCATCTGCCCCTTGCATTCTGGAATATTTTTCCTCGTCTCATATTGCAAAACTGTGTAATTAAAGAAAATTGAGGGGAAGGGGTAGGTGTAAGAGGAAAACACTCTCAAACTGTTACTTCCCTTTCTTTGCCTGCAAATGTGCAGCTGGATTCTGCTTTCTGCACTGACTGCTGTTATAAATATCTTCCCAGGTGTGAAACATGTATCTGATCTGTCATCTTTAAAGACTGCATAATATTGTTTTAAGTATTTTAAAATACTCCATGATAAGATCCAATTTGGATACAGGCGTGGGAAGTGAAACACTAGCCTATACTACTACTGGGAGCATAAATCGGTACAACTTTTTTGAAAGAGCAGTTTATTATTACAATTTTAATGTCTTGAAACTGCATTTAACCGTATAGCAACCATATAGTAACTGAATATCAAGGAATTAACCCTGAAGATTGGTAGCTCAGTGGTAAAGAATCTGCCTGCAATTCAAAAGACCGCCAGCAAAACCCAGGAGACATGGACTCAATCCTCGGGTCAGAAAGAACCCCTGGAGAAGGGAATGGCAACCCACTTCATTATTCTTGCCTGGGAAATCCCATGGACAGAGGAGCCTGGCGGGATACAGTTCATGGGGTCACAAGAGGTGGAGATGACTTGGTGACTAAACCACCAACAACAACCCTGAAGAATTAAACGTGCACAATAATTTATTTCCAAGGAGTTGGAAGTGTATCCAACAGTGGAAGGTTGGTTAAATTGTGCATACATATGTATGTAGTCATTTACAATATACAACAATAATCTTCAAGTGTGTTCCTCGATAAGAGAAACCTCTGAAATAAAAAGGAGTCCAAGTTTGTGAGATCCAGTGCCTTTTCACCTTGCTTTAATTAGGGTGCTTCTGTTTCCATGTTGGAAGATAAGTGTAAGATTCTGTTTGAAAAATAGTTTCTGCTACTGGAAAACATTCTAACCATTGTAATAAAAGAATATTTGATGTCATCAATGGTTTTTCAATATATACTGCTATGTAAAAATTGTCTACATAACTAAGCATAATATAAGCCTATGTTTGTATGTAACTAATAGGATTAAAACAGTCAGATATCCCTACAGATATTACAGAGATTGAAATAATAATTAAAAAGATATTATGGGCAACCTTAGGCAAATAAATCTGAAATTTTTATAAAATGAGCAAACTGCTATTCAAAAAAAACACTACAGCTGAGAAAAAAATTTTTGAATAGTCCTATATCAACTGAAATGAATTATCAACTAAAATGAATTTTATAGTTAAAAACCTTTTTTACAAAGAGAATTCTGGGCTCAGATAAAATCTCTAATAGATATTACCAAATATTTAAGAAAGAATGGCAATCCTACATGAGTTAAAGAATACAAGGTAATACACCACATTAGTAAACTAAAGGGGAAAATACACAGTCATTTTAACTAATGCAGAAAACCTGTTGATAATTTCAATATCTATGTTTAGTTTCATATATACTGAAAACAAAACTCCTAGTGACATGAAGTAAAAAAAAAAGTATTACCAAGAAAAGAATATCTATTTTCAAAATCCATCAGCAAACATGACACTTCATAAGGTGAAATATTGACAACTTTCTCCTTGAGACCTAAAACAAGATCAGTAAGTCCACTATTAGCATTTTCATTCATTACTGAACTAAGGGACCCTACCAGTGAGAAGTAGAGGATTTGAACAAAATAAAGAAAACTGTTATTATTCACAATGATATGATTGTGTGTGTAGAAAATTCAAGCAAATCTATAGATAAAAGATTGCTAGAGACAAAGTTAACAGGCAAAAATAAATCATATTTTTATGAACCCATGGCATATAATTTAAATACAAATTTTTAAAAGATGAAGATTATGACATATCAAAAACATCAAATACTTAGGAATATGTTTAAAATAGAATGTGCCAAACATTCTATTAAAACATATATTCTATATAAAACATTAATATATACTGTTGAATTCAGTTTTCCAAATATTTTGTTGAGGATTTTTGGATCTATGTTCACTGGTGATATTAGCCTCTATGTTTTGTTAGTCCCCAAACAAAGATGAAGACCTTTGTTGATGTATTCCTGGCACTCACAAGGCAGATTATTCATGCAATCATCTTGACTAGGAATGCACTGATCCTATGCCCTCAGTTCAGTTCAGTTCATTTCAGTTGCTCCTGGAGCTTACTCAAACTCATGTTCATTGAGCTGGTGATGCCATCCAACCATCTCATCCTCTGTCGTCCCCTTCTCCTGCCTTCAACCTTCAATCTTTCCCAGCATCAGGGTCTTTTCCAATGAGTCAGCTCTTTGCATCAGGTGGCAAAAGTATTGGAGATTCAGCTTCAGCATCAGTCTTTCCAATGAATATTCAGGTCTGATTTCCTTTAGGATGGACTGGTTGGATCTCCTTGCAGTCCAGGGGACTCTCAAGAGTCTTCTCCAACACCACAGTACAGAAGCATCAATTCTTCGGCGCTCAGCTTTCTTCACAGTCCAACTCTCACATCCATACATGACTACTGGAAAAACCATAGCTTTGACTAGATGGACCTTTTTGGTCTCTGCTTTTTAACATGCTGTCTAGGTTTGTCATAGCTTTTCTTCCAAGGAGGAAGGGTCTTTTAATTTCATGGCTGCAATCACCATCTGCAGTGATTTTGGAGCCCAAGAAAATAAAATCTGTCACTGTTTCCACTGTTTCCCCATCTATTCGCCATGAAGTGATGGGACCAGATGCCATGATCTTAGTTTTTTGAATGTTGAGTTTTAAACCAGCTTTTTCACTCTCCTCTATTGCTCTAGGTTAATTATAAAATTGTCACAATGGCCCTTTGGCAGTATGGAGTGCAGCTATGAATGCTTTGGGATCATTGTCCACCCAGTCCCAACCGGAAAGTAAGTTACCCTAGAATACACTGATCCATTGATTATATGGAACTGCCTGTCTCATTTTTTCAGTCTCAGGAGGTCTTCTCAGTTCAGTGGGCACTTTTCATTCCCTCTGTCTTCCAATGCATAACAACCACCACACCATATATAAACCTTGAATGGGGGGAAAAGGCTATATAAAACATTTTAGGCACAAATAGAAAACTAAGTGGGCTAGGAGCTAAGCAATATTGAAGAATTAGTCAATATTCTCAGGTGTAGTAATAGTATTATGGTACTGTAGTTGAAGTTGGATAACCTTCATCAAATATATGCATGTTGAAATACTTAAAGTGAGAGCATCTAAAAAAAAAATCCTGAAACAACTGAAAAAATTGCTCACAATATATACATTTTTAGAGAAACAGATTTAAATAAAGCAAAATATTAATAATTGTTGTCAAGAGAGTGAGTACTTTTTGCAATATTTTTTAACCTTTCTGTTGAAGACTTTGGTTGTAGAAAATTGAAAAATAATTGAAAAGATAATAGATATTTCCTGTAGAAAAAGAGATAGAGAGAAAGAAGAAAGGGAGAAAGAAAGAAAGGAAGGAAGGAAAGAAGGCAAGAAGGAAGAGAGAGATAACCGGATGGTAAGAATAAAACCTTAAGTTCACTGGAATATGTTTTTAAGTTATTAGTATGAATTAGCAATCTCTGAAAATACTTTTAAAATAATGTCTACAATTTGAATATATTCTTTACATCTCTTTTTAAAAATTAATATTTTAATCTGAATAAGAGCATAAAACAATCTTTCTTATGAATTATTTTTCTATATAATATTTTGAACAAAGAACACGATGACATAGTTCAAAACACAAAAAGCATACAATATTATGCACCAAAAAGTATTCCTTTCACCTTATTGTTTACCCAGATGTATACTCATAAGCAAATTCATCTATATTAATGGAACCAATAAATTTCAGTTGTTCTTAATGATACTCTGTTTTTCCCCTAAAAGATTATATTTGCATATTTCCAGCCGCTTGAGCATTTGTTATTTGGTGGACATCGCCCCCTTGTGCATAAAACTGAATCTGCAAGGCAAATCTAGACAGAGGAATAAATTTATAACTATTCTTCCACAGAATTACAATCATAAAAGTTCCTTGAAGTCATACAGTCTCTCATCACACTTTCAATTACTCGGTTATGACAAGCCCCCAAACACTAGCCCTTTTCTTGATGCTCTCAAGGAAGGTATCCCCACACTTGCCTTAGCAATCTCCTATGTACTTTGTACTTTTTGTCTCTAAAGAATTCTTACATCCATATTTTGTTTGATTAGAACAGGAGTTATTGCCCTCCTTTTCTACTGAGATATGATTCACATACCATTCACCTCACTCACTCATTTAAAGTGTACAACTCGATGGTTTTTAGTACATTCAGAATTGTCCAACTGTCATCACAATTTATTTTAGAACACTTTCATCACTCGAAAGAGAAACTTCTTACCTGTTAGCAGTCACTACCCATTTCCCCAACCCTACCCATAAACCCTAGGCAAGCACTGATCTATTTTGTCTCTGTAGAGACCCCTTTTCTAGGCATTTTAATATACATAGGACCATATAGTATGACGGGTGGTCGTCTGTGACCTTCTTTTTTCACTAGGCTTAGCATGTACAAGGTCCACCCAGGTTGTAGCATGTATCAGCATTTTCTTCCCTTTTACAGCTGAGTAATATTCTACTCAGCTACATTTAATTATCTATTCATCAGTTGATGGGCATTTGGATCATTTCCACTGTTGGACTGTTATGCATTATGTTGCTACAAACATTCCATTGTCCTCCTTTTACAGTTGCAAAAGTGGAAAATTTCTGAGCTGAGATGATCTCTCAAAGGCTTACAATAGGAGAAAAGGATTGTCCTGCTCTGGCCTTCTTTTTGTCCATCACCAACACTACTCCAACCATAGTACCAGCCATCGCATTTGAGAGCCTCTCTCACTCTCAATCTCCCCAACCTTCCCTGAATTCCTGTTACTAGCATCTCCAACCCCCAAATGATCGTTCCATCAGCTACCATCTCCCACCTCTTTCCTTTTGCCAAGCTTTTCCTCTGGTTCTGTAAAAAACTTTATCTCCACTTCATGCCCAATTTGCCTTGATGGGATGTGGGCTACCTTGAGAATATCATGTTCCCAGCTCTTTCAAATGGAACTATTTCCTGTCAGAGCCCCAGCCCTGGGAGCAGGAAGTAAGTTCCCTTCCTGGCCACCAGTGCTTCAGACAAGACTCCCTCCTCCTCCCAAATCTCTAGCAATTTAGTTTAAGAAACCAGTGTACTTGTTGCTACAATCTAGTGACTCCTGGTCACCCGTCTCATTCAGTGGTCATGCCATCTTGCCCTGCACCCTCACCCCGTAGATCACTATCTTCCCTTCTCTATTTTTTCAGGTCTCTGTGTGACTTTAATAGCCTTTGGAGCAGTACGTACAGAACACTAGCTTCTCTCAGCTCCTTGAACTCTAATGACCTTTTCCCTCCACCTCCTTCAGCCATCCAGTGCCAAGTTTCCACCCGAGGGCTTACGGAATCAGACCAATTTACCAAATGAACAATTGGCAGAATTGACTTAATTCTCGCTGCTATTAATAAAGTTTACAATCATGTGCCATATTGGATGGGGCAGATTGAATAGCCTTTAATGATTTCCTGTGACATTTTAGTTTTACTCAGCTTTAAGTCTGTTCTAACTCCCTGCTTTTGTAGCTGCAGGAAGACAGAGCAGAGAAAATATTGAGAAAAGTTGGAGAAGGGACTGGGCAGCCCATGAAGACTAAATGGCAGGGAGGTAGGGGGGCTGGGAAACAGACTCAGGAAGAGAAAGGTGCTGCTGACACGTTGTTTTATCAATGCACGTTCTGTGATATGTTTTGACTGTGAGGAATTCTTCTCAAACATTTTAAAACCCCTCAGTCTTTTCTCTCTACTCAATATACTAAATTCTCCTCTTTCGTTAGTCCATTGTCTTCTCTTCTGCTCCTGCGTTTTTTTCTCACCTGGCTCCTCTTAACTCTAGTTAGAACTCTATTCGGCCTATCTGTCTGGTGCCTTATTTTTGTTTGTTTGTTTTTGTACTGAAGTATAGTTTCTGTGGGCCTCCCAGATGACACTAGTGGTAAAGAACCCAACTGCCAATGCAGGAAACATAAGAGGCTCAGGTTCAATCCCTGGGTTGGGAAGATCTCCTGGAAGAAGGCATGGCAACCCATTCCAGTATTCTTGCCTGGAGAATCCCATGGACAGAGGAGCCTGGCGGGCTACAGTCCATAGAGTTACAAAGAATCGGAAATGACTGCAGCAATTTAGCAAGCACGCATAGTTTCTGTACAATATGGTGTACAGCATAGTGATTCATAATGTTTTAAGCTTATATTGTATTTATAGTTATCCTAAAATATTGGCTATATTCCCTGTGCAATACAGTATATCCTTGAAGCTGATTTATTTTATACATAATTGTGTCTCTTAATCCCTTCCCCCTATGTTGCATCTTTCTGCTTCTTTCACTTGTAACCACTGGTTTGTTCTCTATATCTGGGAATCTATTTCTTTTTCATTGCATTTGCTAGTTTATTGTATCTTTCTGATTCCACATATAAATGACATCATACAGAGTGTGTCTTATTCTGTCTGGCTTATTCCACTTAGCATAATACTCTATGGGTCTATCCATGTTGTTCCAAATGGCAAAATTTCATTCTTTTTTATAGCTGAGAAGTATTCCATTGTATATAGACATATATCAATCACATCTTCTTTATCCATTCATCTGTCGATGGACACCTAGGTTGCTTCCATATCTTGGCAACTGTGAATAACGCTACCATAAACATTGGGGGGCATGTATAATTTCAAATTGGTGTTTTTTTATGTCTTTCAGATATATACCCAGGAGTGGAATTACTGGGTCATATGGTAATTCTAATTTTAGTTTTTTGAGAAGCCTCCATACTGCTTTCTGCTGTGTTTGCACCAATTTACATTCCTAGCAACAGTGTACGAGGGTTTCCTTTTCTCCGCATCCTTACCAACATTTGGTATTTGTAGTCTTTTTGATGATGGCCATTCTGATGCGAGGTGCATCTCATTGTGATGGACAGTCTACTGAATGTGATAAAATCTGAGGGAGTGGATGAAAGATATATATAGGCTTCCCAGGTGGCTCAGTGGTAAAGAATCCGCCTGCCAATGTCGGAGACACAAAAGACTCAGGTTGGATACCTGGATTGGGAAGATGGACTGCAAAAGGAAGTGGTAACCCATGCCAGTATTCTCGCCTGGGAAATCCCATGGACAGAGGAGCCCGGCAGGCTACAGTACGTGGTCTCACAAAGAGTTGGACACGACGGCGCACACACACACACACATAAAGATGTATGGTAGGGAGGCCTCACAGTATAGATGTATACAGAATCCTGGAAATGGACGAATACCTGGGGAGAATGTGCAGTTAGAAAAGAGTTGATTGCATGACTAAGTCCAACAAGTAGAAATCAAGCGGAGGATAAGGAGTCAGCAAAGGAGACTGAGAAAGAATGGATAGGAAAGCGGGAAGGACACGGGGAGTTGGTAGTCTTATGAACACAGAATATTTCAGGGAAAAGGGAGGGATCACAAATGTGAACTCCTACTGAGAGGTATAAGAACAGAGAAACAGGCATTTGATTTGGTGCCATGAAAATCCTTGATAGACACAAGCACTTTCAGTACAGTGCTGGAGAGAGAGTGTGATTAGGGCAGTCCAGATGGTGCCGAAGTACAGACTTCAATCAGTATAACAGCCCTTTCAAGGAATGTTTCTATGAAAAGATTAAAAAAAATATGGAGGAGGGGTGTAATACCAAAGATATCAGAGAGGATAGTTGTGTGTGTGTGTGTGTTTTTAGAGTATCAGGCACTAACCCATGTTTACATGCTGGTGGCAAAGATCTAATAGAGTAGGAAAAAAAATTCTATGATACAGAGAAGAGAAGCTTTAACTGGGGACTTCCCTGGTGGTCCTGGAGGAGTAGCTAACACTCTTCCCAATGCAGGGGGCACAGGTTCAATCCCTGGTCAGGGAATTAGGTTCCACATGCCACAACCAAGAGTTTACAGGCTGCAACTAAAGATGCTTCGTGCTGCAGTGAAGATCAAGGATTCCAAGTGCCAAAACTAAGGCTCGGTGCAACCAAATAAATACATACTTTTTAAAAAAGGACTAACTGTAGGAGTAAACTCCTTGAAATGGATACAGATGGAATTCGGAGCCCAAGAAGACTTTAATAGGAACAGGAATACTTCACACAAACAGAAAACTATTCAAAATTTCTATCTGTCCTTTTGTCAGTTTGAGATTTCATATTTTTCTAGAAATTTGTCCTTTTCAAAAAAATTCAAATTCTTAGAAAAATGTGCATAATAGGGTTTTATTGTCTTTTAAATGCCAGGTGACTCTGTAGTAATGCTGTTTTTCATTCTCGTTATTTTACTGGGCTTTCCTTTTCTTGCTCGGCCTTTCCAGGGATTTGTCAATTTTATTAGTCTTTCCAAAGAGGCAGTTTTTGGCAATGCTGATACTTATTGTACATCTCTTTTCTCTTTCATTAATGTCTAATATTACTTTCAGTATATTCTTCCTTTCAGTATGAATTTAATTTGTTGAGTTTTTTTGTAATTTACAGAGATGAATACTTGGTGGATCATTGATTCTGGCTTTAGCTATTATTCTATAATTTTGGAATGTTGTATTTTTATTACCATTTAGTTCAAAATATTTTGTAATTTCCATTTTTACTTTTTCAGAGTTACACTGACTAGTTACTGAACATGAGAGACTGATAGTAATTTTTAAATTACTGATTTCTAGCTCAATTCCTGTATGATCAGAGAAAATGCTCTTGATTTCAAGTATTTGAAATTTATTAACACTTGCTTTATGACTCAGCATAGCCTCAAATTTGGCAAATGTGCTCCTGAAAAGAATGAGTACCTATCGTGGCAGGTGCAATTTTATACTTTTATTAATTAGATCAAGCTAGATATCAGTTTTACATCTATCCATACTGACATTTTTTGCTGCTTGTTGTATCAGTTTCTCAGAAAAGAATGTGGAATTTCCCACTTGATGATAGATTTCTCTAATTATTTTGCTTTGTGTATTTTGAGGCTTTGTCAATAGATGCATACAAAGAGAATTTTTATGTTTTCCTGCTAAATTGCTTCTTTCATCTCTATGAAGTATCCCTTTTTATTTCTAGTAATGCTTCTTGTTATTATAATGATAACAGTTTTCTCTGGGTAAGTATTTGCAAGGACTATCTTTTTCTATCTCTATTTTCAATCTTATAAGAATCCTTATTTTAACATGTGTCTCTAATAGTGGCATTTAGGCTAGTTATGTTGCATTATCCAATCTGACAATCTTTTCTTTCAGTTGGGCTATTAAGTCCCTTTCTTGATATCTCCCTTGGAGCTGAGTTGACATGCCCCCGGGGATATGCTTAGCTTTGAGTATTGCTCTTCTGAAACTGTATTTTCCATCTCCTCATTCCTGTGTTTGAATTTTTCCCTCACCAGAGAGCTGGGCACACAGGTTCCCTTTGTGTGTGTGTGTGTGTGTGTGTGTGTGTGTGTGTGTGTGGTGCTATGTAGCAGGCAGGACTCCGCCTAGAGCAAGTGATGGCTGTGAACTTCCGTGGTATAGTCAGCTCTGAACAAATAACTTGTTTGTTCTCATTTGTGTAGTCTTCCCTGCTTTCCACACTCATAATAAGCTACCAGCCTTGAACGATAGAGCTGCCTTTTACTCTGACGTAATTTGGTCTAACTTATCTGCCGTATCACACATTGGCTACACAATGTATAAACCACTTTACCTTCTATGTCTGTTTCTCTCTCTGCAGAATGGGAACAAGTATTACCCTTTCTCAAGGGCTAATGTGATCCCATGGACAGAGGAGGAGCCTGATGGGCTACAGTCTATAACTCAGCAACTAAACAACAACAATAACAGTGTGAGGGCCAAATAAGTAAACACTGTATTAATTAAACACTTGGACCAGCACTTGGCACAACACATGTAGCTAACAGATAAGCATTAGGTATCATCTTCATCAAAGTACAAACCTCCTTTCATCTAAATTTTACCCTCCTTTGAGTACCTGGGATCACTGTAAGTCCAAACTAAAGGTTCGAGAATAAGTTGATGTTTTATTTTTCTACACTGAAGATTGTGTGTTTGTGTGTACGTCTGTGCTCTGAGGAAAGATTACAGGCATGCTAAGTTGCTTTAGTTGTGTCCGACTTTGCGACCCTATGAACTGTAGCTCACCAGGCCCCTCTGTCCAAGGGATTCTCTGGGCAAGAATACTGGAGTGGGTTGCCATGCCCTCCTCCAGGGAATCTTCCCAACCCAGGGATTGAAACCCCATGTTTTTTGGGTCTCCTGCATTGGCAGGTGAATTTTTTACCACTAGCGCCAGCTGGGAAGCCCCACGTATGTGTATATTTGTGTGTATAAATTCATTTGAAATTAAGTAAAATTGGAAGATATATTTATTAAAAGTGTATCTTTCTCTTTCTAAAACATGTCATATATGTTCGTGGCCAATGCTAGGGAAGAAAAAGATGTTCTTTCTACCATCCGAAGTTCTCTGCCTGGGGCCCTACAATATTAGACTGACAAAAGCTTAACAAGAGAAAAATCAAACAGCTTATTAATGTGTTGTGTACATAATGCAGGAGAAACCTCAATGAAGAGTAATTCAAAGGGAGTGCTTAGAACTTGAGCTTCTGCAGTATCTTAACAAAAGAACAATACATTTCCTGAGAAGTGACAAGACAACGGACTAGCTTTTAGGCTTTCAGGGGCTGCAAAATGTAGGAAAGTAAATATATGCAGGGAAAGAATGGACTAGGATTTGTGTAGGTTCATTTTGGTGCTGACTTTCTGTTTTATTTTTTAAATTTTTACTGGAGCGTAGTTACTTTACAATGTTGTATTAGTACAGGAAAGTGAATCATCATGCGTATACATATTTCTCCTCTTTTTTGGATTTCCTTCCCATTTAGGTCACCACAGAGCCTTCCCTGTGCTACAGTAAGTTCTTGTTAGTTATATATTTTGTCAATATACGTAGTATCAATAGTGTGTATATGTTGCCTTTCTGTCTTCCTCCTAGCTATAAAACTTCCCAGGGAGGGGGAAGTCATGGCTTTCTTCATTTTCAGAAGTTTCTGCTTTTAGCTCTAGGAAGGCTTCTTTCTGTATCTGTTGGTTCTGATTCTCATTTGCCTCCAGCTCACAATAATAATCATGCCAAACCAGAATATTTTGGAGTGACAGCTACTGGTTCAACATCACGAAACTACCATGTGCTTCAAAGGTAGCCTCAGTGACTGCCCATCTAGGTCCACCTCCCTGACCCCCCGCTTATCACCCTCACCCCTCAAAACACCTCCAAACTACTCACCCCTGTGCTGCTGTGTACTCTTGCAGTCTGTCCAAGCAGGCATTGGTATTAGAATAGGAGCATTAGCATGCAGCATGCACTTATCTAACAGGAGACCGTGGCTTAAAAACTCCCCATCAGCCTGGCCGCCATCTTTCTTGGAGCTCTGCTGAAAACTGAGGGTCTTCCTTCCCAGTCCTCCATTCACAAGTGTTCACAAGTGTTCCCCCTTTCGTTCACAAGTGTTCCCGCTGCATCTCTGAAGGTACTCCCTGCCTGCTCCTGCTTTCCCCCTTTATCCTTAACAGGTGTTTCCACCCAGTAAACCTTTTGTACGTGTCTGCTGCTATAAGGACAGTACGTCAAGGCTGTATATTGTCACCCTGCTTATTTAACTTATATGCAGAGTACATCGTGAGAAATGCTGGACTGGAAGAAACACAAGCTGGAATCAAGATTGCTGGGAGAAATATCAATCACCTCAGATATGCAGATAATACCACTCTTATGGCAGAAAGTGAAGAAGGAACTAAAAAGCCTCTTGATGAAAGTGAAAGAAGAGAGTGAAAAAGTTGGCTTAAAGCTCAACATTCAGAAAACGAAGATCATGGCATCTGGTCCCATCACTTCATGGGAAACAGTGGAAACAGTGTCAGACTATTTTGGGGGGCTCCAAAATCACTGCAGATGGTGACTGCAGCCATGAAATTAAAAGACGCTTACTCCTTGGAAGGAAAGCTATGATCAACCTAGATAGCGTACTCAAAAGCAGAGACATTACTTTGACAACAAAGGTCCGTCTAGTCAAGGCTATGGTTTTTCCTGTGGTCATGTATGGATGTGAGAGTTGGACTGTGAAGAAGGCTGAGTGCCGAAGAATTGATGCTTTTGAACTGTGGTGTTGGAGAAGACTCTTGAGAGTCCCTTGCACTGCAAGGAGATCCAACCAGTCCATTCTGCAGGAGATCAACCCTGGGATTTCTTTGGAAGGAATGATGCTAAAGCTGAAACTCCAGTACTTTGGCCACCTCATGCGAAGAGTTGACTCATTGGAAAAGGCTCTGATGCTGGGAGGGATTGGGGGCAGGAGGAGAAGGGGACGACAGAGGATGAGATGGCTGGATGGCATCACTGACTGGATGGACGTGAATCTGAGTGAACTCCAGGAGTTGGTGATGGAGAGGGAGGCCTGGCGTGCTGTGATTCATGGGGTCGCAAAGAGTCGGACACAACTGAGCGGCTGAACTGAACTGACTGAACTTATGTAAATAAAATGCCAACCAGCTGGAAGATACAATTGCAATCACTGTTTCCACCTTAAGGTTCTGGGTTGGAATTGAAGTTGCATAAGATTTACCAGTTTCATAAAGGAAATAACAGCATCGTGAAAAAAAGCACATCATTGAGAGTTTAATCCAGAATTAAAATTTGGACTATTAATTAGCTGGGAGAGTAGCATTGACTTATACACAATACCATGTGTAAAATAAATAGTTAGTGGGAAACTGCTGTATAGCACAAGGAGCTCAATTCTATGCTCTGTGATGATCTAGAGGGGTGGGGTGGGGAGGTGGGGTGAGAGGGAGGCTCAGGAGGGAGAAGATATATGTATACATATAACTGTTACCTGTTTCTGTACATCAGAAATTAACACGACATTGTAAAGCAATTATCGTCCAATAATAAAAATTTTAAAATATATGCAAAAACATTCAGGCTATTTCCAAATATCAGTGGTTCATCAATTCAAAGTGCTGAAAGGACTATAGAAGAAAATTCCATGGTAAAAGAGTTCAGATTTTAAGTGTGCACCAAAAAGAGTGATGAAAATGACAAGCAGGAATGGCCTGCAAAGGTTAGAGAGTCTTACAAACTTCTTGTAAAGTCAAGGTCCCTGCTCCATAATTCCTGCTTCTCTTACAAAATAGTGAATGGATGCCCTCTTTGACTTCCCGCCTTCTCTCTAACGTCTGAATGTGAGACTTACATCATCTCCACTTCCTTCCTCTAGCTAGGCTCTGAAGTAGTCCATCTTCCCAGGACAGAACAAAAAGTGATGCTATTTTAAGAATGCAACTCAGTGGTCTCCTGACTGGTAACCAAGTGACAGGAATTCCCCCTCCCAAGCCCTCTGGGGCATTTACTGTGCACAGAAGATTACCTTCAACACTTGTGAAGAGCATCTATTTTGAGAGAGGTAGAAAGCTGATGAAGGAAGTTTTAGAATTGACAAGATACTAAGTTTATATCTGTTTTTATGAAGATCTCCTGGAGAAGCAAATTGCAACCTACTCCAGTATTCTTGCCTGGAAAATTCCATGGACAGAGGAGCCTGGCGTACTACAGTCCATGGGGTCACAAAGAGTCGGACATGACTGGGCACACGCACACACATACGCATACACATACCTAAAGAGCTCAGATATGAAATTAAAGCTCTCACAAAACATATTTCGAATACAATTTAGCTGAATGTACTTCAAATGCAATTGAGCTTAGAACTGATACCTTTGATGGAATTTAAACCGTGAATGAAAATTTAAAGAATCATAGTGCTTGAATGGGAACACGAGTAGATTTTTTTTTTAAATAAAAATCCTAATCTTCTGTGACGCATATAGACTGCAAACATATGCTGGAGATGCCAGTCAATGGTTTGCATCTCCAACCCTTCTTCTTAAGAGAACCTGCCTCTCATCCTGGCTCCTGCTCAAGAGGCAGACCTGGGTAACTATATTTGTATCTAGCAGCTGGACCCCTTTTCACACCTAATAGATCTGGAATGAGCATCTGATCTGAGCTGGGTTAGTCCATTTCCCAACACTAGGAATTTGAAATTGAAACACTAATAGTAAATCTATGAAGTACCACAATGCACAACCAACTGGAAACTGGGACAAACCAAATACATTGTACTTAGTCAAGAGCAGAGGAACCAAGAGAAAGTGGAGAAAGCCATTCTAGAGAGACATGCAGGAAAATGAATAAAAACATATCCCACAGTGGTTACCAGCAGGGACTTGAGTTGAATTCCAGCCAAAATGAATTATTATTCTGATTTTCAATAGAAGCTACTACATTTTACAGTATGTTAGCTTAAGGATAATTTACTTAGATAACTTAGTATCTTAGACTTGTAACAAACTGATTCCCAGATATTCCTTGGATACCTAAATCATTTCTAAGATATGACACTGAAACATTGATCACTAAGCATGATTTTCTGTGTATACCATTTCACTTTGTATTTTAAACGCTATAAAGAGATTATTTGTGTCTGTTAAATGAATATGCTTACTTTTGCCACTTTGCGAAGCCTTATAAAGGATGTGTGTGGCTGCAGAAAGTTGTGTTCTGTGTATTCATAAGCTCTGATAGTTTGCTAAAATGTAGATCATACAGTTCACAATGACTTACCCTTTAGTTTTCTGGAAAATAAAATTTCTTTGGTTAAAAGTTACGATTAAAGCAAATGCTTGGGATCACATACTTAGGAGCAATAGTTTCAGAGAAATACAACTGTGCACATGCTTTTGTTTTTTGAGGAAAATAGTTTTTTCCTAAAGCACCCATTCTCAGGGTTTTGGGTCTACGAGCTCCTTAGCACCACATTTCCACCAGCAACGTATGACTGATTCATTTTCTTGGTATGCTCACTGGCATTTGGTGTTGTCATTGTTTTCAATTTTAGCCATTCTGTTAGGTGTGAAGTAATACCTCATTGTGGTTTTAATTTGCACTTTTCTATGACTAATGCTTTTGAACAGCTTTAATGTGCTAATTTGCCGTCTGTATGCCTTCTTCAGAGAAATGTCTCTTCATTTATTTTTCCCATGTTTTCCACAGACTGCTTGCTTTTCTTCCTGTTGAACTTTGAGAGTTCTTTATGTATTCGATACTCATCGTTTGTTTGACATGTTTGTAAATATTTTTCTCCCACTCTGCAACTTGCCATCTCCTTGACAGTCTCTTACAGAGCAAAAGCTTTCAATTTTTTATTCAATTTATTAATTTTTCCTTCTACTGATCATGCGTTCGGTGTCAAAGATAAAGAACTCTATGCCCAACCCTAGATCCCTAGCATTTTCCCCTAAAATTTTTTAGTTTTCTGTTTTACATTAAGTCTACTATCTATTTTGAGTTAATTTTTGCACAAAGTGTGAGACTTAGGTCAAGGTTGCTTCTCCCCCCACCCCATGAAGATTTCTCCAGGACCATTTGTTGAAAAACCTCTGCACTGAGTCCACATGTTCATTGTTAATTTGTAGAAATAGTTGATTTTTGAATGCTTATTCTTTACCTTGAAAACTTTCAGAATCCACTTATTAGGCCTTTGGATTTTTCTGGCAGATTTCTTGCAATTTTCTACGTAGATAATCGTGTCACTGGCAAATGGAGAGTTTTATTTTTCCTTTCCAGCACTCACACAGGGGTGTGAGCAGGATCTTTGCCTGTTTCTGATCTTAGAGGAAAAACATTCAGTCTCACGAAGTATCATGTTGGGTTGTAGGTATTTCAGATGTTCTTTATCAAGTGGAGGAAGTCTCCCTATATACTTTTTTTTGTGTGTGTGAGTTTTTATTATGAAAAGATGTTGAAACTTTCTCAAATGCTTTTTCTGCATTGCTTGATATAATCAAGTGAGTTTTCTTCTCTACCCTGTTAATATGTCAGATAACATCAATTTTCAAATATTGAACTATTTTTTCATCTCTGGAATAAATTATATTTGCACAGTTCTTTTTACACATTGCATAATTGTATTCGTTAATATTTTGTTAAGGATATTTACATCTATATTCATTAAGATATTGGTCTTTCATTTTCTTTTATACAGTATCCTTGGTTTGGTACGAGGGTTACAGTAGCTTCGTAAAATGATTTGGGAAGTGCATCCTTTTCTATATTTTGGGAGGAGATTGTATAAAATTTCTGTAGAATTGTGTAGAAATATATGATAGAAATCACCAATGAAACCATCTGGGTTTGGATATTTCTTTTGGGGAGCTTTTAGGTTATGAATTTAATTTCCTAAATAGTTGTAACACTATTCAAATTATCTACTTCATATTGTCTGTTATTTTTCAAAAAAGTGGTATTTAATTTGTCAAATTTATGCTTGTAGCATTCCCTTTATCTTTTTGATGTTTTCAATGTAACCATGGGTTCTGTTTAATTCCTAATATTGATGATTTGTTTTCTTTGTTAGTTTTCCAAACATTTTGTCAATTTTATCCTGTCAAGAACCAGTTCCTTGTCTTATTTTGTCTAAGTTTTTCTGATTTTAATTTCAGTGATTTCTGTTCTTGCCTTTATTTTTTCCTTTCTTCTGCTTACTTTGAATTTATTTTGCTCTTCTTTTTCTAGGCTTCTGAAATGGAAGCTTAGATTTGAGACTATTCCCCTTTTATGAAAGTAAGCATTCAAGTAAGAAGGAAAAAAAATTTTTTTTTTACAAGGGAGGAAATGCACAGAGAACTTGAATTTTTAACTTGTTAATAGCAGGGGCGGAGGGGTGGGGGAAAGGCAATTTTAAATGATGGCATAAATACATGTACAAACACCAAGCAGACACAGAGTCACCCACTGATATGACCTGGTGACCAAACATGAGGGAGATGCATTGGAACTTTACTTAATACTTTTCTTTAATTGAAATCCCCTCATGTGGCAAATGACCTAAGTAAGAGAATTCTGAAAAAGATGTATATGTGATCATCGGTATCTAGTGTTGGAAACGCCCATTCTTAAGATACTCACAAACTCTATTGTTGTCATGTAGTAACCAGACTTACTTTCCTAGGCTTTCACAAAATAAAATGAGCATGGGATAAAGACAGGCTCAGCATATTCCTCCTGTGTTCTTGATAAACCTAATAAAATCCTTTTTGTTACCATTCAAGGCCAAAATGTTGAAAGAGTCCTAGCTCTTTGGCATCGTTTGTCCTCTGGCAAGTATCTGTTTGCTCCACTCTGTTCAGCACAGCACATACCGTTCTAGCACACTAAATCCAGTGGAGAGAATTTTCGGTGTAGACAACAGGTATTTGCATATTTGAGATAAACTATCATGACGTTACATTATAGTATTTATTTCTGGGAACATGTTTAAAGAAGTATTTCCTTCTAGTGTTTTCATGACACTATTTCCTTTACCCTCCTCCTTATTAAAAAAAAACACACAGTGGATGATCCTTCTCTGACCCTTAGGCTTATGATCCTTCAGTATCAGAATACCTAACACTTGAACCCAGAGCTCAGTATCTACCAGGCACTGTATTAAACACCCTGCATACTCGATCTCATTTAATTCTTATGACGTTATTATGTTATAATTAGGTTAATATAACTATTATCTTATGATTATTATAATTATTATAGTTCTTTCAACATTATTATAAGAATGTTATCCAAATATAAAATTTGAATAATATAATAAAAAGATGAGGAAAAGACTGACTTCAAAGAAGTTAAGTAATTTGCCTGAATTCACACAAATATTAAGTTCTCGTACCTACATGAAATTCCAGACTTGCCTGACTCTCCAACCTACTCTAACTACACTAATCTTATATAATGCTATCAATTTCAGAACCAGCTGGAAGTTTTAGCCCGTCAGCATTTGAAGAACAATAGACCTTTGTCCTTTGGCCACTAAATGGGCACTACTGTCTGCCACTCAGTTAATGTCCCTATAACCTCAGTTTTCAAACATTGTCTTTTCTGTAGTTCCTTGCTTCCTTCCTCCCTGCTCCTAGACCTTGCTCAAAATGTTTTTCTGTCCCTGTGGTTAGATTACTGGGTTCAAAAATTCTGTTTCCTCTTCCTCCTTTCTTTTAAGTATCTTTCCTCCGTAATTACCTCCACAGGATTCTCATACAGCTTTCATATGCTCACATGAGAAACTCACTCATAGTATAAATGTCTATGTTAAGAAAGACAGGTGTCCTTTTAGAGGTAATTTTATTGTTTGTCTTGCTACTTGTTTTTCTTAAATTATTGTCAGCCTTCAAGATTCATCTATTTACATATTCAGTATATTTTTAGGGTTTCTAAACCAAGATCCAAGATATTTACCTGTAGAGTGAAGAAATACTCTGAATATTAAATAAATGTTATATGCTTTCTTCTTAATGTCAATATTAAATATCTGTTCATAAGTATTTGTTCAGTGTCTGTATGTCAGTGTCTGTTACCCTAGACATTAACTTTTTACTTCCACATCATCTTTTTCTGGTAAAAGTGTTTTTTAAATATAAAAAATAAGTTTCTTGATATAGTAATACCCAGATTCACTTTAGAAAAAAATAAAAATACAAACTAAAAAGAATTAGGAAATATATACCAACAACAATCACTTTCAATACTTTTATGATTATCCTTCCAATGTTTCATTCATGTTTTTCAACTTAAGTTTTTTCAGTTAACACTATATAATAAACACTCTTCTGCATTAATGGTTGTTGAAGATAAATAATAGTTCACTGTGTGGGTGTACAACAGCTTTAAAATCACACTTTCTATGTTGGACTCACTACTGCTGGCTTTTTGTAGTAACAGGTGAAGACCACAACAAACATCATTTGTGTATTTTTCTGTTCATATATCCTTAGATGGTTCCTTATAGTCTCACAAACAGTATTTCTAATGGGCTGGGGGGCATTTTTCCAGATCTCAACTTAAAAATTATCATTTGATCAGTTAAAAGTTTACAGGCTATAGATTCAAAGGAGAGCTCTTGTTTGAAATTCAACATAATCAACAGTTTGCTCAAATCTTAACTCTTGAAAAGTGTGTCTCCGCCATTCAATACATACTGATAGAATACTGGATATGGGGATACAAAGATGAATAAGAGCCTGTGCAGGGCAGATAACAATTCACAGCAGTACGATTTTCTATTGAGTAGAACAGGATGTTCTTGATAATCTGCAGCAGATCCGTGCGCAAGACCCACAGGCTATGTTGAGGACAGTGGAAGGCGTAACCACTGGAGATTATTCGAAGTATTTCTTAAGGAGAAAGAAATGCACAGCAGTCTGTACATTTTAATATTTAGTGGTTGAGCAAAAGATACAGCCCATGGCCTCTCTTATCTACCTATTATCTATGACTCTTATCTATGACTCTCATTCACATGGTGATGGGCGGTTTGCTTATGTTTAGCATGTAAATTCAGAGAAAATATCGTTTAACTCTGTAAGAGAAGTAGAAGGAATTTAGAAATGATTCTTATAGCTAACGTGTAGACAAAAATATATTACACTAACGGGCCCTTTTGTTTAGACAACAAAACCTAAGAGACGTCAACTGGGATAACTAAACCATCTTCAAGACATTGGCGTCACACCTATGAGCGGCGGCAGCGAAAGTGTTAAGGCCTGCACAGGCCTCTATACTGCAGTAGGCGGCGCAAAACCTGGGCAAGCTTTCTGGGAGTGCCGCAGATCCCTGCCAAGCAGAGCAGACCAGGCGCCGGTGGACCGTGAGCCGTTAAGAACGCCTGGAAGACAGCGCTCGCGTCATGCCGGGAAGACGACGCACAAACCTACGTCTCCAATCTCTCCCTCGAGGCCCCGCCCATTCCTTACCCAAGAGCTCTCTGGGGCCTCGAAGGAGGCGTGGCCCAGGGCAAAGGGGAGAATGCGCATGCGCACTCGGAGCCCAGTCATGTAGCCAACTATCAATCTCGCGAGTGTTGATAGTCGGTGGCGTAGGTAGCAGACCTGAGTGCTGGCGAGATAGATGATATCTACCAGAGGAAGAAGGGGAGGCAGCTAAGCCAGTTCCCAGTCTCTGTCCCTCCTTTGCTTTCCTTTTTTTTCCCCTCAACCCTCCGCCCTCCTGTGAATCAGCCCTCCTTCCCTGACCTCAGTGACCCGAGTGGCCCCGCCCACTCTCGTCGACGTGATTCCCGCCGTGGGGTAAAGCGCCGGTCGAACCCGGAGCCCCGCGGAAGAGGAGGGCGACCAGAGGGGGAGGTTGCTGGGCCTGGTTTGGGCTCGTCGCCGAGCCGCGGCGCAGGGGGCTTTTGGGTAGTCCTCTCGCTTCTCCATCTGCTCGTTGCGACGCAGCCACCCAGGCCTAGGCCTCCTCCTCCTCCTCCCTGCCGGACCCGGCCTCTGGCAGCAGCGGGTGACGCAGACGGAACATCATGTCGTCCGCGGCCGACCCTCCGCCACCCCCGCCTCCCGAGAGCGCGCCTTCCAAGCCCGCAGCCTCGGCCGCCGGCAGCGGGAGCAACAGCAGCAACAAAGGCGGCCCCGAGGGCGTCGCAGCCCAGGCGGCTCCCTCCGTGGCCAGCGCCGGCCCCGCGGACTCGGAGATGGAGGTGAGGGCGGCTCGTGGTGTGGAAAGAGGGCAGGATGGGGAGGAGGAACTGGTTCCCTCGCCTCTGTACTAGTGATGAGACGCAGAGCCAAACTTCACCCCTTCGCACTCCAACTCGGCCTCAGACCGTTTGGGTCGGAAATGATGCTCTCACCCTTGCGCTTAAGCTATCCAGGCAACCTCAAGTGGATTTCTGGCACTTCACGTTTAAATTATTTGTCTCTTTGGCGAACCTTGCCAAATCCTCGAACGCTCTTATTAGACACATGTTCTTGATTACTGAGGCCGAGTGAGGATCTACCCTTTTTTTTTTTTTTTTTTTAAAGCTGGACTCCCATAATTCCCTCGCTCATCTCTGAATCTCGATTTTACTTTCCGCTAAACTTGGGGAGAGGGCGAGGGACATTTCCCTCTAGGTACGGGGGTAGACAGGCGGGGTGGGGAAGGCATTTAAAAGCAGCGCATCCGAGGACTTGGGCCTCCTTTTCTTCATCCCGTTCTTTGCGGGGGCGGTATCTGTTTCGCAGAAACAATGGCGAGGGCTGGATGGCCGAGGGCGCAGTGGGGATAAGCGGGGCACAGCTGCTCCCTCGGAGGGAGAGGAGGCTCCTCCCAGGCACTGTTCCGTGGGGAAGGGAAGCGACCAAGGCTGCAGCAGCTGTCTTGAACCCCCATTTCATTTTGTGGGGGGAGTGATGGATGGATGGATGAATGAATTAGTGAGGGGCGGTTAGTTGGCTTACAGACCAGCGCATCTCCTCTTTGGGGGCCTTGGCCTTATTTTGAAAATTGGTACCGTTCTCTATGGCTCCCTACCTTCTGGGCTGGGGCTAGTGGGTCAGGGAATGGTAACAGTACTGCGAGGGTGGAGAGATTGGGGAACTGCCAGGCGGGTCTTTTGGGTGTGCTCCAAGGTTTTGCGATGTCTGGGAACAAAGTGTTGCTTGCTCCTTCCAATTTTATTCTTGGCCTTCGATCTGTTTTGAGATATTTTATAGTCGCAACCCAGAGATTTCTGGAATTTTTCCATCCTTGGATAGATTGAGCAAAGGTAATACTCTGAAAGGGAATGTTGCTGCAGAATTAACACGATAAGGAAATGGTAGGGCAGTTTACCATAGAGCATTTGGCTCAGTAGTTTTATTTGGGTGCTGTACTAGGTCATAAGTCAGTTCAGTGGAGTCCTACTCTGTGTAACCAGCGGCCTTATCTAGGGTGAGGTAACGTGTTACTAGTTTTTGAAAGAACTTTAAAGGTAAGGGTGGGTTTTGGTGGAATAGGACCTCTGGTATTCTATAGCTTTCAGCGACTTGAAATTTGTTTTCAGTTCATGTCAGTGTTGCGTGTTTTCTTTTTCTTTAGGTTTTAAATGATTGTTTTGAATTGCTAGGGTTAACTTGGATTCCCGCTTCCTTGTTTAAGGGGGTTTGAAAGTTTGACACTGAAAGCAGTTGTGTTAAATACGCAGTTCTCAGGGCTTCCCAGGTGGCGCTAGCGGTAAAGAACCCGCCTGCCAGTGCAAGAGACAAAAGAGACGCGGGTTCGATCCCTGGGTTGGGAAGATCCCCTGGAGGGGAGGCATGGCAACCCACTCCAGTGTTCTTGCCTGAAGAATCCCATGGACGGAAGAGCCTGGCGCGCTACAAAGAGCCTGGCTAGGTGGCAGAGTCAGACAAAGCTGAAGCGACTGAGCACGCACCGCACTTCTTTGCAAATTGCTGTCCACTGTTGTCAGCCTCTCAAAAGAGGCTATCATTCGAATTTTGGAGTAGCAACCAAAGTCTCAGTCTCACTAGAAGTGTTAAGGAAATATCAGAAAGCGGAATAATTTAAAGCCTAAACTAAATGTTTTGCCTTTCAGTTGCTGTTTTTAAGGTAAAGTGGAATTAGAGTTTAACTATGAATAGTAATGTTGTAACAAGTACCGGCTGTCAGTAGTATTTTTGCCAGATGGGGAAATTGAGTCTTCTTCTAAGTAGAATCTGTGATAGAACCCACATCTGGCTCTGAAGCTGACCCTTCCCCGAATATCTTTCCCTGTCATATTTTTACCAAAAATGTGTTGTTTAGCAATTTCATTTATTGAAAAATGGCTTCATTATTTTTCCTCTTCTCAGGATAGTAACATCAGTGATTTTATCTTTTACCAGTCTTTTCACTGACTAGTTTTTGTTTTTTTTTTCTTCATATTATAGTATGGTTTTTTTTGTTTGTTTTTAAGCTGCATTTTTCCAAAATCATTTATTTTCTGACAAAGCCCACTTTCCTAGGAACATTAGTTAGCTTTCCTATGTATTAGGTTATTTTTTTTTTTGCTTGGTATTGGTAGGTCATGGGAGCAGTCACATTTTTTAATTAGTATGATCTTTTTGGCAACCTGAATGGGGCCTGTCTTGGTTCATTCTCATTTCTCGTACCTACCTGGACTGATAGGTAGGTACACTGTATACCAATAGCCATATGGCATTAAGAGTCCTAAACCCAAATCTTTTGCCTGTTTTAGTTAAGACTGTGAAAGAAATAATGACTGCTATTGGAAAGCACATCTTGACTCTGTTTAGGATATATTCGACTTTTCATGGTATCCCAGTACCATTTTGTGAATTATTCTAGGTAGGTGGCTTTGTCTCTTTTACTCTGGAGACCAGAGATTGTGATGAGCTTAAGGTTACACAAGTTCGTAAAGGCCTTAGCACTGAAGATAGACTTGAATTTGGGTCATTTGATCTCTTATATTAGTGCTGTTCCAGGCCCATCCCCTCAGCTTTTTAATCATAGGTAAGAGATCCAACCAGTCCATTCTGAAGGAGATCAGCAGTGGGATTTCTTTGGAAGGAATGATGCTAAAGCTGAAACTCCAGTACCTTGGCCACCTCATGGCGAAAAGTTGACTCACTGGAAAAGACTCTGATTCTGGGAGGGATTGGGGGCAGGAGGAGAAGGGGACGACAGAGGATAAGATGGCTGGATGGCATCACTGACTCGATGGACGTGAGTCTGAGTGAACTCCGGGAATTGGTGATGGATAGGGAGGCCTGGTGTGCTGCAATTCGTGGGTCGCAAAGAGTTGGACATGACTGAGCGACTGAACTGAACTTTGTTACAGTATGTAGCACCACACACAGATCACTACATCTTTAATGAAAATTGTACTTTTCACCAGCTGTTCTTGTGTTCTTTTAATGGATGAGCGAACTTTGCAGTGAAGTTGGTGGTGTTTTTTTGGTTTTTGTGACTTTCTGAATGTCAGGGTGAATAAATTTGTAAAAATAACACATTTATTATCAGTTGATTATCAATTGATTACCTTGATTATCAAGGAATCAAACTGCAGTTAAAGTATTCACTTTAGAGTGCATGATGAATTTTTTTAATGTTTTAGAAGATGGAAATCAGGGTGACTGTGTGACTTCCCAGGTGTACATTTGGGTAGTACTACAGCAGATACTGCAGTTTTATTAAAACAGAACATTTCCTTCACAGTTTATATTGTTCCATTTGGCTTTATAATTTTTGATTAGAAAACAAAACAAATTTGCTTTAAGTATTTTTGTTCTAGGATGTTGGAGATAATAACCTTGTGCTTTAATCTTGGCAGTGGGCATGAGGTTTATGTATTTGGGTTAAGTGAATTGTTATTATTGTCGTTTTTTGCATCAAGGTTTCCTATCAGATAGGACGGCAGCCATTTAGGTATCTAGGAAGTTCAGGACAGGAGTGTATTACTTTGAATGTGTTTTGGGCTGAAATCAGTGTAATAATGATATGTTGAGTATTCTTGAAGAACAAACCGTGGTTTTTCCCTCTTACCAGGAAGTATTTGACAATGCATCTCCTGGAAAGCAAAAAGAAATCCAAGAACCAGATCCCACCTATGAAGAAAAAATGGTATGTTCTAGGTATATGAATAGAGTCATAATAGCTTTTTATTAGGTGATTAAATTTACTAAAGTTGAGGCACAGATATCTAATTTAAATATGTGTACCATGGAGTACTGTAACTTTATCTTACTCTACTTACTTGATTAAAGCAAATGCAGATGTATTTCATGAATTCACGTAATATGTAAATCTGTGGATTATATTAATACTCCTTTTTAGATTTAGCATTGGGAGTGAGATGAGTCAAAGACCAGAGAAGTAACTATTCAAAATGTGTTTATTCTGCATCTGTCTAGCATTGTACTCTACTGTTTATAAAGCGAGTAATGCATGTATAATTTATAATAACATATACAATATATAATGAGCTTCCCAGGTGGTTCAGTGGGTAAAGAATCTATCTGCAATGCAGGAGACACAGATTCGATTGCTGGTTAGGGAACATCCTCTGGAAGAGAGCATGGCAACCCACTCCAGTGATCTTGCCTGGAGAATCTCATGGACAGAGGAGCCGACAGACCATAGGGTTGCGGAGTCTGACATGACTGAAGCAACTGAGCACGCTCTCATGCACATATGCATACAATATATAATACAAAAATATATAGTAATAGTATTTCTTGCCCAACAAAAGAGAATATGACTATTATACTTGCAAAAGATCCAGCTCACATTTCACATCCTCTTGGGAATCTTTATTTTACCATGAGTTAACCAGTACCTACAAAGAGCTTTGAATTTAAGTTTAGATTAAATAATAATGACTAACAGTGAATGAATAGTATGTACTGGCCCTTGTTCTGTGTGCTTTATATAGATTAAACTTAGGTAATTTTTTTTAAATCTTAAAAAGTTAAAGTGTAAGAATATCATCACTGCACAATGCAGTATCCTCCTTAAGAGTGGAAACAGTGTCTTAGTCTCTCTGTCTTCAGCATCCAGAATAGTATCTGGCACATAGAATACTGATTTTAACAAGTATTACGTTCCCCTTGTTCTTTGACTTTCTCATCAATATCAGCAAATATTTTTGAAATTTCTAAAATGGCTTCAAAGTCCTGAAAGTTTGCATATATGTATCTGTATACACATATATAATGTGCATAATGTATATTGTAATATGTAAAGTATAAGTGATGTATTACTCTATATGATTTCTATTATGCTTTGTATGTATAAATTTTGTGTACATCTGTAACTATCCTGTCACCTTTCTTTTCTGTCCCTCTTATTTGAAGAAAAGATGTTTTTCCATTTTTACTTTTCCCATTCATTCTTCTAAACCTTCACAACTTAGATTCTGTCATTAACACTATATTAGTGATTCTCTACTTGATCTTAGCCAAAAGGCTGAGAAGTGATGTACTAGTAACTTTAATGGACAATTCTTTGGCTTAGTTTTAGTTTCATTCTCCTTATTCATACTTGTATTTGACCCCATTGGCCACTCCACAAATTTTTTTCTTGCCTTGAGAGACCTTTTTGCTTTGATGATACCTTATTTATTTGATTATTCATTTGTCCTTCATTACATTTTGAATATTTGTTCTTGGACAGTTAGCCTTGTCACTGGTTTTCATCTGCCACTTTTAAATGAGTACTTCTGAATATTTATCTCTAGCTCAGATGCCTCCAATCATTGTATTTTCATTTGCTTGTTGAACATTTAAATCCCTTTGGTAAGTCTTATTTAGGAGTGTCCGAAGTTGAATTCATTATCTGTTTCCCACACAGTTATTTAGTGTTCTCTCAATGAATGAAAATTTTTCTTAATAAATACCCAAGCTGTTTATAACAGTGTGTCATAGTCTTGGCAGATTTAACTTCATAAATATTTTTTTTATCTTTTACCCGCCACTCTAGTTCATTATTCTTCTGTTGCATGAATTATTTCATTGGCATCTTCATTTGGCTCGTTTCTCATGATCTAGCTTCTTTCTGATCTGTGTTTTTGTAAAGTCTGTGTCACTGATCTGATTATATAATGGAGGTTTTCAGTGGTTCTTTACAATGCTTCTCATCTCCACAGCTCCCTTTATTGCAATTTTTTTCTCACTTCCTACAAATTTTTCAGTCTCCTGCTTTAATTTCCTTTTTCAAAATCATGACCTTGACAAGCAGTTTTCTTCTGAGCAGACTCCTTATTATCTGTTAGATCCTATTCATAGGTAAGTCTTAGAATACCTATGATCCTATTCATAGGTAAGTCAGTGAGAGAATCAGTGAGAGAATTTTGGAAATTATGAAATCTTCTGTAGAGCTTTGGTGAAGTTTATACTTCGTTCTTTAAGGTAGTAGTCTCAGACTTGACCTTGTAGAAGATAACAAAGATTTTGGATATTTCTGATCTAATGGATCGTGAACCACAGTTTGACATCTAGAACCATTAAAGGATCTTGAGCACTAGAGAGGTGTGGTCACCGTGTGCCTTCAGTGTCAAATTGGGCTTCAGTTTTACACTGATGTGATGTTTAGAAATTATGTTTTCATTTAAAAAGCACATTAGACTACCTCTGGTGTTTGCTAGGTAAAATGTTTTGTGATTCATTGTAAAGTTGACATTTTAAACATTTATGGGTAGAGATACTGAGTAACAGGCTTCTCTGTTTATTGAACTCTTGTCTTCTTGTTTCTGCTTATTTAAAATCAAAGTATTGATGTGTCTGTAAAAAATCTGTGGTCTAAAGGCTGTAGATTTCTATTGTTCATTTTTATAAGAACTTGGTTTCAAGGTCTTAAGTTTTTTTGGTCTGCTGTTCTTTTTGTGTGATAATAGGAAACACTCAAAGCCGCAGATGTTAGATATAAAAATAAGAAATGGTATTAAGAACTACATAGGGTTAATGAATATTTCATGAACTTAATAGATGTTTTTCAAGCCTGATGGCTTTTTAAAATTTGTCACAACATTTTTCCCTCTTCTGAATAAGTATACCTGTATTGCAGTGTCTTTATTTTTTTATTTGATATTTTTTCTTCAACTACATTCAAGTATCACTGACACACAGTAGTTTTATGTTTTTAATTCAGTGAGTTTTGGCAAATAGTTGAGGCCGTTTAGACACCGTACAGTCACAATGTAGAACAGTTCTGTCATCCCCCATACATTTGCTCCTGCTCTCATCCCTGACACTTCAGCTCCCCTTTCTGAGAAATCACTACTTAGAATTTCATATAGAAAATCACTGTTTGGAATTTGGATCGTATAGTGTGTAGTTGCATGCTTGCTTGCTTTCACATAGTATCATACTTTTGAATCTCATCTATGTTGTTGCATGTAGCAGGAGTTCCTTTTTATTGCTGAGATTGTTGTATGGAGATGTTGAAATTTTGATTTCTGAATTTGTATTGATACTTTGATAAAATGTGTTTTCATATTTCTTCCAGCAAACTGACCGGGCAAATAGGTTTGAGTATTTATTAAAGCAGACAGAACTGTTTGCACATTTCATTCAGCCTGCTGCTCAGAAGACTCCAACCTCACCTTTGAAGATGAAACCAGGGCGCCCACGAATAAAAAAGGATGAGAAACAGAACTTGCTATCAGTTGGCGAGTGAGTAATAGCTGATACTTAACAGCTGAACCAGACTTATTTTAGATAGTCTTCATTAGAAGCACAAAATCATTTTATTAAAAAAATAGTTATAGTGCTCTTACTTATTTGGCCCAGTTGGCTTGGCAGGATATAGCCATACATGTATAAATAAATAAAAATAGGCATAATGCTTTATTTTTATATAGATTGAGTAGGGAATTCAAATGTTACCTTCTCCTTGGAGTGGAAACAAACGCAAAGGTTAAGTGGCCTACTTAATATCATCTAGAAGGAATTAGAATAATCTGACTTTGAACTTAGATCTGACTTGGGGCATTCTCTAGTCTCCTAAACCACGTACGTGGATTGAGAGTACTGCTGTTATCTGAAGTCTGTGCTTGTTGATAGATAGTATGATGATTTATGTCATGGTAGTCTACTTAAAATTTTTGTTATAAACTTAGTTTCTTTATATAAAAGGAAATGTCAAGTTGTATGATGCCATTGTTAGGTGGTGGTGCAAAATTTGTAAAGTAATTCTTACATGTTGAATTCATAGATTCTTTCTTAGAATTTGTGCTGGTTGGATAACTTAAGATGTTTGGTGGTGGTTTAGTTGCTAAGTTGTGTCCTACTCTTGGGACCATATGAACTGTAGCCTGCCAGGCTCCTTTCTGCCCATGGGGTTTTCCAGGCAAGAATGCTGGAGTGGGTTGCCATTTCCTTCTCCAGGGGATCTTCCCAACCTAGGACTCGAACCTGGGTCTCCTGCATTGCAGGCGTATTCTTTACCAACTGAGCCATGAGGGAAGCCCTAACTAAGATGTTTGGTTAGTAATAATGAATTTAGGGCAACCTCGTTGCTTGAAAGTAACCATTAATTGAAGTAACAAAGCATATACCAACTTTTTCTTTAGTTTAACAACCATAATAATCAGTCATCTTGATAGTATATTATGAAGGAGATTTTATTTAAAAAAAAAAAGAGCAAAGTTAAGTTTCTCTCTTGGTTTATGGAGAGTAACTTGGGGTTGAGGGGTAGATTTTTGAATTAAGTTTTCGTAAGATTGGAATGCAGAGAAACACAAGAAGTAAACACATATGACCAGCAAGAAGGGACTTCCCGGGTAGTCCAGTGGCCAAGACTCCACACCCCTGGTGCAGAGGGCCTGGGGTCCACTCCTGGTCAGGAAACTAGATCCCATATGCCGCACTAAGAGTTTGCGTGCCACAGCAAAGATCAGAGATCCTACGTGCCACAGCCAAGATCCGGTTCGGCCAGATAAATATGAAAAAAAAAAACTACTAAAAAAAAAAGATCCTTGGATTTTTATTGCCTTCACTTTCATTTCTGAGGAATGTTTCTCTATCTGGGAAGGGTGATTATCTTTCCCACAAAGCATGTTGTTTTAATAGAAATCAAGCAATAATTTAGATACAGAGATCACAAGAGTGGAATATAATCTACTGTTTTCTAATTTAAATGAAAGTATTTGTTGAAAGTATACAGGTATAAGTGGAAACTTGAAAACTAGGGAGTAAGTAGTTTTACTAACCTGAGTCCTTTAGAGATTAAGAAATCTGGCAATATTATACCTACAAAAAATTAGTTTTTAAGAGACTGTATCTGACTCTGTTGGGATGTAAAATCTGGGCATGTATATTTAAAAAGCTTCAAGTAATTCTGATGAATCTCTAGTTAAAGAGTCATTGCCTTAAGCCCTAAGTCTCTGTTCTGCAAATTCTGCAGCTTTTGGTGAAAGTTGTAGTTTTTAAAATGTGATTTCTGGGGGAACTATTTTTGGGGTGGGAGCAAAACACTTCACATTAAAATATAAACTATGAGGTTTTTCTTACTGCATATTTCATTGAAATTAGATTATCACATTTATGTTTATCAGGTTCTGGTTAACCTAAGGTATTACTCTATAGTCTTAATTTACATGCCTCTTAAGATACTGTGAAATATTGGTCAGCCTCTTGACTACTATGTTGAAAGCTGGTAATTAAAGCCAAGACTCAAATCGCTTGATTTTATTTTACACTTGGCAGCTATCGACACCGAAGAACAGAGCAAGAAGAAGATGAAGAATTATTAACAGAAAGCTCCAAAGCAACCAATGTTTGCACTCGGTTTGAAGACTCTCCATCATGTATGTTATATATATTTAATTACTTAATCTTTAAAACATCCACTTATAGCCTTTGGTTAATGTTGGGGTTTTTCTTGGCTATAATTTATAAAGGGAATTTTAAGTAATCTTTGAAATTTATTGATTGTGAAATGAACTTCAGATACTTTTTTGGCTAGAAGTGATAGTATATCATTATGATAGTGATGCTGTATTTCAAAAGGGCATAAATCACCATTGTGCTTGATGTTTCCTGAATATATATGTAAAAATGGGAATGGAATTTGCCATATATTTGCCCTAGAGAAGAAAGATGTGTAGGAAAAGGTAGTTATTAAAGACTTTTTGTTACTCATCTCCTGATTTTGTCTTTGTTTTAAAGTTTATATATGGTTTTCCAAAAGAAAACATGGTTAACCAGGTTTAGGTTTTACTTATATATAATCTTGGGTTTCCCAAGTGGCATTAGTGGTAAAGAGTCTGCCTGCCAGTGCAAGAGACTGACCCATGGGTTCGATCCCTGGGTCAGGAGATCCCCTGGAGGAGGGCATGGCAACCACTCTGGTATTCTTGCCTGGAGAGTCCCATGGACAGAGGACAGTCCATGTAGCCGTGTCAGGCTACAGTCCGTGAAGTTGCAGAGTCAGATACAACTGAAGCGACGTAGCATGCTTGCATGTATAATCTTGATTGTCTGGTGGCACAGTTTTTTTTACTGAGCCCAGTAATTTTTTTTTCCCTGATCTTTCTCTTTCTCACTTGATGACAAGTTTGTATGATCATAGTGGTTGTGAGCAAAAGAAAAATTTATAGTAGTACAGGATTTATAATTTGGATTGGATGTTTTAATAATTAACTGTCATCTTGAACTCTTAGCAGACTAAACTTCAAGGAGGATAGGATCTGGTTAGAAATGCATTAGTCTGGTTAAAGTGTGTATCTCCAGATTTTTTTTTTCTTTTGTCTACAGAGTACCCAGTTTTCACTTCTTATTATGAAGCTAGAGGCCAGAGCCAGATTTGTGGTGCAGAGAGAAAGGAAATTTGAAGTATTTGAGTTGACTCTTTCTCACATTATTACAGTGTAACCAGTTTTCCTAGTGTTGACTAACATTTTGTCTCAGAGCAGTGTTTTCAAAAGGGATGGAATATAGAATATACATGTATTTTTTTTTAAGTTGGGTTATTTGTGATCCATATACTTAGTAATTATTCTGGGATGGGAAATGTAAACCCTGAAAGATACCATTTCTCTTTGCCAAAGTAAGGAAGGGTAAAGGAAAAACAATCTTTTATTAATAATTTTTATTTATTTCCCCTTTGTTAAGAGAAAAACACAGGCCCCAGCAAACCTCTGTTTTGGTCATCAGGGAAGGTGAAAACTCTTGGTTAGAAACACTTGCGCTGACATTGAGAAAGGAAATAGGCCGGAGAGTCTCTAGAACCGATACATGATAACATACGGACTGAGCGGCTGGAGGCCTCAGATGCCTTCCGCCATCCGTCGTGTTTCTTGTCTTCCATATCCGTCTGCTCCTTCTCCGCTCCACACCACAGCAGCTACCTTTCCTGACTTGGAACTTGCCACATTCCCGTTCTTAAAATCTAATGAAGAAGGCACAGTCAAAATAAACGTGTGTAGGCCCAAGTTAAATCTCTGAGTGTCAAATGAAGGAGGGGCTGCCCACCTGTATTCTTGTCTTTAAAATGTGCACGTCATTTTTCTTTTGTTCTTAGATGTCAAGTGGGGTAAACTGAGAGATTATCAAGTCCGAGGATTAAATTGGCTCATTTCTTTGTATGAGAATGGCATCAATGGTATCCTTGCAGATGAAATGGTATGTGTTTGATAGCTTTTGTAGAAGTCCATGTTTTATAATTTAAAACCTTGTATACCATTTAGATTTATAAAAGTTAAGACTTGTAAGATATAGTTTATTGATTATACTGTAGACTGTTAGCAAGCTAATCCTGTGTCAGACTAATAATTAGCTCACTTTAGTTGCCTAAGTGGAATCTATATCTATACTTCAATTGTGAGGAATTATTATCTATGAAGGTGTAATAAATTTAAAAATACTACGTTTTGAGAAGCATGTGTTTGGTTGACTTTTCTAATATGATTTGGCCATTTCCCCTCGCTCCCCCCACTTCTCTGAGACACAGGGGGGATTAGTTGGACATCATCAGTAAATATTTTCTCTGTGATGGCACCTTGTAGCGTTCTATCTTGTAAAACATTGTATCTTGTTTACTATTTACTAGTTATATAGTGAATGTTTTAAGTGTCTCTATAGCTACAGTGCTAAGACAATTGCTTGGAGAAAGTAATGGAGTCAGAAGAAATTGGTTCTGGTTCTAGCTCTGCTGGATGACCCTGGGAAAGCTTATATCTGAGCTTTGGGAGGTTGGTAATGGTACATCCTTCACAGACTGGTGAAGGTTAAATGCCGTAACACTTGTCCACTTGACACAGGTCAAGTTTCTGCTATTTGTTAGGTGTATATACAGCTTTTCTTTTAAATGTTTCTGTACCAGTCAGGAAATAATAAATACGGGAGTCTGTTTTGTTCCGTGTTTCATAGCGTTGTGGTTATTGTCTCTTTCAGGGCCTGGGAAAGACGCTTCAAACAATTTCTCTTCTTGGGTACATGAAACACTATCGAAACATTCCTGGTCCTCACATGGTTTTGGTGCCTAAGTCTACGTTACACAACTGGATGAGTGAATTCAAGAGATGGGTGCCAACACTTAGGTCTGTTTGTTTAATAGGCGATAAAGAACAGAGGGTAAGTTTCTCATATTTTGTTACATTGTTGATATTAAAAGAATTTGAATTTAGGTTTGGGGAAAGGGGATAACTAGAGGAGGGATAAAAGAAGAGAAAGGGTCCCAATAATAAGCCTGGTCTTCATAAATATTAGTAATTTGTAAGTGGAATATTATCTTGATGGCTAAGATTCATACTGGGGAGAAAGGAATTGTAGACTGTAGAAAGCTATAAGAATATAGTTTGTTCCGCCTGCTTTTAGGGGGTGGTTATAAAATTGAAGGCTTTATTCCCATTCTAGAGCAATTTCTTCATAATAATGTAAGTAGTAGAAATGTAAATAGTAACTTGACAAGTTGGTATCATATCTATCAAAATAAGTTAAAATATTGATCAGTTGACACATCCTTTTGGCGAGAGGAAATGGAAATAATGAGGGCTTCCCTAGTGGCACAGTGGTAAAGAATCTGCCTGTCTATGCAGGAGACATGGGTTGATCCTTGAGTCAGGAAGATGCCCTGGAGAAGGAAATGGCAACCCACTCCATATTCTTGCCTTGGAGATCCTGTGGACAGAGGAGCCTTGTGGGTTACAGTCCATGGAGTCACAAAATCAGGCAACTTAGCGACTAAAGTAGCACCACCAACAATGGAAATAATTGACACTATTAAGAATATAAAATTTGGATTAAAAAATGGACTCATACTGTATTGAAGGACTGTGTATTAAGTTTTGTTTTCCCTTCATTCCGCTATCAGTATGACTCTAGATTTCTTTTCTCCCTTTTTAGCTACTTCGGGTATTTTAAGTTTCAGAATCCTTACTATGCTTTGAAACCCAGTGGTTTAACCAGGCTTTGCTTTAGTTTCTTCACCTGTAAAATGAGAAAATTCATAGCAATGTCTTAAAAGATGTGTAAACTTAAAATGAATGAAAATGCTTACTGCAAACTAGTCCTTAGTCCTTATCTATGTTTATGTCAGAAAACTCTTTATCCTTTTCTAAACCTGTGTCCAAAAAATTTCAACACTTAGTGGAATTGTGGAAAGAAGACATTTTAAGAATTCGTCTATCAACTTTTGCACCAAATAATTTTGTCAGTTATTTATTACATGGCTGTGACATAGGATTAATGAAGTTACTTTGAGCTAGTTGTAGCTGCTTGTGTACTATAGGAAACTCTTAATTCTTTTTTAGTATTCCGCCCCCCCTCCCGCCCCCTGCCTATGCTCTTGTTATCAATAAATTTAATGTATAGTTTATTTCTGCATGATAGAATTTTTTTTTCTTTTGTTAAACAGGCTGCTTTTGTCAGAGACGTTTTGTTACCAGGAGAATGGGATGTATGTGTAACTTCTTATGAAATGCTTATTAAAGAGAAGTCTGTTTTCAAAAAATTTAACTGGAGGTACTTAGTTATTGATGAAGCTCACAGGATCAAAAATGAAAAATCCAAGGTAATTTGATATTTAGATTTGAAAATCATTTGTGCCTTCATTTAGAATTTGATCCATATGCAGACTATTCATTCTAATGATGAATTTGGTTCTTTCAGTTGTCAGAAATAGTGAGGGAATTCAAGACTACAAATCGACTATTATTAACTGGAACACCTCTTCAAAACAACTTGCATGAACTTTGGTCACTTCTTAATTTTTTGTTACCAGATGTCTTTAATTCAGCTGATGTAAGTACTTCTTACTATTTTCTGGTTGGAGTAGTTTTTTGATAATTAATATTTTTGTAATAGAACTGGCCTGCTTCAAGAAACATACGAACTTATATAGAAAGAGATGAGAATTTCGGTTACCAGAGGTGGGAACCAGGGGAGAAGCAGAACTGGATGAAGGCAGTTAAAGGGTGCAGAGTTTATTGTACTTTTTTACCTTCTACTTACAAGATTATTAAGTATTTAAGATGTGCAGCATGATAAATGTAACACTGCTGCATGTTGGATATGAAGATTGTTAAGAGTAAATAATGACTAAAAGTAAATAACAGTAAATCCTGAAGTTCTCTTAATATTTTTTCTGTTTATCAAAAATGGTATATCTGTATTAAATGATGGATGTTCTTTAAACATTGTCATTGCGCTGTACACTTCAAACCTCATCCAGAGCTGTCAGTTTATCTCGGTAAAACCAAAAAAATTAAAGGATTTGGCCTACCTTTTCGTACTGCTTGAGATAATCGTCACTTTTCACACTTTTAGGTAGTTAGCTGCCTGTAACCTACCAAGTTTCGTTTGCATCCTGAGAATTTACTTTTGTGCCTTTGATTTCAGTCTCATTTTTGAAGTCATGGCTTGTTTTCTCTGGAATGTCATAAATTCACATTCTTATTGGGTGGTCACGTTGGCGTGACACTGCTCTAGGTGGACTGCTTAAGTTCTTAAGGTGGTGCTCAGGTATTCCCCAAGGGAATCTGGGGACTTCTGTTGCCTGAGTTTTAAGTCCCCAGGATGGCCTCTTCCCAGGATGGCCTTCAAATTTGGTGAAGTCTGTCTAGCCATATTTTCTATGGTCTAACAAGCATAGAGACTAATCCTTACCTTTGATAGGTTATTTGTGGTGATAGAAATGGTTAATTAATTGAACTCTTGGTTGTATTTAGCAAAATGTACATTATGTCGACAGTCTATTCAATTAGTAATTTTGGTTTTCTGTCAGGCTCGACTTCATTTTTGAACCTTTGCTCCCATTTCTGGAGTGTGTGTGTGTGTGTGTGTGTGTGTGTGTGTGTGTGTGTGGCTTTGAAGAGCTTATTCAAATAAGTTCCCAAAAGGTGTTAATTTTGATTGGGTGTGTTGTGTAAGGATCATTTTAAGAGTAGATTTTATTATTTTTACATTTTAAAGTTTTTTTGAGAAGATTGTATTATTGAAAGGCAATTTAATCAGTGTCAGCTAGCTACTTTAGTTCTGTTTTTAATGCTTGAACAATAGAAGTGGGTGGGTCCACATGCACGGTGGTCTTAGCAAACCGTAAAGTGGTTTTAACTTAAGATTTTCTGAAACTGAAGCATATTTTTTTTTCAGGAATATTGATTTTCATATCTACAAAACTGTCTCCAATTATTTTCTGTTCACTTTGAAACTTGTCATCTTGGTGTTTAGGAAATACATGATTCTAAAATGAATTGCTAACAATAACACACATTAAAAGGAACTGAATGATTTTTGCAGTTCACAGTTCAAATATTAAAGTAATTTAGAAGTTGTTATATGCTATATAACCTAGCATAATAAGGTATTTGCAGTTACTATTATGGCTGTGAATTTGAGCGAACCGGGAGGTAGTGAAGGCCAGGAGGCTTGTGCTGCCAACCATGGGATCAAAAAGAGTTGGACATGCCTTAGCGACTGAACACACATAAAGGTAATCTTAATGTATTTTTTGTTTGTTAATCTAGGACTTCGATTCCTGGTTTGATACAAATAATTGCCTTGGGGATCAAAAGCTAGTTGAGAGGCTTCATATGGTAAGTGTTTTGGAGTAGGGTTAAAAAAGCATGTTTCTAATGGGAAAAATGATACAGATTAGTAGATTATTTTTCTGTTAACAAAAAGCACAGTGGCTTTAGAGTCATATCTGTTTGAATCTGCCCACTTTAGTACTTATTCTTATGATGCGAGGAGGTGGTAATGTATAGCAGTTTTAGTCTTAGAGCCTAGGGTGAAATTCTAACTTAGTGAATTAATTAATTAATCCCTTAGGGTTAACATACAGTGGGGGGAAGAAGAGTTGCCTAAGAACTTAAATATGAATAAGTTTTGGAAGCTTTAGTTCTGTTTACCTGCCCTAGGAGAATCTAACAGATTTGCTTCCGAACGGCTAAAGGTCCATCTGTTGTTCTTAAATCAATTGATTGTGTACAAGCAACTGCTAATAGTGCAGTGTGAGCAGAGTTGATGTTTTTGCTGTGAAATACAGCTTTGTTCCTTGCTGTGAAGATTCACAAGTGAAAGTTGGTAGGAAGATAGAAATTTCTCTAACAGACCCCAGGTTATAATACCCTGACCAGCCGGATAGAGCATGTAAGCATGACATACAAGGCCTTTCATGACCTAACTCAGGGTTTCTCAACTTGTGTTGACATGTTGGTGCAGTTTTTGGAGGATGGGGAAGGTGGTTCTCTTGTTCAGTAGCAGCATCCTGGACACTTCTGCTCACTCTGTGCCAGTAGTATGCCCTCATTTGTGACAGTCAGAAATGTTTCAAGGCCCTAGAAACATGTCCTGTGGGACAGAATCTCTCCTCCAAAGAGTTAATGTTTCTGTTAATAGTGTTCTCCAACTTCTGTCTCACTTCTTAGTCAAGCTTTACTTTGCTAAAATTGCTGACGCCACTGTCAGTTTTCTGTAACCACTGTGCTCATTTCAGTGTCTTTGCTTATCTTTTCTTCCACATCTAGTATTCTCTTTCTTGCCTTTATGAATAGTACTTCAGCCAAGACTCGGTGGCAATGTCACCTTCTCCATGAGTACCCAGGCCGAGGCCAGCCTAGAGACTCCTCTCTAGCCTGTCTTTAATAATCCAACATTCTAACATTGTGGGACTTTGCACAGGCTACTGAAATGACCCCCTTACGAACGCTTTCCCTCTGGATTGTAAGCACAAAGGCAGGATGTGTCTTACATTTACCTTTGTATCCCTAGCGTCATGCCTGGCTCAAAGTGCATATTCAATTAAGGGGAAAATTTTAAAAACTTTGGAGTGTTCAGATATTTGTATGTAAATTAATTTTAAGGTTCTCGAAAATTCTGTGTACTGAGATTGTATTTTGTACATATTTGAAGATAATGGTCTCCTAGACACCTTGTTTCATTTTAGATGGCGTTTAAGCATGTAAGCACTCAATTTAGATGTATTTGTTCAGAGGGTTGTGGGGTATGTATGTGGAGACTTTGCTTAATAAATAGATAGGTACATGTAGGTAAAGCATACTAAAGCACAACAGAATACCGGTTTTGGCATTTGTTTATTTTACTTAGCTAGCAGCATGAAGATGCTTCTCAAATCAGGGGGTACAGGTCCGGTAGCTGCCTCGCCACGCTGTCCTGAGATTCCCACCATAGCTCCTGTGTCTTGTAATGAAAGAGTGTGTTCACAATCATATGGTGTATTTGGGCATGAGAGAATTCTTTAAATGAGTTTTCTTTAGTTGCAAAAAATCCCACACCAAAGCCTAACTTGTGTATATTTTTAATACCCCCAAAATTTATGAGTTGGCTGAGTGAGTTCTTTGCTGGATTTACCCAGCTGCATGTACATGGATAGTTCTGGAAGAGGGCCAGGGGGGCTGAAGGTCCTCGCTCACATGGCTGGCAGTTGGTGCCAGCTTTTGGTTGGGCTCCACTAGCTTCCTTATGTGATGATATTCGAGTGTTGCTTATTGTTTTTCTCATCAACTTTTGTTGTTTGATCACATTTTTATAAGCTAGTGGTAAATAGAACAAAGGAAGGTAAAAATAAAAGGATATCTTTTGCTTTATAGCTGTCTTACAATTATTTTATGAAAATTAATTACCTATATACAATAGGGGTATGCCTCACAAATATAATATTGTGTAAAAAAAACAGATGTAAATTGGGCATATACTATGAGTCTTTGTATATAAATAAAGTTAAAAACCATCAAAACTGATGTATGATGTTAAAAACTGAATATTGCTTACCTTTGGAAAGGAAGGTGGGGGGATAGTGACTGGGAAGGTTACAGAAGGATTTATGGGATGTTATGTTTATCTAGAAGATGGTTACATGGCTATGTTTACTTGATTAAAATGTATTGAGCTATGTATTTACAGTGTGTATACTTTATATTTGTCTACTTCCATAAGAAAAAGATAAATTAGGGAACCGTAACCACGATGACATCATAATGTGGACATAGCCTTTTCTTAAGTAGTTTTAAATTTGAAAGGCAGTGAATGTTGAAAATATCATCTTTAAAATTTACTGTTGTTTTTTACACTTTATGACAAGTGTATCAAGTGTTTACTTATTATATTGAACAGTCATCTTAACATACTCTTTAGGAAGTCTGTAATAATAAATTATGTATTTGGAAGGGAGAAGTCCTAAGAATCTTTTGATATTCAAGAAGGCACATTTCTGTGTATTTAATGGACGCTTTTGAGATCCTGAAATATTACTTATGTTACCAATAAGGTCATCTCCATTTCTTTCTGCTCTTTTAAGGTTTTGCGTCCATTCCTCCTTCGTCGAATTAAGGCTGATGTTGAAAAGAGTTTACCTCCAAAGAAGGAAGTAAAAATCTATGTGGGTCTTAGCAAAATGCAAAGGGAATGGTATGTGTTTTGAGATGTTTTTGAAATAATTCTTAATTCTTCACTAACTTTCATTTGTATTTTGCTTTTGTACTTGTATTGTCAAGGAATTCAGTTTGCTGGTTTGCACTCAGCCTGAACAGTTTCCCAGATGTAGAACCTAGGACTTCCTAATCAAATTTATGATACAAAGTATTTGTTAAAGATGAAAGAATCAGCTTGGGAAGTTTAAGAATTCAAAAGTTGGCATTTAACAGAGATGGATATAAAGTCCTCTACATGGGTTTTTAAAAAAGAAACTGGTGGCTCAGACGTGAGACATGTGGTTAACCTGCTGGGTCATAAATACTGGCCCATGGGCTCATGCTAGTCCCTGATAAAGTCGGAGATGGTAGAGGTCTGAGAAAACTTAAGTGCGCTCTCCTATCTCAGAACGCTGTATTTATTTAGTTTATAAGTCCATTTTGAGCTGATGTTTTATTTTAGGCAAGATTAAAATGTCCTTTTGTGAAATTGCAGTAATGACACATGATAGCTATTTTAAAAGCCCCTAAATAGAACATACTAAGAAAGGTGAAAACCTTGTAAATTTCTGTTATTTTTGTTTTTTCTGTTTTCCTTTTTTAAAAGTTTTATGGGTGTATGAATCTTAGAAACTGCTGGCTTAAGTGTTCAGAGGAGGGAAATAATTAGCCACTCTGTTCTTACTGCATCTCAAGTATGTTCAGTTCAGTGCTCAGCATTGATAAGTATTATTTCAAGGGGCTGGAGTTGTTGGTAAAAGGACAGAAAAGATAAAAGTCAAAGAAATGGGCAAAAGGTAGCCCTTTCTAAATGTCCTCAAAAATTTTGAAAGGTCTTAATAGAGTAGCAAAGAGTTCGGCTTGTCTTATATGGCTCTAAAATACAGAATTAAGACATGAATCAGTGCTGAGGTAAAGCAAATTTTTTTTTAGTTTATAACCACATTGGTGAATTTTACATTAGAATTGTGCTGGAAAGGTCTGCCTTGAATATTTTGTGCCTACTAATTGGAGTTGTTAAGCATAGATGGCTTTGGTTATTTAAGTTGTTCCTCAGAGGATTCAGGGTCCTGAAACTTCGGTATTTGGAAAGATTACTCTTTCCTTTAGGATAATGTCTTAACTTTTTAGTGTATACAGTCAAGGCTTTTCATAATCCAACCTTAGCTTAACTACCCGCTTCTCTCCCCTCAGCCCATGTACTTTAACTTACATTTAAAGCTGTTGTATTAATTGTGTTTTCATCATCATGCCTATGCTCTCATAATTCTTGTTTCCTACCCAAATGCTGCCCTGGCCACATTGAATAGTAATGGAATAGTAGCATTTTTCTTTTGGGAAAATTATGTTTAAAACTGACTTTTAAAGTTTGGCTTTATTACTTAAAAATGTTGTATCAGTATAGTTTTGTTTCAGTTCATCCAAAGAAGGTGAATTTACTCTTTTGGGACTCTAAACCCAAGTGTTATAGGTGCACATTAGAACACTGAGGGTGGGGAAGGGGAAGGCAGTAAAGAGAAACAAGAAAAAAGAAGTTCGGGTGATACGCTTCTAAGCGCACATTAGAAGTTGATGGGTTGTTTCGTATGGGTATTCTGGGGTTGAGATGCGATTAAGTATATAAAATGGCAGGGACCCATCCAGGAACATTTGAGCCATCAACGTTTTTCTTTAAAATGTTTTTCTTTTCACTAGGTATACTCGGATATTAATGAAGGATATAGATATACTGAACTCTGCAGGGAAGATGGACAAAATGCGGCTGCTGAACATTCTGATGCAGTTGCGGAAATGCTGTAACCACCCCTATCTCTTTGATGGGGCTGAACCGGGTCCACCTTACACAACGGACATGCATCTGGTTACCAACAGTGGCAAAATGGTGGTGTTAGACAAACTGCTCCCTAAATTAAAAGAACAAGGTACCTCTGTTACTGGTATCAAACGGAGAAGTAGTGGAAACTTTTAAGATTCTGATGTTAAAGTGAGGGAGCTCCCCTGCATTGGCACTTTGTAAAGTTGAAGTTTGGGACATTGAAACACTCCTATCCATTAATCTGAGCCTCACACCCCACCCTGCCAACCTCCCAATTTTAAGCCTCAAATTTTTTAGAAAGCAAGCTGTAGTTAGGGCAGTCAAACTCACTGGATTTTGAGGGAAAATTCTCATTTTCTGTACACTCCTAGAAATACCATTTTTTTGGTTATAATATGCTAAGAGTGCCCTTCCCACTCATAGACAGTTCACAGAGCCTTTAATAGACAGTGGTGGTGTGTTCAGGCTGGTGGTCTTCAGTTATTTATGTGTATTTTTAATTTAATTAAACATTATATACATGGACCCAAAACAATTTTATTCATAATATGCTGACTTTTTGTATGAAAATGTGTGTGTGTACAGGTTTGTTTAAAGTACATGAGTGTAGAGCGAGTTTAGCATAAAGCCAGCTTCAGCAACTGTCAGCTAGTGGCAAAGCTTGTCTTCATCTGTACTGTTCCTATTTCCTCCTTTCAGACTCCTGAACCATATCCCAGATATCAAGGCATTTCATGAACAAATTATGCATTCTATAAAATGAAGTACACAGGCTTCAAATTTCTCCATTTGTGTTTCTCTGTATATTTTGATAAGAATGATAATAGTACCAGTAGATGACTCTGTTTTAGGATATTGACTGTTGAAAACATTGTTAGAGTTGTCAGTGAATTTGTTTTCTTTTTATACCTTTCTTGGGAAATGTATTTTCTAAAATGCTTTCCTTGAAAGTTGAATAATTGAAGAAACTTAAGTGTGCCGGGAAGGGTGGCAAGAACTTGCTAGGAGACTCCTGAGCATCCTTGCGCATTTAGGGCATGAGAACGTGGAACACGAGCAGAGTATCAGCTTCAGATTCTGAGACAAGGCAGTTTCATAATTATTTTCCAAAGTGATCCACTAGTCATCTTATATCCTACTGAAGGCATTGTGCAGCTGGCTAAAGAAATGGAAGAATTGGAAATTTGCATTGTGGCCTAAATGAAGGATGATGGTGCAGGTGTTAGGCACACCTGGATGGTCCTTCCATCTGGAGTGGGTCTTCAGAACTTGCGTAAAGTCAGGGTACTTGGTGTGTGTCAAGGGATGCCTGGGCCTTGTACAGGGAAGGGTGGTTGTAGTGGAGGGTTATTTTTAAGTATGTGGGATATAAAGATGTCTTTGGGATGGCAAGATTTCCCAGGCCAGAGGCAGATAGCCTTTCTTGTTTACCTTAGTGTGTTTTATAAATACTACCCTTTTAACTGTTTGTGCCTTGATGGGAAAAATGTGGGGAGTGACTGACTTAAATAATAAACAATGTGTAGTTTTATCCTTGTTAACTACATTACCTGGAATTAAGGGGTAATTGGTTAGTCTTGGTTTTGGTTAGTTGTAAATTTAAATAAATTTTTTTTTACTTCTGAAGCTTCTGACAATGGTCTGTTACATTTGCCAACAGGTTCACGAGTACTGATCTTCAGTCAGATGACCAGGGTATTGGATATTTTGGAAGATTATTGCATGTGGAGGAATTATGAGTACTGTAGGTTGGATGGACAGACACCCCATGATGAGAGACAAGTGAGTAAAAATCTGGGGAGGGGAGATTACAAAATTATCAGATAAAATACTTTTCTAACTTTTATTTTATGTCATTAGGAGTCCATCAATGCGTACAATGAACCAAACAGCACAAAGTTTGTTTTTATGTTAAGCACACGAGCTGGTGGTCTTGGCATCAATCTTGCTACTGCTGATGTTGTGATTTTGTATGACTCAGATTGGAATCCCCAAGTAGATCTTCAGGCTATGGTAAGAGATAACAGATACACTCTGTGCTTAATAGATGTTTCAGTTAAAGTGAGCTAATGGGCAGTCTACAAATGTCAGTGACTGAATCCAATAGAATTGTATTTTTTCTGACCTAATAGTTCACTGAGGGTGTTTTGCAGGTGATCATCCATCTAAATCAGGGTATTTCCATCTTATATCTGCCATGTCTTAGGACCTTAGAGTCCTGTTACATCCTTTCCATCAGGAGAGAAAACTGGGGATTGCCCAGGGAATTTTTCATGGGTCAGAACTGACAGTGTCCCCACTGTGATTGGCCGGCACTCAGTCACATAGTGTGACTTACTGCATAGGAGTGGGCAACTGATAGTGCAGTATTGTGTCCTGGGAGGCACGGTGAGCAGGTTTGGGGAGCTGCTAATGCCTGCCACACGTGATGTTTTAAAGTCTTAGGCCCATGCATCTTGAGTATCTTGGCCAGATCAAGAGAATCGTTCTTATGTTGAGAAAACTTACGGATCTATAGAGTAATAGAAAAACATAAAAGTTTGTACGTTGGTACTGCTAATAACTTAGCCTGTGGTGTTTATATCTCTTCTTGTTGGCAACTTTCATCCTGCGACTCTTTGTAAAGGTGGCTGGGAAAATTGATCAATTAGAAATAGGGATGCTTTATAAGAATGTGTTTTCTGAACTTAACAGAAGTGAAACAGAAAATGGAATTCAGATTAGTTTGACTTCTTATATGTAGTCGATTGGGTACTGTTTAGACTAGGATTTTTATATTGTTTGTGGAGTTTGTTTATATCACTTTTTCTCCCTAAATATAGTGAAAATTTAGATTTGATTTAGTAGAAAAACATTTTGAATTTAAACTTAAAAAAATATTTTAAAAATAGTTTCATTTTTATACTTAAAGATTATAATTTTGTCTGTGTGGTCTGAAGACATTATGTGTATTTTATTTCCATTAACCTAGTAAAATTAACATGGTAAGTTTCTCGCAGATTCAACATGTTCTATGCTTCTAGAAGGATTTCTTGTGAGATAACTGATTAATTTGATTGAAACTGAGACTTTAGGAACTGTTAATGAAATGTTAATGAATATGAATTCATCAGTGTTTTGTTTTATATTTTTAAAACCATCTTGTACTTGAGAATATTTTCGTTTCGTTTCTCAAGATACACATTCAAATGTCATTTATGTGAATTTTCAAAGTAACCTAGTTGTTTTCCTAGGACCGAGCACATAGAATTGGACAGACCAAGACAGTCAGAGTGTTCCGCTTCATAACCGATAACACTGTAGAAGAAAGAATAGTGGAGCGTGCCGAGATGAAGCTCAGACTGGATTCCATCGTCATCCAGCAGGGTGAGCCTTAGGACTTTAAACATTTACCAAGTTGAATTTATAACACTTTCCCCCTGGATATTCGAGTTTAAAATTATTTATTGAATAGCCAGAGATGCCAGGCATTGTTCTCAGTGCTGAGAATACAAAGGTGACTGAAACCAACCGGTGTTCTTGCTTTCAAGACGTTTATAACTGAGTGAGAGTGAGACACAGAATAAACGTTTATGTAAGGAGGACTAGAAGGTGAGAGTGAGATTTTATTTTGGATGAATGGAAGGGAACTTCAGGTTCTTGTGCCAGATAAGCTTTCAAGGAAGACATTTGTGTTTTCATGAAGCTTAAGATAGATCTTTCAGTGATGGGATATGTAAAATGAAAAAGTGAAAAAACAAACCCTCAACCTTTCACCCACGTTGGTGTCTTTCCCTCGCAAATTGTGTTGTGACCAAATCCATTTTCTCTGTCCCTGAAGCTACGAGGTTACTGTCGCGTTCTTGTGTTAGTCGCTCAGTCTTGTCCAGCTCTTTGCGACCCCATGGACTGTAACCCGCCAGGCCCTCTGCCCTTGCAGTCTCCAGGCGAGAATACTGGAGTGGGCAGCCTTCTCCAGGGGCTCTTCCCAACCTAGGGATCCGACCTGACTCTGCTGCGCTTTAGGCAGACTCTTTACTGTCTGAGCTACCAGGGAAGTCCAGATGGACTTTGTTGAAATTAGAAAATTCTGTACATCAGAACTTTTTTTTCTTTGGCCACGTAGTTTGTGGAGTCTCAGTTCCCTGACCAGGGACTGAGCCCAGGCCACAGAAGAGAAAGCCCAGAACCCTAACTCTGGGCCACCGGGGGGCTGTGTGTTCTCTACTGGTAGCTCTGTTTGTGTGTTTGGTTTCGTCAGCCAGGGTCTTAGGTGCTTTGTAAGGAAGGGAGTGTTACATTTCTTTGATATCCCTTAATGCGCCATCACTTCATGGCAGATAGGTGTGGAAACAGTGACAGACTTTATTTTCTTGGGCTCCAAAATTACTGCAGATGGTGACTACAGCCATGAATTTAAAAGACGCTTACTCCTTGGAAGAAAAGCAATGACAAACCTAGACAGCATGTTAAAAAGCAGAGACATTACTTTGCCAACAAAGGTCTGTCTAGTCAAAGCTATGGTTTTTCCAGTGGTCATGCGTGGATGTGCGAGTGAGAGTTGGACTATGTAAAGAAGGCTGAGCACCGAAGAATCGATGCTTTTGAACTGTGGTGTTGGAGAAGACTCTTGAGAGTCCCTTGGACTGCAAGGAGATCCAACCAGTCCGTTCCAAAGGAAATCAGTCCTGGATGTTCACTGGAAGGACTGATGGTAAAGCTGAAACTCCAGTACTTTGGCCACCTCATGTGAAGAGCTGACTCATTGGAAAAGCCCCCGATGCTGAGAAAGATGGAAGGCAGGAGGAGAAGGGGACAACAGAGGATGAGATGGTTGGATGGCATCAGCAACTCAATGGACATGAATTTGAGTAAACTCTGGGAATTAGTGATGGACAGAGAGGCCTGGCGTGCTGCAGTTGTTGGGGTCGCAAGAGTCGTACATGACTGAACTGAACTGAATTGAATGCCATCCATAGAGTTACCCATGTGTTGTATACATAAAGACAAAACATGATTGAATACTGTTAGTTATTTTTGTTAATAGTTGCTTAACAGGCTTATTTTGTACCAGGCGATGTGCTCAGTATTTAAATACAGAGTATGATCTTTAGTCTTCATGCCAGCTGGAGGTTGGCATCAGAGATAGAAGTGAGTTGCTTGTCTATCATGTATACAGCTAGGAAGTGACTCACCTAGGGTATCAAAAGCTGTATAAATTATTACAGTGAATGTTTAATTAGGAAAGTCTCTGGGGACTTCTGGGGCCTGCCAAACAGTGAAATTTCTCATGAGTGATGTAGTGGTCCTCACATTCATCCATGGTTTTAGAAAGACATCTGCCTTGTGGTTCTTGTTGGCAGTTATTTTCATCTCTGAAACACCTTTTTTTTTTTCTTTTTTTAAAGGTTAAAAAACTAATTCTTTTACAATAAGCTGAGAAAAACAGTCTTTTGACTTTGGGTTTTTCTAGGGCAAATTTTGGAACAAATTTGTGCTAGTAGCTTTGTTAATCCCATTTATAGACATACTAGTCAAACAGCAAGCCTTCGGTGTATGCCTCTGGGTTACGTTTGGTGTACTAAGGGGTATAATAAAAAATATGGGAATATATAGAAGTACTTACATCTGAAAAGTTCCTTTCCACCAACAGGAAAGTAATTCCTGTAAGCCTAAGAACATTTTTGTAGCATTGAGATAGCTTTAAAGAATCGTATTCTTTGTATTGAAGATGTGTCTTAACTTTGAAAGTCACGGGTATTTGATGGTGTATTCTGTGAGGGACCTAAAACCATGATACAAGGATTTAAGGTCCCAGAAAACAACTTGTATCTTTAATCCACTCGTTACAAGTTGGTTGAAGTAGAAAAATTGAAACACAAGTATATGTGAATAACTCTTGAAGTTTGGCAGTGTAAAAGTTTTTGTACTTCATTTTCTAAGTAGAAAAGGCTGATTTGGGATTATTAGTAATAATACTAATTAGTTTCTGCTTATCAGAAACTTCCTGTGTTTATAATACTCTCATCTAAGTTTTGGTAGTTTGATTTTCAAATATCCGAAATTACTGTTATTCTCACACGAGAATATATTTTATTGAGATGGTATTCAGTAGACTTTATTACGTAACATGTAAACTTTAAGAAATATGTTAAATATTAACTTAAAATTTGGCATTTTATGTAAAAGTGAAAATTATCAAATGTGAATAAACAGAAATGATTATTGTTTGAGGTAAAATTATGTGGGCTTATATCTAACATTTAAAATTCCAGAAGTTTAATTAATATTACATATCAACATCTTTTTTCAGGAAGACTTGTGGATCAGAATCTGAACAAAATTGGGAAAGATGAAATGCTTCAAATGATAAGGCATGGGGCAACACATGTATTTGCTTCAAAGGAGAGTGAGATTACTGATGAGGATATTGATGGTATTTTGGAAAGAGGTGCAAAGAAGGTGAGATGCAGATTAAATGATTATTTCTAGTATATAAAATACTTTAAACCAGAACTGAGGAAATAGCTATCTAAGTTACACTTTTACTTCCGAAGAAGTTATGTACTATAAAGTCCAGTTCGTTTTGACTATAGTTGTCGTGCTTTTATAGAATTCTCAAATCTAAAAAGATGTTTCTTTTGTTTCCTTAGACTGCAGAGATGAATGAAAAGCTCTCCAAGATGGGTGAAAGCTCACTTAGAAATTTTACAATGGATACAGAGTCGAGCGTTTATAACTTTGAAGGAGAAGATTATAGAGAAAAACAAAAGGTAATTTAGAAAGAGATTTTGGTTATTTTAAGACTTAATATTTTACTTGAAAATTGGAATTTAAGTCTTAGGTGTGATGCCTTATCTCAAACAGCAGTCATTTCTGTTTACTCACGTCTGAATTATTTTCATTTTTGTGTTAAATTTAATGCCAAATTTTCAGTTGGTAAATGCTGAAATGTTTTAAAATTTTATGTATACTGTTACAGTAAAGTATATTGTGTGCGGTGATTATAGTAATTAGGGATATTTGGAAATTAAAACTATTGCCAAAAGTAAAATTTGTCACAACATTATTAGATTTTTTTTTTTCCCTAAGCAGAATTGGCTATTAATAATTCAAGGGATGAACTTGCTAATTTCTAGATTGCTATTTCCTTCCTAATTAGTATTATATAGTGAAATTAGAAAATACCTGCAGGGCAGAAGGAAAATAATTCTACCTAATGATTTCCATTTTAACATTTAGACATTTATATCCTCTGAATTTTTTTTAGTCTAAATATTTATCTACATTTCTCTCCTAATTTTAGTTCTAGCATACCATCTGTAGCATTTCTTTTTTCACCCAATTATCATTAATTTGGTCAGGAAATAATTACTGAATGTTTTATGCTATTCACTAGACATCCTCTTGTGTGTTAATTGCATTAGTCCCTAGCCTCATATAGTCTATGGTGTTATGAATATCTGCATTTATAAATAAGTCATATTTATGTAACAGTAGGAGCCGCATTCATGTAAGATTTGTGGTTAATAAAAGTTGGTGATTTGAACTGTTTCCCATGGGCTAGATTGCATTCACAGAGTGGATTGAGCCTCCTAAACGAGAAAGAAAAGCCAACTATGCTGTCGATGCCTATTTCAGGGAAGCTCTTCGCGTCAGTGAACCTAAAGCACCCAAGGTGAGTTGACAGAGCACAAATATCTAAAAATATTGGAAATGCAAATCATTTTTCTTCTTATATTCTTGCAGTAAAATCAGATTGAGAATTAAATTTTGTGTGGTTTCTTCCAGTGTACCTCCTTCAGCTTTTGTTGAAAGTTTCTAAAAGTTAATTTTAAATATAAGCATTTAAAATTTGCTTGATGTTTGTTAAATTTTATGGAAGATGCATTCAGTTGCTTGGAGAATTGACTGTCATGGTTTTATCGAGTGCAAAAAGATTTCAGATAGATTTAAAGCAAAATAGGGTTTTTTTTTGGTTTGTTTGTTTTTACAAACAATGCTTTTTTTTTTTTAGGCTCCTCGACCTCCAAAACAACCCAATGTTCAGGATTTCCAGTTCTTTCCTCCACGTCTATTTGAATTATTGGAAAAAGAAATCCTGTATTACAGGAAAACAATTGGTTATAAGGTAACAGAAGTAAAACTTTGTAACTAATCTCATTTGTTTTAACTTACTAAATGCATGATATCAGTATATTTTCTTGGATTAAAACTTGTAAAATTTCATGTAGTTGGTTAAGAGTTTAGTTCATCACATATTTCCTGAAATATATTGGCTGATGACATAGAAAAAATATGTATATTTTTAGGTCCCTCGAAATCCTGACCTACCAAATGCAGCACAGGCACAGAAGGAAGAACAGCTTAAAATTGATGAAGCTGAACCCCTTAATGATGAAGAGTTAGAGGAAAAAGAGAAGCTTCTGACGCAGGTATAGCTTTCGATCAAAACCAGGTTTAGTAATGGTTATTTTGTCAGGTACCCTGTTAGGTTCTGTGGGGATAAACAAAAGAAGTAAAGTTTTTGCTTTCAGAAGTGGAATAATTGGAGATGATGAGGCATGGGCATATGGGTGTACGCTGTGTTGTGATTGTCATTAGTTGTGGAGGTAGAAGAGAAGAGGATAGATTTGCACCAGATCTATTGTTGTAGAGTCAGTATCTTTGATCACCTTTCTTCCAGTGCTCCCACCTTCCCTTTCCTGTGGATCTTCTCATTTTTACTATGAAGTCATTCTCAATTACAACTATCTGCTTGGTACTTTTTTAAAACATCCTTTAGGATTCAGTCAAGGCCTTTGAGAATCTAGCTTTAACCTACCTTTAAAGCTTTATTATTACTTTGTTTTGCCGCTTGGTTTATATGTTTGCTCTTTACGTTCATTCTGGCTCTTTATGTTCATTCCTCCTCACAATTTTTCCTTGAAAGCGCAGTGAAAATGTCACTTTGTTGTGCAGCATTTCTCACTCTCCCACTCAGACTTAGTTGCTTGGCTGTCTAAGTAATGTATATGATGTATTGCCAGAGTGCACATCTATGTATATGAATAGTTACCACTTTAAAATAACTTACGACTCAGAGCAACTGACATTTTTCTATAATACTTAGCAAGATTGGTAAAGTTTTAATAGCTTTTCCCCCAAGCTCAGTGATTATATGCTTTGTTTCCTTTGCTTTGAAGGGATTTACCAATTGGAATAAGAGAGATTTTAACCAGTTTATCAAAGCTAATGAGAAGTGGGGTCGTGATGATATTGAAAATATAGCAAGAGAAGTAGAGGGAAAAACTCCAGAAGAAGTCATTGAATACTCAGGTACTTCTGTTATTTTAGTAGGTGTAAGAATGTTCTCAGGCTTCTGGAGGGCTGTTGGAAAGTTGAGATTTTCTTACTCTGAATGATGTATTTGTTTTCTTAATTAAAAAAAATTTTTTTGGCCATACATGTGGCATGTGGGCTTCCCTGGTGGCTCAGATGGTAAAGAATCTGCCTGCAGTGCGGAAGACCTAGGTTCGATCCCTGGGTTGGGAAGATCTACTGGAGGAGGGCATGGCAGCCCACTCTAGTATTCTTGCCTGGAGAATCACCATGGGCAGAGGAGCCTGCGGGCTACAGTCCACGGGTCACACAGAGGCAGACACAACGGAGAGACTAAGCACAGCACACACGTGGCATATGGAGTCTTAGCTCCCTGGCCAGGGATTGAACCCACACCTCCTGAGCCGGAAGCATAGAGTCTTAACCTCTCACCGGGAAAGTCCGTGAACGATGTTTTGATAAACTAAAATTTGCCACAACTTAGTATCTTGTTTTGTTTTTTAAAAATTGAGTTGGAAAAGCTCCCCTTCTTTAAAATGGCATCATTAATTTTTCTTTTTTTACCCTTGTTAACTGTAACCAAGAAAACAAGAATAGGTCACTGAATAATTGTGCTTTCTTTTTACTTCATTTCACTTGATAACTTTTCAAATACTATATAATTCTGTGTTTCTTGAAGTCTGTTGGGTTGACAAGTGGATATGTGTAGTTGTGCTTTGGTGATTGCTGAAAATTTCAAAAGAGCAGAGAATTAGGTGTTGGGAGATGCTTAAATCATGCCGTTCACCTTTTTTCTTTTACAGTTAAGGAAACAGATAATTGTGTGACTTACTAGTATTAGATGTGGGAAGAAGGGAAACATTTCTTAATCCTTAGCAAATGAAATAGATCAGAGCATTTACAGAAACAAGTTACTTACATTTCTTCCCTTTCTGTCCCTCTCCCGTTTGCCCAATCTTACTCCCACAGCCGTGTTCTGGGAAAGATGCAATGAGCTGCAGGACATAGAAAAGATTATGGCTCAGATCGAGAGAGGAGAGGCAAGGATTCAGAGGAGAATCAGCATCAAAAAAGCACTTGACACGAAGGTACTTTGAATATTAATAAGTATTGTAATTATTAAAATAACTCCTGTAAGTATAAGAGTTAAAGTAAGTTTTTAAAAGGAAAAGAAATGAGTTAAAATTAAAAATTTCTTCAGAGAACAACACTGAAACTTCATGGGCATTTTCAACAGAATTTACCTCAGTATTTCAGTTGGTATATGTGAGTCAGAGTCTCTGTGATTTAGCTCTTTGCTACATAGTACTAGAAAGTCTGAGTCTGTATTTATTTTTATAATAATAAAGACCAGTTGTTTCAGAACAAAGGTGATACAATGGAAGTGCGTTGGATAAAAAATGGATATGAAATACAACATTTATAGCCAACTTTACTGAGTTTGAAATATAGGGTATATAGGATTTGTATTTTGTATAATGTGAAATCCGGTTTTCATAGATTGGACGGTACAAAGCACCTTTTCATCAGCTGAGAATATCTTATGGTACTAACAAAGGGAAAAACTACACTGAAGAGGAAGACCGCTTCCTGATCTGTATGCTTCACAAGCTTGGATTCGACAAGGAAAATGTGTATGATGAGCTGCGGCAGTGTATTCGCAACTCTCCTCAGTTCAGATTCGACTGGTTTCTAAAGTCCAGAACCGCAATGGTGAGTACTGGGGCCTTTTTGTGGACTGAAGCAAACAACTCAAACGAAGTAGATAATGTAGTATTGTTTAAGGTACCTTTTAAATTTTTATTAAGAGAAAATTTGTGTATCTTTGAAGTAAATTTTTGTTAGATTGCTGTTTGTATCAAAGGTTAAAGTAGTTCCTTAAGAAACAGTTCACCTCCACAGTTATAAACCTAATGTCATGAGTCACTTACAAAGTTTATTTTTTCCATCATTTGATAGCACTTCTGTTAACATCACTATATACAATAGGATTAGTTTTTTGTGTGAATTTTAATCAAGCTTTAAGTAGAAGAAAAAGTCGCATCAGTTTTAACTTGTGAATAAGATGATCACAATTTAAAATTTGACTTTTGCTTTTGTAAATATATACATTTTTATAAAGAAGGGACTTCTGCTCATGCATCTGCCCATCAGAATACTGAATTTTCAGTTAATTAAAAAGAGCTTAGTGTGGTAAAATACTGTACTGTTTTAATGCTAGGTTCTGATCAGCAAGTTCCATTTTTATGATGTAAAATCAGAATTCAGAAAAATTTAGCTTTGATGAATTGTTCTTCCCTTATGTATTTTGCCACCTTTGAATTTTTAGCTTCATCTTGCGTTCTTCAGGATGATATTAATGCCAAAAACAGTTCTGTAGTCTTAATTTTGAGATATACTGGGGTAGCAAAGTTTAAATAATATTATAATAATAAACTTTCTCTCAGTATATTTAAAATACATTGTTGCTCTTCAAGATGGGGGATAGTTTACAGTCTTGTAAGTGTTTGACCACTGAAGGTATTTTTTCCCATTAAATGTCATTGGAGGCTGGTGTTTTATGAAACTCTAGGTTGGGAAATGTTGCACTATAAATGCATTATAAACATACAATGAGAGGAGACAGATTCAGGTGCCATAAGCTCTGTATTATATCTTTTAAAGTAGGAACAGCTACTTCATAGTTAGTAAGGGAAACAAGATGCAGTGCCACCTTAGTTTACTGGTACAATACCAGGATCTAAAACTGTGTTACTTCCTAATGTGGTTCATGTTAAGGCACACATACAAAATGATAATATGTGTATTGCCCCTTCCCCTTGTGCTGGAGCAGTTGAGGCGTGATCTTTGTCTGTAAGCCAGGCAGATTCATACCGTAGCACATCTGTAAAACGTTCTGGTGTGTGTATCTCAGCAAATTCAGAACTTGGAGGTAGCGTACTACCTTCTCTCTGTATGTACTGTTGCAGAGATTTCCTGGCTGTGTCCTGTATGGTAGTATGGCCTTAAATAATGAAGTGAAAGGTGCACACATACCTTTTTTTAATCCCCCTGGCATGGATTGTGTATGAAAATTAGTAGGTTTTTGCTTTAAAAAACTTTAATATATTGAGGGGGGGGTGTAAGTGATGATATGCTATTAAAACGTACCTTTGGTTTTGAAATTGTATTCATGAAACCTTATAGACAGAGAATACAGATTGATCATGTAAAGTTGTGTTTATAACTTAGGAACTCCAGAGGAGGTGTAACACCTTAATTACCTTGATTGAAAGAGAAAATATGGAACTAGAAGAAAAGGAGAAGGCAGAGAAGAAGAAAAGAGGACCCAAACCTTCAGTGAGTACTGATGAAAGTGTAGACACTCTTGGGGGGTTTAACTGTTTTCAAGAATTTGAACATTACTTGGCTTATCACTGATGCATTAGTCTTTTCTTTTTGGTAGATCGTATAAGATTAAATTGCTTAAGAAGTAAACAAACCTGATTGCATTGTGTGGGGAAGATCATGTTATGATGGTAGTTCACAATGTGAGGATTGGTAAAAATTTGGTAAGCTCTGTCTTGTGAGTGCCAAGAGCCTACACTTGACTTTGAGAATACAGGTTAAAATATTAGAATATTTAAATAAATATTAGGAAAGCATTGACTTTTACAACCTTTACTGTTCACTTCTAAACTTTGGTTTCTTTCCCCAGTGATCTCTTAGCATTGTGAAGGCAAAAATTATGAGAGAGAAAAAGTCATTTTGTTATTTAGTAATAACTTACAGGGTCATGAGTAAATAAACGTCTGCAGAAAGTCTGGTGTTTATGTAACCTCACCAAGTATTTCTCATTACTGCTCTTTTAAATACAAAGCATGTGTTTGGTGTGTTGACTTACTGTTAGTTGTGAATTACTCATTACTTCATTAATAGCAGTAAATTCTTTGTGTTATTAAAATACGTAGATAAGATTACTTAGAGAATTAAGGTTCTTTGGGTTAAGAGAATTAATACCTGTTACCAGGTGGCAGTTATTAGTAAAGTGCTATCATGTATCTTCCAGTATATTTCATGTTAATATTACTCTTGTGATGAAGGAAACCCTTCTGTTTGTTTCTAGACACAGAAACGTAAAATGGATGGAGCACCTGATGGCCGAGGAAGAAAAAAGAAGCTGAAACTATGAATACATATTTGTTTAATAATCACTAACGTTAAACCGGTAGTTCTTTAATTTACGGGTCTTCATAAGATGTACTGTACAATGCTCAGTTGTTATGTCATTCAACGACATCAGGTTCATCTGTTTACCGAGCTAGAGACATAGTATGTAGTTTCACTTTTTTAAATGCAACAGCTGTGCTGAAATTTTTTTATCATTAACACTTGAAGTAATAAAATAGGCTTCATTTATTAATAAATGTTTCATTTGATTTATTTTTCTATTATAGTTCCATTTGTGAGGATCGTGACTTTGTTTATGAGCTATAATTTCTATACCTGTGACGCTTAAAAGGAAGCAAACAAGTTAAAGAAAATTGCAGATAACACTTGTCCCTTCAGTCTTCACTTAGTTGTGTAATTGTTTTAATTCACTTTGCCTTTGCAGAAGTTTGGGTATCTTTGTAGTGCTATTGAGTTTCATCCAGGAAGATTATGTACATTGCATTCTCCTTGCTTATTATATGGGTAGAATGGGAAAAAAAGGCAAGACAAATTCTCATTAAGTTCTATGCATATTTCTGTTGCGCTGTTTCTATAGTTCTGAGGTGATGAATATGCCCTATTCTGTTTGGAAGAATGGCCTTTTAGTTGTATAGCCAAAGACATTTAGTATTTTCTGGTTCCTTAAGGTGTTATTGTACCATTTTGTAAAAGGATATTATTATTATTATTTTTAATTGTTTGGTAAATATTTTTGACAAATTACTTCTGAACCAGCCACAACTTGGAAAGATAATGTCAAAACTTAAGATGATTTTTTTCTTTTTTTCAAAAGACCCAGCCAAAATAAGGTGTCAATTTGTCATACTGTTGAATTGAAATTGGTAACAAAATGTATCCCCTTCGGGTTTAACCTTTTTTGGGTTTTAGAGTAATTGAAAATTTTATTTTATTATATTTAAAATAATTTCTAAGTGTGAACAGCAAGAATGACTTAATTCCAGTTTTTATTTTCTATGGACAGACTTGATAAACTGGAGACCCTGAAGCAGGATTACCCAAATTGTAGTGTCAGGATTTTAGCTGTACCAGAGGCCTTTATGTGCTACACATAATTTGTATAAAGTTTTATATGTGCAAATTGGGTACATAAATAGTTCTCCATTTTTCTAAGGGAATGCAATAAATGTAGCATCGTGAATAAATATAACTTTTATAATCCTTAAGTGGTCTTTTCTTTCCATTTCTTTAATTTTCTTTTCTCATTTGATTTTTATTCACTTTTTTCCCTTAGGATACTATCTTTTTTCCTTAGATTTCCTCCCCATATCAGTTGCTTTTATCAGCCCACACATAATTGAGATTTCTATGTATAATGCTGGTTTCTATAATATTACTAATACTGCTTACTTCTAAAAAGTGGGATTGTTGCCATCGGTGTCAAGCAAAATGCAGTGCTTATTATAGCAGTTTGTGGAGTGATTTGAATGTGTTTTGTGACCCCGCCCCCCATTGACTTGTCACCTTGGGTTCAATTACGGATCTAATGTATGCAAAATTGAGGAATGGTTACTCTTCCATGTAAAAGCTATTAAGAGTGGTGGCCTTATTTTGAAAGAAATGGGAAAATACAAGGTTGAAGAAGACTTTACAGAGATCACATAAGTGTTTTCAAGTCAAAAACAGCCTAATAGTCCTTCAGAACTCAGGGACACTGGGACATACATGTGTAAATTGACACTTGAAAAAGGCATGAAAAGAAACAATTTATCAAAATTTAGCATTGTGGATCACAGGTCAGTTAGGTTATCACTGTTGCACGTTCATCTAGAATAAAGCCAAGTTTTTATTTATACTGCTCGTTCAGGAAAAATGATGACTTAAGCCCAACCAACTATTTTAAAACAGGAATTGGTGGTAGAGTAGACTCAAAATTGGAACCCATTTGATTTCCTCAATTTACAGTTGAGGAATAGAAAGTTTAAGTGGGTGGAATGAATGGTCCTAAAGCCAGCTTAGAAGAGGCTGGGTGTTTACCTAGGTGACCACAGGGTCTCAGTCAGTTGTTAGATTATTTCATTTAATAGATAATTATGTATTACTCTGTTGGGAAGATTATATTTTATTGGGAAGGTGTCCAGTAAAACTAATGCTATCATTTCAACTTCAGTATTTTAAATATTAATGTAACCTTGGAGAAAAAATGGAAAATTTTCCAATAGCAAATTTTTCAAATTTCAAATTCATATAGTAGACTTAAAGTGTGTGCTTTAATTTTATTGCAGGGCTTACATATACTCATTATAATGTGTTAATCTGAACTCAGTACCCTAATTTAGGGTAGTGGCATTTATGGATAGATATCTAAATGTTGGTCTTCGTGGAACATTCAGTGTCAAATGTGACAGGTACATGATAGACAATAAAAAGGGTCACTATGTTAATATTAAACCAGCTAATACCAATTTGTTGGTTTTAAGTAATTATTTCAAATGTGATTATGCTTTATAATATTTGACTGGGTACATGTGTTTTTAAAAAATTGTTAAAGATTCACGTGTCCTTAGTGTTGTGGATAAATTCAGTTGTAGTAACATTTTAAGGAACATACATAAATCCCATTTCTGAGAAACCACCAGTCCTTAACACTGGTGGACACTGTTCTGTCACTTTCCCTGGGGGAATTAACTCAGTGGACAGGCAGGTTCAAATTGGGAAAAGTATGAAGAGACAATGAAGTCCAAAATAATGCACTTGTTTCAGGCATAGAACACAGTTATCCTGGTTCCTGTAACCATTTTAAAGGCAGGTGCAGCAGCTGGTAAAGAATCTGCCTGCAATGTGGGAGACCTGGGTTCGATCCCTGGGTTGGGAAGACCTCTTGGAGAAGGGAAAGGCTACCCACTCCAGTATTCTGGCCTGGAGAATTCCATGGACTGTAAAGTTCATGGGGTCACAAAGAGTCGGACACGAGTGAGCGACTTTCACAGCTCTTTGTAAAAATAATAGCATAATATGCGTGCTGCAATTCATGGGGTTGCAAAGAGTCAGACGCGACTGAACTGAACTGAACCTATCTCAGTCTGTCTGAAGCCAGAATACAGCATGGCCCTCACACATGGATTTGTGTAAGTTTAAAGTACTGCGTATGTTTAGGCAGTCACTCTGAACATTGGTGAACCTTGACAGCAGAAGCAATCAGGTTAGCTTTCTGCTATCCTCACCACGAATACCTCTCTCTGAAGCCACTCTTCTGCTTGTGTCTCAGGTATCAGTACTGCAAGCTTCACTTGGAAAAATGTATCAGCCTGAATGTATTTTGAAAACGAAGAACATAGTCATCTTTGTATTTTCAGTGATAGACTAAAACCTTCACATGGGAGCTTGTTAGAAATGCAGAATCGAAGGCCTCATGTCAGATCTGCTGCTCTAGAATCTGCATTTTAATAAGATGCTCAAAGGTATCTCATGCACAGGACAATTTGAAAAGGACTGCTTTAAATGCATTTTACCAAAGCAAAATAATGAAACCTCAATAGTATCTTCATATTAACATGAAGATTAACAGCAACAGGGTAACATTTTTTAGTTTAGGTGAGGAAGATCAATATTATTTCAGAGTGTGCTAAGTCGCTTCAGTCGTGCCTGACTGCAACCCTCTGAACTGTAGCTTGCCAGGTTCCTCTGTCTGGGATTCTCTAGGCATGAATACTGGAGTGAGTTGCCATGCCCTTCAGGGGATCTTCCTGACCCAGGGATCGAACCCACATCTTCATGTCTCCTGCAGTGGCAGGTGGGTTCCTCAGCACCCCCTGGGAAACCCGAAAATGCTTTTATGTTGAATTTTGGATCTGCAGATAATTTTAGATTTTTCTGGTGAGTTGTCATGTACTAGCATCAAAATCATTGCCTCTTACTTTGGGACCGTTGTGTGGTTGGAGGAACAGCAGCAGTGGCACCACCTGGGAGCTTGTTAAAATTACAGATGATCAGATCGTCCTCCATTTTACTGAACTGAAATCTGGTGGGGAGGCTTTGCATTTCTGTCTCAAGCCCTCCCGGTGATACTTAACGAAGTTTGAGATGCACCGGCTTAGTACCTTTCCCTATACTTGCTGGTTTCCCTTTCCTTTACATGGAACAAATGTTACGTAACTTTGGATTGTGACTTGCTTTTTTCTACTCAATTTTATAAATCCAGTTATGAAACTATAAAAGGCGGCATGCTGAGTGTATGGGTCATTAAATGAATGATGGCTGAGTCTTCTCATTTTTATAGTGAAGATGAGATGTTCATTGGTAGAGCAATAAACACCTCTCCTTATAGGGATGATGTGATGGATTGACAGTGGTCAGCTGGACTTGGTGACAGGATGATTTTGGTTGATTGTGTCATCTTTCACAGAAGGGACCATTTTTTTTTTTACATGGAAAATTATTCACAGCACATTTTTCTGGTGTATTTTCACTTTGGAGACATGATTGATCTGGTTTGAAGTCAGAAACGTCCCCATGTTGATGCATAGACAACAGTATGTCCTTCTAGGGATGGTCAAGGTAAACTTGGAGAGAAGACCTTTCACATTGCAACACAGTGTGCACTGACTTCTGAGAGCTGCCGAAGCTACCAAGTGGAGTTCCTGTCTGGTTGCTGTTAGAGCAGCTTACAGATAAGTCATTTTCTGTGGCTTACGTCTGAGTAGAAGGGAGGCCAGTAACACGAGGCAGCTCAAGAGCAGGAGCCCAGATGCACCCCACAAATGGACATGGTGCTGCCTGAAGGATCCAAACCTCCAGTTTCCATTCCTGTTTGCTAATGAGCTGCACCACCTGGGAAGCAGTCTGGAAGTCTGGCTTTTTTAGAATGGTTCAGGGTGATATGCTGAGTATGAGTGCCCTTATTTTTATCAGCTCCTGTATCTGGAGAGAGAGTCAGGAACGAGTGCTAAGGGGCACTATAACCTGAAAAACGGGAAGAGGATGAAGGCATCACTGTAGTTGGAATCTGCTTGTCCAGCATCAGTGGACAAAGAAAGGTTGAGCCTTTTGTTCTTGACTGTTGACTTAATTGACGACTGGGTTTCATAGGCCTTGGTGACAAAGTAAAAGGAAAAAGCAGAGCACAGTCTAACAATCCTTTCTAGGCTTATTCTTCCTCTTTATATTTTCATACAGTTGCATAAACTACACTTGCACATATCACCAGAATGTATGTAACACCAATGACAATACAATACCATTGATATACCAGGGTTGCAGCGATCCGGAAACTTGTTAGGAGAACTGTTTTGGCTGCTTCCTCTCCTTTAAAGTCTTTCAACCAAAAGGAGGACAAGCACTCTGCTTACAGTCAGTGACGGTGTCATTGATGAAAATGGTGGTTTTATTGGGTTCTCCAAGTGCTGCACCCAGCGGCATCTGAAGAAGTAATTCAAACCGCTCTGAACCCTCAAAGATGGGCTGTCCCAGGTCAGCAAGGATTGTCACTCGGAACATCTGAACAGGTACTCCTGGAGCAAAGTTCAGTTTTTGGCTGACGCCAATGTAATCTAATCCAGCTAGTGGGAAAGAAAAGGCCAAGAGTAAGAGGCAGGAGTCACTACCTGCAGTTTCCCTTCAGAGAAAGACGGCTGGTCCTTAGCATTTCCCTGTGTATATGCCACCTTCAAACTCATACTTTGGCTCGATCCTCAGAAAGGGGTAATTTCCACGTTCCACAAAATGCCACAACCACCACACATCCGTCACCACGTGCGATCCCCACCAATGCTTCCAAGCACTTCCACAAAAATCCCACCGATACACTGAAGGCTCTCAAGGCAACTTCAGTTTTAATGAAGGCATTTCCCTTTTCTATTTGGAACTGTTAAGACCACGATCGTTTTGACCAGGTTTCAATCATTCACGTTTCCCGGACATCTAGTTTAATCTTAGAATATTCTGCTCAGTTTTACTGAGCCATGAAGTTCCTGCCATTTTCTCAATTATTAATAATTTTGTAAGCTGGCTCACCTCATTGTATCACTTCTTTGCTATTTATTTAAAAAGTCATCCAATGTCATGACAAATTATAATCAAAGAGAACAGAACAAGAAACCCTGAGTAATGTATGTAAATAAGTGGAAGAATAGAATATTTATGTTGTCTCATTATCTCCCCATAAAAGACTTCTTGGGGGCTACCTCAGATGGTAAAAAATCTGCCTGCAATGTGGGAGACCTGGGTTTGATCCCTGGGTTGGGAAGATCCCCTGGAGAAGGGAATGGCAACCCACTCCAGAATTCTTGCCCAGAGAATCGCATGTACAGAAGAGCCTGGCAGGTCCATGCGGCTGCAAAGAATTGGATGCAACTGAGCAACTAACACAAAAAGACTTCTTAATTACAAAGGAAGAAAAGTAACTTCATAGTAAAGAAACCTGGCACATAGCAGCTTAACCAAGTGAACAAAGTTAATATCACCAACAGCGAGATAAGTTGCAGTTGTGTCCCATTGGCTAGAAGGCAGTGAAAAGGCAGTACCATTTCTGTGATATTCGTTCTGAAGATGCAGAGCCTGAATCTAATTATGAGGAAAATCAGACAAGCCCAACCTGGTGGGTATTTTACAAAACTAATTTGTAATATTTCTTTAACATTTTTATTTTATATTGGAGTATAGTATAGTTGTGTCTGACTCTGTGACCCCATGGACAGAGGAGCTGGGTGGGTTACAGCAGCCCACCTGACTCTTCTGTCCATGGGATTCTCCAGGCAAGACTACTGGAGTGGTTGCCATTCCTTTCTCCAGGGGATCTTCCTGACCCAAGGATCGAACCCAGGTCTCCTGCAATGCAGGTAGACTCCTTACCGTCTGAGCTCCCAGGGAAGCCCCCTAGTTGATTGACAGTGCTGTGTTCATTTCAGGTGTACAGCAGGACATTTCAGTTACACATATATGCATATCTATTCGCTCTCAAAGTCTTCTCCCATTTAGGTTATTTCAAGACTATTAAGTACAATTCTTTGTGCTATACGGTAGGTCCTTGTTGATAACCTATTTTTATATATAGTAGTGTCCATCTGTTAATCCCAAACTCCTAATTTATCCCTCCCCCTGGTTTATAATCTTGAAAAATATAAGTCATGAAATTCAAAGAAAGCCCAGAAACTGTCCAGATGGTATACAAAACCAAATGACACGGTACTACATAGAATGCGATTTTGAACTGAGCTTTTTCGCTTTAAGAGTGATCTGGGGGACAGCTGGTAGAATTTGAATGAGGTCTGAAGATGAGAGTATAGTCATGTATCAGTACCCTGATTTCAAGCTTGTATTGTGGGTACACAGGAGAATGTCTCTATAGGAGTTGGCCTCCACATTTTTGAAGAGATGGTTCCAGATTTATGGGCAACCTGCTCTCAATGGTTCCATAAAAACTAAGTGTTTTTCTTTTCTTTTTTTTTTTTTTTTCTGTAGGTTTGAGATAATTACATTATGAAAAAAATAAGCTGATGTTGGAAAAGCACCAAGGCAGGAGAGTAAAGGAAAGGGGATTTGGGATCTTATGAGTCTGGGTTCACATGTTAATTCTGCTGTTTACTTGTATAAACTATTTCGTTGTTTGAGTCTCAATTTCTTTAACATCAAAATGGAGAAGATTATTGCTGTTTTCCAAAGTTGTTGTGAAGATAAGAGATAATACAGCAAGGATGCTAGCACAGAGTCTGTCAAATAGCAAGCATTCAGTACATAGAAATTATAATTTTTATGTCATAAATAATGATGTACACATGGGTACATCATTATTATTGTTAATTCACCAACCTGAGCAGATGGCAAGTGTTTTCTAGACTCTAGAGATTATCAAGTCTAAACTGTTACCTCTGCATAGCTCCTGTTCAAACCCATGAGTCATGACCTCAAGCATAGATCACTTCTATCTGTCCATCCCTCCCTGAGGGCTAGCAGAGGGTCATTATTGGTATGAAAAGGAGTTCACCTAAATAAAAAATTTTTTTGAGGTGCTAAATACTCTTTATTTGATGCTATACATAAACCACACTAAAATGCCTTTCATTAGGTAAAAGGCTAAATTTTAGACAGAGAATTTTAATTAAATTAGCATAAAGTGGACTTTGTCAGTGATTTTCAGTCCTTGCCTTAACAGGCTAATGAACACAACTTGAAGCACACGTGAATCCTCCTCTGTTCTATGAGACAGTGAAGGGACCTTTTCAGTATTTAAATATATTAATATAACCAGTTCAGTTCAGTCACTCAGTCGTGTCCGACTCTCTGCAACCCCATGAATTGCAGCACGCCAGGCCTCCCTGTTCATCACCAACTCCTGGAGTTCACCCAGACTCGTGTCCATCAAGTCAGTGATGCCATCCAGCCATCTCATCCTCTGTCGTCCCCTTTTCCTCCGGCCCCCAATCCCTCCCAGCATCAGAGTCTTTTCCAATGAGTAAACTCTTTGCATGAGGTGGCCAAAGTACTGGAGTTTCAGCTTTAGTATCATTCCTTCCAAAGAAATCCCAGGGTTGATCTCCTTCAGAATGGACTGGTTGGATCTTCTTGCAGTCCAAGGGACTCTCAAGAGTCATCTCCAACACCACAGTTCAAAAGCATCAATTCTTTGGCGCTCAGCCTCTTCACAGTCCAACTTTCACATCCATACATGACCACAGGAAAAACCATAGCCTTGACTAGACGGACCTTAGTTGTCAAAGTAATGTCTCTGCTTTTGAATATGCTATCTAGGTTGGTCATAACTTTCCTTCCAAGGAGTAAGCATCTTTTAATTTCATGGCTGCAATCACCATCTGCAGTGATTTTGGAGCCCAAAAAACTAAAGTCTGACACTGTTCCCACTGTTCCCCCATCTATTTCCCACGGAGTGATGGGACTGGATGCCATGATCTTTGTTTTCTGAATGTTGAGCTTTAAGCCAACTTTGTCACTCTCCTCTTTCACTTTCATCAAGAGGCTTTTTAGCTCCTCTTCACTTTCTGCCATAAGGGTGGTGTCATCTGCATATCTGAGGTGATGGATATTTCTCCCGGCAATCTTGATTCCAGCTTGTGTTTCTTCCAGCCCAGTGTTTCTCATGATGTACTCTGCGTATAAGTTAAATAAGCAGGGTGACACTATACAGCCTTGACGCACTCCTTTTCCTATTTGGACCCAGTCTGTTGTTCCATATAACCAGTTATAGAAATCTAAATATAAAGCCAGTCTCTCATAGGTTTTGAGAAGGAATGCACCATCTCCCTGAAAAGTTTAATATTCCTTATTCAAGTTCAATCATCTCTCTAGAAAGGGAAAAGTGATAGTACTTGTTGAACCGTAATTACTATCAAAATTAAAAAAGCTGACTGTATTCGTTTAGCCACAAACCAATCTTATTTAAATCAGGACTGTCCAACAGAATTATTCCATCAGCTGTTCATGATCTGAATTCTAGTGTATGAGATCAATTTAAATATGGTACTGTAGGGAACAAGGTATAAAGAAGGTTGAGAAGTGCTTGCAAACGAGACTCTCAACCACGGCTGAACGTTCTTGCAAACGAGATGTTCAGCTAAGAATCCTGTTTGTTCCCATGGGAAAAGAACATTTCTTGCACACAAGGATGTTTCTCTGATTCCTCAAAAGGAACAGACCCTGGGACAAAACGGATTCTAAGTTGATAAGGAAGTTCCCCAAAACAAAGTCTTAGCTGCAGTAAATAAGTCAAGGTAAAGGTTATCTCGCCCTGCGCCTGCGCACTGCATAGTCTCTGAATCATAGTGCTTGGCAGCTTGCCCTGTAGGTTGTTGTGCAAGGGATATAAAATAAAGCAGCTGTAAGAAGCAAGTGTTAAAATATAAAGATCTAAACCACTCTGCAGTGTTGGTGTTTCATTCCGTTGCCAGCAGGTACACATAAAAAGTCATGAGACACTTCTGTTTCATAATAAATAAGGCAGTGGCCAACTATTACTCATTGGTAGATTTTTGGGATAAGCTATCAAGTCCTCCCTCTCTCCCTTCTTAATGCCAGCAAAGATCATCTTGGTTCCAGGGATGTACTTCTTGGGATTCTCCAAGTACTCCATCAGCGCCTCCTCTCCCCAGGTGAAACCTTTGTTCTTATTGGCATCTGTGTAAGAGAATCCAGCAGCCTGACCCGTCTTTCATCCAAACAGACCATGGAGGTTTGGCCCAGCCTTGTGCTCACCTCCCTTTTCCACAGTATGGCACTGGGCACACTTCTGAACAAAAATCTTCTTGCCCTTCTCAACATCACCCATTTTTAAAGCATTCTTTCTCTGTGCGCGACCGAGAAGTTCCCACTCACAAGCCGAACGTCCCGCTTTCTCCACCTAAATAAATTTTAATTCTTTTCCCCAACCATAAAAAGAGTCCAAGGAGCCAACTGGTCTATACACTTTTGGCTTCACAAATATATAGAGAGTGAGAAAGAGCCTGGCCTGAAAATTAAGCAAAAAAGGAGGGAAGAAAGAAAAGCCAAAAAGAAAAAAAAGCAAGACAACAAAAGAACTCAGAAGGAGTACCACTGGTGTCATGTACAGTATGATGGGACATATTCACTGACGTGTTATAATATGGTAATTCTCCCAAGAGCAAGCTGTCTTCAGTTTCCTTAACTGTTTCTTGGGTACATGTTGAATCCGGGTGCACATTTTCATAAATACATTTTCTCTTCATGTCCTGTCAGTTCCTGTAGGTTTTCAGATTGCTGAGTTTTATTCGCAAGATTTGTGCTTTTACTTGGTTTCTACCTTAGCATATCCTCATGTGTCTTGGACTGTACGATACTAATCCTGAATTACGCTGCCTGTCACATCCCAGGAGATTAAGGTCCCTGTTTAGCAATGAAACAAATGTGGGTTTCAATGCAGATGGAAATTTCCCTTTCTCTTCCTGAATCCTACTGTGTGTGTGTGTTTTTCTTTATTTGTTTTGGTTTTACCAGCAGCTGACAGCTTCAACACAGAGAAAGTGATGTTCAGAACCATTTAACTAAACTGCCAGCCAGGTTTTGCTTGTCCACATCAAGAAAGGCAAAGGGGAGTGGGATGTGAGACCATGCTGATTGAAGCCAAGGAAAATGCTGGAGAGTCAGAAGTGAGAGCCTCCTACCCTCCCAGGGGGCCAGTAGGTGCCTGGATTCTCCCAGGAGCTGGAATACCTGCTCAGTCATCTCAGGTACACTTTGGTATGACATAGTATTTATGAGCAGCTTCAAGTCTCTACAAATATTCTTTTTTAAATTAGTTAATTATTTTGGCCCTTGTCACTCTGCGCGAGCTTTCTCTAGTTGCAGGGAACGGGCTGCTCGCTGTGTGGGTCCTCTCGCTGGGGAGCGCGGGCTCCAGGGCACGTGGGCTTGGTAGACATGGCGCACGGGCTTAGCTGCGCCGCAGCGTATGCAGTCTCCCCGGCCCAGAGATGGAACCCATGTCCCCTGCCCTGGCAGGTGGGTTCTTATCTGCTGGGTCACCAGGGAAGTCCTACAAATATTCCTTTTTAAAAAAATGTATTTATTTTTAATTGGCATGTAATTTCTTCACAATATTGTGTTGGTATATGCCAGTACATCAACATGGATATCCTTCTGTCCCCTCCCTCTTGAGTCCCCCTCCACTTCCCACCCCATTCTACCTTCCCCCCTAGGTTGTCACAGTGAATATTCTTAACTTCAGAAGGTTAATTTGGACCCAAGCAAGCAGTTAATGGGACTTCCTTGGTGGCTCAGACGGTAAAGCATCTGCCTACAATGCAAGAGACCCGAGTTCAATCCGTGGGTAGGGAAGATCTCCTGGAGAAGGAAATGGCAACCCGCTCTAGTATGCTTGCCTGGAAAATCCCATAGACGGAGGAGCCTGGTAGGCTATAGTCCATAGAGTCGCAAAGAGTTGGACACAACTGAGCGACTTCACGTTCCTAAGCAGTTAATGAACGAATCAACAAATCATAAGGCCGCTACTCGAATATTCCGTCTTTTCCGTAAACAGCAGAAGTCACTCTATACAGCCAGGGAGGAGAAAATTTAAATCAGAGCCTCTCCACAAAGACTTGGCAAGCTACACTTGAACAGACTAGACCTCACCCTATATGAATGTCAGGATGGTGACACATTTTAAAAATGGGCTGCTCACCTTCTGCTGAGGCCGGCTCTGTTCTCTTGGAGCGCACGGTGACAGAGGATGCTTGGGAAAGATCCGTGCCTGTCCTCCGGACGCAAACCTCCACGGAGCCAGCACTTTCCTCAACGTGATATTCAGCATCTCCAAAGTGCAGGGCAGGCTCTGGGGAGACAGGAAGGGACAGATTAAGAATGCTGCTGCCTCCCAGGACCCTCATTTCCTCTGGCCCCACAGGAGCCTGGGCGTTTGTCTCCGTCACCAGACTTGGCAGGTCCCATGGGCTCGAGAGGAAACAGGCAAAACACACAAATGACCACATCAAGGAGGAGTCTTATGCCATGATGGCTTAGATTCCAGGAAGGGCAAGTGAGAGAAAATCAGAATTCTATTCATTTTCCTCCTTTAAGAGAGATCTGTTGTGCAAAGAATTTTCCCAATTGGGGAAAACTGGTCAGCTAGCTGTAACTCCGGCAAGCCAGCTATCGTTTGGGAAAAGATGGTGGGGAACTAGGGAGGCTTTTTTTCTCAAGGGAGAAGGGCCCTTCATGTTGAGGCACAGTCCAGCCAGGGGTCTGAACTCAACATCTGCTGCTGCACCTTTGTTTGTCACAAAGACAGAAATTCTATTCCTGAACTGCTTCCCCCAGAGGCAAAAAAAGGGGTCCCCTAGAATAGAAGGCTGAGGGCAGCCAGGGTGGGGATCAGACTCTGAGAGCAGGTGAAAGTGACTGTGTTAGTTGCCGAGTCATGGCCGGCTCTGTGTGACCCCATGGGCTGTGGCCCACCAGGCTCCTCTGTCTGTGGGAATTCTCCAGGCAAGAGTACTGGAGTGGGTAGCCATTTCTCTCTCCAGGGGATCTTTCCCACCCAGGGATCAAACCCAGGTCTCCTGAATTGCAGGCAGATTCTTTACCATCTGAGCCGCCAGGGAAGCCTGAAAGCAGGGGGAAGAGAGGAATGCATCTAATTGGGGGGAAATCTGACAAGTCAAGACTTGTCCAAGCAGACATGCTCGTCCACTTCCAGTTCTCTCAGTTCTAAAAAGCAGCCTATGACTCTTCAAAGCTTATCCAAGTTTCAGCTGTTACACTTGACATGATAAAAGTCAGAAACGAATGCTTTTCCTCAGACTGTGACATTCAGAGGCAAAAAGATATCCATACCAGGCAGCAGCTTCACCACAGAGGCATGGCCACTGAGCTGGTAAATGGAAAACGGTAAATCAGCACCACAGAGATGAAACCTTGGCAAGTACAATACAACACAGAAGCATATCAGAATGGAATTTGGATTTTGGAAGGTAGAAATCCACTGTAATAAACAGTATGTGCCCAGGATGTATTTTGGCAGATCTCTTCATGCTGCAGAGAGTTTTACCAAACGTTTCACGGTAGTGTGCCAGAGCTCTCATAATCTGACTAGCGTCTGTTCTTTCTGGAGTCTTCACGTACCATTCCTGACCCTGTGCCATGTGTGCCTGTTACACAGAACAGCTCTCCAGGCAGCCAGCACAGCACGTGGTCAGGGCCTCCATCTTCACTGGTGATGTCCTCGGAGCTGAAACTCCCTCCTCAACATGTTAACTTCACACACTCCTTTCGTAAGACTTTGACTGAGTAACCTGCTCTGGGAGGTCATGTGCGTGCCTGCAGGCTAAGTCGCTCAGTCGTGCCCGACTCTTTGCAGTCCTATGGACTGTGTAGCCTGCAGGCTCCTCGATCCAAGGGATTCTCCAGGCAAGAATACTGGATTGGGTTGCCATGCTCTCTTCCTGACCCAGGGATCGAACCCGTGTCTCTTATGTCTCCTGCGCTGGCCGTCAGGTTCTTTAACCCTAGCATCACCTGGGAAGCCCCGGGAGGCCATATATATGCCCTTAAGGGGGAAGCTGTTCCTCATCCTGTGCTCCCCTGACACTTTGCACAGCTCACTAGTTGCAGTGATGGGTCATTCTTGCTATTTGCTGTCCTCAGATGCATCACAGGTGGGGGTCTGCACTCAGAAAAGGGTGTGGGGAGGTCATTCTCTCTTAAACATTTTTATTTCTGTTTTTGGCTGCACCGGGTCTTGGTTGTGGCAAGCAGGATCTTCAGTTGCTGCAGGTGGGATCTAGTTCCCTGACCAGGGGTGGAGACCAGACCCCCAGCGTTGGAAACACGCCAAGTCTTAGCCACTTAGACCAGTGAAGTCCCCATCCTCTCTTTTTGACTCAGAAGTTTCACTCCACCTCCCCATTGTTGCTGGCGGATGTTTTGAATACCTCTAAGCTTGGACAGGAAACAGGGTGGACAAGAGAAGCAGACAAGATCTTGATGGGTTTTATGGTGACTGCACTCTTGGGTCGTAGAAGCTTGGAAGAGAGCAGATTCTGTTTCTCACGGGGACTTTGGTGTGTTCTTTGGAGATCTCTCATTCCCATGGCTGGGTACTTCTCATCTGCAATCCCTTTGATAAGGATATGTGCGTGCTAAGGCCTTTCAGAATGCACCCCTATCCTGGCTGATCATCAATCCTTCCTCATGTATCAGCATTTGGCGGTGCTTCTGTGGGGATTGTTCCTCCGTCTAGATGGCGCTATTGGACAAGGCCTAAGACGGGTCCATTCTGAATCTCTTCTGCGAGGGTGGCTCGCATCTGGTCCAGGACAAGCCTCCCGCATCCTTTGCTTGATACACCCTAGGGATACTGCCTCATCCTAATGCACTCCCTCTTGTTTGCTCATTTTTCAGAGCAGCTAATCAGCATATCTCCTACACTGAGGTTTTCCAGATAGAGCCAGTTTCCTCCACACCATAGGTGACACACTTTACCCTTATCGTGGTCTCGAGGTTTAGCACCTCTTTAAAGAGTTAAAATGTTAAAGCTGCCACGCTTATACATTGTTCTGTGTTATCAGAGCCTTACCAATACCTCAAGACCAGCGACCACATTCCACATCCCCTTAGAAACAGTTTGGTTGGTGTGTTATATTCAAGAATGTGTCGAGTGGCTAATTTTAATTTCCTTCTGATATACTTTGAACTTACTACAAATAATATTTTTTTAAAGTTGAGACTAATGGATCTGCTTATTTAGCAGAGAATTTCCTCTGTGTGGTATTAGGGAAGGGAGAAAGGTAAGATTAAAAAAAAAATTGAGTTATGTCACTGTTCAGGAAAAAAAAAAAAGTAAGAATCAAGCTTCTCTGAATACCTTAAGATACAGGATGTAAGAGGACAGAGTCACTTAGAAGAAAAAGCACTGAATTCTTCTGAGATGCTCTGTATACTGAGCATAAGGAGATTTGTTCAAATAGAGGAAAGAGATGCTCTGTGCAGCCCAGTGGTATCTCTAAGTAGTTGTCACTCAAGATCTGTTTAAAAAATTGAGATGCTGGCAATGATTCTTATGCATGGGCAGTTATGAGAGTAGAATGTTTTGACCACTTACGTTAAATGGATTCTACAACCATAGCTGTGTTTTTCTTTCCTTTAAAAGAAAATGACCTTTAAATGGAAATAAGAGAAAGAAATATGACAAAGTAGAAAGGGAGACTTTCGAGAGAGGTATGACCATCATTTAAAAATGAGTTCAATGTGCAGATTCAGAGAAATTTCATACCAAGGTCCAAAGAGGACTTACAGGGAAAGGCACAGACACTCTGTTGTTAAACTTTGCCAAACCACCCTGAACAGGAGAGAGGCCGAGAGGTGGAAGACTGGGAGATGTTTTCTCAGTTATCTCGGAAGACAAAATAGATTCTGGAGACAAGAGGGAAAGCTTAATCACTAGAAAAACTCTGGAACCGTGTATTTCAACAGTTTCTGGATCTTTAGAAAAGGAAGAAGCAATGCCGATGAGTCAGTATCAGGTTTTTAACATCTGGTTTCATGAAGTTAAGTTTAATGTTTTTCAGTTCAGCTAAACAGACATCTTTTGAGCATCCTCTATGTATTCTAACTATGGGGCAGCCACTCTGATGCCCATCAGCTGACCCTGAGTGCGCTGACAAAAGAAGGGACCACCTCAAGGCTCAGAAGGAGGAGTTTTGGAAGAAAATAACTGTGCTAGACTCAAAGAATGAATGAGAATTGATCCACGAGAACAGTGGAAGAATGTCCCTAACAAAGTGGCTCATATGAAAAAGAAAGGCCCAGAAGCATGACAAAGCCTCGGGTTTGGGAAGGAATAAAAAAGGGCATTTCTTGGAAACGTTTAAGGTGAGAGTACATGAACGAGGGGATGAGTTTTGAGAGGAAAGGAGAAATCAGAGCCTACAGAAACTTGGATCCACTTTAACTAGATAGGACTTCACTTTCTAGACTCTCCTTAGAATATAGGGGCCAATTTTTAAAATTTTTTAAAAAATTTTATTTATTTTAATTGGAGGCTAATTACTTTACAATATTGTAGTGGTTTTGCCATACATTGACATGGATCTGCATGGGTGTACATGTGTTCCCCTTCCTGAACCCCCTCCCACCTCCCTCCCCATACCATCCCTCTGGGTCATCCCAGTGCACCAGCCCCGAGCATCCTGTATCATGCATCAAACCTGGACCGGTGATTCATTTCACATATGATAATATACATGTTTCAATGCCATTCTCCCATATCATCCCACCCTCACCCTCTCCCACAGAGTCCAAAAAAGACTGTTCTATACATCTGTGTTTCTTTTGCTGTCTCGCATACAGGGTCATCATTATCATCTTTTTAAATTATACATATATGTGTTAGTATACTGTACTGGTGTTTTCTTTTTGGCTTACTTCACTCTGTAAGTGGAAATCCAGTTTCATCCATCTCATTAGAACTGATTCAAATGTATTCTTTTTAATTGCTGAGTTATACTCCATTGTGTATTTGTACCACAGCTTTCTCATCCATTCATCTGCTGATGGACATCTAGGTTGCTTCCATGTCCTGGCTATTATAAACAGTGCTGTGATCAACATTGGGGTACACGTGTCCCTTCCTTTCTTTTTTTGCTCAACTTTTTTTTTTGTCTCTTTTGATTCTGGTTTCCTTGGTGTGAGAATGGTTTGAAATGTTCACTGGTGTATATACTAGTAATGGAGTGGGAGATGATGACGGTGTGGGAGAGATGGATGTAGTTAGTGTCCTGAGCAGCATCCAGGGATTGGACGTAGGTGGCTTCTAGGATGCCCTGCCGGTGTGGGGATGGGATCATCATAAACTCAGTTGGGAAGATACGAGGGGAAACAGTCTTGGCTAGGGGTGGAAAGGCGTTAATGTGTGAATCTGGAGTTCGAGAATCAAGTCAGGGCTGGAGATTTAGGAGTCGCTAGTGTACAAGTTTGGAGAAGGCAGTGGCACCCCACTCCAGTACTCTTGCCTGGAAAATCCCATGGGCGGAGGAGCCTGGTGGGCTGCAGTCCATGGGGTCGCTAAGAGTCGGACACGACTGAGCGACTTCCCTTTCACTTTTCACTTTCATGCATTGGAGAAGGAAACGGCAACCCACTCCAGTGGTCTTGCCTGGAGAATCCCAGGGATGGGGGAGCCTGGTGGGCTGCCGTCTATGGGGTCGCACAGAGTCGCACACGACTGAAGCGACTTAGCAGCAGCAGTGTACAAGTTGTGGACAATCCTGTATTATTTTAGAGGGTATGATCATCCAATGTGAATGAGTAAAGAGAATGGTTGTTGAGGTGTCAACCACCAGGGAGACTGGTAGAGGGGAAGAAACGCAAAAAAACAGAGACAGAGAAAGAGTGATGGAGAGAAGAGTGGATCCAGGAAAATCGAGAGAGTAGAAAAAATTGAGAAATATAAGTGACCACGATGCAGCAAGTATACGCGGAAAGATGTGTGCAAGCCAACAGTGCTAATCAGTGGCACAACAACCAAAATACACTTATTAAACTTCAAACTGTGTCAAGTGAGCTATGATGCCTAAAATAAGAACCGAAATAAAACTTTTTATGCATTTAAAACCGTTAATAACTGTATTATAATATGACTAACCTTCTAAAGCATAGTGTTACTCTTCCTTCCGAACAGTTTTCTGGTTTTTACAGTACAGCAATGTGTCTTTCAAGTTTTAAAAACATTTTGTGTTGAAGTTTATCTTGGCCCATAGCAATAGTATTAAGCATACTGAAAAAAAATTGGATGTAATTTCACCAAAATAACACTTTGTTCTGGTGCAAGTTTTCCTTACAGAGTTTTCTTAAATCTGTCATTATTCTGTTAAATGCCCATTACTGACGAAGACCCTCATCTAGCTGGCAATCTTTACAGGCAAATTTAAACTGTTTTTTTGGATTGGGGGCAGGAGGAAAAGGGGACAACAAAGGATGAGATGGCTGGATGGCATCACCGACTCGATGGGCATGAGTCTGAGTGGACTCCGGGAGATGGTGATGGACAGGGAGGCCTGGCGTGCTGCGATTCATGGGACTGCAAAGAGTCGGACACGACTGAGGGACTGAACTGAACTCAGTTGACTGATAGCCAATTAACAATGCTGTGATAGTTTCAGGTGAAGAGCAAAGGAACTCAGCCATATATATAAATGTATCTATTCTTCACCAAACTCCCCTCCCATACAGGCAAATTTTATGCATGTTATACAAATCTTATTACCTCAGGACAAAACTAAGAACCATCTGAAATTGGACAGCAATTCTTTTTTGTGGCAGATACAAGAATTTTCAAATGGCATGTTAGAAGTGCAGTGTCCAGCAGATAGGTGGAGACCTGCTATAACGTATTAACAAACAGAACAGACACATTGTGCTGATTAACCAGGGTCTTTAGTTTCATCTTGGCCTTGTTAAGTGCAAGTAGCAGCTAAGGTCTTTAGTAGGTGAATGCACAGGAAGCGCACTGTGCATCAGTTCAGTGAACATTTACTGGCCATATTCTGTGGCCTCTGTCTGCATGGAGCTGGCGTACCGGGATTTTCCTGTCAGTGCGGGGCCAGGGGCTTGAGTTGTTAGACTGTCTCTGCTCCTGTGCAATTTCTTTGCTTAGCATCACCCCACAGTAGTTGCCTTTACAAATACATTCCTGCAGGTGACCCATCTGATGAGGGGATAGTTGATCTCTATTTAAGGAAGATAAACATTTCCCAGAGTCTAGCTGGTGAGTCACTTCAGTCTTGCCCGACTCTGTGTGACCCCATAGACGGCAGCCCACCAGGCTCCCCCGTCCCTGGGATTCTCCAGGCAAGAACACTGGAGTGGGTTGCCATTTCCTTCTCCAATGTATGAAAGTGAAAAGTGAAAATTGAAAGTGAAGCCGCTCGGTCGTGTCCAACTCGCAGAGACCCCAGGGACTGCAACCTACGAGGCTCCACTGTCCATAGGATTTTCCAGGCAAGAGTACTGGAGCGGGTTGCCATTGCATTTCATCCCAGTTCTAACTCTTGAGCTGCTTGGCTACATCTTTATGTTGCTATATATCGTGTCATCACTTGGCCTAAAGGAAAACAAGCTTTGCTATAAGATGATGGACTTGATACTTCTGAAGAAAGGAAGCATTACTGGTATTTAACATGCGCTCAGACTGGCCTACTAGACACAAACGCTAACCCTGGAAAATGAGTATGGACTTTTCCCAATTTCTTTCAAGTAGTCAGTTTTGTAGGACACATGTTTTCATTCCTGGCTGAAAGAGCAATGGAACTACTTCCTGAGATGTGATAGAATTTGATCAATGTTTTTGCTTAAACGCTGAATTAGGAGACTTGTCATTTCGCAAAAGTAGTCCAAAAGATTAGCATCATGTAGTAGGTGTGCTAATAACCACTGTGGTTGTTTCCCCAAGGCCAGAATATGATGGCACCATTCAAAGGAACCATTGGTATCATGAATGGCAAAATTGGTTCTTGGTAGACAGTCCCTAATATCTCTTTGGTTTCACAGGGAATATAATAGAAATTCTAAATTTCTGTTCAGCATACTGAAAATTGAGTATACTGAGCAATATTCCATCGTATGTATATACACACCACATCTTTATCCACTCATCTGCTGACGGACGTTTAGGTTGCTTCCATGTCTTGGCTACTGTTAACAGTGCTGCAGTCAACTGGGAAGCATGTATCTTTTCAAATTACAATTTTCTCTGGATACATAGTCAGAAGTAGGAATGCAGGATCGTATGACAACTGTGCTTTTGAATTCTTAAGGGACCTCCATACTGTTCTCCAAAGTGGCTACACCAATTTACATTCCCACCAACGGTATAGGAGGGCTTCTTTTTCTCCACACCCTCTTCAGCATTTATTAGTTGTAGGCCTTTTGATGATGGTCGTTCTGACTGGAGTGAGGTGCTGTCTCATTGCAGTTTTGACTTGCCATTTCTAATAGTGATGTTGAGCATTTTTTCATGTCTTTATTGGCCATTGGTATGTCTTCTTTGGAGAAATGTCTATTTAGATCTTCTGCTTATTTTTTGATTGAGTTGTTAGCATTTTTTATATTGAACTGTCATATGCATTATTTTAAGAAAAACAATAGTTATCTTTATTCTAAGGGGGCACTTTTTTAAAAGAAATTATACAATGAAGAATGCATAGACATCAGAAGTGAAGTGAAGTCACTTAGTCGTGTGCGACTCTTTGTGACCCCATGGACTGTAGCCCACCAGGCTCCTCGGTCCATGGGATTTCTCCAGGCATGAATACTGGAGTGGGTTGCCATTTCCTTCTCCAGGGGATCTTCCTGACCCAGGGATTGAACCCAGGTCTCCTGCATTGTAGGCAGACACTTTACCATCTGAGCTACCTGGGAAGCCCTGGTATAGACACCAGACACTTATTCTTCTCTCTTGAGACTTGTGAAAATATATTTGGGAACTGAACTTAGTCCCTGGCAACTTTTTTTTGTTTTTGAGTAGAGCAAAATTGGCCTTTCACAGCATTCTGAGATTTTGTCCACAGGATATAGTATCAACAAACAAAATTTAGGAGACAAAACAAACAAAAACCAAACCAACTTTAATCTCACTCATATTTTCCTTTGTCCTAGAACAATAGGACCCCTTGGACTGTAGCCCTTCAGGCTCCACTGTTTGTGGGATTTCCCAGGCTAAAATACTGCAGTGGGCTGTCATTTCGTCTTTCAGGGGATCTTCCTGACTCAGGGATCAAACCTGGGTCTCCTGCTTTGCAGGCAGATTCTTTACCATCTGAGCCATCAGGGAAGCCCCAGAATGATATGTTCAGTTGCTCAGTCATGTCCGACTCTTTGCGACCCCATGAATCACAGCACGCCAGGCCTCCCTGTCCATCACCATCTCCCGGAGTTCACTCAGAGTCACGTCCATCAAGTCTGTGATGCCATCCAGCCATCTCATCCTCGGTCATGCCCTTCTCCTCCTGCTCCCAATCTCTCCCAGCATCAGAGTCTTTTCCAATGAGTCAACTCTTCGCATGAGGTGGCCAAAGTACTGGAGTTTCAGCTTTAGCATCATTCCTTCCAAAGAAATCCCAGAGTTGATCTCCTTCAGAATGGACTGGTTGGATCTCCTTGCAGTCCAAGGGACTCTCAAGAGTCTTCTCCAACACCACAGTTCAAAAGCATCAATTCTCCGGCGCTCAGCCTTCTTCACAGTCCAACTCTCACATCCATACATGACCACAGGAAAAACCACAGCCTGGACTAGATGGACCTTGGTGGGCAAAGTAATGTCTCTGCTTTTGAATATGCTATCTAGGTTGGTCATAACTTTTCTTCCAAGGAGTAAGCATCTTTTAATTTCATGGCTGCAGTCACCATCTGCAGTGATTCTGGAGCCCCAAACAATGAAGTCTGATACTGTTTCCACTGTTTCCCCATCTATTTCCCATGAAGTGATGGGACTGGATGCCATGATCTTCGTTTTCTGAATGTTGAGCTTTAAGCCAACTTTTTCACTCTCCTCTTTCACTTTCATCAAGAGGCTTTTTAGCTCCTCTTCACTTTCTGCCATAAGGGTGGTGTCATCTGCATATCTGAGGTGATTGATATTTCTCCCGGCAATCTTGATTCCAGCTTGTGTTTCTTCCAGCCCAGAGTTTCTCATGATGTACTCTGCATAGAAGTTAAATAATCAGGGTGACAATATACAGCCTTGACGTACTCCTTTTCCTATTTGGAACCAGTCTGTTGTTCCATGTCCAGTGCTAACTGTTGCTTCCTGACCTGCATACAGATTTCTCAAGAGGCAGGTCAGGTGGTCTGGTATTCCCGTCTCTCTCAGAATTTTCCACAGTTTATTGTGATCCACACAGTCAAAGGCTTTGGCATAGTCAATCAAGCAGACATAGGTGTTTTTCTGGAACTCTCTTGCTTTTTCAATGATCCAGCAGATGTTGGCAGTTTGATCTCTGGTTCCTCTGCCTCTTCTAAAACCAGCTTGAACATCAGGAAGTTCACGGTTCACATATTGTTGAAGCCTGGCTTGGAGAATTTTGGGCATTACTTTACTAGCATGTGAGATGAGTGCAATTGTGAGGTAGTTTGAGCATTCTTTGGCATTACCTTTCTTTGGGATTGGAATGAAAACTGACCTTTTCCAGTCCTGTGGCCACTGCTGAGTTTTCCAAATTTGCTGGCATATTGAGAGCAGCACTTTCACAGCATCATCTTTCAGGATTTGAAATAGCTCCACTGGAATTCCATCACCTCCCCTAGCTTTGTTTGTAGTGATGCTTTCGAAGGCCCACTTGACTTCACATTCCAAGATGTCTGGCTCTAGGTGAGTGATCACACCATCGTGATTATCCGGGTCATGAAGATCTTTTTTGTACAGTTCTTCTGTGTATTCTTGCCACCTCTTCTTAATATCTTCTGCTTCTGTTAGGTCCAGACCATTTCTGTCCTTTATCGAGCCCGTCTTTGCATGAAATGTTCCCTTGGTATCTCTAATTTTCTTGAAGAGATCTCTAGTCTTTCCCATTCTGTTGTTTTCCTCTATTTCTTTGCATTGATCGCTGAAGAAGGCTTTCTTATCTCTTCTTGCTATTCTTTGGAACTCTGCATTCAGATATTTATATCTTTCCTTTTCTCCTTTGCTTTTCGCCTCTCTTCTTTTCACAGCTATTTGTAAGGCCTCCCCAGACAGCCATTTTGCTTTTTTGCATTTCTTTTCCATGGGGATGGTCTTCATTCCTGTCTCCTGTACAATGTCACGAACCTCATTCCATAGTTCATCAGGCACTTTATCTATCAGATCTAGACCCTTAAATCCATCTCTCACTTCCACTGTATAATCATAAGGGATTTGATTTAGGTCATACCTGAATGGTCTAGCAGTTTTCCCTACTTTCTTCAATTTAAGTCTGAATTTGGCAATAAGGAGTTCATGATCTGAGCCACAGTCAGCTCCTGGTCTTGTTTTTATTGACTGTATAGAGCTTCTCCATCTTTGGCTGCAAAGAATATAATCAATCTGATTTTGGTGTTGACCATCTGGTGATGTCCATGTGTAGAGTCTTCTCTTGTGTCTGGTTTATCTCTTGACATGGCTCTCAGTTTCACGGAAGCCCTGCACTGTATCTATGCATTCACACAAATTTTGAGTCTGTGATAGCTGCCCAGTCTGATCCTATTTAGATCTGAACACAGCAACTCACAGCCACTCAAATCCTGACAGAGGTATATTTGAGAGATGAAGTGGTCAATCAAATTTGAGACTCATAATAAAATAGTCAGATGCTGGCCTTGTCTTTATCAATATTTTCTCTTAAAAGTGCCTCTTGTAGAAAGAGCAATTACTAAGAAAGTAATACTGGGCTTGGTATTGGGAGTCGGGGGTTGGGAGGGGTTGGTTTTGAGGAGTGAAGAGCATCCTATTCTTTCCTGTCTCTATGGTTCAGCTGCGACTAGAGCCAAACTCCCAGGCGGGTAGGGCTGGGAAAAGAGATCTGGATGGCTACACATGGGAGCTTCATGGCACCCTTGTACCACTTGTAGACCTCATGTTCCTACTGTTGGGAGGGAGGCTCCTTGGACTGCTAAGTTGAGGGTCCGGTGGGGCAGTCCTGGTGGAGTGATCAGACATTTAACCTAGGTCCTCTTCTTGGCTTCCTTAAAGTCTTAGGTCACTTCCTTGGGATGTGCTTTTTAAAAATAATTTAACACACTCACACACAAATGTTTAATCTTTCTGCATCACTGCCTTGTTCTTGGTATTGGTGATAATTATGTATCTGAAAAGCCACTCAGAGGTGTTAGAGAAGGAGCAACATCAACAATTCCTTTCATAGGTCACTTAAGCTTGATTTATCTTTCAACTGTTGAGGGAAAGGATGAGAAGAAAGCAGCTATAACCAAGAGTGGAAAACAGGAAATAGACTTACCATCATCACGATCAGCCAGGATAATCACCTTGGCGGTGGGGAATTTGGCCCCCAGATGTCCTCCCTTTGGCAGGCTCAGTGAAATGCTGAAGGATTCTTCCTCTTCATAAAGAGAGTCATTGATGATCAGGACCCGGCAGGTGCTCTCAGCCTCATCCTTGTCAAAGTGGAGGATGCTGGTGTGGTCTTTTGGACGTGAGATGTAGTCAGAGAAAGATAACTCTGCAGAAGAAATGGTGCCTATGGCAGAACCTATGTAAACAGGAGATAGAACAGAGAAAGTAAGAAGAAACTATTCTAAACAGGGAACCTGTTCCCCATGGGGTCTTTTTTTTTTTTAGATAATAGAGAATGAGAATAGTTGCTGTCGTGTTTGACTGGTGTTCGACGGTAGCCCGCCAGACTCCTTCGTCCATGGAATTCTCTAGGCCAGAATACTGGGTATTCTTGGGGTAACCATTCCCTTCTCCAGGGGATCTTCCTGACCCATGGATTGAATCCAGGACTCCTGCATTGCACGCAGATTATTTATTGTCTGAGCCACCAGGAAATGGCATTTTAAAAATAACAGCTCTCTGAATTATAAGGCACACTTGGCTCTTACTTGTCTCTCATGAGTAGCCATCATGGTCAACAAAAGAGTCCGAAATGTAGTACTTAGATGCAATCTCAAAAATGACAGAATGATCTCTGTTGGTTTCCAAGGCAAACCATTCAATATTACCGTAATCCAAGTCTATGCCCCAAGCAGTAATGCTGAAGAAGCTGAAGTTGAATGGTTCTATGAAGACCTATAAGACCTTTTAGAACTAACACCCAAAAAAGATGTCCTTTTCATTATACGGGACTGGAATGCAAAAGTAGGAAGTCAAGAAACACCTGCAGTAACAGCCAAATTTGGCTTTGGAATGCAGAATAAAGCAGGGCAAAAACTAACAGAGTTTTGCCAAGAAAATGCACTGGTCATAGCAAACACTCTTCCAACAAGACAAGAGAAGACTCTACACATGGACATCACCAGATGGTCAACACCAAAATCAGATTGATTATATTCTTTGCAGCCAAAGATGGAGAAGCTCTATACAGTCAGCAAAAACAAGACCGGGAGCTGACTTTGGCTCAGATCATGAACTCCTTATTGCCAAATTCAGACTTAAATTGAAGAAAGTAGGGAAAACTGCTAGACCATTCAGGTATGACCTAAATCAAATCCCTTATGATTATACAGTGGAAGTGAGAAATAGATTTAAGGGTCTAGATCTGATAGATAGAGTGCCTGATGAACTATGGAATGAGGCTCATGACATTGTACAGGAGTCAGGGATGAAGACCATCCCCATGGAAAAGAAATGCAAAAAAGCAAAATGGCTGTCTGGGGAGGCCTTACAAATAGCTGTGAAAAGAAGAGAGGCGAAAAGCAAAGGAGAAAAGGAAAGATATAAATATCTGAATGCAGAGTTCCAAAGAATAGCAAGAAGAGATAAGAAAGCCTTCTTCAGCGATCAATGCAAAGAAATAGAGGAAAACAACAGAATGGGAAAGACTAGAGATCTCTTCAAGAAAATTAGAGATACCAAGGGAACATTTCATGCAAAGACGGGCTCGATAAAGGACAGAAATGGTCTGGACCTAACAGAAGCAGAAGATATTAAGAAGAGGTGGCAAGAATACACGGAAGAACTGTACAAAAAAGATCTTCACAACCCAGATAATCACAATGGTGTGATCACTCATCTAGAGCCAGACATCTTGGAATGTGAAGTCAAGTGGGCCTTCGAAAGCATCACTACGAACAAAGCTAGGGGAGGGGATGGAATTCCAGTGGAGCTATTTCAAATCCTGAAAGATGATGCTGTGAAAGTGCTGCTCTCAATATGCCAGCAAATTTGGAAAACTCAGCAGTGGCCACAGGACTGGGAAAGGTCAGTTTTCATTCCAATCCCAAAGAAAGGCAATGCCAAAGAATGCTCAAACTACCTCACAATTGCACTCATCTCACATGCTAGTAAAGTAATGCTCAAAATTCTCCAAGCCAGGCTTCAACAATATGTGAACCGTGAACTTCCTGATGTTCAAGCTGGTTTTAGAAGAGGCAGAGGAACCAGAGATCAAACTGCCAACATCTGCTGGATCATTGAAAAAGCAAGAGAGTTCCAGAAAAACATCAATGTCTGCTTGATTGACTATGCCAAAGCCTTTGATTGTGTGGATCACAACAAACTATGGAAAATTCTGAAAGAGATGGGAATACCAGACCACCTGACCTGCCTCTTGAGAAATCTGTATGCAGGTCAGGAAGCAACAGTTAGCACTGGACATGGAACAACAGACTGGTTCCAAATAGGAAAAGGAGTACGTCAAGGCTGTATATTGTCACCCTGATTATTTAAATTCTATGCAGAGTACATCATGAGAAACTCTGGGCTGGAAGAAACACAAGCTGGAATCAAGTTTGCTGAGAGAAATATCAATAACCTCAGATATGCAGATGATACCACCCTTATGGCAGAAGGTGAAGAGGAACTCAAAAGCCTCTTGATGAAAGTGAAAGAGGAGAGTGAAAAAGTTGGCTTAAAGCTCAACATTTAGAAAATGAAGTCATGGCATCTGGTCCCATCACTTCATGGGAAATAGATGGGGAAACAGTGGAAATAGTATCAGACTTTATTTTTGGGGGCTCCAAAATCACTGCAGATGGTGACTGCAGCCATGAAATTAAAAGACACTTGCTCCTTGGAAGAAAAGTTATGACCAACCTAGATAGCATATTCAAAAGCAGAAACACTACTTTGCTGACTAAGGTCCATCTAGTCAAGGCTATGGTTTTACCTGTGGTCGTGTATGGATGTGAGAGTTGGACTGTGAAGAAGGCTGAGTGCCAAAGAATTGATGCTTTTGAACTGTGGTGTTGGAGAAGACTGTTGAAAGTCCCTTGGACTGCAAGGAGATCCAACCAGTCCATTCTGAAGGAGATCGGCCCAGGGGTTTCTTTGGAAGGAATGATGCTAAAGCTGAAACTCCAGTACTTTGGCCACCTCATGCGAAGTTTTGACTCATTGGAAAAGACTCTGATGCTGGGAGGGATTGGGGGCAGGAGGAGAAGGGGACGACAGAGGATGAGATGGCTGGATGGCATCACAGACTCGATGGACGTGAGTCTGAGTGAACTCTGAGAGTTGGTGATGGACAGGGAGGCCTGGCGTGCTGCGATTCATGGGGTCGCAAAGAGTCGGACACGACTGAGCAACTGAACTGAACTGAACTGTCTCTTACAGTCTCGACTATTAATATGGTAATTAGAAGACTTTTAAAACAGCCCAGGGTATTTTGGCGCGATTCACAGTTAGTGGTCTTTGAACTGTTGTTGCTGTTCAGTTGCTCAGTCGTGTCCGACTCTTTGCGACCACATGGACTGCAGCATGCCAGGCTTCCCTGTCCTTCACCATCTCCCAGAGTCTTGCTGAAACTCAGGTCCATTGAGTCGGTAATCCCATCCAACCGTCTCATCCTTAGTCGCTCCTTTCTCTTCCTGCCCTCAGTCTTTCCCAGCATCAGGATCTTTGAAAAGGGTATATACTGAATAAGTTTTGTTTAGATTAGGGACTAAATAAACTGAGGGATCATAGGGTGGTTTAGCTTCATTTGTTCATATTATAGACTGGACGGCTGAAGAACAGATAAATTACGACCAGAGAATCTATGCCATGATAATGCACGGATTTGCTCCTGCCCCTACCCTTCCCGTGGCGGCTGTAAGCTGCCACTCACGTTCAGTCTCTAAGCTGTGTCTCACTTTGCGACCCCATGAACTGCAGCATGCCAGGCTTCCCTGTCCTTCGCTCTCTCCCTGAGTTTGCTCAGACTCTTATTCATTGAGTCCGTGCTGCCATCCAACCATCTCGTACTCTGTTGCCTCCCTCTTCTCTTGCCCTCATTTTTTCCCAGCATCAGGGTCTTTTCCAATGAGTCACATCTCAGTACTCTGACCCTCACGCCCTAGGTAGAGTTCTTTGTGTGATACTAAAATATAGCCATGGAATTACTTGTTATTTTATAAAGAATACAAGGTTGACTGAATTTCAGGTTAGAGACAGTGCATTTAAACTTTTAATTATAGTAATTTATACATGTTAAGATTCCCTAATTTAAATGCACTATTTGATGAGTTTTAACAAATACATATAATCATGCAACCATTACCACAAGCATAGTATAGAACATTTTTCATCCACCAACACATGTACCTCTGGTAATCCATCTTCTTCCTTGTCTCCAAGCCCTGGAAACCACTCATCCATTTTCTTGTCACTACAGATTTACTTGCTTTATGAGAATTCCGTGTAAGTAAAATCACGCAGTTATTAGTCTTTTGCATCTGATTTGTTTCATTTAGCATAATGCATTTAAGATTCATCAGTGTGTCAGGATTTTATTCCTTCTTACTCTGGAATAGGGTTCTCTATTGTGTGGTTACATCACAATTTGTTTTTCCATTTACCAGTTGATAATTTAGGTTGTTCCCAGTTTTTTAGCTATTCTGAATAATGCTGCCACGGATACTCAAATTCAGGTCTTTGAGTCAGTATGCCATGTTTATTTCCCTTGAGTAAATACTTAGGAGTGGGGTTTCTGGGATCGAGTGCATTATTTTCCTTGTGATAAAATAAATATAACCTAAATGTACCGTCTTAACTATTTTTAAGTGTATCTGTTCATGTTACTGAACAGATCTTCATACCTTTTTTCATCTTACAAAAAAACTGAAAGTATGTGCCCATTAAATACTTCGCCACTCCTTCCTGCCCCGTCTCTGGCAGCCACCTTTCTGCATTTTGTCTCTATGAATTTGTCTACTCTGGGTACTTCAGTTAAGTGGAATCTTACAGTACTTGTCTTTTTGTTACTGGCTTATTTCACTTAGCATAATTGTCCTCCAGTTTCATCTATATTGCAAGAATCTTCCTTCTTTCTTAAGGTTGAACAAAGTTTCATCACATGGATATACCACATTTTGTTTATCCATTCATCCAGTCAGGGATACTTGGGTGGTTTAACCTCTTGGTTATTATGAATAATGTTGCTACAAACACAGGTGCAAATATATTGTGACCTTGCTTTTAATTTTTCTGGATATATACCTGGTTGTATAGGTATATGTATTGGGTTTCCCTGGTGGCTCAGCTGGTAAAGAATCCACCTGAAGCATGGGAGACCTGGGTTTGATCCTTGGTTTGGGAAGATCCCCTGGAGAAGGGAATATATATTCACTCCAGTATTCTGGCCTGGAGAACTCCATGGACTGTATGGTGTAGGCCATGGGGTTGCAAAGAGTCAGACATGACTGAGCAATTTTCACTCCCCTGGATGTAGGATTGTTGGACCATGAAAATGAAAGTCATTCAATCGTGTCCGACTTTTGGGACCCCATGGATTATACAGTCCATGGATTCTCCAGGCCAGAATACTGGAGTGGGTAGCCTTTCCCTTCTCCAGGGGATTTTCCCAACCCACGGATCAAACCCTGGTCTCCCACATTGCAGGTGGATTTCTTTACCAGCTGAGCCACAAGGGAAGCCCAGGAATACTGGAGTGGGTAGCCTAACCCTTCTCCAGCAGATCTTCCTGACCCAGGAATTGAACTGGGGTCTCCTGCATTGAAGGCAGATTCTTTACCAACTGAGCTATCAGGGAAGCCATATGGTAGGTCTATTTTTAATTTTTTGAGGCCCCTTTGTATTGTTTTCCATAGCAATTAGATATCATGTCAGAATCCCACCAACAGCGAAATTTAATGCATTTTTTTTTTTTTGGTGTTAAAAGCATAGTAACACACAAGTATAGAGCTAAAAGAGTAAAGAGTAGTCACAGTAATTGAAATGATTTAGACAGAACAGTTTTAGGAGACAAAGACTGTTTAAAATAACTCTATAGGGACTTCCTTGGTGGTCCAGTGGTTAAGACTCCATGCTTCTACTGCAGGGGGCACAGTTTTGAATTTTGGCTGGGAAATTAAGATCCCACATGCTGTGTGTGGGGAGAGGGAGTGAGTGGGGAGACTCTGACACCAGAATATACAGTGAACTCTTACAATCCAATATCAAAACTGGAAACACCCATTTAAGAAAAAAAAAAAAACTCAATATATCAAATGAGCGATTTTTGTAAAGCACAGTTATTTCCCATCACACTTCTTAACAAGAAGCAATGGGGATATGACAGTGAGCTTCTAGATGGGACATTCGAGGTCCTGCAAGGGTCTGTCTTGCTTATAGCTAAGGTAAATGCATATATGCATGCTGACGCCAATGTCCACCTTCTTCTTGCTAATATGAGTCAATGCACATACAAGCTGATGTCTATGAGCGTGCACTACCCATATAAATATAGCTTGTTAAAAAATAAGAATTGTTTCCAAATTGACTTCAGGGGACTTGCCCAGAAGAGCATTGACTTACAAAGTGTCTCAGGATGATTTTTCAATGGAACAAATTTTAGAATTAATAGGAAACAACAAATTAACTGGTTTGTCATTCCAGGAACCTAGAAAAGATTGGAGCTGGAAAAATCAATGAGCATAAAACATATTGGCTAGGGCAGAGAGAGAAACTGTCAGAAATGGACGGCTTACAAGGGGGATTATCACTTGGTGAGGACTTCCAGGGCCAGCCTGTGCTTTGGCCGCTGTCCATGGGGTCGCTGAGAGTCGGACACGACTGGGCGACTTCCCTTTCACTTTTTACTTTCATGCATTGGAGAAGGAAATGGCAACCCACTCCAGTGTTCTTGCCTAGAGAATCCCAGGGACGGGGGAGCCTGGTGGGCTGCAGTCCATGGGGTCGCTGAGGGTTGGACACGACTAAGCGACTGAACTTTCACTTTTGACTTTCATGCATTGGAGAAGGAAATGGCAACCCACTCCAGTGCTCTTGCCTAGAGAATCCCAGGGACAGGGGAGCCTGGTGGGCTGCCGTCTATGGAGTCGCACAGAGTCGGACACGACTGAAGCGACTTAGCAGCAGTAGCAGCATGACATTTCCACCCTGCTCAGTCCTGGGAAATCTACTCATGAAAGAGCTCTTGAAGCTCAAGTAAGGAAGGAGAAGTTGGTTCTTAGGATGTCAGAGGCAAGAGCTATCAAGTAGTAGAGACAGGCAGTCCCCAAGTAAAGAAGAAAGTAAGTGGCTGGCATCCTAGAAAGGCCATTGGAAGCAATGAGAAACTCTGTCAAGGAGACTTTTTATGTTCCAAGGTATACATACAAAAAGGAAAAAAGTCATAAATTCTTATAACAATCTGATTAAGTAACAAGCAATGGTTGATATGTTTTTTAAGAGCCTGAAATTTAATATACACTGGAGAATATACTTTTTTATTTTCCCCTAGTCATCTAGAATGCAGAATGTTGGTAAGAAAGGCTGTGTAAAAAAAAAAAAAAAATCCCTGTCAGAAGCTACACATTTAGCCATTCTGAATAAATATTAAAAGCAGATACATACCAGACTTGCAGAGTAAGTACCCAATATTATCTTTATGAATCTTTATTAAATATATTTCTCAATATATTTCACCTAATGAATAGTCAAATATTGATTTATCACAATTCATGAAACAAAAGTGACTGGTATTTTTCCCCTTCCTGTTTAATTTTTTTCAGCTGACAGCTCCATTGGTTGAAATACAAATGAATTTAAGTAGGTAGATTTCTGGGTTAAATAATAAGACTGAAATATAACTCATATTGAAAATCATTTGACTTGTGGAATTCTGCTAAAACAAAAAGCAAAACAATCCATACAAGCTTTTAACAATGAGAGCTGATGGGGGAAAAGAGATAGTTTAATTATGTCTCAAGTAATCAAAATATTCAGTTTGCCTAAATGGCCCCTTCTTCCTAGGATTCTGGAAATTTTACTTTGGGGAACCATTTGATCAGTTATATTCATGCATTGGAGAAGGCAATGGCACCCCACTCCAGTACTCTTGCCTGGAGAATCCCATGGATGGAGGAGCCTGGAAGGCTGCAGTCCATGGGGTCACTAAGAGTCAGACACGACTGAGCGACTTCCCTTTCACTTTTCACTTTCATGCATTGGAGAAGGAAATGGCAACCCACTCCAGTGTTCTTGCCTGGAGAATCCCAGAGATGGGGGATCCTGGTGGGCTGCCGTCTGTGGAGTCGCACAGAGTTGGACACGACTGAAGCAACTTTGCAGCAGCAGCATGGAACAGTGAAGAACATGGAATACTGGTATTTATTTTAGTTATAAAAAAGGCTCTATTTTATTGATAGCAAGTTAAGAATCCCCAAGAGTTAGAGGAGAAAGTTTTGTTTCCAAAACATCAAATGTGACTTGAGATATACACTGAGGTCTCTCACTATGATCTGGACAAATCCCTTATTTAATAGAGTCTCCAAGGAGTACTGAGGTGTCATTTCCAGGTTGCTTTCATAAAGACACTTTAGCAGCTGGCTCTCAAGCTGTAAGGGAAGCTTCCCAGGTGGTGCTGGTGGCAAAGAATCCACCTGCCAATGCAGGACATGCAGGAGAAATGGGTTCGGTCCCTGGGTCAGGAAGATCCCCTGGAGGAGGAAATGGCAACCCACTCCAGCATTCTTGGCTGGAGAATCCCATGGATGGGGAAGTCTGGTGGCCTACAGTCTGAAGGGTCCTAAAGAGTTGGACATGACTGAGTGACTAAGCATGCAGGGCATTTTATCAATGAAGAAACTGAGGCAGAGAACACCCCAGTGTCTTGTCCAGGAGTCAAAGATTCATCTTCCGATTACAACATTTTTCAACTTCCCCACTTTGTCTTATTATATTACTTGGTTATATCTTCTTGATTATACATGATACATTCTTTTAAGCATACAAATTTCCTTTAATATGTATTTTTAATAGGGCAGTGAGACAAGAAATCACCTTTCTTTAAAAGCACAGCATCTAATTCCTGATTAAATCAGACAGTGTCAGAAGCCCCCAGCACAGTTCATTTCATACCTAGAAAGGTCCATGACTTGGGGGAGGGGGACAGGTTTGGAGCAGCGTGGGACTGTCTATCTAGAGGAGTCTTTGAGACTTCTGTTCCCAGCAATTTGGTTGGCTAGGTATTCTGAGACGCTCTCCCACTACAAAATATCTAGAAGAACTAATTACTCCATCTTTTCTGGGCTCATAGGAAGTAAGAGAAATCATCAAAGGGCAAAATAAAACAAAAATAATACCCTAAAACCACCGAGCCCTAACCCCTCGATAGCTAGAGAAGCAAATCCCACTGTAGCTGGAAGTCAGAGTCGGCACTGAAGGGAGACTGGGCTGTGGCCCATCAGGGAGCTGAGCCTGAGACTCTGGGATCTGGTTCGGGATGCAGGGGAGCAGGAGTGTTTCTGGGTCAACATTGTTCTCAGATGCCAGAAGAGGCAATGCAAATCCTCCTTGGAGAAAAACTTCTTCAAGGAAAGTCCCCAGATCTTCCACAGATTCAGATCAAATCATGTGAGAAATAACTTAAATGCACAGAAAAGATAGTTCATTACAAAGATGACTTTCAGACTAAGAGCAGACTTCTTGACAAGACAATGGAAGCTGGAAGACAATGGAATAATAACTTCAAAGTGCTTTGAGATAGTAACTGTCAATCTAGAGTTTCAAGACTGAGGTTGAAATAAAGACATGTTTTGATATGCAAGAGCATTTACCCTCAGTAGACCTAGAGTCAAGGAGCTTTTAAATCATCCAAAGAACTCCTCTGAGGTGCAAGGTAAAACTTCTCTAACTTAACATACACAACTATGACCAAATAAACAGATTTTTTTTTAAAGGAAAGAAAAAAGAAAGTCTTTTGCTGAATGTGCTTGGAAACTGCTTTTCATCTCCTCCTTAACTTTACCCAGAGAAACAGCCAATCAGAGAAGTGGGGTGACACATGACTGTGGCTGACCACACCATCCCTTTCAACTGGATAAAGTTGATTATTTAAAAGCCTCAGCATGTTTGACTTGGGGTTGACCAAAACCACAGGATGATTCAATACTGTTCCTGTTCTCTTGGTTTTACATCCTGTGGTTTGCTCTTCACTGGCTGTCTTTCCAATAAAGAACAATTTCCTAATAAGAAAGTGACTAATGAGAAGAAAAAGACAGATGACATTTTTCTTGAGAATAAGACAGGGCTAGGAAGTGTCTAATTTGCATGTCCTTTTCCAACACAGCCAATGAGGGACAATTTATTCCTCTAGCCCTTTTCCTCTCCCAACCGTTTTTTTTTTTTTTTTTAAATATAATACCTCTACATCATTGTCTGAGGACACTGATGACATTTTGGGACCTTGTGGTCCCTGTGAAATCAGAGCATAAAACTAGTTACTTCTTTCACCTGCTTGTAAGTAGAATACATGTTTAGCATCTGTAAATTATTATTAATGTACAAAGAATGAGTCTGCTTTCCACTCAACTGTTTACACGTCAGCTTATACTTATTTTATTCATGAGAATAAGTAATTGGTAAGCATTTATTTTAGCAAAACTTTCAGAAAGGATTAAATAACCAAATTAAACTTTTATGTACTGAGATATTTAAGCATCTATGGAGAGTAGGTGATGAGGAATACCACAATGCTGCTTGAATGCGCATGCAAATTGTACAAGTTTTTGCTGTCTTATAATCTCACAGAGGTGTAGAAGAATCAGGATGCGACTGTGCACGTCCTGGTTTCATACTGTAGGTAAGGACCCTGACTCTGTCATACTGTCTCTCTTTAAACTTTTTGCTGCAAGCATGAGAACGAGAACAGTCCTTAGTGTGAGGAATCGAAGGGTAAAGCTCAGGGGCCAAGCAGTCTGAGCTGCGTGTGTCAGCTATGCAGGGAGTTTTCTGGAACACCAGCTCTTTTGAACCTAATGCCCTTGCTGGGAGGTGAGTTTGAGTGTAACTTTTCCCACTTGAGGTGGAGACATCTCCATATCACACTGTCAGACCTTCTGAGCTCTCTATTTCCTCTGCTTGTCATTCCACAGGGTAGCTCTTTCCAGAGGCAGAGGGGTGGCCTCTCCCATTTTAGCAATTGTATACAATCTTCCAAATTGGATTGTTTATCACTTTATTTCTCCCATGCGTAGAATCATTGTCCTCCAGACACTCTGCTTGGGGACAGAAAATATGCCACCGGTACCGGAAGTAGCCCAGCAGGAATCCTGAGCAGAGGATGAGGGCACTTCCTCCATCAGTGGCTCCGCCCACCTGTGGCCACGGCCCCAAAGATCCAGGCCCTTGTTCCTCTGCAAAGACTCCAACTAAAGCTCTGTGTGGACGTGGGAGAGAGGGCTGGCACATTCTTCTGGGGATCAACTAGCTAAGAAGTCCTCAAGGACTACCTCACCTCTTGCTGCTTTTCCCACATGGGGTAATACCAGGAAGAAGTTGAGTCATCCTGGAGTGTGAAGTCAAGTGGGCCTTAGGAAGCATTACTACAAACAAAGCTAGTGGAAGTAATGGAATTCCAGCTGAGCTATTTAAAATCCAAACAAATGATGCTGTTAAAATGCTGCATTCAATACACCAGCAAATTTGGAAAACTCAGCAGTAGCTACAGGACTAGAAAAGGTTAGTTTTCATTCCAGTCTCAAAGGAATGCCAAGGAACATGCCAAGGAATGTTCAAACTACCGGGCAATTGCATTCATTTCACATGATAGCATGATTAAGCTCAAAATTCTTCAGGATAGGCTTTAACAGTGCATAACTGAGAAATTCCAGGTGTACAAGCTGGGTTTCAAAGAGGCGGAGAAACCAGAGATGAAATTGCCAGCATTTGTTGGATCATGGGGAAAGCAAGGGAGTTGCAGAAAAACACCTACTTTTGCTTCATTGATTACACTAAATCTTTGACTGTGTGAGTCACAAAAAACTGCGGAAAATTCTTAAAGAGATGGGAATACCAGACCACCTTACTTGTCTCCTGAGAAACCTATATGGAGACCAAGAAAGAACAGTTAGAACAGGACATGGAACAATTGAGTGGTTCCAAATTGGGAAAGTAGTATGACAAGGCTGTATATTGTCACCCTGCTTAGTTAACTTCTATGCAGAGTACGTCCTGTGAAATGCCAGGGTGCATGATTCACAAGCTGGAATCAAGACTGCTGGGAGATTTATCAACAATCTCAGATATGCAGATGATAACACTTTAATGACAGAAAGTAAGGACGAACTAAAGAGTCTCTTGATGAGGGTAAAAGAGAAGAATGAAAGAGCTGGCTAAAAACTCAGCTTCAAAAAACCAAGATCATGGCATCCAATCCCATCAATTCATGGGGGCAAATAGATGGGGAAACAATGGTAACAGTGACAGATTTCATTTTCTTGGGCTCCGAAATCACTGTGGCTTGTGATTGTAGCCATAAAATTAAAAGACACTTGCTTTTTGCAAGGAAAGCTATGACAAGCCTAAACAGCATATTAAAAATTAGAGACATTACTTTGCCAATAAAGATCCATATAGTCAAGCTATGGGTTTTCCAGTAGTCATGTATGGATGTGAGAGTTGAACCATAAAGAAAGCTGAGCACCAAAGAATTGATGCTTTTGAACTGTGGTGCTGGAGAAGACTCTTGAGAGTCCCTTGGATAGCAAGGAGATCAAACCAGTCAATCCTAAAATAAAGCAACCCTGAATATTCATTGGAAGGACTGATGCTAAAGTTCCAATACGTTAGCCACCTGATGTGAAACGCCAACTCATTGGAAAAGACTGGATGCGGGGAGAGATTGAGGGCAAGAGGAAAAGTGGTGGCAGAGGATGAGATGGTTGGATGGCATCACTGACTCAATGGACATGAATTTGGGCAAACTCTGGGAGATAGTGAAGGATGGGGAAGCCTGGCACGCTGCAGTCCATGGGGTTGCAGAGAATTGGACACAACTTAGCAGCTGAACAACAGCAACAAAACTTGAGTTGCTGAAGGTACAGGTAGCTGGCATATCTGGTGCCTTTGCGAGGGGAGCAGACTACAGGACTTCCCAGCTCTGAACATAGCCGAACACGAACATTGTGCTACAAGGCCTTGTCCTTGTATTTGGTTATGTCCTATGCAATAATGTAATAGTCATGAAACAGTGCAGGACCCTATGGTCCTTACGTCCCCACCATGTCCTTTACCTGCCTTTTATCTGTGGAAAACTTTAGTCAAAAAAAATAAACGTAATCGGAGAAGTGAGAAATGCAGAAACAAAGGAAAACAGTCAAAGGAGACAGAATATCAAGGATGAGGTCATGAAGCATAGTCAGGGGCCTTTGGTTCTTTCTCAAGGGCATAGACAATAGTTTGAGCCATAGCTTATCAATGGTCTTACATATTAGAACACCAGGGTGAAGAAGCTGACCACATGATGACCAGACTGTACTCATGACATAAGCTGCCACAATTCTGAGAACTGGCCTCAAGAAATGGGAACAAACAGATCCTGGAACTGAAGATTAACTGTGCCTTAAACAGTCAAGATGATGCTGGTCAGACCACCAACAACCAGTCTGAAGATGACTGTCAGAGCTGACTGGCTATTTCTGCAGGTAGGCCCCTCTGTCCGTCTATAAAAGCTCTTGTCACTCTGGACGCCAGTTGGGGCAGAGCAGGCCTTTGGACAGATGTCTGCCATCCACCCACCCCAGTTGCCAGCATCTGAAATAAAGCAAACTTTCTTTTCCACCGACCTGACTTGTCTTGCGGCTTTTGAGTGGCAAGCAGCCGGACCCCACCTCACTCTTTCAGTAACAGCTGGTATTTCAAAATGAATTCCTGACTTACTGCCCAATCCTCTGTCCCCTGGGGCAGAGGAGAATGCATTCCGATTTCTCTTCTCAACGTTGGCACCACTGATATTTTAGACACAAGCAGTGTTAGTTTCTCAGTTATGTGCAACTTTTTGTGACCCCATGGACTGTAGCCTATTAGGCTCCTCTGTCCATGGGATTCTCCAGGCCAGAATACTGTATTGGGTTGCCTTTCCCTTCTTCAGGGGATCTTCCCAACCCAGGGATTGAAGCTGGGTCTCCTGCATTGCAGGCAAATTCTTTACTGTATGAGCCAAAGGGAAGTCCCTGTATTTTAGATAGATAATTGTTTATTGTTGTGGTTATGCTGTGTGTTGTCAAGTGTTTAGCGAGTGTAAGCATAGATTCTGACAGCCTGGACATATGGAAGGTCAGATCCTGTATAAAAATAGAACTCTGATACACAACCTGCAGCAACTAGCTGCTGCTAAGTCACTTCAGTGTCAAACCGCAACAGCTATTAATCATCTATCCCAAACTGTCAGAACTTAATCAATAACCCCCAGCTTTTCTGATTCATGCCGGGCTTCCAATTTGGGAGCAACCAGAGAAAGCCAACTATGCTCCCCTGTCCATCCACAGGCTGCCTCCAGTTTATCCAAGATGACAGCGTCTAATCAGGGCACACCCTTTCTTCACTATAAAGCTTCCCACTCCTCTGCCTGCCTTTGTCATTACGGCTGTTCAACTCCTAAGGCTCCTCTGTCCTTCACCATCTCCTGGAACTTGCTCAAACTCATATGTCCATTGAGTCGGTGATTCCATCCCACCATCTCATCCTGTCACCCGCTTCTCCTCCTGCCCTCAGGCTTTCCCAGCATCAGGGTCTTTTCCAATGAGTCAGCTTTTTGCAACAGGTGGTCAAAGTATTTGAGCTTCAGCTTCAGCATCAGTCCTTCCAACGAATATTCAGAGTTGATTTCCTTTAGGAGTCTCTGGCTCTGATCTCCTTGCTGTCCAGGAGATTATCAAGAGTCTTCTCTAGAACCACAATTTGAAAGCATCAGTTCTTCAGCACTCAGTCTTCTTTATGGCCCAACTCACACCTGTATATGACTACTGGAAAAACTGTAGCTTTCACTGTATGGACTTTGTTGGCAAAGTGATGTCTCTGCTTTTTAATACGTTGTCTAATTTGTCATACCTTTTCTTGCAAGGAACAAGTGTGTTTTAATTTGATGGCTGCGGTCACCGTCCGCATTGATTTTGAAATTCAAGAAAATGAAATCTGTCACTGTTTCTACTTTTCCCGGTCTATTTGCATGAAGTGATGCCTGCCTTTGAGTCTCTGCCAAATGCAGTGATGGTGGTTGACCCTCTTGCTGTGGTGAACTCTGAATAAATTAGCTTGTGATGTAATAAAGTTTTGGATTTTGTCCCCATTTCCCAACACGCAGCTCCTAAGTCTTTGAAGCCAGGTACCTTCTCTATGCTAATGGGCTTACCTTGTGGCTCAGGAGTAAAGAATCTGCCTGGCAATGCAGGAGACATTGGTTCAATCCCTGGGTCAGGAAGATCCCTTGGAGAAGGAAATGGCAACCCACTCCAGCGTATTCTGGCCTAGGAAATCCTGTGGACAGAGGAGCCTAGCAGGCTACAATCCATGGGGTGGCAAAAGAATCATGACTTAGGGACTGAAAACAAACAGTGACTGGTAGCTGGTGCTCTCAGGGAGCCATCGGATGGGGACTGGTTGCCAGGGAAACCAACCAGGCGACAGTTGTAACTTTCAGTCCCATTCCCTGACCTCCAGGGAGAGGAAGGGCTGGAGGCTGAGTTAATCACCAATCATGCCTAAGTAATGAAGTCTCCATAAAATAGTCCTAGTCAAGGAGTCCAGAGAGCTTCTAGATTGCTGGGAGGGTGACTTACTCAGAGGGTGTGAAAGTTCTGTGTCCCTTCCACCCTCCTTAGCTTATGTGTCTCTTCCTTCTCCCAGTACCGAGGCTGCTCTGTCCATGGGATTCTCCAGGCAAGAATGCTGGAGTGGGTAGCCATTCCCTTCTCCAGAGGATCTTCCTGACCCAGGAAACAAACCCAGGTCTCCTGCACTGTAGGCAGATTTTTTACCGTCTGAGCCACCAGGGAAGCTCATCCTTTCTGATAAACCTGTAATCTAATAAGTGATCTGTTTTCCCGGGTTATGTTAGCTGTTCTAGAAAATCACTGGACCCAAAGAAGAGGTGGTGGGAACCTCCACTTTATACCCCATCAATTAGAAGCACAGGTGACAACTTGGACTTGCTTTTGGCATCTGAAGTGGGAGCAGTCTTGTGGGACCGAGTTCTTAAACTGTGGGTTCTCTGTTGTCTCTGGGCAGATAGTGTCAGAATTGAATAGAATTTTAGAACACCCACTCGGAGTCTGCATGAACCGGAGAATTACTTGGTGTGGGAAGAACCTGCACACATCTGGTGTCAGCAGTGACATGCGTACAGAAAAGTGTAGCTAACTTTTACAGAATTCGCATGTGGTTCCGTCATTTTTGCCCATCACATAATTCTAATGAGCTAGAAAACATGACCTTTAGGGAGTGGACACAGCTACATTCTGACTGTATAGCAGTGGTGAGGTCAGAAAGAATAGGGCATTGTGGCCTATTATAATTGGGGGGCATTTTTAGTTGTTGGCGGGGCTGGAGGGAGGAGAAGAAAGAGATTGAGTATATAGAGACTATTTCACACTGTCTCCAAGATGCAAACATGATTATTAAAAATAAGAATCCTTACTATATTTTTCACCAGCATATATAAACTAGTTTACATCAAATGTCTCATTTGACCCTCACAAAATTTTGTGGGTAGTCACAACAGAAGTTTTGTATTACTGTTATCATCACTGGCTGCACTGGGTCTTTGCTGTGATAAGCAGGCTTCTATACTTGTGGCCCATGGGCTTAGTAGCTCTACAGCACATGGGATCTTATTAATAGTTCCCTGACCAGGAATCGACCCTGCATCCCTGGCATTAGAAGCTCAGAGTCTTAACAACTAGACCACCGTGGAAATCTCACAACAGAGGGGCTTATTTTTAAAATTATTTTGCTTTGCAATATTGTGATGGTTTTTGCCATACACCAGTATGCATTGACCATAGGCACACATGTGTCCCCCACATCCTGGACCCCCACCCCCACCCCCCACCTCCCTCCTCACCCAATCTCTCCAGGTTGTCACAGAGCAGCTGCTTTGGGTGTCCAGCACCCTACATCACACTTCCACTGGCTATCTATTTTACATATGGTAATATAATGTAATTCTGATTTTGAATACAATTTTATCCCTGATCTAGGAGACCAGGGCAGAGGAGTTAGGATACCTTCACGGGGTTGCACGGGAGTCACCGTGAATGGTCCAGGCTTCCCTGTCCTCCTCAGAATTTGACTCACCACCCAGCCACTCCCAGCATCACCGCAGTCCTGTACTAAGGGCCCTATTCCTGGATATCAGTGCCAGCAAAGTCTCATACCTTGATGTGTCGAGCAAATGACCGTGAGTTCCTGGCTTATGTCTCCAGACCGTCTTACAGGAATCAAAAGCTCCCCAGCAACCTCCTCTATTTTGTATTCTGCCTCTGGAATATAAACTGTTGATTCTAGAAAAGAGGATAGATAACTTTTTAGCAAGACTTAAGTTTGATTGGTGGTACTGGTGATATTTCAACCCGAGTGGAAATGTACATAACCTTGATCTCTATATATTCCAGCTCTACGGAATATAGTAAGAATAGGAAATATCTGTCATTAAGTGGAGCTGGAGAGGTAGTGAAATTAAGTTTAGGAGGTTCCTTTTGAAATGTTAAAAGGGTTATCCAGCACTGAAATGGGAAGGAATATCAGCAATTTGGTTTCTTTTTTGGAGGTCACATTTTAGGTTTTCTAAATAAAGATCACAGATTTCCGTGTTTTACTTTTAATTTTTTTTTTAATGCTTTTAACAATCAGGTCATCTATTCATGAGTGTAAAGAAATGTTTTTGCTTTATTCAGCAAACATTTGATTCAACACTTATCAAGCAGACACCATGGGTAAGACACAGGGCTGAGAAAAAGAAGCTACTCATATTGCTCTTAATTCTTAAAATAATATTCCCATTGAAATTTTCTGAGCTGGATGTGTGTGTGTGCACATCTGTTATATTACCGTTCTCTGTCATGCAGTTGGGATGTAAAAACACACACATAGGCATCATCAGAACAGTGGCTGCAATATGAGTATGAATGCTGGTCATTTCTTGATGTGTACTATTTTTCTTGGGGTTGTTCAATGTTTTCCAAGGCTTCTCATTAAGAATGCAATGTATAGTTGAAATACATGTGTTTGTTTTAAAAAAATAAAAATTTGAAGTGGATTGTTACCACTCATAGAGTCAAGTGGCGAACTGAAGTGACTTTCTGAATCAAACCGCATTTAATAGACTGAAATCTCTCCTCTGTACGCTATATACATATATATTTATATTATATATATATATATTTATATATACACAAACAGTGCTCAGTCCGCTCAGTCATCTCCGACTCTTAGAGACCCCATGGACTGTAGCCCACAAGGCACTTCTTCCATAGGATTCTCCAGGCCAGAGTACTGGAGAGGGTTGCCATGCCCTCCTCCAGGGGATCTTCCTGACTCAGGGATCGATCCTGCATCTCTTGGCAGGCGGATTCTTTACCACTGCGCCATACGCGCATAAACAAATTCTTCCTCTTGACAATGGATGCATGAGGAAAAATACTGTAGTTCACCATCCATTCTTCTTTTGAAAATACTACTAAGAGTTTGGGCTTCCCTTGTGGCTCAGGTAAAGAATCTGCCTGCAATGCGGGAGATCTGAGTTCAGTCCCTGGGTTGGGAAGATCCCCCACCCACTCGAGTATTCTGGCCTGGAGAATTCCACGGATTGAATAGTCCACGGGGTCCCAAAGAGTCGGACATGTCTGGGTGACGTTCACTTCACTTCACTACAAGTTTACCCAGAATTCAATGCTGAATTATCTAGTTATCATATGTTAATTTTTTTCTCCTTTATTTTCCTGCTTAAAATGATCTCAGCAGATACTGGTGTCAGTCTTTAGAAAACACTGGTCCCAATTACAGAGGGAAAAGACCGGTGATCGTTTTCATTCTGCCATTTTAACCCCCTGTGGTATTCTACTGTCTGGACGTCTCTTGATTCAAAAGACTGTTATCATGGAAGACGCTAAAAGTAATGTTATTAATGTTAAGTGAAAAAAACTGATACTCTGGGACTCAGTTATCTAGTCATGTTCTCTATTTTCCCATTCTGAAAAGCCTGCTCCTATCCATCTATGAATCCAAATCCCATTTTATTCTTCAAGCCTCAGCTGGAATCCTGCCTACTACAAAAAGCTTAATAGTTGCAAATGGTGGTGATCTTTCTACTTTCTTAGCTCAGAACATTGGTTTTGGCATGTACCCTCACATGCAGCTTTGTTAATTGATTAACGTGTTTAAGCGTTTTTATCACAAAACTAATGAAATACCTCTTCATTGGGTGGTGAGGGCAGCGTTTTCTACTTTTGTCTACTGGAGTGCCAAGCATGTGAAAAACAGTATTTCTCAAATTGTGTTTCAAGAAAATTAGAACTTAAAGATTTCAAAAGATATTTCTTGGGTACAACAAATTAAAAAAAAATCTATATTCTAATTTGAGAAAACTGGTTAAACAAAGTTAAACAGATTTCTTTTTTTTTTTAATTGAGATATAATTGATTTGCAATGTTGCCTTAGTTTAAACAGATTTCTTTGTAGAAGAGTTTTCTCAGGAACCTAATAAGCTAGTGTGAATTATGATGCTTCAAAGGAGATATCTGAAAAGCTTCCTAGACTTCTTTGGTCCATGGAAAGTTTACTGACCATATTGTATAAATTGTATTATATTTTCTGCTCTGCAGCTTGGGACATGCTGATATGGGGGATTCTTCAGTGATTCTTATGGCATTTAACTAAGACTTCCTTCCTGATAGTTAAGTCACCCACTTCTAGGGGATATGCAAATTCTTTCAGTTCTCATGATAATTGATATGTCTAATTAACATTCAGATGTGAACACTAAAATCCTCTTTTAGGGCCTATTTTTCTACTTTCACAAAAAGGAGCAGGAAAAACGTGACAATCATTGGCTAATTACTTTTCTTTTTTAATTTCTCTGGGGAGATATTTGCTGAATGAATGAACCAATAATGAACTGACGAATTCAAGACTGTTATGCAGAGCTATAACAGAACTTTGTGGAATGCACGCTAAAGTGAACCAGCTGGTTGATTCCCAGCAGCCGCATCTAGAGTGAGGGATATATGAGGTCCCCACCTGATCTGGTGGGGAGCTCCCAGAAAATTGTGAGAAGATGGAGCAAGCCCTGAGGATTAGCCATTTGGGGTCCAAGCTGCACCATACTGAGTATGCAGAGTACTGAGAGTGAGGACTTGGGCATTTGTTAAAGTAAGCTTGGCAAAGTCCTATCTGTTTCACTCTCCTATATCCCTAAATATACAAAGATCCTAAACACAAAGAAAAATTCCAGCATTGAGGTGGTTTACTGAATTTGAAATCCAAAGTGATATGAACGTGTTCAGTGGCTTATGGAGCTTGGTGGAGGTATAAAATACCTGAAATGAACCCATGAATAGATTGTACAAATAGGAATCACATACCGTCTTCAGGGTCCACAATTTCCACAGTTGCCACTTCTGGAAGCTCCAGTACAGCCCCGACAGGGTTTGTCAGAATGATCTGGAAGGTCTCTGAAGCCTCATATTCATAGTCTGATAGAATTCTCACTTTCCACGTGGCTGTAGTCTGTCCGGGACTGAATTGGACTTGTTTCTGGGCCTTTCCTTTAAAATCTTTATCTTTTTTTGCAGTTTCATCTTTGGTTACAATGCCTAAACAAAAATCAGGAAACTATGAATATAAAGCCAAGTAACTGAAGGGAGTTTTTTCACAGTGGGTTCTACTGTTGATGAAATGCTAACAGCACAGAAATTGCTGCTTTTAATGTTCCCAGCAGACACTTATAAGCTAAATATATATTTTGGCTGTGTGGCATGTGAAATCCCAGATCACTAACCAGGGACTGAACCTAGATCATAGCAGTGAAAGTCTGGAATCCTAACCACAAAGCCATCAGAAACTGCCACTTTTGTGATTTTTTTTTTTGATTGAAATATAGTGGATTTACAATATTGTGTTAGTTTCCCATGTAGAGCAAAGTGGTTCAGTTACATATATCTATAATATATATTTCAGACTATTTCTGATTATATGTTCTTATGAGGTATGGAATATAGTTTCCTGTGATACACAGTAACTCCTTGTTGCTAATCTAGTTTATGTAGAGTTGTTTGTATCTGTTAATCCCATACTCCTAACTTATTCCTCCTCATTCCCTTCCTCCTTTGGTAACTATAAAGTTACCTTCTGTATCTGTGAGCCTGCTTCTATTTTATATATAGTTTCATTATTTTTTAGATTTATTATTTATATATATATTTCATGATTTTTTAGATTCTATACATAAATGATATAATACAGTATTTGTCTTTCTCTGTCTGACTTACTCAACCAAATACAATATTCTCTAGGTTCATTCACATGGCTGAAAATGGCATTATTTCATTCTTTTTTAGTGGCTGAGTGATATTGTATATACATGTACTCACATCTATGTATGTACCACATCCTCTTAATCCAATTGTCTTTTGATAGGCACTTGGGCCGTTTCCACATCTTGGATATTGTAGATGGTGCTGCTAGGAACACTGGGGTACATGCATCCTTTCGAATTAGAGTTATAAACTACCTTTGGCCAAGAGAGTGTGTCTAAGCAGAGGCGCACACAAAAAGAGCAGTGACAGAGAAAGGGAACAGGCATTCACTTCCTTATTTTAGCAAATGTCTACTGAGAGCATCTGAAGTGCCACACTCTGCCGGCTGCCTGGGATTCAGAAATGAGTAAGAAACTGCCCCAGCTCCAGAAAGCTCAGAGTCTCTGTGAGCGAGGAGAGGAACAGGCTGAGCTGACTCCATCTGGAAAAAGAAGGAAACTCGATCTTGCACTTTCAGAGAGCTTTGGACTATGTGCCTGGTAGCCGTGGGGATAAAATACCTAGAGCCGAACTGGCCTCCCGGACTGATAAACACCAGATTCCATACCAAGATTTCCCGTTGCCAAAAAGAATGTAATAATCCCCTATGCAGTCAATCACCTTTGTAATCTTTATGGCACCGATTGGTGTAGGCTACCATGTGTAACCAGCTGACCCTTCTGATTGTGGATCATGGTTATAACCTAATTGTATCTCCCTTTAACACTTTCCAGGCTAGGTTTAAGGAATCTGGGGATGTGGGCTTGAGCAGGACACTTAAGGTATATAAGGTTTTCACAAAAGTCGGTCGGGGTCCTTGGCTAAGAGGAGACTCTGCCTTGGGCCCGCCACTGTAATAAACTGCATTCCACTGCCTGCATCGTCCTTCTGAGTGAGTTGTTTGCCGGAACGCGTGGCTATAACATCTGGACTCCAGAATGTGAACCCCATGGAGGTAGAGACCTTGGGCTGTTTGATTCACTGGAGGACTCCTGGTGACTGCAACGGTGCTGGGCATCTTTGAGTTAATATTTTGGATCTGATCATTTCTGCAGTCTCGGGGAGTATTTATTGTTTAGTCTCTAAGTCGAGTCTGGCTCTGTGACTCCATGGACCGTATCCCGCCAGACACCTCTGTCCATGGGATTTCCCAGGCAAGAATACTGGAATGGTCGCCATTGCCTTCTCTAGGGGATCTTCTGACCCAGGGATTGAATGCACATCTCCTGCATTGCAGGCAAATTCTTTACCACTGAGTCACTAGGGAAGCCCTCCTGGGAGGATCACTATAGGTTATTTTCTCAGACAGACATTCAGTCACAGTGGCTTGACTTTTCATGTGTTTACTATTTTTTTTGTCTTTCTCTACTGATGTGTTTCTTTTGTGTGTGATTAAAAAAAAAAACGTTTGTAGTCATATTTTTTTTAAGAAAAGCTTTATTTTTACTTATTTATTTATTTGGGATCTTAGTTCCCTGACCAGGGATCGAACTCATGTCCCTGCAGTGGAAGCGCAGAGCCCTATCACACTCACTAGACTGCCAAAGATTTCCCCTATGTGTGACTTTTTAACCATTTAAAAAATCGAAGCATAGTTACTTTACAGTGTTGTGTGCTTACTGATTTTTGATGATAAGAAAATTGTTAGTAATTTTCCAGACCATTAGGGCATCGTTGGTGGAGATGGAAAGCTGGGAATAGATTCCAGCAGTGTTAGGAAATAGAAATTAATAAATTACTGAAGCAAATGAACAACACCACAGTAGTGTCAAAAATGCCCACTGTGAGTGGTTAAGACTCCACCTTTCAATGCAGGGAACATGGGTTCGATCCCTGTTCAGGGAATTAAGATCCATCATGTGGCACGAGGCAGCCAAAAATAAATAAATAAATACATTAAACAAACAAACAAACAAACAAGGGGGTTCCCTGGTGGCTCGGTGGTAAAGAATCTGCGTGCCGATGTAGGAGACGTGGGTTCGATCCCTGGTCCGGGAAGATGCCACATGACGCAGAGCAGCTGGGGTGGTGTGCCACCACTGTTGAGCCTGTGCTCCAGAGCCTAGGGGCCACAAATCCTGAGCCCACGTGCTGCAACTACAGAAGCCCATGCGCGCTTGAGCCTGGGCGCCACAAAAAGAGAAGCCACCGCAATGAGATGCTGGCCTAAGGCAGCTAGACAGTAGCCCTCACTCGCCACAGCTAGAGGAAAGCCCGAGCAGCAGTGAACACCCAGCACAGCCAAAAGTAAATAATTTTTAAAAAATCAAGAAAACTTTATTGTGAGATACAAGGGTGGCAGATGGTAGCCCCTCAAGACTGAATTGCTCCTCCCCTCTCCACAGAATGTTCAAGAGGTATTCTAGTATTATTTGGCTTTGATTTGACACCCCAGTGAGTACCCAGTGGAGCGCAAACACCCATGTCTCATCACTTCAGGCCTCATTCTAAGGTTTAGACTCTGCAGTTGTTTGAATGTGTGAAATCAGATATCATGACCTGACACCAGTTATCACGAACAAGCTTTACATAAAATGAGACTCATAGCCCCTTGTGCCATTGTCTCTGTCTCATTCTCAGAGAATCTGATGTCACGTAAAAGATACCCAAAGCTCTAACGTGTGAAAATAATTTCCAGGATAGAAGAGCTGGAGTTGACGTTTCAAAAGCATTGAAGAAAGTCTGCATGAATCCTAGTTTGGTGACTGAGAATGGATGTCCAGTTTTGAAGCGCCTCCTTTGGTCCCATGTTGAGGTGAAGATATGGAAGAGGGGTGTATCTTTGGCTACACTTTATTTTTCTCATTTTTAAAAATTGGAGTATAATTGTTGTACAATATTATATAGGTTACATATGTACAATAATGTACATGTGTAAAATAGTCACAATTTTTAAAGGTTATTCTCCATTTATAGTTATTATAAAATATTGGCTATATTCCCCATGTTGTACAGTATATCCTTTTAGCTTCTTTTACATGTAATAGTTTGTGTCTCTTACTCCTCTATCCCTATACTGCTCCAACCCCTACAGATAACCTACTAATTTGTTCTCTGTATCAGAGTTATTTCTTTTCTGTTATATTCACTAACTTGTCTATATATATAGTGTCTACACACACACACACACACACACATGCACACACAATACATCTTTATCCATTCATCTTTTGATGGACACTTTGCTTGCTTCCATGTCTTGGCAATTGTAAATAATGCTGCTAAGAACACTGGGGTGTGTGTATCTTTTTGAATTAGAGTTTTTGTTTTCTAGGTACATACTCAAAAGTGGAATTGCTAGGTCATGTGGTAGCTCTATTTTTAGTTTTCCGAGAAACTTCCATGCTGTTTTTCCAGTGTTCAGCCAGAGTTTAAACAGAGCTAGTGAGCACTGCTATATACATCGTGCAGGCAGGTGGCTGCTTACTTAATTTTGGGTGGGTACTGGCTACCAGGTGCTAAGGATGTAACGCTGAATCAGGTCCGGCCACCACTACCGCTGAGGGGTCTACAAGTCTGTGGGGGAGATAAAGAGGTGATTTCAACTCTGATGTATGAAAGCCATGTGAGAATAATGGCAGGTAACATTATTGAGTATTCCATGTGTGCTAGGGACCAGGCAAGGTCAGGGACCTTCGGTTCCTTCTCAAGGGGTCTAGATAATATTCTAAGCCGTGTCCTGGGAGCTGCATTATAGACACTGTCAGATAGAGGAAGTTAACAAGCATGGCATAAGGTGCCACTAGACACTGCCAGATGGAGGAGGTTAACAACAAGCTGGCCAGACAGTAGCCATGGCATAAGGTGCCACAGTTCTGAGAAGTGGCCTCAAGAACTGGAAACAAATCCACTCTGGAACTGAAGATTGAAGTGAAGTGAAGTCGCTCAGTTGTGTCCAACTCTTTGTGACCCCATGGACAGTAGCCTACCAGGCTCCGCCGTCCATGGGATTTTCCAGGCAATAGTACTGGAGTGGGCTGCCATTTCCTTCTCCAGCGGATCTTCCCAACCCAGGGATCGAACCTGGGTCTCCTGCATTGCAGACAGACGCTTTACTGTTTGAGCCACCAGGGAAGCCCCAATTGAAGATTAACTGTACCTAAAACAATCAAGACGATGCTGGTCAGACCACTGATGACCAATTTCAAGAAGACAGTCAGAGCCGACTGGGCTGTTTCTTCCTGTCGCCCCCTCCCTCTATCTATAAAAGCTCTTGTCCCCAGATTGTCAGGGGGGTGTTGGCCTCTGGACAGGCATCAGCACCTCCTCCCACATCCACTATTGCTGGCGTCGAAAATAAAGCAAACCTTCCTTTTCACTCCCCTGGCCTCTTTATTGACTTTTGAGTGGTGAGCAGCTGGACCCTGCGTTCAGTAACAGATTTTGGCACTCTGCTAACGTTTAGACTACTAACTCCAGCATCAGATAGGGTGAGGGGATTAGGAGGGCTTCCTAGAGCCCTGAGTAAGGTATTTAATAGGTTCTCTTCTGTGGTTTGACATGTTTGTTTTTAGTATTTATTTATTTAATTTTTTGGCTGCATTGCATCTTAGTTACATGTGGACTCTAGTTACTTGACCAGGGATCAAACCCAGGTCTCCCACATTGGGAGTGTGGAGTCTAAGCCACTGGGGCACCAGGGAAGTCCCTGATATCATTTTAAGTGGCATTTTAGAGGACAAAAGAGCTGATTGTAGTTTGCATAACAACAAATATTAGGTGACTACCATATGTCCCAGGCTGTTTTGAGGATTGGCCATCACCCAAGATGTTGTTCCTGCCCTTTTGGAGCTGGAAATCTGCTGAGGGAAACAGAGGGCAGTTGGACCTGAGATGCCCGTCAGGGGTGGTTAGTGCTCTGAAGAAGCAACGAGCAGGGCACAGAGACAGTGTATAAGGAGGTGCCGAATCAGATAGGAAGACCTTTGCACCTCTCTGAGGAGTGTAGTTCCTCTACAAATATTCAAATGACTCTGGGAAGATGGACAGTGTTTTCCTCCTGAGTCATACAGGATATGAAAATACCTCTTGACATAAAAACCCAAATCTTTGCCTATAAGAAATGCCCAAGATAAAGAATTACGGAGACAGAGCCCTACAAGAGAAGGGAAGCGTGTTTCAGCTGAAGTTCTTGGCAGAAAGTTCCACTGTGTGTTGATGAAGTAACCTCTGGGTAGTAACTGAGGCCCAGGGCCGTGCAGAAATCATGGTGCTCTCTGGCTGACCTCGTCTCCTAGGAGAACTGTCCCAACTCAGACACCCCGAGCCTGGAGAACAGACCTGGGAAAAGCTTGCCTTTCCTTGATTGCCTGTTCCCAGCCATCTGCCTCCTGGCTTCTCTCCAGTGGTTTTGGCAGAACTCTAATTAGACCCCAAAGGTCTCGGAAATTCACAATGCCCACTTGTAAAATGAAGGCATTTTATTGTCTTCTATTTGTCTTCACAACAGATTATGAAAAAGATAAAATGATCTCTGAAATTTCTGACAACTAGAGATGTTATAAAAATGTAATGCATCATTAGAGCAATTACTGTTGATTATTAGTGATGATAATGGGATGTATTATGTGGGCATTATACATCCATTTATCCCAAAGAGGCCTAGGTCTTTGTAGAATGCAGAAAAATTTCACACTGTACATATCTTGGAGGAATTTATAACCTAATAGCAGGGTGGAAACAATTATACATAATCAAAAGAAACAGCTACAACTAAACCCAATAATATGTCATGTACTCATAAATAATTTTTAAAAAGAAATAGCTAGAACTGAGCATAATAATGTATTCTATGCTTAAAAACAATTGTGAAAGAAATTGAGTGATTTGGGGATTGTGGTATATGGTTACAAAATGTCTTAATTTTCCTAGAGTCCTTCAACTTAAAGAGGAAGGGGGAAAATAGAAGAAGAAAAAAATGCCATATATAAACCTATAACTCACATGGAGTGAAAACCATGGCATAATTTCGCACATTAATCTTTTAGAAGTTCCCCCAAATATGTTACTGATTCTCTTCCAATCTATTCTCTTATACTTATTTTTAAGCTTTAATTTCATGTTTTTGTTACCTTTTGCCAATAACCAAATCAAAGTTACTTACTGATAAAGGATGTTTCTCCAAGGGATCCTCTGCGTGTCAGGGTAACTTCTAAGAACGTGGAGTCTTCATCCACAATGTAATACTCTTTCTCCAATGCAATCCAAGCCCAGGAGAGGCGGAAAGGTTGATTCATTAGCTTATTTCCTCCTGTAATTGACAGGGGTCAAAGAGGTGCTACATGAACTGCTGGATGAAAAAATATGAATGACCAAAGTTTGCATTTTACTTCTGAAGTCGAGTTTTTAAAAATAAGTGCTCATTTTTATATAGAGAGGAAAAGGGCTTTGCTTTCTTTCTTTTTTTTTTTTTTTTACAGTGTGAAGAGCACCATTTAGAGCCCTGTTTCCCCTGCTTGGTGTGGGATTATTACTGTGGGTCTGTTCCTGAAAGGCCTAAGGCACCACAGAATTCTAAAGGGCTTCCCTGGTGGCTCAATTTGTAAAGAATCTGCCTGCAGTGCAGGAGACCTGGGTTTCAATCCCTGGGTTGGGAAGATTCCCTGAAGGGAATGGCAACCCACTCCAGTGCTCTTGCCTGGAAAATCTCAAGGACAGAGGATCCTGGCAGGCTACAGTCTATGCGGTCACAGGAGTCTGATATGACTTAGTGACTAAACTACTACTAAAACTAGGTAGCTTAGTTTTATTTTTTAAAAGATTTTTTTGGTATGGGCCATTTTTAAAGTCTTCATTGAATTTGTTACAATATTGCCTCTGTTTTATGTTTTGGAATTTTGGCTGCAAGGCATGTGGGATCACAGCTCCCTGACCAAGGATTGAACCTGCACCTCCTGCACTGGAAGGTAAAGTCTTAACCACTGGACCGCCAGGGAAGTCCCAAGCTTGGTAGGTTTAAATTCAATTCATTTGACACCTCCATCCTTCCCTTGTTGCCTCCCTTGTCTGCTTCCTTTCTCCATGCCTCTTTGCTTGGCTTTCTTCCTCTGCCCTCTGACCTACTACTTTGTATTATTTGTGTATCCATTTGCTTGCACACTGGTCTAGAAGTTTCTTGAAGACAGTGCCCACTTTATATTTTCTTATTTTGTCACTATAGAAACCGAGTACTGTGTCTTGAACTCGGATGTGTAAAAGTCTAACAATTGTGCAAGTAGAGGGCAGCAGACAAGGCTATAAGGTCTCTCTCTGAGGTCTCTGTTGATGGTCAGCCTTACTGGTGAAGTGGAATGTGTACATTATAGAAGATTCAACAAACTAAGATCATGGCAACTGGTCCCATCACTTCATGGCAAATAGATGGGAGAACAATGGAAACAGTTACTTTATTTTCTTGGGCTCCAAAATCACTGCAGATGGTGACTGCTGCCACAAAATAAGAAGACACTTGCCCCTTGGAAGAAAAGTTATGACAAACCTAGACAGCATTTTAAAAAGCAGAGACATCACTTTGCCAACAAACGCCCATATTTGTCAAAGTTATGGTTTTTCCAGTAGTCATGTACAGATGTGAGAGTTGGACCATAAAGAAGGCTGAGTGCCAAAAAATTAATGCTTAAAATTAATTAATTGTGGTCTTGGAGAAGACTCTTGAGAGTCCCTCAGACCTCAAGGAGATCCAACCAGTCCATCCTAAAGGAAATCAGTCCTGAATATTCATTGGAAGGACTGGTGCTGAAGCTGAAGGTTCAATACTTTGGCCACCTGATGAGAAGAACTGACTCATTTGAAAAGCCCCTGATGCTGGGAAAGATTGAAGGTGGGAGGAGAAGGGGCTGACAGAGGATGAGACTGTTGGATGGCAACACTGACTAGATGGACATGAGTTTGAGCAAGCTCCGGGAATTGGCGATGGATAGGGAAGCCTGGTGTGCTGCAGTCCATGGGGTTGCAAAGAACTGGACAAGACTGAGTAACTGAACTGAATGTTCTAAAAAGAGAATGTAAGCTCATAATAGGCGATAGGGGTAAAGAGGGAGGAACATGCACCCTCCATGTGCCAGGCACTGAGCTAGGCAGTATAGTTTGCAAACAAAAAAGAAAAAGCGGAGGTAAACAAGATGAAGGAGACAGGAGTCAGTGAACAGGCACTGACCAGACCCACTAGGACAAGGAAAGCGCCTGGGTGAACAAAAGGTGAATTTTGGAAAAGAAATGATTTAAAAAGCAATAATTAAAATAATAATGGAGAAAAACAACCAAATGTGGAATTTATAGTTTGCTGAGTTTGAAAGGCATAATACATTTATGTTTCACAATGATATCTTATTAGGTTGAAGAAAAGGAATCATACAGTAAGCATTTTATCTAAACACTGTATTCAGGAATATTTCATTTTGATATAAATGATTTACTAATTCTTTCAAAAATGCAATGATTTAAAAATTAAAATGAAGTTTTAAAACCCCAAAGAAGAGATTATACATGCCTGAAGACAACTGTGAACATGTATTTAATGGAAGCAGATGCTCAAGTAGGCAAAATCAAATCCTGAAGGATAAAGTAGCAGCCATCGTCAAATGTTAGTGGTTTATGACCCTGAACTTGGAAAAAGATTTAACTGAATAGGATATCTGATCTTAAATATTTAATAATTACCCAATGAAAATGGGTAATATTACATATACTTGTGTTTCTACTACTCCATTGCCATTTTCAAATAGCTTCATTGTCTTAAGCATTTAGCTTCTATGGCTACCTGCCTAACATAACTCGATAAAGTATTTGAACTCCATAAACACCTATTCATCATACATTTGGGAATAATACCTATAACTAACGATTGTCACAAAGTGTCAGTTAATGTCATTAGTCATTTGGAAAATGCTTCGTGGTGCCTCCTTGGGAGGAATTGTGCTCCTGTGGATTGTGACTTGATGTATGCAGCTCCGGCTGTATGTCCACAGATTGTAAATAGAATGGGTTTTTAAAATAGTTATACATTCAGGGAAAAGAGAGTAACTTGGGATAAAAGAATTAGAAAATTGGGTAAGAGAAAAAGTCAAATTGCATATCAGACAGATCACCATTTTCAACCCCTGTCTGTCTCCCTTTGACCTTGGAGCTGTAGGTGGCAATTTAAGAAATGTGCTTTGTTAGCTGAAATATGCCATGTCCCCTTCCAGCACAAGAATACTGATTACTTCACTCCTATTTCTTTCATGTAATTCACTTCTATTCGGTGATTCCTTGGCCTGCCTGGTTTTCTCCCTTTCACTTCAGTTCAGTTGCTCAGTCGTGTCTGACTCTTTGTGACCCCATGAGTCACAGCACGCCAGGCCTTCCTGTCCATCACCATCTCGCGGAGTTCACTCAGACTCACGTCCATCAAGTCAGTGATGCCATCCAGCCATCTCATCCTCTGTCGTCCCCTTCTCCTCCTGCCCACAATCACATCCATACATGACCACAGGAAAAACCATAGCCTTGACTAGACGGACCTTAGTCGGCAAAGTAATGTCTCTGCTTTTGAATATACTCTCTAGGTTGGTCATAACTTTCCTTCCAAGGAGTAAGCGTCTTTTAATTTCATGGCTGCAATCACCATCTGCAGTGATTTTGGAGCCCCAAAAAATAAAGTCTGACACTGTTTCTGCTGTTTCCCCATCTATTTCCCATGGAGTGAAGGGACCGGATGCCGTGAGCTTCGTTTTCTCCCTTTACTGCTGCTAAGTCGCTTCAGTCGTGTCCGACTCTGTGCGACCCCATAGACGGCGGCCCACCAGGCTCCCCCGTGCCTGGGATTCTCCAGGCAAGAATACCGGAGTGAGTTGCCATTTCCTTCTCCAGTGCATGAAAGTGAAAAGTGAAAGTGAAGTCGCTCAGTCGTGTCCGACTCCTAGCGACCCCATGGACTGCAGCCTTCCAGGCTCCTCCATCCATGGGATTTTCCAGGCAAGAGTGCTGGAGTGGGGTGCCATTGCCTTCTCCGTTTCTCCCTTTAGTGGGTGCAAATACTCATGTTCCGGGACTGGGAAGGATAACTGTCTCCTCTTGAAATTTCCAGCTGCAAAGGTTCATGCCCATTCTTTTTGAGAAATGATTGGCTGTTTTGTGTATGCTCACATCAGGTTTTTCAGAAAAGAGTCGGCAGGGGTAACCCAGAGCAGACAGATGAGCTATCGGCAGCCATGGCTCTCGCTGTGTTCTCCTAAGGTCAGCAAGCTTCCTTCCCATGCAATGCTTCTAAATCCCCTTCTTCAGTCTTTGGAAATTTGGGGGTAGGTGGTGGAGGAAGAGATCTTTGTGCTCACTTGCTGGGCAGTTGTGAGCCACAGAGGGTGGCAGGTTTAATGTGTTCTAAAACGAGATATTTGGTATATTCTTTTTGGAGATGTCCCCAAACTGTTTTGATGATATATTTGGCTCTCCATTTCAAAGACTATGAACCCAACATGTTACTGCTATGGATAACAATACAAGTATTCTGTGCCCTCTGCCTCCTTCTTAGAGTTTTTCCAATATAAACTCAGTGGAAGCAGTGTGAAAAAAATACAGACCACGAGCTTTTCTTAGATTCTTTTGTATGCCTCAATGGGGCCATCACTATATGCTGCTTTTGGCACAAAATAAAATTACCCCCCAAATTCTCACAGCAAGACTTTAGATAAGAATAGTAGTAAATTTTAAAAAGTTTCTGTTTGTTAATTATATGATTACACAGATCTACATACTTGATAAAAAGATACAGACCCAGTATATCAATGTCAATTTCCTATTTTCCAATTATTAATAGTAGGAAAGTAGAAATAAACTGATTGCATGACCAGCTGCAATGCTGTTTCTGTTTGGGAGTTGGGGTTCCATATGGCTTAACTGGAAGAGAAAACATTGTGCCTTTCTTCTCTAGAGTGTACAGGATTCAAGGAAGATATGAAACATACTGTTCATTCCAGAGAATGTAATGTAATATAGTATAGTGTAGTGTAATGTAATGCAATACAATGTAACGTAATATAGCAACTTCCTATTTGGTGATCAGAGTAATCATTCTCATATTTGGATACAATCTAGATAGATCCATACAAATCTAACCTCATGTATTGAACTAGAAAATCTTTTCTTCTAAATTTATCTCACGCTATTTTCTTTTCCCTCCCCATTGGAGGCAAACACTATATTTGATTACTATGCTTTATGTCAGGGGTGTTAGGGGTCTTTGTTCCCTCAACAATCTAGCAATTTAAATGAGTTGCCTTCGCCAGAGTTCTGATTTATCATTATCAAGGAGACACTTGTGACAAATTCCAGTTCCACCCACCAGACTAATGGGGGTGTGGAGGCAGCAAGAGGGATCATGGCCCTCAGTATCCTGGAGAGCCAGTAGGTGCCTGACTAGGTAGGTACCACATCCAGGCGCATTTCATTTTCATGTTTCTTTATTACTGACTGTGTGAAACAAACAATTTGTCTTGTTTCTAAAATGTTTATTTGGCATTATCTTAACACAACTTTTCTTTCAGAGATTCTTCCCTGTGTTGAGATTGTTATGAGGATCAAATGCGATAATGGATGTGGAAGCTTTGGAAAAGTTTGAATTTCGCTCAACACAGCCTGGCAGGAATCTGAGTGGGCAGAGAGCCTCCTCCATGGGCAGAGGTCACGGAGGAAGAGGAATTCAGGCAGTAAGCTGGCCAGCTGGGCAGGTGGTCCTATTAGATCAAACCACAGGAAATGCTTGTTTTCTTCAGATCAAAAATGTCAGCAATTTTGTGTAGCTCAGCTTGACACGTAGCAAGGTGTCAGGATGCAGTGAGAAGACAGCTGGGCTCAGGGGAAGGAGACGGAGGCTGCGGTCTTAGGGGCACCACTAACTAGAGGTAGTCCTGGAGGAGATGCTTCCCTCTCAAGACCCCATTTCTTCTCTCAAATGAACATGTGGAATTAGAACCTTTCCTATCCAGTTTTAACCTTTCATGATTTTTCTGCTTTACCTTATTAGCTGGTACCATCACAGCTATAGAGAAAACATATTAACTTATTATGTTCCAGTTTGGACAAGCAATAACATTACTAGTCTAAGCTGGTGTAACTTGATACATTAAATGTGAGCAGTTAGCTCTCCTGAGCCCTAAGCACAGACAAGGAGAAGGAAGCCTCTGGAAGGCACACAGACTATCTGGGCACAGAAGTGCACTGGCTTATCTAGAGGCATGATCATCACCTCACCTGCATATTATAACCCGGTCCTTTCATATCCATTACCTCACATGAAAATCCAATCAACAGCAACCTTGAAGAGGAGAGAGCACACTTGACATTATAGAAATGAATCACCTGCTTGACAAATGAAGTACTTATGATTCGGTAACTACGCCTCACTCGAGGTCACAGAGCAAGTCAATAAATTAAAAAAATAGGAAAAGTTCTCCGCAATCTGGATCCTCTCCACCTCTCTGTTCTCTCCTACTCTCTTGCTGCCTTGGAATGCATAAGCTAACTATATACTAAGCTATGTGCAGCATGCCAAACTCACGGTGCTGTTTCTGAGTTCAGCTCTGAAAACTCTTATTCATCCTTCAAAGCCCAGATTGGGCATTACTTCTTGATGAAACTTCCCTGGGCGATCTCTCATCTCTGCCCCTTCTATACATACTTCCTTGGTAGTACCTCTCCTGGTACTGCAGTTAATTGTTCCATGTCTGACTCTCTTTCTATTGTATATCTGGAGTTGACTGCTTGTGGCTTTTCATAATGCAGTCCCTACCACATAGCATGGTGGTTTGGTGGTTTAATCACTAAGTTGTGTCTGACTCTTGTGACCCCATGTACTGTAGCCTCCCAGGCTTCTCTGTCCATGGGATTCTCTAGGTGAGAATATTGGAGTGGGTTGCCATTTCCTTCTCCAAGCACATAGTATAGTTCCCAGCAATTAATTGGGACTCAATAAATATTTATTGAATGGCTAAACAACCAAACTAATCAAAAAGATCACATGGACCACAGGCTTGTCTAACTCAGTGAAACGATGAGCCATGCCTTGTAGGGCCAACCAAGATGGACAGGTCATGGTGGAGAGCTCTGACAAAACGAGGTCCACTGGAGAAGGGAATGGCAAACCACTTCAGTATTCTTGCCTTGAAAACCCCGTGAACAGCATGAAAAGGCAAAAAGATATGACACTGAAAGATGAGTTCCCCAGGTCGGGAGGTGCCCAATATGCTACTGGAGAAGACTGGAGAAATACCTCCAGAAAAAATGAAGACACGGAGCCAAACCAAGAACAATGCTCAGCTGTGAATGTGACCGGTGATGGAAATAAAGTCCGATGCTGTAAAGAACAATATTGCATGGCAACCTGGAAGGTTAGATCCAAGAGTCAAGGGGAATTGAAAGTGGCCAAACAGGAGATGGCAAGAGTAAACATCAACATTTTAAGAATCAGTGAACTAAAATGGACTGGAATGGGTAAATTTAATTCAGATGACCATTATATCTACTACTGTGGGCAGGAATCCCTTAGAAAAAATGGAGTAGCCATCATAGTCAGCAAAAGAGTCTGAAATGCAGTACTTGGGAGCAGTCTCAAAAATGACAGAATGATCTCTGTTCGTTTCCAAGGCAAACCATTCAATATCACAGTAATCCAAGTTTATGCCTTTACCAGTAATGATGAAGGAGCTGAAGCTGAACGGTTCCATGAAGACCTACAAGACCTTCTAGAACTAACCCCCCAAAAGATGTCCTTTTCATTATAGGGAACTGGAATGCAAAAGTAGGAAGTCAGGAGATACTTGGAGTAACAGGCAAATTTGGCCTTGGAGTACCAAACAAAGCAGGGCAAAGGCTAACACCCTCTTCCAACAACATAAGAGAAGACTCTACATATGGACATCACCAGATGGTCAATACTGAAATCAGATTGATTATATTCTTTGCAGCTGAAGATGGAGAAGCTCTATACAGTCAGCAAAAACAATATCAGGAGCCGACTGTACATCAGTTCATGAAGTCCTTATTGACTTACAGACTTAAATTGAAGAAAATAGGGGAAACCACTAGACCATTCAGGTATGACCTAAGTCAAATCCCTTACGATTATACAGTGGAAGTGACATATATATTCAAGAGATTAGATCTGATAGACAGAGTGCCTGAAGAACTATGGATGGAGGTTTATGACATTATACAGGAGGCAGTTATCAAGACCATCCCCCCAAAAAAAGAAATGCAAAAAGGCAAAATGGTCATCTGAGGAGATTTTACAAATAGCTAAGAGAAGAAGAGAAATGAAAGGCAAAGGAGAAAAGGAAATATATAACCACTTGAATGCAGAGTTCCAAAGAATAGCAAGGAGAGATAAGAAAGCCTTCCTGAGTGATCAATGCAAAGAGACAGAGGAAAACAATAGAATGGGAAAGACTCCATCTATGGGGTCGCACAGAGTCAGACACGAATGAAGAGATTTAGCAGCAGCAGCAGCAGCAGAGATCTTGTCAAGGAAATTGTCAAGTGATACCAAGGGAACATTTCATGTAAGGATGGGCACAATAAAGGACAGAAATGGCATGTACCTAACAGAAGCAGAAGATATTAAGAAGATGTGGCAAGGATACACAGAAGAACTATACAAAAAAGATCTTAATCACCCAGATAACCATGATGGTGTGATCACTCACCTAGAGCCAGACATCCTGGAATGCAAAGTCAAGAGGGCAATAGGAAGCATCACTCTGAACAAAGCTAGTGGAGGTGATGGAATTCCAGGTGAACTATTTCAAATCCTTAATGATGATGCTATGAAAGTGCTGCACTCAATATGCCAGCAAATTTGGAAAACTCAGCAGTGGCCACAGGATTGGAATTCCAATCCCAAAGAAAGGCAATGCTAAAGAATATTCAAACTACTGCACAATTGCACTCATCTCACACAGTAGCAAAGTAATGCTCAAAATTCTCCAAGCTAGGCTTCAACAACACATGAACTGAGAACTTCCAGATGTTCAAGATGGACTTAGAAAAGGCAGAGGAACCAGGGATCAAATTGCCAACATCTGTTGGATCATAGAAAAAGCAAGAGTTAAAAAAAATCTACTTCTGCTTTATTGACTACACCAAAGCCTTTGACTGTGTAGATCGCAAAAAACTGTTGAAAATTCTTTGAGAGATGGGAATACCAGACCACTTTACCAGCCTCTTGAGGTATCTGTATGCAGGTTAGGAAGCAACAGTTAGAACTGGACATGGAACAACAGACCAGTTCCAAATAGAAAAAGGAGTACATCAAGGTTGTATATTGTCACCCTGCTTATTTAACTTATATGCAGAGTACATCATGAGAAAGGCTGGGCTGGAAGAAGCACAAGCTTGTCCCGGAATCAAGATTGCCAGGAGAAATATTAATAACCTCAGATATGCAGATGACACCACCCTTATGGCAGAAAGTGAAGAGGAACTAAAAAGCCTCTTGATGAAAGTGAAAGAGGAGACTGAAAAAGTTGGCTTAAAGCTCAACATTCAGAAAACTAAGATCATGGCATCTGATCTCATCACTTCATGGCAAATAGATGGGGAAACAGTGGGAACAGTGTCAGACTTTATTTTTTTGAGCTCCAAAAGCACTGCAGATGGTGATTGTAGCCATGAAATTAAAAGACGCTTACTCCTTGGAAGGAAAGTTATGATCAACCTAGATAGCATATTCAAAAGCAGAGACATTACTTTGCCAACAAAGGTCTGTCTAGTCAAGGCTATGGTTTTTCCAGTAGTCATGTATGGATGTGAGAGTTGGACTGTGAAGAAAGCTGAGCACTGAAGAATTGATGCTTTTGAACTGTGGTGTTGGAGAAGACTCTTGAGAGTCCCCTGGACTGCAAGAATATCCAACCAGTCCATTCTAAAGGAGATCAGTCCTGGGTTTCATTGGAAGGACTGATGCTAAAGCTGAAACTCCAGTACTTTGGCCACCTCATGCGAAGAGTTGACTGATTGGAAAAGACTCTGATGCTGGGAGGGATTGGGGGCAGGAGGAAGAGGGGATGACAGAGGATGAGATGGCTGGATGGCATCACTGACTCAGACATGAGTTTGGATAAACTCTGGGAGTTGGTGATGGACAGGGAGGCCTGCGTGCTGCAATTCACGGGGTCGCAAAGAGTCGGACACGACTGAGTGACTGAAATGAACTGAACTGAACTGATTACTATCATAGTATAAACTGTAGTTTTATTCTGCATGCCTGCATGCCAGGCTTTTAGATTCTTAACTTTAAGCTTTTTCTTCTACAAAATACTATGCATATAGAGTATGAAACAATCTTCGAGTTTGATTGGTTTTCAAGGTTGATTGTTCTACGGAAATATTTAACATGATAAGAAAATGTTTTACATTTCCAGAGTACCTATTATTTAAACTTCTCATAGTCAGAATTCTTCTCATGTTCTAGAAACTGATCCCATGACACTGGTCACATCAATTTGTCCTTGATTGGCATTAGAAATGAGATAGCATAAGGAAAGAAGGAGGGAAAGAAGGGAGGAAGCAAGAAAAAAAAAAGGAAAAAGACCATTTTCTGAAAATCCCTAATGCACTGTACGCTGTAGGAAGATGTAATCCCTTACTAAACCAAGTCGCTCAACTCCTTATAAGTGTCCAATGACAGACACAGGCACGAGTGTGACTATGCTAAGGTCAGTGACAAGTGACTCAAATAGTGGACATAGCATCCAGAATCACCTTTTCTCCTAAGAAGAAAGAGATCATTTTCATATCCCAACCTAGCTTATGAACATTGTATGCTCAAAAGAGATACAAGACTGTTCCAAGAGCAATTTGATTCATACATATAATCACAGGGAAGGAGAAGCCACATGAAGTTTCACATGAGGAAAAAAGAGATCAAAAGGAAGCCTCATGGAGGTGTAATAATAAACTTCTACTGATCACAGACCAGACTTTAGAGCCAAGTGTATGGACATGATATTTTAAGTGAAAGTGAAGTCACTCAGTCGTGTCCGACTCTTAGCGACCCCATGGACTGCAGCCTACCAGGCTCCTCCGTCCATGGGATTTTCCAGGCAAGAATACTGGAGTGGGATGCCATTGCCTTCTCCGACATTGTAAGTGGGTTTGGTCAAAACTTGGAACCCTCCAACAAATCTTTAAATGAATGGAGGATGACCCCTGGTGGAGAGCTCTTCTTGAGGTTTGGCAAAACAATAATTAGGGAGGAAAGACTGAGAGTTAAAGTAAAAACCACAGATGCAGCTCTGTAGCAATCATCCCATTGTTAGTCAGCTCTTTACAGAAATGGTCAAGCCAGAGAGCCAACAGATGTCATTAGGCTCGTTCTTGGCAAGCGCTTATCAGGCGAAGAATACAAGCTGAACTTTTCCTTCCAAGGGAAGTCTTCCACTTGTCAGCAATTCCTTTTTGCCAGACCACCAATCAGCAATTGCTAGATAAATGAAAAGCTTCCACTCAACTTACAAACTCTTGGGTAGAATATTCATTTTCTAGAAAGTAAAAGTCTTTTTTAAAAATAGCACAAGCTATAAACAATCCCAGTGGTTTCCACTAAAGCGATCAAATGTCAAATCCATAAATCTTGTGGGCCCTTAAGGAAAATAGGAAGGAAATGACTAGCAAGAATAAAAGATAGCAGAATAGGTCATAGCTCATAGGTCTGTGACAATCCGGACTGAATCCCTGATACTTGTCTATATTAATGGTAAAGGAAAATTCAGTTAAAAAAATCATTTATAGCATATTCTGAAAGTGGAAGTGTTAACTGCTCAGTCGTGTCTGACTCCTTGCCACCCTATGGGCTGTAGCCCACCAGGCTCCTTGTGATTCTCCAGGCAAGAATACTGGAGTGGGTTGCCATTCCCTTCTCTAGGGGCTTTCCCCGACCCAGGGAAAGAGCCCAGGTCTTCCACATGGCAAGTGGATTCTTTACCATCTGAGCCACCAGGGAAAAATTATTTTGATGACTGTGGATTATACGTATTATTGTTTGAATTATGTCACTGTGTAATTGGATATGGGTACTATTATATAATGATCAGGGGACATTTAAAATGGAAAGAAATGTAACTGGGGCCAAACACACACAGAATAGTTTAGGCTTCCTGTCTTCTGTGTCTTTCTCTCTTATTCCCTTTCTGATTGTGTGTGGTTGTGACTGTGTGTGAGATGTGTTTATTTTTTTAAATTTTTTTTTTTGCCAAAGCCCCTTCTCCTGTCTCTTTTACCTTACCTTGCTCCCATGTATCTGCCTCTCCTTCTATAGTTCTATTTCTTTGTCTTTGTGTAAACATGAACTCTTGCCAGCTCTAGAACACTGGTTAGTATTTCTATACACTCTCTATTTAAAATTTAAAACATAAATGGAGTATTACTCAGCCGTTAAAAAGAATTCATTTGAATCAGTTCTGGTGAGATGGATGAAACTGGAGCCGATTATACAGAGTGAAGTAAGCCAGAAAGAAAAACACCAATACAGTATACTAACACATATATATGGAATTTAGAAAGATGGCAATGACGACCCTGTATGCAACACAGCAAAAAAGACACAGATGTGTATAACGGACTTTTCGACTCAGAGGGAGAGGGAGAGGGTGGGATTATTTGGGAGAATGGCATTGTAACATGTATACTATCATGTAAGAATCGAATCGCCAGTCTATGTCTGACGCAGGATACAGCATGCTTGGGGCTGGTGCACGGTGATGACCCAGAGAGACGTTATGGGGAGGGAGGTGGGGAGGGGGGTTCATGTTTGGGAATGCGTGTACACCCGTGGTGGATTCATGTCAAGGTATGGCAAAACCAATACAGTATTGTAAAGTAAAATAAAGTAAAAATAAAAATAAACATCTTTCAGAAAAAAAATTTAAAACATAAGAAATTATTTAATAAGCAGCATCTACAAAGAAGTCTCTTAGTTTATTCTTTGCCTTTATCCTACCACTGGAATCCAGCTTAATATTTCCCTTGAAGTTTGTGATAAGAGTTCAAGGTAAATCTCTCTTATCTTTCGTTGAACAAAGAAACAGAAATGGGTATAACCTGTGAAGTCATTTCCAGTCTTTAGGTCTATGATTCTAAGTGAACATAATAATAACAATAAGAGTTATTTCATTCTATTTTATGACTGGGTAATATTCCTGTGTGTGTGTGTGTGTGTGTATACACACATGTATATATATATCACTCAGTCATGTCTAACTCTTTGCGACCCATGAACCGTAGCCCACCAGGCTCTTCGGTCCATGGGAGAATTCTCCAGACAAGAATATTGGAGTGGGTAGCCATTTCCTTCTCCTATATATAGGTAAATGTCTATCAACAGATGAGTGATAAAGAAGATATAAGAGATATAATATATTGATAGACACTTAAGTTGCTTCCATGTCTTGGCTATTGTAAGTAGTGCTGCTATTGAGTTGACCTTAAGTGAAGCACAGTGTGGGTGGATTTCATCCAATTAGTCGATGGCCAAAAAAGGACGGACTGAGGTTTCCTCAAGAAGCAATTCTGGAAGAGTTTGAGTAGGATAGGTGTTAGCTCTTCTCTAAATTTTTGGTAGAATTCAGCTGTGAAGCTGTCTGGACCTGGGCTTTTTTTTGTTGGAAGATTTCTGATTACAGTTTCGATTTCTGTGCTTATGATGGGTCTGTTAAGATTTTCTATTTCTTCCTAGTTCAGTTTTGGAAAGTTACACTTTTCTAAGAATTTGTCCATTTCTTCCAAGTTGTCCATTTTATTGGCATATACTTGCTGATAGTAGTCCTTATGATCCTTTGTATTTCTGTGTTGTCTGTTGTGATTTCTTCATTTTCATTTCTAGTTTTGCTGATTTGATTTTTCTCCCTTTGTTTCTTGATGAGTCTGGCTAATGGTTTGTCTATTTTATTTATCTTCTCAAAGAACCTGCTTTTACCTTTGTTTCTCTATGGTCTCCTTTGTTTCTTTTGCACTGATTTCTGCCCTAATTTTTGTGATTTCTTTCCTTCTACTAACCCTGGGGCTTTTCATTTCTTCCTTTTCTAGTTGCTTTAGGTGTAGAGTTAGGTTATTTATTTGATTTTCTCTTGTTTCTTGAGGTTAGCTTGTATTGCTATGAGCCTTCTCCTTATCACTGCTTTTACTGAGTCCCATAGGTTTTGGGTTGTTGTGTTTTTATTTTCATTCATTTCTATGCATATTTTTATTTCTTTTTTGATTTCTTCTGTGATTTGTTGGTTATTCAGAAGTGTGTTGTTTAGCCTCCATATGTTTGTGTTTTTAATAGTTTTTTTTCTCCTGTAGTTGACATCTAATCTTACCACATTGTGATCAGAAAAGATGCTTGGAATGATTTTAATTTTTTTGAATTTATCCCAGGATGTGATCTATCTTGGAGACGGTTCTGTGTGCACTTGAGAAAAAGGTGAAATTCATTGTTTTGGGGTGAAATGTCCTGTAGATATCAATTAGGTCTAACTGGTCCATTGTATTATTTGTATTATTATTGTATTATTTGTGTTTCCTTGCTAATTTTCTATCCATAGGTGTGAGTGGGGTATCTGTAAGTTTAGTTGATCTATCCATAGGTGTGAGTGGGATATTAAAGTCTCCCACTATAATTGTGCTATTATTAATTTCCCCTCTCATACTTGTTAGCATTTGCCTTACATATTGCGGTGCTCCTATGTTGGGTGCATAATTGTTATATCTTTTTGGATTGATCCTTTGATCATTATAGTGTCCTTCTTTGTCTCTTTTTACAGCCTTTATTTCAAAGTCTATTTTATCTGATATGAGTATTGCTAATTCTGCTTTCTTTTGGTCTCCATTTGGGTGAAATATCTTTTTCCAGCCCTTCTCTTTCATTCTGTATGTATCCCTTGTTTTGAGGTGGGTCTCTTGTAGACAGCATATATGGGAGCCTATTATACAGAGTGAAATAAGTCAGAAAGAAAAACACCAATACAGTATACTAACGCATTTATATGGAATTTAGAAAGATGGTAATGATAACCCTGTATGCAAGACAGCAAAAGAGACTCAGATGTATAGAACAGTCTTCTGGACTCTATGGGAGAAGGCGAAGGTGGGATGATTTGAGAGAATAGCACTGAAACATGTATATTATCACATGTGAAGCAGATCGCCAGTCTAGGTTCGATGCATGAGACAGGGTGCTCGGGGCTGGTGCACTGGGATGACCCAGAGGGATGGGATGGGGATGGAGGTGGGAGGGGGAGGGTTCAGGATGGGGAACACATATACACTCATGTGATCCATGTCAATGTATGGCAAAACCACTACAATATTGTAAAGTAATTAGCCTCCAATTAAAATTAAAAAAAAAAAAAGAAGCAATTCTGCTTCAAGACTGCAACACAGAAAGCGTGCTGGAGTTTCTTACCTGCTGGAAATTTCAGATTCACCAGTTACACAGCTATGTGAGTCAATAAACCTATGTCTCTGCCACACACACACCCCACTCTTACCATTCTGTCTGTCTGGAGAACCCTGACTAATGCAGTCAACACAATATTCTCTTCCAGCTCTTTTTTTCTGATACAGTACACTTTTCTGGAACTTTTCTAGATGCAAGCACCTCCCCACATGTCCTGCCCTAGTTAATTTTCATCATATTTACACGTTCAGACCCTGTCTTCTTGTTTTATTTGCTTATTTTAATCCAGCCAGAAGTATTTAGCTTATAGGCTTTGTAGCAGAAACGTTCTGTTGGGAGAACTCTTCCCCTTCCCCAGTGAGAGAGATAAAACACTTTAATGCTACTCAGTTAGCAGTGAGCTATCAAGATGCTTTAAGCCCAGATCAATCATAAAAGAAAACATAATGGGCAGAAAGAAAAATAAATCTGTTTCTAAAACTAATGAGCATTTAGAATGGCTTGAAAATACTATGAAAGATTAAAAATATAACACAAAGGCTTAAGAGTATTTTTATATAAAATATACCTAATGTATATAAAATACATCTAATATCCCTTCAAAGATCCTACAGAGGAAATGTTGAGTTGTGAAGTGATGCATTAACAAGTTTATTTAAAGTGTTGTGTGGGGATATGTCCCAGTGTATTTTTTGCAGCTAAGGACTCATTTTTTATAAACTTAAATTCTGGGGCTTACGATTTTAATAAGGATAGTTAAATTAGGTTCCTGGCCCCAATTATAACATGTGTGTGGGAGAGCTTTCCACATAACAACAGGGTGTACAAAAGTCCAACTCAGTTCTGACACTATCTACCCAGAGATGGCACCAGATTTCACACAGCTATCAACTCCTCATGGTAACTAGATTTTCTCTAGTCACACCGTATTTCACATCCTTTGATCCTCTGCTCATCTTGTCCATCAGGCAACCTTCTGATCAGCACTTCATTTTTCTGGAAGCCTCTGCCTTTCTCCTGACACCGTACATGGCTGTATAGACTCTTGTTTCTTATTCTTTGTAAAATTAAATACAGTTGACCCTTGATATGGAGGTTAGGAGTACTGACCCTCGTTCAGCCAAAAATCCATGTATAACTTTTGAATCCCTCAAAATGTAATCATTAATAGCCTATTGTTGACTAAGAACTTCCCTGGTGGCTCAGATGGTAAAGAATCTGCAGACCCAGGTTTGATCCCTGGGTTGGGAAGATCCCCTGGAGAAGGGGATGGCTACCCACTCCAGTATTCTTGCCTTGAGAATTCCACAGAGAGAGGAGTCTGGTGGGCTACAGTCCATGGGGTTGCAAAGAGTCAGACACGGCTGATTGACTAAGCCTACACTGTTGACTGAAAGCCTTATCAATAACAGAGTCGATCAACACACATTTTGTATGTTATTTGTATTATATACTGTATTCTTACAATAAAATAAAGAAAAAATGTCACTAAGAAAATCATAAGGAAGAGAAAGTACATTTACATACTGTACTATATCAATATCATAAGTTAAAAAATTTTTTAAATTGTTTGTTTCTTTGGCTGCACCAGCTCTTAGTTGGGGCATGAGGGATCTTTAGCTGAGACATGTAAAATCTCAGGGCATGTGGGATCTAGTTCCCTGACCAGGGATCAAATACGGGCCTGATGCACTGGGAGTATGGAGTCTTAACTGCTGGACCACCAGGAAGTCTCAATATCACGTTTGTCATCCATTTACAAGATGAATCGTTTGTTGGGATCTACATCAACATTATTTCACTATAGATGTTACATGTATTTTTAACATCAGATACCAAAATGAAAAGATAATGTGAAAAAGAAGTTCACATTTATTTATAGGTATAACAATTCATGCATTGATAACAAAGAAGCAGCAAAATGATAGCTTTATGGAAGTTGAGTGGAATCAATACAAGTGGACCTGCATAATTCAAACCAATGTTGTTCAAAGGTCAGCTGTACATTCATGCCAACCCAGAAATAAGGAATGTCAGCCTGGAAATGTTAATAAGCCCTTTCACAAGATTTAAATTTCCCATTGTCTTGAGGTATCAACAATTCATGCTGATCACAATTTACTCATTTTACTTTAACCCTTCCTGGAAGAGTTACACATTTCACATTTTGAATGAGGCTTTCTTCCTTGGCTTTGAGTAGTTGAGTTAGAAAGCTGTGTACACACCATTCTCTTGCCTTGCCTGTCAAATGAAACTCACTTGCAGTACAGGAGTGACCAAGGAGCCTCCACACTCTTGCTATAATGTACTAGGCAACAGAACTGCTCCACACAATATACTGGCAAATCAAGGCTCTGCTTCCATGTTGGTTAATACCTTCTGTTGCTTCTGGATGAATGTTTCAGGACCAGTTGAGGGGAATTTGCATAAAATTAAAAATTTAAGAACAAACCAATTGGTTGTTCAAATTGAGTGAATGATCAGTGAAAAAATGTTGTCTGCCATATTAGTAAGTGAAGGCTGTTGCAGCCATCAGTCCATCACACTGCAGACACCCTCAGGGATGTACCCTGAGGAGAGTCTGGATGAGAAGGCAGAGGATACTTGCCCCATATAGCTGAGGTGCATATCAAAGGAATAATTTCAGTAAGCCCACATCTTGCATCTTCCCATACATGGAAAAACACTAAATTCTTTAAGTTGAGATGCCTGGTTTTCTTTAAGTAAAAGCACTTTTTGATGTTCTGACAATCTGGTCTTTGCTGCAAAAACTTCTTTATGTATACCCTGGCTCCTCCCTCTTGGGGTAGTCCCTTAGAGGTATCTGAAAGGCTACGTTTCAAATTTAAGTGGCCAGTTTTGTCCACTGAATAAAACATGACTCTCAACTTTTAGGCTGTGATTATTATTGTTTTTTAAGTTGACAAAACCAATCCATAACAGCTACATTCATGGTTTGGACTTGGCAAATCAGGAAGTCAATTGGGAGTATTTTATCTGGATGAATTACAAAGCTTCTATTATTGTTCCTCATTATTGCTATGGTCAGATTAGGTCAGTTCAGTTCAACTGCTCAGTCATGTTCAACTCTTTGTGACCCTATGGACTGCAGCACACCAGGCTTCCCTGTCCATCACCAACTCCTGGAGCTTGATCAGATTCATGTCTATTGAGTTGGTGATGCCATCTAACCATCTCCTCTTGCCTTCAATCTTTCCCAGCATCAGGGTCTTTTCCAATGAATTAGTTCTTCACAGCAGGTGGCCAAAGTACTGGAACTTCAGCTTCAGCATCAGTCCTTCCAATGAATATTCAGGACTGATTTCCTTTCGGATTGACTGGTTGGATCCCCTTGCAGTCCAAGGGACTCTCAAGAGTCTTCTCTAACACCACAGTTCAGAAGCATCAATTCTTCAGTGCTCAGCCTTTTTTGTTGACCAACTCTCACATCTATACATGACTACTGGAAGAACCATAGCTTTGACTAGATGGACCTTTGTGGGCCAAGTAATGTCTCTGCTTTTTAATATGCTGTCTAGATTTGTCATAACTTTCCTTCCAAGAAGCAAGCGTCTTTTAATTTCATGGCTGCAGTCACCATCTGCAGTGATTTTGGAGACCAAGAAAATAAAGTCTGTCACTGTTTCCATTGTTTCCCCATCTATTTTCCATGAAGCGGTGGGACCAGATGCCATGATCTTATTTTTTGAATGTTGAATATTAAGCCAGCTTTTCACTTCCCTCTTTCACTTTCAAGAGGCTCTTTAGTTCTTTTTCACTTTCTGTTGCAAGGGTGGTATCATTTGCATATCTGAGGTTATTGATATTTCTCCCAGCAGTCTTGATCCCAACTTGTGCTTCATCCAGCCTGACATTTTGCATAATATACTCTGCATTATATGTTAAATAAGCAGGGTGACAATATACAGCCTTGATGTACTCCTTTCCCAATTTGGAACTAGTCCATTCATGGTTTGGACTTGTTCCATGTCCAGCTCTAACTGTTGCTTCTTGATCTGCATACAGATTTCTCAGGAGGCTAGTAAGGTGGTCTGGTATTCCCATCTCTTGAAGAATTTTCCACAGTTTGTTGTGATCCACACAGTCTTCCCCACCAGGACTTCCCTGGTAGTTCAGACGGTAAAGAATCTGCCTACAATGTGGGAGACCTGGGTTCAATCCCTGGGATCTTCTGGAGAAGGAAATGGCAACCCACTCCAGTACTCTTGCCTGGAAAATCCCATGGACTGAGGAGCCTGGTGGGCTATAGTCCATGGGGTTGCAAAGAGTTGGACACGACTGAGTAACTAAACTTTCACACAGTCAAAGGTTTTGGTGTAGTTAATAAAGCAGAAATAGATGTTTTTCTGGAATTCTCTTGCTTTTTCAATGAACCAACAGATGTTAGCAATTTGATCTCTGGTTCCTTGGCCTTTTCTAAATCCATCTTGAACATTTGGAAGTTCTCAGTTCACGTACTGTTGAAGCCTAGCTTGGAGTATTTTGAGCATTACTTTGCTAGTATCTAAGATGAGTGCAATTGTGCAGGACTTTGAGCATTCTTTGGCATTGCCTTTCTTTGGGGTTGGAATGAAAACTCACATTTTCCAGTCCTGTGGCCATTGCTAAATTTTCCAAATTTGCTGGCATATTGAGTGCAGCACTTTCATAGCATTGCCTTTTAGGATTTGAAATAGTTCAGCTGGAATTCCATCACTTCCACTAGCTTTGTTCATAGTGAAGCTTCCTAAGGAGCACTTGCCTTCACTTTCTAGGATGTCTGACTCTAGGTGAGTGATCACACCATTGTGGTTATCTAGGTCATTGAGATCGTTTTTTGTATAGTTCTTCTGTGTATTCTTACCACCTCTTCTTAATATCTTCTGTTCTGTTGTTAGTTCCACACCATTTCTGTCCTTTATTGTGCTCATCTTTGCATGAAATGTTCCCTTGTTATCACTAATTTCCTTGATTAGATCTCTAGTCTTTCCCATTGTATTGTTTTCCTCTATCTCTTTGCAATGATCAGTGAGGAAGGCTTTCTTATCTCTCCTTGGTATTCTTTGGAACTCTGTATTCAAATGGTTATATCTTTTCTTTTCTCCTTTGCCTTTCACTTCTCTTCTTCTCTCAGCTATTTGTAAGGCCTCCTCCAACAGTCATTTTGCCTTTTTGCATTTATTTTTCTTGGGGATGGTCTTGATCACTGCCTCCTGTATGATGTCATAAACCCCCATACATAGTTCTTCAGGCACTCTATCAGACCTAATCTCTTGAATCTTTATGTCACTTCCACTGTATAATCATAAGGGATTTGGTTTAAGTCATACCTGAATGGTCGAGTGGTTTTCCCTACTTTCTTCAATTTAGGTCTGAATGATCTGAGCCACAGTCAGCTCCTGGTCTTGTTTTTGCTGACTGTATAGAGCTTCTTCATCTTTAGCTGCAAAGAATATAATCAATCTGATTTCAGTATTGACCGTCAGGTGATGTCCATGTGTAGAGTCTTCTCTCGTGTTGTTGGAAGAGGGTGTTTGCTATGATCAGTGCATTCTCTTGGCAAAACTCTGTTAGCCTTCGCCCTGTTTCATTCTGTACTCCAAGGCCAAATTTGCCTGTTACTCCAGGTATCTCTTGACTTCCTACTTTTGCATTCCAGTTCCCTATAATGAAAAGGACATCTTTTTGGGGTGTTAGTTCTAGAAGGTCTTGTAGGTCTTCATAGAACCGTTTAACTTCAGCTTCTTCGGCATTAATGATTGGGGCATAGACTTGGATTACTGTGATATTGAACGGTTTGCCTTGGAGATGAACAGAGACCATTCTGTCGTTTTTGAGGTTGCACCCAAGCAGTGCATTTCAAACTCTTTTGCTGACTATGATGGCTACTCCATTTCTTCTAAGGGATTCTTGCCCATAGTAGTAGATATAATGGTCATCTGAATTAAGTTTGCCCATTCCAGTCCATTTTAGTTTGCTGATTCTTAAATTGTTGATGTTTACTCTTGCCATTTCCTGTTTGGCCACTTCCAATTTGCCTTGATTCATGGACCTAACATTCCAGGTTCCTATGCAATATTGTTCTTTAAGCATGGACTTTACTTCCATCACCAGTTACATCCACAACTGGGTGTTGTTTTTGCTTTGGCTCTGTCTCTTCATTCTTTCTGGAGGTATTTCTCCACTCTTCTCCAGTAGCATATTGGGCACCTACTGACCTGGGGAGTTCATCTTTCAGTATCATATATTTTTGCCTTTTTATACTGTTCATGGGATTCTCAAGGCAAGAATACTGAAGTGGTTTGCCACTGCCTTCTCCAGTGGACTATGTTTTGTCAGAACTTTCCACGATGACCCATCCATCTTGGGTGGTCCTACATGGTGTGGCTCATAGTTTCATTTGCTAATAAATGAATCAGGTCAATTGCTAATACTGTCACAAATGCTATAGTGCAGTCACTATTCCATCCATTCATACAGCGGATGAATCTACGATAAAGGAAATCTGGAGTTATGCCAATAAAGACAATTCTATTGCATGAATTTAGCCCCTACCCCCCATCAGAATCCTTGGAGAAGGAAATGACAGCCCACGTTAGTATTCTCGCCTGGAGAAGCCCATGGACAGAAGAGACTTGTGGGCTACAGTCTATGCAGTTGCAAGAGTCAGACACCACTTAGCAATTAAACCACCACCATCCCATCGTAATAGTGTTGTAGACTTGAAAATTTGATGATTTTCCTATCCTGTAGTCACTTGGTTTTGTCAGAGATGAAAACCAGGAGAAGGGACTGGAGAAGAATTTCCCACTTGCAGCAGCTCTTGCCTAAGAGAGATCAGAATTGGATACTGTACCACTAGCAGCTTTTTCTAACCAGCCAGAGAAAATAAATGACTATGAACTTAACCCTCCCACCAGCTGAAAACCATCGATGACTCTGATATGCTAGACCCTCACCAGACCCAGCTGAGGAGTCTTTCTGGTCACTGAACAATGGTGTTTTTTTTATCTATGACATCTGTGCTATGGAGTCATTCCACCTGCGCCTGTGCCCCATCCTTAAATAGCAGCATCACAATGAGCTGCCTCCTTCTGGGGTATGTTAGCCCCTGTCATTTCCTCTCAGTGAACCTCTTTGCATCTCTTCACTGGTATGTGTTTCCTTTCTAGGCAAGTCAGTGAACTCAGTGCTTACTGTTGTTGCTGTTGTTTTGATTCCTGCAGTGAATCAAAACAAATCAAAACTTCTTTTAATAATGTTTGTATGTTTTTCTGTTACTCACTATTAAACAGGAGATAGTGCTATCTGGCTTTTGCCAGAAGCACAAATAAGTGAGTCTGCAATGTTAAACCAGGACTTGAGAAACAACGGAGCCTTGAGGGGTTTAAAAAACACATCCCATTTCCCTGTTTTGAACTGTCACTTGTTTTCTCTAAATTGTCACAGACTCTATGACCAAATAGTTAATGCTCACCTAGTAGATGGCTTCTGTAATTATTGTTTTGCTACATCTCTTTAAGCATTGGGCTTGCTGTACATGAATCAAGCAAGACACAGACCTTTGATTTCCAATGAATTAAATAGGCATTCAGAGGATGGGTGGAAGTACACAACAAGAGACCAACATTTCAATTCTCAAATACTCAGTGACAACGAGCAAACAGTCCCATTGCCCTTGATGGGGCTGTAGAAACACACAGCAGCACAGAACAGGATGCTAGGATGCTGTAGTGGGGTGGAAAAGGGCTTAGAATTCATCTGCTGCCAGAGGGTAATCTGGCTTTCATTTCAGTGGTTACTGGTTAGTAAAGTGGTCAAATAAGATGCTATAAATCTGTCTCTTTATTAAAAAGTTGGTCAGACCCTAGAAAAGATCTAGCTTCTACATAATTAAAACTGCACACTCAAGAAGAACATCAGAAAGTATACTGACCCATAAGAAAGCAGTTTCTCTTTGTACCTCTTGGAGGATGAAGGGGACAAGGGAGGTAAGTAAAGACAGCATACGTTTGCTTTTATACAGAAGAATCAGTTGAGTGCCGAATGAAACTGTATTTTAACTTAATAGTATTAATGTTTTCATTTCAATGGGCCAGTTCTTGGAGCTACATTTTTTTCAGCCTCTGAGAAACAAACAATTTAAATTTTCTCCATGTTTTATACTTCTGTGTAAGTCTCCAGTTGTGCATAGCATCTCACCATTTTGTACTTAATGTTGACTGTTACCAATTTCTTCCTCGTTTATTCATTTTTTTCTGGTGTTACCTAAAGACTTAGTTTTAAAAATAACTAAGCGATTCATTCAAAAGTGCTTTTATCTGCCTTGAAGAGAAAATAAAACATGAGAGTTCTTAAAGCCTTGATGAACAATAGAAAATGAAGCTGGCAGATGAAATGGAATATAGAAAAAAAGCCCATTCAGCCTCTCAGTGCCTTTGGATCTTGGATCTTGTGAGTTGGGAGGACTGAGGTAAAGACCATGCCTGTTATGATTCTGACGCCAACTCCAGTGTGTGTTCTTCCCAACACCATCAAACAGTTCTTCGACCCTAGCTGGGTGTCCAGCTGTTTAACACAGCTCTGATACTGCTGTGCTGTGTGCTAAGCCGCTTCAGCCGTGTCTGACTCTTTGCAACCCTATGGACTCTAGCCCGACAGGCTCCTCTGTCCATGGGATTCTCCAGATGAGAATATGGGAGTAGGTTGCCATGCCTTCCTCCAGGGGATCTTCTTGACCTAGGAGCGAACCTGTGTCTCTTACATCTCCTGCACTGGCAGGTGGGCTCTTGACCACTAGCCCCACCTGGGAAACCCAGTTCTGACACTGTCCACCTGGAAATAGCACCAGATCGCTCAGTCCTACAACACTGCACCCCCACCCCCACCTCTGCCATCTTTAGAAGTCAATCACAAGTACATGTTGTCACCTGTGCTTCTGATCAGTGGCTATTGATTGAAGGTTCCAATGAACCCCTTCCTCGTCTTTAACTAACTTGATGGAGAGGCCCACAGAACTCAGAGAAACATTTTCCTAGATTATCAGTTTATAACAAAAGAAGGTAACTCGGGACAACCAGACAGAAGAGAGGTGAAGGGCAACGTATATGGGAAAGGGCAGGAGCTCATGATCTCTGGATGTGCCATTCTTCCCAAATCTCTATCTGGTCACCAACCTGGAAGCTCTTCAAAGCCAGTCCTCAGGGTTTCATGGAAGCTTCATTACACAGGCGCGAATGACCCAGTCACTGACCACTGGTGACGGGTTCAGCCCCTCTCCCTTCTGTGGAAGTCAGGAGGGTGGTGCTGAACGTTCCAACCCTTTAATCACGTGGTTGGCTCTCTCTGTGTGTGCTAGCCCCTCAGTCGTGTCTGACTCTGTGACCCCATGGACACGAGCTCCTCTGTCTCTGGGATTTCCCAGGCGAGAGTATTGGAATGGGTAGGCATTCCCTTCTCCAGGGAATCTTCCCAACCAGGGATCGAACCCACATATTCTGCAGTGCAGGCAGAGTCTTTACTGCCTCAGCCATCAGGGAAGCCCAGTTGGCCCTCTGAAAGTGAAAGTGAAGTCACTCAGTTGTGTCCGACTCTTTGCGACCCCATGGACTATATCCTACCAGGCTCCTCTGTCCATGGAATTTTCCAGGCAAGAGTACTGGAGTGGGTTGCCATTTCCTTCTCCAGGGGATCTTCCCAACGCAGGGATTGAACCCGGCTCTCCCGCACTGCAGGCAGACGCTTTACCCTCTGAGCCACCAGGGAAGCCACCAGGTGGCCCTCTACTGCCATGTAAAAATTGCCACAAACTAAGGAGTTGAATCAAACACATATTTATTATCTCATAGCTTCTGTGGGTCAGGAGTCCAGACAAGGCTTCGATGAGTCCTCTGCTCAGGGTCTCACAAAATAGCAATCAGAATGTCAGCAGCAGTACTGCATTCTCATCCAAATTCTTGACTAGGAAGAATCTGCTTCCAAGCTCTCTCTAGTTACTGGCAGAATTCATTTTCTTCTGGCCGTAGGACCGAGAGTCCCAGCTTCTTACTGTTTATTGGTTGGAGGCTGCTCTTAGTTCCTAGAGGCCTCCAGAAGTCCCCTGCCATATGGATCTTTCAGCAGGTAGCTTACTTGCAACATGGCAGTTTGTTTTCTCAAGGCCAATGGAGAATCTCTCTAGTGTGTGCTAGTAAGGTGGAGATTGCATATATATATATACTACTACTAAGTTGCTTCAGTCGTGTCCGACTCTGTGTGACCCCATAGATGGCAGCCCACCAGGCTCCCCCATCCCTGGGATTCTCCAGGCAAGAACACTGGAGTGGGTTACCATTTCCTTCTCATATATATATATATATATATATATATATATATATATATATATATATATATGGCTTCCCAGGTGGCTCAGTGGTAAAGAATCTGCCTGCCAATGCAGGAGATCCAGTATACATGGGGTTGATCCCTGGATCAGGAAGATCACCTGGAGGAGGAAACAGCAACCCATTTCAGTATTCTTGCCTGGAGAATTCCTTGGACAGAAGAGCCTGGCAGGCCGCAGTCCATGGGGTCACAAAGAGTTGGACACAACTGGGTGACTGAGTACATGAGTGCACACACACCCACACACACCCACAAGTCAGGAAACAAACAGATCCAACCTACACTCAAGGGAGGAAAGTTATACAGGAATTGCACACTCAGGTTATTTCAAAATTTTGCCTGCTACAGTTTTCAACTTGATTACACATCACATTTGCCTGGGGAGTTGCTAAAAAACATTGATGTGTAGGATTTACTTCAGACAAATTAAATAAGAGTATTTGGAGGGTTGGAAAAAGACTTAAGTTTTTATAAAACTTTCCAGGTAATTTAATTATACAAACAAATATTGCCACAAGGATAATGGATGCCTCTTAAGTAATTCTGGAAGTAGCTGACCCTCCTCTTCTGCTTGTAAGAATGATTGAAACATTAAAAAATTTTTAAAAAAGCTCTTTCAGTAGGTGGTACATATGGTAAGAATTTTTATACAAGCTAAATAGTGGCTAGCAGTGGGCTAATATCCTTAGCAGGACTACTGGTTTAAATATATTTAGTATGACACATTTTTGTCTACAAATTAACATTAGCAACTTGGAGTGTAATGAAAAAACAATAAAATGATTGTTGGTAGATGTCAGAGGAAGAGATAGTCAGAGTGAATTCAGTTCTTTCCAGCCTTCTAGCTCTACTGGCTTCCCATCAAGGGTGGCTTATAGATGTTGGCGTGCGATGTATATACCACGTTCTTCCTAAACAACTATGACTAATGCAGTGCCAACCGCTAATCTGGACTGGCCTCATTTTCCTTGACATTTGGAATTCCTCCGTAAAGAAAAGGAAGACTCAACCATCCTGAACTTGGCCAGCAGAAACTTGTGAAACAGTATTTCCAAACCTGTTGTTTTTTCCATTATGCCATGCTACTTTGTGATGAACTGTGCAGGGAGTACGTTGGGCCAGGTAAGGAACCGGGTTGGAATTAGAGAGAGATTACAAGGAGCAAATGGCTGGTGGGAATGGCCGTAGCAGAGCTGTTCTCTTCACTCCCACATCAGGTGGTTCTTCCAGGTCAGTGAGTCCTAGAACTGTAAGGCTGTGGCTACGACCTACGGTCTCTGTAGAAATCTGTCACAGATCCCCTCCAGATAACCCTATCATTCATGCACCAGCAATCCCCTACTTGGGACTCTTTTTCCTAACAAATGAATTCATGGGAGAGAAAAATCAAAGCTACAAAGGAAAATCAATTTAAAGCATGAAAGATGAAATTATGTAGAAAAATATCACCCCTTCATCTTAATGAAACAAAGAAAATGTGTTTGCCAGCATGAAGCAATTTTATCAGAAAACAGCCCAGGTGAATGAGTTAAAGGAAAGGGCATTACCAAGTCCAACTCTGTCCCACATGACAAATTGACAGAAGAGACACGTTGCGGACAACTAAACTGTCTTCAGAGGTTCGTGAAACTGGAGGGTTTTACATATAGAGAGTACTTTTCATGAATCTCTTCTCAGTGCACCAAAACTAACATTTGGATGATTTCTAAGTAACTGGTCCAGTCAATTTAATTTTTGAAATGAAGAGCAAAGGTGTAAACTCAGAAAACAACCCCATTTACAATGACAAAGAAGAAAGAAGAAAATACCTAGGAATAAATTTAACCAAAAAGGTAGAAGACCTGTACACTGAAAACTGCAAGACACTGTTGAAAGAAACTGGAGATGACACAAAGAAATGGGAAGATATTCTGTGCTTGTAAAATGGAAGAACTAACATTGTTAAAATGTCTGTATTACCTAGAGAAGTCTACAGATCCAACATAAGCTCCATCAACATCTCAATGACATTATTCACAGAAATAGAACCAAAAAAAAGAGAAAAAAACCCAAATTTACATGGAACTACAAAAGACCCTGAGCCAGAACAATCCTGAGAAAAAAGAACAAAGTTAGAGGTTTCACAATGTTATGTATTCACATTATATTAGAAAGCTAATCAAAGCAGTGTGGTATTTGGCCAAAAAACAGACACATAGACAAATGGACCAGAACTGACAGCCCTCAAATAAATCCAGAAGTACGTGGACAGTTAATTTACAACAAAAGGGAAAAGAACACGCAATGGGAAAGGATAGTCTCTTCAATAAATGGTGTTGGGAAAATTGGACAACCACATGCAAAAAAGTGAAACCAGACCACTATCTCGTACCATACACAGAATTCAACTCAAAAAGATTAAAGACGCGAATGGAAGACCTGAAAGCATAAAACTCTGAAAGAAAACACAGGCAGTATGCTTGTTTATATCTTCCTGGATGTCTCCTCAGGCAGGGGAACAAAAGCAAAAATAAATGGAACTACATCAAACTAAAAAGCTTCTGTACAGCAAAGAAATTATCAATAAATTAAAAAAACAACTTAAAAAAATAAAATAAAATAAAAAAACAACTTAAGGGAGAAGAGATTTGCAAATCATATATCTGATAAGGCATTAATATCCAAAATATATTAAAAACTCATATAACTTAACAAGAGTAAAAGAAAGAATCTAATTTTAAAAAACTGGGCAAAGGAGCTGTAATCTGGTCCCATCACTTCATGGCAAATAGATGGGGGAAATAATGGAAACAGTGACAGACTTTCTTTTTGTATGCTCCAAAATCACTGCAGATGGTGACTGCAGCCATGAAATAAAAGATGCTTGCTCCTTGGAAGAAAAGTTATGACAAATCTAGACAGTGTATTAAAAAGCAGAGACAATACTTTGCCCACAAAGGTCCATCTAGTCAAAGCTATGGTTTTTCCAGTAGTCATATATGGATGTGAGTTGGACAACAAAAAAGGCTGAGTGCTGAAGAATTGATGCTTTTGAACTGTGGTGTTGAAGAAGACTCTTAGAGTCCCTTGGACAGCAAGGGGACAAAACCAGTCAACCTAAAGGAAATCAGTCCTGAATATTCATTGAAAGGGCGGATGCTGAAGCTGAAGCTCCAATACTCTGGCCACCTGATGTGATGAGCTGACTCATTGGAAAACACCCTGATGCTGGGGAAGATTGAGGGCAGGAGGAGAAGGGGACAACAGGGGATGAGACAGTTAGATGGCATCACTGACTCAATGAACATGAATTTGAGCAAGCTCTAGGAGATAGTGAAAGACAGGGAAGCCTGGTGTGCTGCAGTCCACAGGGTTGCAGAGTCAGACACGACTCAGTGACTGAACAACAACAAGGACTTTCCTGGTGGTCCAATGGTTAATCCTCAGTGCTTCTACTACAAGGGGTATGGGGTATGATCCCTGGTCAGGAACTAAATCCCACATGCCACACAGTGCAACCAAAAAAAAACAAAAGAAAAAGAGATTACAAACACTATATGACTTCACTCATATGTGAAATATAAGAAAATAAATTCTTTAAAAAATGAACAAACCAAACCAAACAAAAGCAAAGATATAAACACAGAGAACAGAGTAGTAATTACCAGAGGAGTGAGTGGAGTGGGGTGGTAGGTGAGCGTGAAACAGGTAAAGGGGATCAGCTCTATGATGATGGATGGAAAATAAGCTTTTAGTGTTGAGCGCCCTGTAGTGTATACAGAAGCAGAAATATAATATTGCACACACAAAACTTATATAATGTTAATCCTCACTCCCCCAAAAGGCAAAGTGGTAATTTTGGCAAAATGTCTACAGGTTTGTGGGCCACTGACAGTGGTCACCGTTTAAAGATTGTACAGGTGGTTCTAGTCTTTCATTTTGAGCAAGAACTAAGAGAACTCTCTCCGCCATCTGAGAAGTTTTAAATTAAACAAAACAAAACACCTGTACATTTGATAAACCCATTATTTCTTAAATATACTTAAACACAGGATTTTTTTTTTTCCTTTAATGCAGACTCCTTTTAACAACTAGTTCTACAGGACTCCATTCAGGAAATAACATTGAAATTATTTTGAAGTCTTGTTAAAACTACCTGAAGAAAATAGATTCATTCCATCAGGGTTTTTCAAAACCAGAATAACCCTCAGGGCATATGAAAGTGAACCAGTCCTGAGGAGGGGAAGGGAGCAGGACCTGGGGCATAGCTACAGGCTGTGAGCTTGGAAGTCTCAGAGATACTTTTAAAAATTCCCTATGAATTTTGTACTCTGCTTCGTAACATGTGAAAGTGAAAGTCCCTCAGTCATGTCTGACTCTTTGCGAACTCCTGGACTATACAGTCCATGGAATTCTCCAGACCAGAATACTGGAGTGGGTAGCCTTTCCCTTCTCCAGAGGGTCTTCCCAACCCAGGGATTGAACCCAGGTTTCCTGCATTGCAGGCAGATTCTTTACCAGCTGAGACATAAGGTAAGCCCAATAATCCTGGAGTGGGTAGTCTATCCCTTCTCCAGCAGATCTTCCTGACCCAGGAATCGAACAGGGTCTCCTGCATTGCAGGCGGCTTCTTTACCAACTGAGCTATCAGGAAATATAAGCACTTGTATTCAAAGGAAAGTAAAACTCTGCTTGCTGGATTTGTGCCAGATTTACTGAGTCTTCCCACACCCTCTTGCTCTTGGACACAACTCTTTTATTAAAGAACAATAAAGGGCTTCCCTTGTGGCTCATCCTCTGTCATCCCCATTTCTCCAGCTTTCAGTCTTTCCCAGCATCAGGGTCTTTTCTAATGAGTCAGTTCTTCGCATCAGGTGGCCAGAGTATTGGAGTTTCAGCTTCAACATTAGTCCCTCCAATGAACACTCAGGACTGATCTCCTTTAGGATGGACTCGTTGGATCTCCTTGCAGTCCAAGGGACTCTCAAGAGGCTCCTCCAATACCACAGTTCAAAAGCATCAATTCTTTGGTCCTCAACTTTCTTTATAGTCCAACTCTCAGATCCACACATGACTACTGGAAAAACCATAGCTTTAACTAGATGGACCTTTCTGGGCAAAGTAATGTCTCTGCTTTTCAATATGCTTTCTAGGTTGGTCATAGCTTTTCTTCCAAGGAGAAGGATGAGATGGTTGGATGGCATCACCAACTTGATGGACGTGAGTTTCAGCAAGCTCCGGGAGTTGGTGACGGACAGGAAAGCCTGGAGTGCTGCAGTCCATGGGGTTGCAAAGAGTCAGACATGACTTAGTAACTAAACAAACAACAACAATCACTTGCAACAAGTATTATCGAAGCTTTGAACTCTCTTAAGAAAAAAGATCACTGCTGCTGCTGCTGCTGAGTCGCTTCAGTAGTGTCTGACTCTGTGTGACCCCATAGACGGCAGCCCACCAGGCTCCCCCGTCCCTGGGATTCTCCAGGCAAGAACACTGGAATGGGTTGCCATTTCCTTCTCCAATGCATGAAAGTGAAAAGGAAGTCGCTCAGTCGTGTCCGACTTTTAGCGACCCCATGGACTGCAGCCCACCAGGCTCCTCCATCCATGGGATTTGCCAGGCAAGAGTACTGGAGTGGGGTGCCATTGCCTTCTCCAGTGTTTATGTACAATGAGTAATATTCCTATAGAAACACACTCTCATACACACACATATCACATCTTATTAAACCAATCATCTGTTGAGGGCATGTGGGTTTTTTTCCATGTCTAGGTTATTATAAATAGTCCAAGCTCACTCTTATTCAATAATGTAGCATTTACACAGCCATTTTACTTATTCCCAGTTAAACTGCAAGTTCCTTGAAAGCAGAGACTATGTCTTTTTTTTTTTCCTGTCATATCCCATGTGTCTGGAGTAGGGCAGGTACTCAATAAATATTTGTTAACTGGATAAACAATGCTACAGTCAAGTCATAACAGGACCATGCCTATTCTAAAATTCTAGCCATGTGTCTCTGTCCATACTTGATGACAATCATATTCTGAATCCTCAATAGTGAAATTAAGTGGTTAAAGAAGTTTTCTCATTTAAAACAGAAGTTAGAGGAAGCCTATAGAGATGGCAGAGTAAGATACTCTGTAAGATACTCCGTTATCTGTAAGATAACAGTAAGATACCATGTAATGGTTACAGGGTGTTGCTTGCACATTGTGAATGCATGTGTTTCACAATGTTTTACACTGACTACAGCTCTACACAAGAGATGCAAACTGTTGAAACACTGTATATCTCGCTCTTTTTTTTTCCCCATTCACTAAGTTGTGTCCAGCTCTCTGTGACCCATGGACTGCAGTACGCCAGTCTTCCCTGTCCTCCACTATCTCCCAGAGTTTGCTCAAACTCATGTCCATTGAGTCATGATCCCATCCAATCATTTCATCCTTTCTTTTTAAAACTCCAATAGAATCGATGATTAGATCAACCACATTTTAGGAACTGTCTCTCTTTTCAAAGTGTATTCACCTAACTGGCCCTTCAGTTCAGTTCAGTTCAGTTGCTCAGTCGTGTCCAACACTTTTTGACCCCATGAATCACAGCACGCCAGGCCTCCCTGTCCATCACCAACTCCCGGAGTTCACTCAGACTCGCATCCATCGAGTCAGTGATGCCATCCAGCCATCTCATCCTCTGTCGTGCCCTTCTCCTCCTGCCCTCAATCCCTCCCAGCATCAAAGTCTTTTCCAATGAGTCAACTTGCCCTTAGGCTCTGGTATACTTAAAAGCCTTAACTTATACTTACTCACTGAATTGCATGTTTTGTTTTCTCAGAATATGTTTGTTGGTAAAGATGCTTATTATGTTACCAATCAGGAAAACTTGGCTCTGAAAGCATTTTTAAAATGTTATTAGTATAGCCCACTTGTACTGTACTTCTAAGATAATGCAAAATCACTATTTTTTTGTAATGACCATACATTTTAGTTCCTGACACCAAACACCTGACAGGATTTTACAGATTTAAATTATTTTGCCTTAGATGAAAGAGAAGGTGATGTGCAGAGTCTGGACATTTTTGGGCCATGGAAGCCCTTTGGCAGTCTACGTTCTTAGAACAACGTCTCTAAACGCACAGGATCATGTAAATGCGTAGATTACAGAAAATGCATTGGATTATGTAAAAACCAATTATGTTGTAACACAATTATGAGAACATTAAAAGATAAATTTCTAAAGCTGCTGTGGAAAGCAGTTTGACAGCTGTTAAAAATAAGGAAACATAAAATATGCGTGTGACCCAGCAATTCCACTTTTAGGTATATACCCAAAGGGACAGAAAGCAGGGACTTGAATAGACATTTGTACATCAGTGTTCATTACAGCATTATTCACAACAGCTAAAAGGTGGAAACAACCCAAGTATCCATCAACAGGATGGATAAAGAAAACACAGCACATGCAGGTACAATGGAATACCAATGGCAATGTATTGCAAGTCTTTCCCCAAACAGTCATTCAACTCCAGTAGTTATATCCAGTCACTTACACACACACACACACACACAAAACTAGACCGCCACTGTCTCAAGAAACCCATTTTCTTTTCTCCTAATTCCTTGCCAACTAGTGCATATTTCACATTTCTTTCATCACAGGAAGCAGAGATCAAAGGCCATTTTCAATCTACATAAACTTTTTCAGTTGAGTCACTGCCAGCCAGAGATGCTTCCAGATGTAACACAGCCAGTCTCCAGAGGCTCTGCCCTAAGGATGGCTTGGTGCCTTCTTGGATTGCTAAACAGAAGATGGGAGCTCCTTGAAGCTCAGTGAACGAGTGAAAGATTTTACGTACCAATCTCAAAGGGAATTCAGCTTCTCTCTCTTCCCTAGGACTTTATTTTTCTAGTAGAGTTTCCTAATGTTCTTGGCTTTTTTAAAACATCATGACAACACATTCTGTTTCAGAGAATGTTTACTTCTAGAGATAGTAAATTAGGGACTTCCTTGGTGATCTGGTGGTTAAGAATCCACCTTGATTTGTAGGGGACTTGAGTTCAGTCCCTGGTCCGGGAACTAAGATTCCACATGCCCCGAGGAAATTAAGCCCATGCTCTGCAACTAGAGTCTGTGTGCCACAGGAAAGATCCCACAAGATGCAAAGAAGATCTTGCATGCTTCATCTAACACCTGGTACAGCCAAATAAATGAATATTAAAAAAATATATATATCCTGCACACCTTCCTCAGCATATTTATTAGATATGACTCAGGTCAGATAGTTGTTATGTCAGGATTATTTGAATAGCAGAATTGTAAGCTTCCTGCAAACACTCTTTAATAAATTAATCAAAGGATGCTATAGTTCCTGAAAACTATTTTGCCAAATGAAAAATTGGGTATAAGTAGGATTGAGTAATGTGAACAAAACCACAGGTGAAGCATAGGCAGGGCTGGAAAGTGAACCGAAAACTGCGGAACAGGATAAACACGATGTACATCCAGAGCTCACTCCATACACTGGGCTGAAGAAATACAAAATGAGGGAGAAAATGAGCATAGAGATTAGAAGGAGAGTTAGGAAAAACGCGACAGTAAGAGCCAGGAACTGGAACACTGATGATGTCACTGACTATGATCTGGAGCCCTAATGCTCCCTCTGCTATGCCACACTGTGTGACAATAACTTCTGTACTCACCGTCTCAAACGACTGGCAAGAAACATTAGCAAAAACAGAACATTCTGCTTCCATGTCAATGATGAAATAGTGTGATGCCTGATCACCTTACCTCTAATGTTGGCTTGAGATTTTATCAAGGGGCTGATATCATATTGCTACTGACTTTCTAGTTTTGTGCTATTGCTGGGAAATTCAACCAGGTTAAAATATCAGCTCTATTTTACATGTTTTACTATATGTATAGGGTTTGATATCCATTCTGCACTTCTTACATATATTTTGTTTCTCTCCCAGTGTCTCATCAATTTAGGCTGAGAGAAGCTGTATAGATTGGATATATACATATATTTGTTCCTTTTTTTTTTTTTATAAATCACTTTAGAAGAGCCTCAGTCATTGTCATACAGGGAAACAACCCAGTGTGTCTGGGTCCTGATGAAGAAAGACAAGCAAAATGCCCAGCAGCTTGATTAATTTTAAGGTTAGTCTGAATACAATCTGAGGATAATTTTTCTTTGAAAAATATTGTCTTCAATGGCTCCAGTCATTCAAAACTATGGATGAGTCATCCAACCCGCTGTGATTTCTGCTTCCTGATAGTGGAAATGGCATCATTCAGGCATTCATGCCCCTTGTCATCCCCTTACCAAAGGATCTGTTTTATGTCTGTGTTATATATAAACATCAGCCTCCAGATGTTAGCCTATAATTTTTCTTATAAATTAAATGTCTTCTGCCTTCCAGAGAAACATGTAATTTTTGAACAAAAACCAGATCAATGCATTAAGGATAAGTTTTATAGTGACTTAGTTTTAGAAGGATTAGGATTTTGTGATTTTCTTATCTTTCCACATGACTCCCTCAGAATGTTTAAGTGCTAATAACTTTAGTAATAATAATCATTTTACTCAATGCCATCAGGGTTTACCTTCTTTATGCATAAAATGGGGGAATAATATCTATCTCATGATTTTGGAGATTAAATGAGAAGGCTTCCCTGGTGGCTTAGATGGTAAAGAATCCTCCTGCAATGCAGGTGACTTGCCCAGGTTCGATCCCTGGGTTGGGAAGATTCCCTGGAGAAGGGAATGGAAACCCACTCCAGTATTCTTGCCTGGGAAATCCTATGGATAGAGGAGCCTGGCAGGCTACAGTCCATGGGGTTGCAAACAGTCGGACGCGACTGAGCAACTAACCCTTCCTTACTAAGGTATTTAAATGTCTAGCATGATACCTGGGACAAGAGTTGTTGCTGCTGTTTAGTTGCTAAGTCATGTTCCACACTTTGTGACCCCCCTGGACTATAGCCCTCCAGGCTCCTCTGTCCATGGGATTCTCCAGTCAAGAATATTGGAGTGGGTTGCCATTTCCTCATTTCCTTCTCTAGCGAGTCTTCCTGACCCAGGGACTGGGCCAGTGTCTCTTGCTTCTCCTGTATTGGCTGGTGGATTCTTTACCAGTAGTGCCACCTGGGAAGCTATATATGCATGCAGGTGGAATTTAAGACTTAATCTTGAGGTTGTAAACTTTTCTTTTAAATTTATCCCTGAAGTGACTATTTAAGGGCTCACATAAGGCAAGACAAGATCAGCCTTGATTCTTTCAAGGCCATCAATTCTCTTTTCAAGCAATAAAATGTTTCTTAAATCAATTTGAGTGCAAATCAGGATATTTAGCAACTGGAAAATGAAAAGCAAGAGGTACGCAACAATGTGATCAAAATTACACACTATATATACCTGACTATAGCATGTATTGATTTACTAGTAGAGAATATTAAAAGACTCATCATTCATAGCATTTTTTTTCCTTCAAAAATGGTTTCTCCTTTCATTAATCATCTTTGAAAAGTGTGATTATTTTCTTATGCTGAAACTTTCTTAGGTTATTGCATGCTCAAACTGGCTTTCTATTTTTGTGTGTGAAATTCCATCATTAAAAAAAAATAAACTGATGAAAAATAAACTGTGTTTTATATTACAGGGAAAAACATGCCTTCATGCAATACTCAAAGAGATCAAAGCTATTTTTCTTTGATGCTCCTTATTGTTGATCAGACAATACATGTTTATTTACTTATAAAAAGTCTCCTTACAAATAATCCACAATTATGATCAATGTTATTTAATTTTTTAATTTTTTAAAATTAAAAATATTAAACTGAGGTATGGTTGAGGTGTATGACACAGCGATTCACAATTTTTAAGAGAGCACTATTCTGTTTTAAATCACAGCTATAATTAAACATTCAACCTCTGTCAGTCATGAAATGAATTTATCTTTGGAACTTTTTTCATGAATTTGTGTTTGTTTGTCTATCAACCAACATGTTTGCACAACAATTATATGTCAAGTACTGTCAGGGAGGCATTTCAGTTCTAACACAGATCATGATCAGTATTAAATTATTTCACTGTTTGAGTCAATTTAACTGGCCTGATTATCTTCTCTTCCTCTTTGCTAGTATACATAGGCCAAGGTGCGATTCTAAACAGCTTCCTTTTACAGGAAGATTAAAACTTCACCAATAAGAAAAGTCTAAGTTTATCTACTATCTTCCAGGCTTCCAGGACTTTAAAAATTAATGGAAGACTTAATTACAGCTAGAGCTATGTATGTGTGCTTGCACGTGTGCACACACACACACAGCTATACACAGAGAGAGTTTTTGGCTTCCTGTGAAATAGGACCATAAATGGGAACAGGAAAGAAAACTTACATTTCATCTTATGCTCTTCCATATTATTTGAATTTGTTTTATTTAAGCACATATTTTTATTTTTTTGAAATACCGCAAAACCCAGAGAAAGCACTAGCAGAATCAGATAGAGAACTGAGAAAGTTCTCTGGAAACCCCTTCACATTTGCCTCAATGAACAAAGAACATTTATCTCAAATCCCCACTTAATTTTCTATGTGGAAACTAAGTCTAAAGAACTCTAATTGTTATAAGGATATGGGAAAAGTGGCTATATTTTTTTCAAGTGCTGGCAAGCTATATCATATAAAATAAAGCATGGGCATTGATTTCAAATTAGAAGGCTTAAGAGCCATTTGTTTTTACATTATGAACAAGGTGCAAGAGTGAAGCACCCAGGATGGATGTGTAATATTTTACAGAGGGTGGTGATTACACCCAACTCTGCTCTGTGACATGTAAATGGACTTGGTTCTCCTGTCTCTTTCATTGTTATTGCACATTTGTGCCCACGGCCCCTCTGACTAATGAGCTAGAAATTAATTACTAAAACTTGTTTTGATCTGTACTCAGACAAGAGGTCTGTCTTGGGGGACACTGTAACTGCAGACTTAATTCTAAATTGCAGACTCAAATCTTTGCATGTTCAACATGACATACCTTGAAAACACTGGAGGTAGAGACTCTTCCGGGGCCAGCCCTGGCAGAGCCAGATAAGCGAGAACTACCACCTGTCTACAATTCCAGAGGTTTCTTGGTGCCTCTAACAGCAAAAATGCCTTTATCTTTTTCGCCCTTGCTCATACTTTTTTTTTAACTTCTAAAGATTAGAAGTAAATTTAACTATTAAATTTGCAATAAGCTGCTCTCGTATTTTCTGCCCCAGTTTCACGTCTGTCTGGGCATGTGTGTATGAAAAAGCCTTCTAATGTCTGAAGCAAGAATGACATTTAAGAAAATGTGAGAATGTTTCAGATGTTCAAATAGCTAGATTAAATCATCATTTTCACTCTTAAGTAAAAATATACATTTGTATTTGAATGTAAGTTAAGATAAAGTTCATAGTAGAATTAAAACCGAAAAAGAAAAAAATGCCTTTTACTCGATAACCAGTTAATTAAGCAAAATACAGCCATAAAATGAAATATTATATAACTGTTTAAAAAGAATAAGGCTGTTAAGGTAGATCTATTTGTTCTAGTTTGTAATTGATAAGTACATATATCATATATAATATACATATATTTTAAGTTAAGCAGGCCAGGCTTAGAACTGAGAATAGAAAACAATCTCTTCTGTGTAAATAAAAAGGATATTCTGCTATGAATAATTTTCTTTTTGTAAGGAAATATAGTGAACAGTTCCTCTTTGGAGAAAGGGACCAGGTATCAATACAGTTTAATTATTATTCTTCTTTTTCTAAAATTTTATTAAAATATAAAGACATTTTTGGCTTGTGGGGAATCTTAGTTCTGTGAGTGGGGATTGAACTCACGCCCTTGGCAGTGAAAGCTTGGAGTCCTAACCATTGGACTACCAGGGAATTCCCTATTAATTATTATTCTTTAACCATGTACATGCATTTATTTTTTTTTAAATATTGATAAGACATCTGAGGAATTATAAGCACTTACATGTTTTTAGATTAGGTATGCTACAAATGCTTATGTGTTCATGTATTTTAATGCAAAATTTTAGACTGAAAGCTTCAGTTGTATGTATAATTAACAATGCTAAAAACAAGGCTGTGGTAGTGTGCCATTAAGGTTGTTAACAACATGTTCTTTATCATTCTCCCATTCATTGAATGGGTTCCCCAATATGACTCAATCCTGGGTATTGTAAAAAGGTATTGCCACTTCTAAAATGATTAATTTGTAGTAGAAACAAACCAAAAAATTACCAGCAGCAACAGTCAGACTCCAGCCCCGGCCTCCATAACAGAAAAAGGAAGTGAGGCTGAGGGGGGACTCTGAAGAGCTTTTGAGGTGATCTAAAGATAAATAAGTAACGCTCAAAATTCTCCAAGCCAGGCTTCAGCAATACATGAACTGTGAACTTCCAGATGTTCAAGCTGGTTTTAGAAAAGGCAGAGGAACCAGAGATCAAATTGCCAACATCTGCTGGATCATCGAAAAAGAAAGAGAGTTCCAGAAAAACATCTATTTCTGCTTTATTGACTATGCCAAAGCATTTGACTGTGTGGATCACAATAAACTGTGGAAAATTCTGAAAGAGATGGGAATACCAGACCACCTGACCTGCCTCTTGAGAAACCTATGCAGGTCAGGAAGCAACAGTTAGAAATGGACATGGAACAACAGACTGGTCCCAAATAGGAAAAGGAGTACGTCAAGGCTGTATATTGTCACCCTGCTTATTTAACTTCTATGCAGAGTACATCATGAGAAACACTGGGCTGGAAGAAGCACAAGCTGGAATCAAGATTGCAGGGAGAAATATCAATAACCTCAGATATGCAGATGACACAACCCTTATGGCAGAAAGTGAAGAGGAACTAAAAAGCCTCTTGATGAAAATGAAAGAGCAGAGTGAAAAAGTTGGCTTAAAGCTCAACATTCAGGAAACGAAGATCATGGCATCTGGTCCCATCACTTCATGGCAAATAGATGAAGAAACAGTGGAAACACTGACAGACTTTATTTTGGGGGGCTCCAAAATCACTGCAGATGGTGATTGCAGCCATGAAATTAAAAGATGCTTACGCCTTGGAAGGAAAGTTATGACTAACCTAGATAGCATATTCAAAAGCAGAGGCATTACTTTGCCAGCTAAGGTCCGTCTAGTCAAGGCTACGGTTTTTCCAGCGGTCATGTATGGATGTGAGAGTTGGACTGTGAAGAAAGCTGAGCGCTGAAGAATTGATGCTTTTGAACTGTGGTGTTGGAGAAGACTCTTGAGAATCCCTTGGACTACAAGGAGATCTAACCAGTCCATTCTAAAGGAGATCAGTCCTGGGTGTTCTTTGGAAGGAATGATGCTGAAGCTGAAACTCCAGAACTGTGGCCACTTCATGCGAAGAGTTGACTCATTGGAAAAGACTCTGATGCTGGGAGGGATTGGGGGCAGGAGGAGAAGGGGACGACAGAGGATGAGATGGCTGGATGGCATCACTGACTTGATGGACATGAGTCTGAGTGAACTCCGGGAGTTGGTGGTGGACAGGGAGGCCTGGTGTGCTGCGATTCACGGGGTCACAAAGAGTCAGACATGACTGGGTGACTGAACGGAACTGAGCTGAAAGATAAATAGGAAGTAACTTTTCTATCTTTCTATAGGGAATCAATGGTTTCTAACCTATAAGGTAAAAGAATCTAAAACATATACATATATATGTAAGTAAGTAAGTAAGCAATTGTTAGTCACTCAGTTGTGCCTGACCCTTTGTGACCCCATGAAATGCAGCCCACCAGGCTCCTCCATCCATGAGATTTTTCCCAGTAAGGATACTGGAGTGGGTTGCCAGTTCCTTCTCCAGGGGATCTTTCCAAGCCAGGGATCGAACCAGGGTTTCCTGCACTGCAGGAAGATTCTTTACTGACTGAGCTACAAGAGAAGCCATATATAAATATATATATGTATTTTTAATATATTTTTTATGTATAAAAATATATAAATGAATTATTTTCCTGTACACCTAAAACTAATACATTGTAAATCAACTACAATTAAAAAAAAAATCAATGGTTTCAGTATAAAACAAAAATGAACAAAATCTAATTGAATCACGAATGACACAAAGGGAAGTTATCTAGCGTATAGATCATGTGATAGCTGATACAAAATTATATTTACACCAAATCAGCAAACTTGGCCCTGTGTGTCTGTATATTTCACAGCTCTGAACAGATTCTTCCAGAGACTGGCTCTGCTGAATGTGGAAACACTGGTAGTGAGCTCCCTCTGCCCCTCTAGCTGTCTTCTCTGTTCCTCTGCTCCTGCCTGGCTTGTTGATCACCCAAGGGCTGGCAACTCATTTTTGGCCACCTTTTGCAAAAGAATTAAAGAAACAGCCAAGAAGGACTCATGAAGGAAAGAGTCAGCAAGCCTAACCGTTGATTACTTTCTGCCTGAGAAGCATCTGCCCTGATTCTCTTTTGTTTGAATTTTTGAATTCTTTGCATTATTAACTGGCACATTTTTGAATCATTTATAAGCCAGTATCACATGGTTAGCCACTTAAATCTATATTATTGAACCAGATGGTTCTGATGTATTCAAGAGTGCACTTTGTTAAGCGGAAATTGAGTTTTTCAGATAATAATCATGGTCATTGCAAAAGCATTTACCCAAGAAAATGTAAGGGAAATAAAAATGACTTACAATCCATCATTGTCGTTGTAAACCATTTTGACATCTTTCTATCTATGTTTTAGACGTTTTCATGGTTATGTAGTATATAAATGTGTTTTATATGAAAATGTAACATCTTTTATGACTTAACACTATTTTCCACTGGGGTTTCTTCATTTAATGATAAATATAGATTTATTATGACATCATCTTGAACGCCTGCAAAATGTCTTTTAGTCTTACTGCAGTTCTGATTTCTGCTATGTGTATTATAAGTAGCTGTAGACATACATTGGGCTTCCCTGGTAGCTCAGACGGTAAAGCATCTGCCTACAATGCGGGAAACCCAGGTTCGATCGCTGGGTCATATCCCGTTGTTACATTGCCTTTTGAATTCTCATGGATTTGAGTTCCTTATCTGCTTATTTTAACCTATGTCTTCTGCATTCTGTAACTTTTTCTGCTTTTAAATCCTACTCACTTTTTCCTGCTACTTTTATTTAAAATACAATTACACTTGTTTGGGAAATAAGAGTAAACAGACTCTAAGAAAAGTCTCTTTTGAATCAGGTGTGAAAATTTCAGGCCAAAGACTTTGATAATTTGACTACTCAGTGACATTTCTGCCTTGCTTTTGAATGTTTCAGTGGATTTTAGAGAGGTTAAAGTTGTAAATAAATGTGATATTACCTTAATTGCATGTTCGACAGATATACTGGATTTATGATTAGTTGTATTATTATTCCTCAAAGCCCTTTTTATCTGTTATTATGCATTTTATTTTCACACTTGCTTGAAAAAGTCAGCTCATTGAAACAGAAAATTAGTACTCACATGAACCATGAAACAAGTATCAGGTCAAATTCAAATATTAAAATGCATAGTGTTGATCAAATTGGCTTTAAATACTGAATAATTTAAATTAAGAGAAAAATGAAATAATCTGTTTTTGGCCTTATGAACACAATTAAATATTCACAGTACATCCTCAAACTGAAATTGCCTCACTGCCATATAGCTATTCAGTTTGACTTATTAGGAAGAATTGACTTGGTTCCTCTGATGCTTTCTCTGAATCCTTTAACTCCTCAAGCTCATTTCCTCATCTTAAAATTTGAAATAACAATTCCCATCTCACAGGTTGTGGTGAGGATCAAATGGAATAACATTTGTGAAACACTCTGTAGAAATATTATTGTTGTGGTTTAGTAACTAAGTCGTGTCCAGCTCTTTTGTGACCCCATGGTCTGTAGCCCACCAGGCTCCTCTGTATGGGGTTTTCCATGCAAGAATACTGGAGTGGGTTGCCATTTCCTTCTCCAGGGGATCTTCTTGACCCATGGATCGAACCTGCATCTCCTGCTTGGAAGACAAATTCTTTACCACTGAGCCGCCTGGGAAGTGTAGAAATATTAAGTCATATATAAATTTAGGGTAATATTATTCTACGGTAAGTGGAAAAGACCATTCATCATTATGTATAGCAGAGTTACGCAAAACTTCAACATAAATCTGTGAATATAATAACTTTGGGAGAGGATGATAAATGAACATGACACTTGGCTTAACTGGCACAGTTCAGAGCTTTAGAAATCTAAAATGTATTTCCCATTTACCAGTGGCTTTCACGACAACCTTGAATATAATGAAATTTCCCATCGATGTTACAAAGTAGATGGTGATTTTATACTGAAATAATCTTAGGCTGGAGAATTCAAAACTTCAGAAATTGATGGAATCTACAAATTAGGTACATTGTAAAAAATTTCTGTTTGATTTCCCAGTTTATCTGTGTACACAAGTATAGTTATGTCCATAAATACGTGAAAGGAAAGAAAAAAAAGAAAATTCAAATTTATTAGGGAATAATAATGCTAGGCCTTATATTTCTGATATATGTTACTTCATTTGATTATAGCAGAGCAGAAGGGAAAAGGCATAACTGAGAGGGAAAACACGGTGAGAACAGGCATGATATTCCCGTGTAAAGCCACCTAGTGTGTAGTGGAAAAGACAAGAACGGTGGGTTTAAGTTACTTCCTCTTTTTCCTTGGCCCCTTAGTGAACTTCCAAATATGAAGTCAGTTTAGAAGTGGGCAGAGAAAAAGAGATAAAAAACCAAGGTTTCCAGGCAGCACCCCAATAAAGAAATTTACCCTAATAGTATAAAATTTGACCTTCTATAATCAAGTGATCTAAATATAGATTTCTAGGAATAAATGATTAAAATTCTCTTTATGTAGAAGAGAAATACAAACTTTGTATTTCTAAAGATAATTCTAAAGATATTAATATTTATTGAGTGCTTGCTATGTGCCAGGGGTTCTTAAGTGCCTGATGTGTGTTGATTCCCAGAATGCTTGTGGTAGGCAGAATAATGGTCCTCTAAAGATGCCTGGGCTTCCCAGGAGGTGCTAGTGGCAAAGAACCCACCTGCCAGTGTAGGAGACACGAGATGTGGATTCCATCCCTGGGTTGGGAAAACACCCTGGAGGAGGGCATGGCAACCCACTCCACTATTCTTGCCTGGAGAATCGCATGGACAGAGGAGCCTGGCGGGCTACAGTCCATCAGTTCAGTTCAGTTCAGTCGCTCAGTCGTGTCCGACTCTTTGCGACCCCATGAATCACAGCACGCCAAGCCTCCCTGTCCATCACCAACTTCCGGAGTTCACTCAGACTCGCATTCATCGAGTCAGTGATGCCATCCAGCAATCTCATCCTCGGTCGTCCCCTTCTCCTCCTGCCCCCAATCCCTCCCAGCATCAGAGTCTTTTCCAATGAGTCAACTCTTCGCATGAGGTGGCCAAAGTACTGGAGTTTCAGCTTTAGCATCATTCCACAGTCCATAGGGTCAAAAAATGTCAGACACGACTGAAGCGACTTAGCACAAAAATGTCCATATCTTAATCTCTGGACTCTGTGAATAAGTTATACTACATGGTAACAAGAACTTTGAGGATATGATTAAATTCAGAATTTTGAGATGAGGGAAATTTGGCTGAATTACACAAGTGAAACGAATGTAAATCACACGCATTCTTGTAAGTGAAAGAGTGAGGCAGAAAATCACTGTGAAGCACCTTGAGAAAGACCCAGCTGCTTCCCGCTTCAAAGTTGGAGGAAGAGAACAGCCTTTAGAAGCTAGAAAGGGCAAGGAAATGGATTCTCCCCTAGAAGCTCCGTAAAGAAATACATCTTTATCCAAACCTTGATTTTAGCTCAGTAAAAGTCATGTTGGATTTCTGGCCTGCTAATCTATAAGATGATAAATTTGCATTGCTGAAAGCCACTAATTTTGTGATAATTTGTTATAGGAGCAATAGGAAACAAATAATATCCTCATAGTTATCCTATGAGGCAATTGCTATAATTACCTCTGATTCACAGATGAGGAAACCAAAGCAGAGTTTCTCAAAGATACACAACCATTAAGCAGTGAAGCCGGGATTTGAATCCAGGTAGTCTACGGGGTCACACAGAGTCGGACACGACTGAAGCAACTTAGCAGCAGCAGCAGCCTGGTTTCAGAGCCTATGAGCTAGAAGCCTTCCTGTTTTCCTGCCTTCAGTCTTGGGGTTTCAATAAATTGCAACGCTAGGGTCATCTTGCCAGTACTTCCACCTGTAAGACTCTGGTGCAAGGTCTTACATGGACAGGCATACCGCATAGTTCTGGAGGCAAGGCGCAATCTTCTAATGGCTCCAACATTGGTGCCGCAAATAACAACAAAGTCTGTTTCCAACCCAGTAGTGAAAAATACATCCCTGGAAGAGTGTCCACCCCAAATTCCTTAAATAACCGGAAGCAGTACTTTATGCCAGTGCTATATGTCGTTAGGAAAGACGATTATCAATAGGTCACATTGTGTTCACTGTAGCACTGTTTATAATAGCCAAGAAAGCAACCTAAATGTCCATCAACGTAGGAATGGGTAGAGAAGATACAGTGCATATATACAATGGAGTACTACTCAGCTATAAAAATGAATTAAATAATGCCATTTGCAGCAACATGGATGGATCTAGAGTTTGTCATACTAAGTGAAGTAAGTCATAAAGAGAAAGACAAATACCATACGATGTCAGCTGTAGGTGGAATCTAAGATATGACACAAAGGAACCTATCCACAAGGCAGAAACAGACTCACAGACACAGAAAGCAAACGCATGGTTACCAAAGGGGAAGCAGGGGAGGGATAAAAGAGGAGCTGTGGATTGACAGGTATACAGCACACATATGAAAAAGGTAAGCAGCAAGAACCTTCTGTATAGCACAGAGAACTACACTCAATATCCTGGGATAAACCATAATGGAAAAGAATAAAAAAGGATATATGTATATATTTATATAACTGGATCACTTTGCCATACAGTAGAAATTAATACAGCCTTATAAATCAATTATACTTCAATAAAATAGAACAAACAAACAAAAAATAGACCACAGCGCAAGTTTCATTAAACATTCCATTTGGGAAATACCTTAAAAAGTGGGGAAATTTTAAAAAGAAAAAACGATTAAGTTGGCTATTATAAAGATAGACAGTCATGAACTTTTAAAATAGCAAATACAAAAAAGTTTAGAGTGAGTCTTTCGTCAGAATTTGTAAGCTATTCCAAGAATGTTCCACACAGATAGACATGGATTTTAGCTCCATGTATAGTACTTAGAAAACAATTAAAAGCATCCACTGAATTAAATGACTGTTAAACAAATAAATATTAAAAAATATTTAATTAGCTTATGGACATGCATACGCTTCAAGATCCGACTATAAGCAAGCATGTCCTCAAATGTTCTGGAATTTGTTTGGCCATTCTGACCACTTGAATTTATAAGGTGCTTCTTTGCCAGGTTAGGCAGTGCTGTGTGCCCTGTTCTCTGACTTCTGCTCATGATTTCAGTTTCCCAAAACAACGGCAGCATAGCATTAGTGGTTAAAAGCCCTGGCTTCGGAATCTGTGAGATCTGGGTTTAATTCCAGTTCACCTTCAGATGACTTCAGGCAAGTTATTCAGCCTCAGTGTCTTCATGTAAAAATGGGCCTACTAACTAACATTTGCTTTTTATTTTGCAGTGACTGGCCCACAAAAGCACTCAACAATGGTAGCTGTATAAAATTCACATTATTACCATCACTGATTGACTCTTGTCTCTGATGTTGCCCAGAAAGCACAGTGTCCAAGTTAGATGTACATCTTTTCATGTCATCCTCAAAAACAGAAAAAAAAATCATTATAAAGCATCTGAATCTTATAAGTGTTTACTTTAGTGAATCAGTTGAGAAGGCTTAAATTCATCCTCATGTTTGTAGTAATTTTGATTTTTGAGAACTTAGGGAAAGAAGGAAAGGTCTGTTAAATTCTAAGTGAAAAGATGGAGAGGAGGGATCAGTGGTTGCCACTGTGGTCAGTCTCATCAGAAACAGAGAATGTAACTAACTCTTATTATGCATCTGCTGTGAGCCAAGTATGGCCTTTCCAGGTGGCTCAGTGCTAAAGAATCCGCCTGACAAGAAGGAGATATAAGTTCAATCCCTGGGTTGAGAAGATCCCTTGGAGAAGGAAATGGCAACCCACTCCATTGTCTTTGCCTGGGAAATCCTATGGACAGAGGAGTCTGGTGGGCTATAGTCCATAGGGTTGCAAAGAGTTGGACATGGCTTAGCGACTGAACAACAACAACGTGAGTCAAGTGCTTTACGTACATTATCTCGTGACCCTTTGGAAGAGGTAAGAAGACCATCATTTTAGAGATGAGGGAAATGAATCACAGAAAGGACAAGGTAACCTGTTCAAGGTCACAGGGGGCCAATTGGGATTCAAACTCGGTATACCATATTGTCTCTCATTGAAGACTGTTTTTCAGTAAATACAGTCCTGACTGATTGCACATGATTCAGGCAGAAAATTCATGTTATTTACTGAGAATGAGTAATGATTTATACAGAAAAAGGTTATAGAGTGGCAAGTGGTACATGGACATAATTTCTGCAATTATCCTGTCTTACTGCAAAATGATTGCTCTTGACCACATAATCAGTACATCCCTGGCTGAGTAAAGAAAGTGCCTTCTGTTAACTAGCTGCTGCCCAGTATGCTACTTTGAAGACAGAGTACCTTCACAGAGGCACAGCATAGATAGGCATGTTTTTAAATGAAAGCTATCCTGTGGGCCAGTCATTCACCCCGTCTAGGACTATTACACTTCTAAGATCAAGGAGTCACTAAGACTCAGTACTGGGGCTAAAATGCCTAACAACATCTAATGATCGATTTTTAGGTTTATTTATTTTCATTTTTTTCTTTTCTTTTATTTAGTGGAGTATAGTTGCTTTACAATATTGTGTTAGTTTCTGCTGTGCAGCAAAGTGAATCAGCTGGTCATATACATATATCTGCCCCCTCTTTAACCTCCTTCTCACCCCCACCCCCATCCTACTCATCTGGGTCATCATAGAGCACGTAGCTGAGCTCCCCGAGCTATTCAGCAGCTTCCTACCAGCTCTCTGTTTTGGGCATGGTAGTGTATATATGTCAATGCTAGTCTTTCAATTCATCCCAACCTCCCCTTCTGTAGATTTGTTTTAGTTTTAGAGTAAGACAAACTACCAGCTACATTCTCAGATCCTCTTGAAGAGGAAATTTACTTGCCTATAGGATGTCACACATAACCTTGGTCAGGTAAAATACTTCATATTAATTACTGAAACTTTTCATTGCTTTCCCTTCCTAAAAAGTGATTTGTCAAGGATGCTTTGGCAGAAGACTACAAATAAAACCAAAAGAATTCATTTGGCGATATTATGACATTACTGATTGTGATTACTATGTACATGGTTTAATTCTTTTCCCTCTCATACTGACTTGACTTAACCAAGACTGCCAGGTATGGTCTCAATACTGACTTACCCTTGTCTTCGGCAGAGAAGTAGAAGATGTCTTTAGTTGCCTTGCTGCCTTCATTCAAGATGTAGTAGATCCTCATCTCATCAATGTCAGCTAGTAAAAGAGCAAGCATCGTACACACGCCGTGTTGGCACACAGAAAATGAGTATGATGAGAACTTCAGTGTTTTTTATAGGGCATGAAAATACTACAATTAGTAAATTTAAAAATGATTGAACACACATCTAACTTTTTTAAAAATAATAAGGTTACTAAGAATTTAAAGTTGCAATAGCAAAAAAATGGAACCTTATAATTTAAAATTCTGTAGCTGTGCTACTCTGTGTATGATCTCTGGGATGACGAGATGGGCATCCAAGAAGGATGCCCAGGTTCTACCTACGCACACGTCACAATACCATGGTCCTCTACAGACAGCTTAATCCAGCTGGTGTTAGGCCTTCTATCCAAGGTTGAAATACTCGGATACTCATGAACTATTTGTTGAAATGAATTTAAACAAGAATAAATATTGCATCCTCAGTAAAAAGGAAATAAGAATAAAATCATGACGTTTTTCTATTGCCCATTCTCTTGGATATCTGAGAATGTGTCAGTTGGGTCTATACTTGTGTTTTTGTATTGCTAATACTAGTATTTTCAAGACAATTTGCATTTTGGGGTATTTGTTTGCAAGAACAATTTTTATAGAACCTGATATGATTTCACTTGGTTTAGAAGCAATTCTGAAAATGTAAAGAAACTGCTTTTTAAACAACCTTCTTTAGTTTTACTCTAAAATTGCATCCAGCTTTATGTGTATTGGATGTGTAAAATTCCATGTATCTCTTCACATCTCATGCATAGAGCTACATGGAAAAGTTGCATGACCATGTGAAGAGCAGTCAAAGGTACCACTGTCTTATGGCCTGGGAAGCCAGAGGGACCTGCCTTTAGCTCACCATTAGTAGTAACAACAAATATAAAAGAAAAATGATCATTAAAACATATACTCCCATAGTTAGGCAAACTTCTGTGCATGCGTTTGTGTTCAGTTGCTCAGTCCTGTCAGACTATTTGCTATGGACTACAGCCTGCCAAGCCTCTCTGCCCATGGGATTTCCCAGGCAGAATACTGGGTTGCCATTTCCAAGTGGCCCTAGGCAAACTTAGTTATATGCATTTTCTAGATACAGAAATTGAATTTGAATAGTACAATAAAATGTGCAGTGTAATTTTTATATCTGAAATCAAGACACCAAACCACTATCTTCAGAAATCCAGACTTACTGGTAAACTATGCAAGTGATTCCTAGGTATGTTATTCTTTACTTAAAATTCAAACTTAAACTGATCTTTTCAAAATCATTGTAATCTTATAATATTTCAGAAGCAGAAGCTGTCCACCTATATTTGGCAGTTTTAATGTGTAACTACAAACCTGATTGAATGAGAGAACCAGTTTAAAGAGCATGCCGATGAAACAGCTGATAATGGATTTGTTGCCTTTGTTTGTTAATTTCTCATTCCACTGTATTTCATTAGAATTAGAATCTTTCTGCTAAAGGACTGAGGTCAGGACAATTTCATGCAGAGCTGGGAGATCTTATCTACTTAAGGAGCAGGAGAAAGGCATCAGGGGACACTGTGTACTAACCTTGCGTAAAAACTCGCGTGCTCTCATTTCCAAGGCCAGTGTTGATAATGAAGCCATGCACCGGTCCTCTGGTTACTTTATACTTATGGAGCCTGTGGGAACTGTCCCAATCCTCTGTCTTCAGAGACCTGCTGGTAATCAGCAAGCCCACATGTCCAGGGTGAAGCTGCTTCAAGGCCAGGGCATCTCTGTTAAAGGCAGTCTGGGAGAACCTGCTGTCTAGGGAGTTTCTTATGTGGATCCACATTACCTGAGGTCTGTGTGTCTCCACAGCAGTGTTTGGGAAGACATAGAAATCAGCATGAGTGCCATCTGTCACAGTCAAGGAGAAACTATCTTCAGTTGTCTCACTGCCATCGTGCCAGTAGCAAACCCAGTTCTCGTTCAGGTCCCGTTGGGTGAAGGTGGTCACAGGACGACTGCCATTATACACAATCCTGCCATGGATGGGGACCTGGGTGACGGTAAAGAGGAGGAGGTCATCCGGGGTATCCTTGTCTTCCGCTGTCAACTCAAAGGGAGTGATGCATTTTCTTTCCCCTTCTTGCAGTATCAGTTTACGGATGGTCATGATAGGTTTCTTATTATTCACATCCGTGATGAAGATCCTGAAGGTCTGAAACACGGGATTATGCTCACCAGTCTCTTGAAACTCAAAGCTGTCCACCTTTATCTCATCATTTGAAGTGCGAACATAGACTATCCTGTTGCCAGCCAACTGCCGCTGAGTGAAAGAGGTAATGGGCTCCCCAGGGTGGTCAGAGATTTCCAAGTGCCCCAGGCGAGGAGCCTGTGTGATGCTAAAGTGCAGCTGTTCATCAAAGCTGCTGATGTCACTGGTGTTTAGCAGATCGGTGGTGAGGGTCACTCTGCCACCTTCTGTCAAGGTGACCCCTTTGCTAACCACCTCAGGGAAGAAGACCCTGTCTAAGCTGCCAATGGTGATGTTGAAATAGCAGTCTAGCAAAGTGTTAATCCCATCAGTCACATCAAACTTGATAAGGTCATGAAGTCCTTGGCTTGTGTGGGTGTAACAGATGAGGCCTCGGTCAATCTCACCCTGGGTGAAGTTCATTCCCAGGGTGAGGTTGTTCCTCACCTCCCCGCTGGGTTTTCCCAGTCGCTGTAGAAGCCCTTGTTGAGGCCCAGAGCGGAGGATAAAGCTGAGGCTCTTATCATCTGAGTCAAGATCTGTGGCTTTGAGGACCCGATTGGTGATGAGCTCAGTGTGTCCAGTCTCTACTTCCAGCCCATTGTTGATGGTCAGCCGAGGGGTTTCATCGTCCACCAGGATCACCACAATGGGTACCGTCCTGTGGGTGGTGTGCTTGCCGTCACTCAGCCAGACCTCAAAACTGTCCTCTGTGGTCTCAGAGTCATCGTGCTCATATACAACGGTGGAGGCCTCCTGAATCTCCTGTAAGGTGAAGCTACGGATGGGCTGGCTCTCTGTGGCCAGCTGCTGTATAATTCGCCCATGCCGAGGGAGGGCTGTGAGCTGAAAGTGAAGCTCGTTTGGTGGCAGGTCAGCATCAGCTCCATTGAGCAGTGGGGTGTCTATGACGATGCTCATTCCCTCTAGTACCACAAACTCACGGGCAAAAAGTTCAGGCTGCTCATCATTGGTGGGTAAGATCATTATAGGAAAGAAGACATTTGGGGAGAAGTTGATGCCATCAGAGCAATAAAAGGTGAATTGATCTTTTTGTGGTTCTACCCCCTTGTGGATACTCTGTACATAGTTGATATGTCTTAGCTGGACATCTCTGATGGAGAAAGCGCTGATGGGATAACCAGCCCGGGTCTCTTCTGATCCAGGAGCTGGTGTCATATTTTCCAGGTAGCCAGAGACTGGCTGACCAGTCACTGTGCAGAGAATTTCATCTTGGGGAGTGTCCGCATCTTCAATGCTGAGATGTTGTAAGGTCAAGGCACTCTTCCCACCTTCATGGACAACGTAAGGCTCCCTGACCAAGGCCCTGGGGGCCACATTGTTGACAGGCAGCACAACCACCTGAACCTGCACCTCTTCCACTGTGCTATCTCCCGTCATCCACTGATGAGAATCCTTGGAGAGGGCAAGCCTGAAGGCATCATGCTGCTTCTGGAATCCAACTTCACCTCCTGTGTGGACATAGACTACTGTCCCACTGGTGAGGTCCTCTTGGGTGAACCGTTCTGTGAGTAAACCATTCACCAGAATAGTACCCAATTTGGGGCTGTCTTTCACAGTGAAAGAGAGCATCAAGTCGCCCATGCCCTTTAGACCATGGATGATGTCCATGGTGATCTCAGTGGCTGTATTTTCTAGTACATCTATGGACACATCTAATAATGCACTACCTATAATAGAGGTCCTGGGACTTTTGTCAGCTGCTGCGGGAGGCACAGAAATCTGGACAGTGATGGGTATGTGATGCACCTTGTCACTTACCTCCAGATGGAAAGTATCACTGCTGGCCTGGTTTCTGTGGTTCTGATAAGAGATACTCCCATTAACAATATCAGCTTGCGTGAAATATTCCCCTGGGACCATACATTTTTTTAAGTACTGCAAATGTCCATGTTGGGGACCCCAAACTAATATGAAGACAATCTGGTCGATGTCTGTATCAGGGTCTGAAACATGGAGCTCATTACTGCTGAGGCTGAAACTCTCTCCTTCTAAGACGGTAAAGCCTCTGTTGGTGACTTGAGGAGGCTGGTTGTCCACAGGCTTCAGGAATAATGTGAATGTGCCAGGTACACTGTTGCTTGCAGCATCCTCTACCTGGTAGGTGAACTGCACAATCCGTGGTACAATACCCAGCTTCTTCCGGGGGGGCTGGTAGGCAACTTCATGGTGATTTACCTGGGCCTGGGTGAAGTGCACAATGGGTGTGTCTGGTGAATCAGTGAGCACAATTTCTCCAGCCCGGACTTGGTGGTTGCCATCTGTGTCAGTAGGGGGCATCAGCAGGGTGTACCACAGGTGCTGGTCATCTGAGTCCCGGTCAATATATTGGAGGAATTTCTTCTGGAAGTGAGTGAGCTGGTATTGCTGCACGGTCATTTCTAGGGTAGTTCCTGGAAACAGCTCTGGACTCTGCAGATCCACTGGTTGGACTCTGATGGTGAAGAAATGTTGCTTGGATAGATTGGGTGGGTCATGGTCATCCTGCACATGGAAAGTTATCTGGGCCATTATGGATTGAGAGCCAAGGGGTCCAAGATGGCGGTAGAAGAGTCTCCCTTCCACTATGTCTTGTTGAAGCCACTCAGTCACCACCTTCTCATAAAGTCCTTCCTTTCCCACGTAATACCAGCCCTCATCTTCAGGAGCCCGAGGTGGTTCCGATTGCCGCAGCAGTATCTCCCCCAGATGCTGCCTTGAGCTGGAGGAACTGGGAGCCAGATCCCCCCCTCTTTCTTCCTCTTCTTCCAGAGGCTGGTCCTCCAGCACAAAGTGGATGGTCGAGTCCTCAGAGTCAATATCCATTGCACTCAGGACAAAGGGGGAGACCTGGACCGCCTGCCCTTCTGTCACAGAGAGCCCGGCGTTGGCAGTGACCATTGGTGGTTCATCATCAACAGGGATGATGGTGAGAGGGAAGAGGAATTCCACCTGGTGGTGCCCATCCTCCATCCGGAAGACGATGTTGTCGCTGTAGGTGTTGCTGCCATCATGCTGGTACACCACTCGCCCTGCTGCCAGGTCCGTCGGCGTGAAATGCTTGCACCCTGCTGGCGCCCCAAGCACGACCAGCTGCCCATGTCTCAAGCCCCTGATGGCAGATACTTTCACCTCTCCCAGGTGATCACTATCACTGATCTGAAGGCTGTTGGCGCTGGAGAGGGGCCTTGACTGACCTTCAAAAAGTAGTAGTCCCCGCTCATAGCTAGCCACCGGGGCCAGGGTGTTCAGGGGTTTCACAACCACCGTAAAGGCAAAGGGGTCTGAGGTGGCACCATCTGTGTCCACCACCTCCATCTCCAGTTGGAAGAGGTGCTCTGCATCCAATTTCTCCGTTGGGGGCTGATAAGCAATTTTCAGTTCCTGCAGCTCCCGCTGGCTGAAGAAGGACACTGGAAGGCCCAGGGGGTCGTCAGTGCTGACCACGTAGCCCTGGTGCCCCGGCGTGGTGATGGGAGCACTGAGAATGTTGAAGACCAGGTCATCGGCATTAGACTCCTTGTCCTCCGCAGCCAGGGCGTCGGGCGTTAGGGCCGTCAGCATGAACTGATTGACCTCCAGCGTCATCGGAGCTGCGAGGCTGGGCCTGGGCGCCGTGTTCTCGGATCCCTCGAGGATCCTCACCAGCAGCTGGAAATGTTCTCGGAGCAGCAACTCCGATTCAGCTCCTGGGTCCCCTGGCCCTAGCAGCTCCGCCACCATGGGCACATAGTCCCGGTTGGGCGAGGGGGTGGGGGAGGTGTGCTGGTAGCGCACCCCAGCCCGGATAAAAGCCTCACAGTCTATGGCCTTGGCCCTGGGGAGAGGGGCCCCCGCGGCATCCACCAAACGCCCATACTTGGGCAGTGGGCCACCCTCGGGGGGAACAAGGGTGAGCCGGCACCTGCGCGTGGCCGCGGTCCCGGGCTCCGGGGAAGCAAAGGCCAGCACTCGCCTGTCGATGGCGTGGCTCCAGCCGCGCAGCTCCTCCACCGCCAAAGGCCGGTTGCGCGTCACCAGCTTCAGTCGGTGGAAGACCACGTCCACCGCGAGCACCAAGGGCAGCGCGAGCGTGGAAGTCCCGGCGTCGTAGCGCAGCTGCAGCCTCACCCGCGCGCGTCCGGGGCTGCGGGCGCCCCAGTGAGTGTACCGGACCTGGCGGGGCCCGAAGGCGCAGGGGAAGCGGCGCGGGGAGAGCGCGCCCTGGCGCGGCGGCAGGGCGTCCAACACCGTCACCTCGCACCGGTCCCCCGGCTGCACTCGAATCACCAGATCCCGGAGCGGGTCGAGCCAAAGCGAGCGGCCCACGGGTACCCGGAGCCCGGGGTTGGCGAGCAGGATGTTGGGGCCGTCGGGGCTGCTGCGGCCGAGGGCGCCCCAGGTGGGCAGGTAGGGCGCCCGAGGGGGCTTAGCCTCAGGCGAGGGTGTCTGTCCCTGTAGGGCAGGGCAGCTCAGGAGCAGGTAGGCGAGCGCGGCGGCAAGCTGCCGGGGCATCCCAGCAGGGCGCGGAGAAATGCCAGCCATGGGGCCCTGGCGCTGGGCTGCCTGGAGGGTATCCTGTCTTCCGAGTGGCCCGTTCAGCAGCAGGAGCAGGCGGTGGAGACGGTAGCTGCTATCCACTCTGGAGCGGGCGAGCGGACTCAACAAGAGTCAGGGGGCAGCGCTTCAGCTGCGGCAGGTGAAAGCAGCGGGGGGTGGATAGGGGCGTGCTGGGGGGAAGGTGGGGGGAAGGGGCGCAGCCACCGCTGCCCCTCCCCCTCTCCAGTCTGTCCACCGCAGGCGCCAGTTGTCCAGATGTGCCCCAGCGCTCGGAGACCTAGGAGCGTGCAGGAGCACTCCCCTCTGCCCCTTGGTACCTTTACCCAGGGTATCTTACCTACCTTGGAGCCTGGAGGGGTGGCCGGCCACCGTGCAACCCTGGGCTGCCTGCCTCGGACCAGTCGGTCTGGATACTCTCCTTCCCGGCGGGCTGAACGGGATTGTCCTCCAGGGCCCGAGACGGTGACCATCGGGTCAATTCTGCTCGTGTGAGACACTGCGCTCCAGCGGTCCGTTCATCCAGGCAACGGTCTTTCTGAGAGTGGGAAGAAACCCCATTCCTCTTCCTTACCGCTGACAGGAGTGCATTTTCCAGCCAACATTGAGTCTCACTTCGGACATAAAAGATGCTAGTGGGAGCCCTTTTGCAAATAGGATTTTCTAGCTGTCTGCCTGATAAAGCAGCTTATTCCAAATCCTGTGATTCCTTGCTTACAGAATAACCCCGACATTTCTCCTTCTCAGTTTTGGGGGGAAGAGCACTAGCATCCAGACTGGTGAACTTGAACAGCTTCTGTTTCTAGTCAGTGGGTCTCACATACCACACAAATGGATGGACTGGATGGCTTTTATTTTCTTAGAGCGTGATTTCCATATCTGATCAACAGTGACTGCCTGTGAGTTTATTAGTTATGCTATTTCCTAATTACTTTCTTTGTGGAAAAATATATGGTAGCCAGAGGCGAGGATGTCAAGAGAAACAGTAACAGAAAATACTCAGCACAGTTACTTGGATCAATTTCTGTGAATTAACCTATTTAACATCTGTAATGGAATTTGGCTTTCAGATGAGGGATGGCTGCCCTCCCCGGTGTGGGGTTAGGTTCTTAGCCTCATACTCATGTTTTAAGTATCAGTGTCCATTTAGCCACAGTGTGGAGTAATTTCTTCCTATAAATAAAATGGTAGTTAATGTGATTTTTAGAAAGCAATTAATGTAAATGTGAGAGAGACCTATTGATGATGGAGAAATAGATGCATCTAAAACTGTACCGTTGATGCATTTTTACTGTACTAAAAATGGCTTTAAGGGGAATATAAATCTGTAGAATGTTATTCTAAGTTATTCTTTTGATTTTTTTTTTTTACAGATTTTTTTAACAGCCTGTTTTATTCACTTGAGCAGCAGCAGCAACAATTGACTGACTCCCAGAGCAGGAATAAACTGCTAGTGGATTGAAATAGTTAATTTCCTCCCTAAATATTTAATTTAACCCACCAAAGTAGAATGCTACTTAACAGACAGATTTGTCCATATAACAGAACATTAAGAGATTGTAAATTTGAAACAATATATATTAGCCTAGTTATGCAGAGCTACTCTGGTGTGTCTGGAAACTATTACTAAGAATATTTTAAATTGAAACATGGGTCAAATTTCACTGTAAATGAAAGAGGCATTATATTTTATAAAACGCCTACCTTGTCCAAATTTTTTCAAAATAATAAAACTGTCATTTGTCTCCATATATTAAATTTTACCAAGTGAATATTCTTGTGTGAGTATAATTTTGGTTCCCATTCAAGCATCACTCAGTCTGGGCAACTAACTTGTACACGCAGAGATGGGATGGGCTGTTGAGCTGACAGTTAAACTATGCTGATGTTTTTGTTCTTGGATCTGCCCCTTCTAGCTAACATTCCTTTTCTTCTTCTTCACTATGAAGCTTCTTGAAGGTGGTACTTTTTCTTCTTGTGTTTTGTTTGTTTTTGCTTACTATCTCCATTTCATAACCTCCTACCAACTCCCTCTTAGCATGCTTTCATTTCAACAAAACTGCTAAGGTCACTAGTAATTGAGATGGAAAAATCCAATAGCCATGCTTGGTATTGTCCATTTCATACCCTTCTGGTTTTCCTCTTTCCCTTCCTCACTCAAATCCTAATTTTTCAAAAAGTCGTTTTTCTATGCTCCCCAAGCCACATTAAATCTCTGCAATTATACATTTACAGACCATTTGATTAAGATCTGTCTTCTTCACTAGACTTTAAGCTCCACGAGAGTGGGGAGTGTACTCTGTTCACACCTGATACCGAATGCTTATGCCCCCCACCCTGTAGAAGGTACATGATAACTGTTTGTTGACTGACTGAATGAATAAAAGAATGAAAGTCTTTGAATTAGTAACTACATGCTATAAAGCCAAGGTGTTAGGTAGAAAAAGCCCAGTGCAAATGTAGGATCACTTCTTTCTTTCTGCTTCATACTATGGCAGTTTATTAGAGGCTGGTGATGGTTCTGTTCAGAGGACACAAATTTGATTTCCGACCAACTATTTATTAGAGTTTTCTTTGCACAGGGCAATTTCAGTTATCCATATTGCATTTCTTTTATCTCTTGCCTTCCCAAATTTCTCTTTTAAACCTGAGCTGCATTTCAAGTCTATGTTAAGTGGGAAAGAAAAGAACTACAGTATATATATGTGCATATATATAGAATCTAGAAAAATGGTACTGATGAACCTATTTGCAGGGCAGGAATACAGACGCTGACCTAGAGAATGGACTTGTAGACGTGGGGCAGGGTTGGAGGGTAAGGAGAGATTGGGACAAATTGAGAGAGCAGCACTGACCTATATACCCTGCAGTATGTGCCATAGCTAGTGGGGAACTGCTGTGTAGCACAGGGATCTCAGCTCAGTGCTCAGGGATGACCTGAGAAGGGGGAGTGGCAGGGAGGTGCGAAAGGGAGGGGATAGACTTATTCATATAGCTGATTCATTTTGTTGTACCGCAGAAACTAGCACAACACAACATTGTAAAGCACTTATAAAGAAAAAGAAGAAAGAACCACAGACTGTGTGCTATGCTGGTGGTTTTCATACGCTCTATGGACATGAGTCTGAGTGAGCTCCGGGAGTTGGTGCTGGACAGGGAGATTCATGGGGTCGCAAAGAGTCGGACACGACTGAGCGACTAAACTGAACTGAACTGATGTCACTGGATTCTTTTGGAACCCTGCAAGGTGGCTGTGTGTCTTATTTTTAAATTATATGTAATGATAGACCCCATCTCATACAGCTATTATAAACATTAAATAGATTACTGCACACAAGAAGCTTTGAATAGTACCTGGCACACAGTGTTCAGTAATGAAGTTACAATTACAGATGAGAAATGGAGATTTACAGGAGTTAAGTAGAAACATTTTACCTTGTGAACGAATTCAACTAGCACTAAAAGTGTGTCCTACAGAGAGGAGTCCTCACTTGCCCCTGTCACCCCAGGGGACTTTCTGTCATGCCCACTCCGTAAATACTTGGCTCTGCCTGAAGTTCGTAAATGGTATTTAATAGGTCACTGAAAAGAGACTATATGTGCAAACGTTGTGCTTGTGCTTTGGCAGGGAGACGGTCCATTTTCAGTAAAGTCACATCCAACTTCAGGAGAAATGACTGAGAACAGGTGGAAGGCTGTGCCTCAAGAACTAGGAAGCTCCACACCAGTATCTCTGTTCCCCATCCAAGGCTAATGGAGACCAGTTATTCAATCTGATCTTTCCTGAAGCTGCTTTTTCTCTACTAACTGGAGAAATAAAAGGGCCTACACCCTACATTATGCAAGATGAATGCCTCACCACAGTAAAACCTACCCAGAGGCTCCCCTCTAGTCGACCTTGGGGCCAACAAAGGATTCTTGAACATTAAAGAACATGTTCCAGTAAGGCAACGGTTTTAAAAAAAAATAACCCTCTCCTCCCCAAAACTTTAAAATGACTTCCATTGGCTGTGTAGGTCCTATGTCATCTGCCAAGACAGCAGCTTCAGGAGGGGTTAAGCACACAGTCTGGCATCAGCCAAGCCAACTTTGCCCCCATTACACAGGGGTTAATTGGCATCTATGTTCCTATTGGTCCCTCCCAGCCTGAAGAATGCAGGGGCCACAGCTCCACCTCAATGGCTGTATCCCAGGATCACATCTTCCTTTGCATAATCGACAATGGTCTCCCTGCCCTGTAGGCGGGGCACCACTGTCTTCTGTGCCTCCACATACTACAGGGTGTTGTTAGAGGCAGGCTCCACCCAGCTGGCTACTCAACGGTGAGTAGCCACACAGCTTGTATCAGAGATATGATGAGTGCTGCATTAACTTGAACTCACCCAATAAATACTGCCGCTGTTGTAGTTTAGTCACCCAGTCATGTCCCACTCTTTGTGACCCCATGGACTGCAGCGTGCCAGGCTTCCCTGTCCATCACCATCTCCCTGGAGCTTGTTCAAACTCATGTCCATTGAGTCAGTGATGCCATCCAACCATCTCATCCTCTGTCGTCCCCTTCTCCTCCTGCCTTCAATCTTTCCCAGCACCAGGGTCTTTTCAAATGAGTCAGCTCTTTGCATCAGGTGGCCAAAGTATTGGAGCTTCAGCTTCAGCCTCAGTCCTTCCAATGAATATTCAGGACTGATTTCCTTTAGGATTGACTGGTTGGATCTTTTGCAGTCTAAGGGACTCTCAAGAGTCTTCTCCAACACCACAGTTCTTTGGTGCTCAGCCTTCTTTATGTTTCCAGCTCTCACATCCATACATGACTACTGGAAAAACCATAGCTTTGACTAAATTTATGGAGCTTTGTTGGCCAAGTAATGTCGCTGCTTTTCAATATGCTGTCTAGTGTTGGTCATAGCTTTTCTTCCAAGGAGCAATCTTCTTCCAATTTTGCGGCTGTAGTCACCATCTGCAGTGATTTTGGAGCCCAAGAAAATAAAGTCTGTCACTGTTTCCATTGTTTCCTCATCTATGTGCCATGAAGTGATGGGACTGGATGCCGTGATCTTGGTTTTTTGAATGTTGAGTTTTAAGCCAGCGTTTTCACTCTCCTCTTTCACCAACATCAAGAGACTCTTTAGTTCCTCTTTGCTTTCTGCCATAAGGGTGATGTCATCTGCATATCTGAGGTTATTGATATTTCTCCCAGTTATTGATATTGATACTGCTGGTTATGCTATTAATGTGAAATCAGCACATTTGGGAACTGGATGGTATGGGGAAGGAGAGAGAAGAGGGGATTCAGAATGTATTTTCCTGCTCTTCTGAGATTCCAGCTAATGTCTGGAAGAGAGCAGATGGTTCAGGCTCTCTCATGCCAGAGAAAGCGGCCCTTCAGGCTGTTGGGTTCATGATCCCCCAAGAAAGGGCTCCTATGCAGACTGTCGGAGAAGGCAGTGGCAACCCACTCCAGTACTCTTGCCTGGAAAATCCCATGGAGAGAGGAGCCTGGTAGGCTGCAGTCCATGCGGTCGCTAAGAGTTGGGCACGACTGAGCGACTTCCCTTTCACTTTTCACTTTCATGTATTGGAGAAGGAAATGGCAACCCACTCCAGTATTCTTGCCTGGAGAATCCCAGGGACAGAGGAGCCTAGTGGGCTGCCGTCTATGGAGTCACACAGAGTCGGACACGACTGAAGTGACTTTGCAGCAGCAGCAGCAGCAGCAGCAGCAGATTGTAGCTGCTCAGGGAAAATGCTTGAAGGCTAAGGGTTAAGGGCAGGGGAGCTTATGGAGGTGAGTGAGGAAAGGACTCTTCTATTTTGCATCAGGACAAAGAACTGATTCAAACGCTTTCATTCCTGATTGAAAATAAGATCCTGGAAGACCAGAAGGGATTCTTCTAACCTGCCACATGATATTTGATTATCTTACTTTAAATCATACAACACTTAAGGAAGTAACTATATTTCACTTCAAAGGAAGGCGTTAAGAACATATGTTACAAAAAGAACCAGAGTTAAAAGATTGACTGATTTTTTAATCTAACTGATATTCTTTGCTCCCTGATTGTATATTTTGATATCATGTCCATTTAGCAGTGATTTCCTTTAAAGTAGTTTCAGAGATTTAGGAGCCAAAGCTCACATGATGAGGAAGAGTGATACTATTTAATTAGCAGTGTTTTTCTTTCTTTTTTTTTTTTTTTTGAGAAATCTTAGTTGAATCTGATGTCACAATAATATAAAGAGGGCAATATTTTGTTCTTTATCCTGGCGTTCCATTAATAGAATTTGAATGATTTAATAGGAAGTCTGGCTTTTAAGCAGTTCTGTTTATTTGTCTTCAAGTTTTATGTGACAGGGAATTATTTATTTTTAGTGTTAGCATTTCTCTCTCTTAAGAATTGATCTGTTGCATGTTATAATCATGGTTTCTACTCCAAAATTTACAGCTCAGCCAAATTCTAAAAATGATTCATTACTGTATTTATCAATTACATATAGTTACTATTGTTGCTGTGGTTCAGTTGCTAAGCCACAGTACCTCTCAGCTTTTTTTTCTTTTGCTTATGCTTTCAGAGTATTATATTTTGACTTTTTTCCTTTCAATCAATAAGATAAGTATGGAATATGCATAGAAATACAGAACTAGTAAGGTATGATTCTACCTTTATTAAATATATTTTATAAGGAGATTAAAACTAGCACTAACTTACTGCAAGAAATTATCGATTGTTGTTAAACACGTTCAACTGTCACATAAATTCTATGATTTTAATATCAATATGTTTTCTATGTTGAATTGTTATAATTAAATGGTGTTGCGTGTGTTTTATGGGCTGTTGTAATACAGTGCCACAGACTGGGTGATTTAAACAATACAGCTGATAGTCTCATAACTCTGGAGGTGCGTGGTTAGAAATCAAGGTTGATTCCTTCCAAGGGCTGTGAGGGAAGGCTCTGTTGCAGGCCTCTCTCTGTGACTTGTAGATGGCCATCCCATCCCTGTGTATGTTTTTTTTTAAAAATTTATTTGGCTGTGCCAGGTGTTTGTTGAGGCACGCAGGAGCTTCAGTTGTGGCAGGCAGGTCTAGTTCCCTGACCAGGGATCAAACTCAAGACCCCGGCATTGGGAACATGGAGTCTCAACCACTGGACCACCTGGGCAGTCCCTTTCCTGAGCATCTTTGTATCATCTTCCCTCTGTGCATGTCTCTGTGCCCAGATTCCACTTTTCTTGGGACACCAGTCATATTGGATTAAGTGTCCCTCTAATGACCTCACTTTAACTTGATTACCTGGGTAAAAATCTTATCTCTAAAGAAGATCGCATTCTGAGGCACTAGCGTTAGAACGTCAACATATGAATTCTGGCACAATTTAACCCAGAACACTCATGCTGCGGTCCCTCTAAATTCATGCCCTTTTCATATGCACAATACAGTCACCCCATTTCACCATCTCTGAAAGTCTTTAATCCAATCCATCATCAGCTCTAAGTCCAACATAGCCAAATGTCATCTAAATCAGTTATGGGTGAGGCTTGGGGTCTGATCTGGGCAAAATTCCTCTCCATCTGTGAACTTGTAGCTGAAACTGAGCAGAATCCTGACTTTCCAGGGAACGGACATCTCTTGTTTGTAGAAAAACTCTGGCCTCCTAAATTTCCCCCAAGTTCCAAAGAGCAAATTTAATCAAAGAAGTGAGAAACTGTAGAAACAAAGGGAAAAACACAAAGGAAGACAAAATAACAGTTTAGCCAGAAAACAAAGTCAAGAACCTTCAGTTCTTTCTCAATGTCTGTAGATAATATCCTGAGCTATATGCTCGAGTAGTTTTGCAGATATTAAAATCTCTGACAGGTGGAGGAAGTCAACTGTGGGCTGTGCATCAGCACATTGACTGGTTGGAACTAGAAAGCTGATGAATAAGATTCTTGAAACATAGCCTGTTACCTCACCATCAACCAAGAGTTGAACACCAATCGATCTTGCACCCTGTGACCCTCTCTCTCATACTGTCTTTAAAACACTTTCCTGAAAGCCATTGAAGAATTTGGGTCTTTTGACCCTGAGCTGCCCATTCTCCAGGTTTCGTTCCTTCCAATAAACACAGTACTTTCTATCACTAAAATCTGGTGTTAGTGGATTGGCTTTGAAGTATTGGACAATGTTATATAAGTTTTAGGTGTACAACATACTGATTTCAATATGAGTTTTAAAAGTTGAATTATTCCAAAATTTATGTTCAGCTGTCATGGGTCACATGATTATACAATATTTTATAAGTGGATTTTTCCAGGCTTGGCCTTATTCTCTGTGTAATACACAGAAGAATAAATATGGTTTATGTTTTGAAGGGTGTTTCTATTTTTCTCTTTTCCTCCTCAGAACATTTTGAAACAGAAATCTTATAAACAGATGAAATATATAGTACACAAATTGCATTAAGTTTCAACCACATCCATTTAATATATTTGAACATGTAGACACTGCAATATGAACACTGCAATAGAACAATGAAAATTTATGTTTTCAAGTTTAAAAAGTTACGTTTTTGAGTCCTAAGGGAAAATTGTTAAAGTAGTGCAAATGAATATCACATTTTGAAGTCTAGATTGCTCTGGTGTCAGTTGCAAACTGTAAAATTTTAATAATATAAAGCAGCTGCAGTGGAAGAGGAGCACACTGTGCCAGCTGCTTTCTTTTGCTATTGTTGTGGAATGGGTTTATTTTTAGTAATATGACATGTTGATTATTCTTTTAAAGTGATTGTAAAAGCAAATGTTGAATAGATGCTCTAAGCATATGCATAAATTCGCTACGAGTTTTCTTACTGAACACATTATCTTGAATAATGTTTTTTTTTGTTTACTTGCTCTCAAAACATTTATGGTGTTAGATACCGTTACTTTCACTTGTGTGCCTTATAATGTCAGATGCGCTAAATTAAAGATGTGGTTGGTAATTACATAGCTATTTGAATTTGTGAGCTAAGTTTGCAAGCTGTGGGCTTTATGAGAAAGAGTTGGATAACATTTTCGGACTTGGTAGAATTAGAGAATTTCCTTTTATATAAAAAGGCCCACAAGGGCATCAATAGAAAATGATGAACTGAGAGAATGCTTCCAACTAAACAATCTGTTTTCTGGAATAAAAAATCTTGTTTTGGTTTTACAATAGCTAAATTCATGGGTAGGACTCGTTGAGCAACAGTTTAACTATTTCTCTGTATCAGTGATGCAGTCCAAGACATGATAGATACGTTTCATGTTTGGCATAATTACAGGTCCTTGAAATCCGAGGTCTGTAAAGCCGTTGCCAGGGTTATCTTTTATTTCCAATGTTTAGCATAGCCAAATGGCACTCCCACCTATCGGGCCTTTTTGGGTGCTGTAGTTTTAGGCAAAGCATGATCAATACATTTTTCCCTTTCTCTCCTTAATTTCTTCATACAGTCACAGAAGTTTTTAAAGGGTGTTAGGAAATTAGGAAAGAAGACATTGATCACGAAGAAAGCAGTGACTCATATTATTGCAGAAATGATAGCAGGACCCAAGAATACTTTCGTAGTTCAATTACAGATCATGTGTGTTTAAGAGGAACGTGTGCTAAGTCACTTCAGCTGTGTCTGACTCTTTGCGATCCCCTGCGCTGCAGCCCGCCAGGCTCCTCTGTCCATGGGATTTTCCAGGCAAGAATACTGGAGAGGGTTGCCATTTCCTTCTCCAGGAGATAACACACATCTCTTATGTCAACTGCCTTGGCAGGCAGGTTCTTTACTACTAGCACCACCTGGGAAGCCCATTAAAGGGGATAGGACAGCAGAAGTATTCCAAGATTACGTCGTTATGGAATTTCATCATAGTTTTTTAAAGTGGTGAATTCTCTCACCACTGTTTTTTCCTATTTTAATGAATAGTGACATTGTTCTTCTAAGTGGCTCACATTCAAAAGTGAGTAAAATCTTTCCCCTCCCTTGCCTTCTGTACATACTGAAGAATTCCATGGACAGAGGAGCCTGGTGGGTTACAGTCCGTAGTGTCAAAGAGTTGGACACGATTGAAGCAACTAAGCATGCATGCATGCGTCTGTCCTGGAGGGGGCATAGAGTCTACTCAGATTTTTGGCTAGTTATTACTTCATTTTCTCATATCGTTGCCTGCCTTTCCCTTTCCCTTGTAACTACCCTCTTTCAAATATTGTCACTTCATGCCTGGAGTACGATATTATTTTCCAAGTCTCTAATCATCTTGCATGACTACTGCTCTGATCATGCTTCTCTCTTATTTGCCATAAAGTGGTATAGACTTAGCATAATACCTTGTTTTCCAAATACTTGATTCTGATTTTGTATTTGTGTGTGTATGTAGCTTGGGCTTCCCAGGTGACCCAGTGGTAAAGAATCCACCTGCCAATGCAGAAGACGCAGGAGACATGGGTTTGATCCCTGGGTCTGAAAGATTCCTTGAATAGGAAAATGGCAACCCACTCCAATATTCCTGCCTGGAGAATCCCATGGGTAGAGGAGCCTGGCTGGCCACAGACCATAAGGTCACAACGAGTCGGATATGACTAAAAGACTGAGTACTCACACACACATCAGTTCTGTTCATACATGTCTCTGTATGCATCTCTATATGTGCATATACATGTGTGTATGTATGTACATACAGACACTAACCGTGTTACAAAAGCAACAGGTACATTAAATTCTGTACCTTTACTATTGGAGACAATCAAGAATACAGCATGTGCAGTTAGCTGATCTCAATTTTGTGCAGTTGTTGGAAAAATGCTTTTCCTGCAATGTTTGTTTATTGGAATTTTCCTGAAATTGCAAAGGGAGCTCTTCAAAACCTGTTATTTACGACTGTGTATCTGTTTGAAACAGATTTCCTTCCACGCATAAAAAGAAACAAACAGGATCCCCAGCCCATGAAACATCTAAAATTTTCATGGTGAGTAGGCAAAGCTGTGGTAGTTACCAACAGTAAAGTGAGGTGCCTCGGGTTATGACAGTCGGGTCCAAATCTGAGCTACTGGAGAGAGCCCCAGACTTGTGGTGGGAGGATCTGGACCCTGCTTATTAGTGATGTTTCCTGCAGGCAAGTGCCACAGATCACTGTCTCCTTCTGGGTCTCTATCCTGCTGATGGCCATTTGTAGCTAATAATGTCCAAAAGTGAAAGTGTCAGTCGCTCAGTTGTGTCTAACTCTTTGTAGCCCTGTTGACTGTAGCCCGCCAGGCTCCTCCGTCCACGGGATTCTCCGGGCAAGAATACTGGTGTGGGTTGCCATTTCCTCCTCTAGGGAATCTTCCTGACCCAGGGATTGAACCTGGGTGTCCTACACTGTAGGTGGATTGTTTACCATCTGAGCCACCAGGGAAGCTCTTAACAATGCCTGCCTTGACCCAATGAAGTCTGGATAAAGTCATCTATGCAAACGCTCTTCTGTGACGTAAAGGACAACCAGGTCCAGAGCCCCGCTTTCTGTATTCTTTCCCATGTTCTCCATAGCACAGCGACCTCTGTCCTCTGGGACTGTCCCCTGACCTCTGACCTGACCTGGCTGTTGGGAATTGCCCCATTACCCTTGGTGCTCTCGGCTTCCCTCTACAAAGTGACTCCTCCCTAAGCCTCCCCTTCCCTGACAGATAGACAACATCTGTGGTGGGTTTTTAAATGGTGAATGTTGAACTTGAGGATTTGAGGCATGAGATATGTTGTATTCCTGAGATGAGACATTTGGTAAAGGGCTATGAAATGCTGCCCTTACCATATTTCATTTTTAACCTTTCAGTGATAACAAAAGATACAGCTTTCACTTTACCATTAGATGATGAATTATAGGGAGAACTTGTCTCTGGGTCTCATGTCTGGCACTGAAATTTTACCCAGATTTAGAAAGTCTGCTAGTGATAGTCCAAGCTGTATGATTTTTAAATTCAGAAATACATTTTTGAAGAATGATTAAAAATTTCTGAGTCTCTGGTGGAGATAAAATTTTCAGTTTCTCCAAAGGAGAAACTATTATAATGACAATGCTAATAGTTAAGAATTGATGCTTTCAAGATGAGGTGCTGGAGAAGACTCTTGAGCGTCCCTTGGACTGCAAGGAGATCTAACCAGTCAATCCTAAAGGAAATCAACTCTGAGTATTCATTTGAAGGACTGATGCTGAAGCCGAAGCTCCAATATTTTGGCTGCCTGATGGGAAGAGCCAACTCTTTGGAAAAGACCCTGATGCTGGGAAGGATTGAAGGCAAATGGAGAAGAGGTTGGCAAAAGGAGAAGAGATGGTTAGTTAACATCACTGACTCAATAGACATGAATTTGAGCAGACTCCAGGAGAGAGAGAAGGACAGGGAAGCCTGGTGTGCTGCAGTCATGGAATTACAAAGAGTCAGACATGACTTAGTGACTGACTAATCACAATAACAGCAATAGTTAAGAAGGTAATGGGATCTTTGTCTCAGTTTCTATATTTGAAAAGGTAGAAATGAGTTAGAATTTTCACTGTATGTTGGGAGAGAGAACGACAACTAAGCTTTCTAGAATCTGGAGCAAGTAAGAGAGATTATATATCAAGTGTGTGCTAAAGGAGAAATTATTTCATAGTTATATCCTCAGTGTGCTATGGAAAAATAATTTAAATCTTTGGGAACAGATAGAAAGAGCATGTTTAATCTTTCTGCAAGAAGAGTAGGAACTATAGAATAAAATGAAATATTTGTAGTTGGGAGTAGACCTTTTATGAAGTACTTGATAATTTGTGTTACATTTGTGAGTAATGTAATCTTCAATGAATTTGTGAAGCATGATTTCATATGATGTCAGTTTATTGATAAAAACGGAATAATTTCACTGGGATAGCACCCATTAATTAGGCAAAAACATCACAAATAAAATGTGCTGGAGAAAATATTTTTAAAATCTATAAACAGTAAATGCTGGAGAGGATGTGGAGAAAAGGAACCCTCTTGTAGTGTTGGTGGGAATGTAAATTGATACAGCTGCTATGAAGAGCAGTATGGAGATTTCTTTAAAAACAGGAATAAAGTTATCATATGACCTAGCAATCCCACTACTGGGCATGTACCCTGAGAAAACCAGACCACAATTCTAAAAGACACATATACCTCAATGTTCATTGCAGTATATTGACAATAGCCAGGGCGTGGGAGCACTCCAGATGTCCATCAACAGAAGAACAGATAAAGAAGTTGTGGTACATATACACAATGGGATACTACTCAGCTATCAAAAGGAAAGAATGTGAGTCCGTTCTAGTGAGGTGGATGAACCTAGAACCTGTTATACAGAGTGAAGTGAGAAAAACAAATATTGAATATTAACATGTGTATGGAATCTAGAAAGATGATACTGATGAATCTATTTGTAGGGCAGCAGTAGAGATGCAGACAGAGAGAACGGACTGTGGGCACAGTCGGGGGAAGGGGAGGGTGGGATGATTGAGAGGGGAGCATTAAAGTATGTACATTTTCACATGTAAAGTGAATAGCAGCAGGAATTTGCTATATGATGCAGGAAGCTGAACCTGGTGCTGTGTGACAATCTGGAGGGATGGGATGGGGAGTGGGAGGGAGGTTCCAGAGGGATGGGACGTATGTATACCTATGACTGATTCATGTTGCTGTGTGGCAGAAACCAACACAACACTGTAAAACAATTATACTCCAATTAAAAATAAAAATGAAAATCAAATCAAAACAAAGCAAAATATCTACCTTTTACTATCTGTTGCATGCCATGTTAGCTGAATTTCCATTCGGCTACTGGTAGAAAGGGTTTTACGGTTTCTTTATCCTTTAAAGCATTTCCCCTCGGCTTTATTTTTTTTTAAATTTTCTCTCTTTCTTTCTTTCTTTATGTTTTTTTACATTTTAATTGGAGGCTAATTACTTTACAATATTGTGCCCATACTCAAAGGAAGGGGAATGTGGCTTTCCCTTTGGAAGAGAAAATGGTCAATAAATGTATAAGCATATTTTTAAAACTACTATAGTCTGCTCTTTGGCTGTGTTTGTGTGTGTGTGTTTATTGTAGTAAAATAAAACATAATAAAATTTACCATTTTAAGTATTTTTGAGTGTCCAATTCAGTGACATTAAGTACATTCACATTTTTGCATGGTCATATATATTACACCTTCTGCCCACATTCAAACTACACTCACTTCCTCCTACATCCCATTAAGATCTCACCACATAGCTGTCAGCTCTGGGGTTTGGTTTGACCCTCCTGAAAACACTTCAGTCAGCCTGGTTGCTGTTTCATGGAAGCTGGATGTGAAATAAAGAATTTTATAACTCACCTAACAGCAGGAGCAGGAGCAGCAAGTTTACATCAGTTCCCTGGCTCTCTAAGTCCCAGAGAGTGACTCAGAAGGGTCCAGGCGGGCCCCAGGGTGGCAGAAGGCAAATGCAATGGGTTTCTGTCACAGTTGTGGAACCCTGAGTTTGGCGAATCCACCCTTTTTACATCCAGCCGCTCCTCCTCTGGAGGGAGAGTACTTCATCCCTTCAGGTTGCTTGCTGAAAATACAACCCCAGGAAATGGTCTGGGAACGACTGGTCAGGACTAGGCTTTCCTGGTATATCTGGCAGAATAGGACAGGCGCCTTGGGTTTTCCCCCAGCATCCTTCTTTCCCCATTTAGAGAAAAACTATGGTAAAAAACAACCATTTAGAAAAGCAAGAAGAGAAAACACATAGCAGTTAACAATCCACAGTAAGAGGAAATCATGATGAAGAGGGCTTGACCTGGCTGTGGAGTAAATTCTCAGGTTAGATTGACTGGTTCTTCTCTCTGGATGGACACCAATATCTATTTCCCCCATTCCCCAGCTCTCCACTCTGTGTGTTTCTTCATTTTCTATCGTCCTCCGCACACATCTCTGATGAAGATGCTGGAGAATACGCCCTATAAAAGGGGTACAGAACTTCTGTAGCCTGTTTATTTCTTTTCCTGGTGCAGATTTAGGGATGTGTGCAGCTTTACTATTTGAAGGCCAAATAGTTTCAGGTTTTTCTTTAGCCAAGCTTGCTGTTTTCTTGACAATACAATTGCAGTATGATTTAATAATCTTATGGGCTATTTGCTTCCAGTCATTTCCATGTCAAAGGAACATCATTTAAAGTTCCCTTCTATTCATGGATTTTACATATTCTAAATCTCATCTTTTTAAAAAATTTACTGGCTTCTCTTCAGATCGTTTCAGCTTCCCCCAAATAAATGGAGACCACCTTGAGGGTGGGCTTTCCTGGTGGCTTAGATGGTAAAGAATCTTCCTGCATTGCAGAAGAACCGGGTTCAGCCTTTGGGTCGGGGGGGATCCCCTGGAGAAGGGAATGGCTACCCACTCCAGTGTTTTTGTCTGGAGAATTCCATGGACAGAGGAGCCTGGAGGGCTATAGTCCCAAAGAGTCAAACACTACTGAGCGACTAACACACACACACACACGCACACACACATGCACACACACACACACCTTTTGAGGGCATCTGAATCGATCAGCTTGGGGCAAAGAAAATAATCTCGTCTTTCTTTTTCTTTTCTAAATATTTTGGCTGCACTGGACCTTCACTGTGGCGCTTGGGCTTCTCTTGTTTCAGAGCTCGGGCTCTGGATTGCCCTGTCTCAGTAGCTGTGGTGTGCAGGCTTCTCTAGTTGTGCCCTGTGGGTTTAGTTGCCCAGCAGCATGTGGGATCTTAGTTCCCTGAGCAGGGGCTGAACCTGAATCCTTTGCACTGGAAGGCAGATTCTTAACCACTGGACCACCAGGGAAGTCCTACAATAATCGATTTTTATAGCAGGATCAGCTCCCCTTGACCATAAGGTGATCTTATCTCCTGTTATTTGGGGACTAGTACAGATGGATTTCCCAACCCTGCAAGACACTAAACTGACTATACTACCAGGCCACCTATCAAGAGCAGTCCTTAGAATAGCTGCGTTTCCTTCTACATCTGCTCATAAACTGGTTAGTTCTTGCCAGAGCTCTTCTCCCTTTCATAATCTCTTTCTAAGAGCAACAAACCACACACTGGCCTGCTGGCTTTTCCTAACCTCTTAAAGAACACACAGTTTGCATGGGTATGAGTGGCATGCTGCTTAAAACACTGTAGGTGACAGTTTCACCAGTTGCTTGCACAGAATAACAAGTGTCACCAACTTTGCAGCCTGCGATGTTTTTTAACCTGACCAACTGTGGTCTGATATTAATGGCTCTGAAATTCTGTTTCCTCTTTTGTAAAATGGGAATAATAACTTAGTACCTATCTCATTAGTGTTTTTATAAGAACTAAACTAGTTAATACACTATATAAAAATCTCTAAGTGTGTAGTAGGTACACCATAGACATTGATTTGTTTTTTCTTCTTAGTAGGGTAATGTTTGGGTATTTTATTATTGGTGGTGTTGGAGTAACTTTTAAAATATAAATATAGCAATATAAATAAATAGATAGATAAAAGTTACTCCAGCACCACCAGTAATAAAATATCCAGACATTACCCTACTAGGAGGGAAACCCAAGTTAATGCCTGCTATGGACCTACTATACACTTGGAGGTTTTTAGATATTATACTATCTCTTTTAATTCTTATAAAAACACTAATGAGACAGGTACTAAATTATTATTCCCATTTTACAAAAAAAGGAAACAGAATCTCAGTATGTGGGGTTCCCTGGTGGCTCAGTCAGTAAAGAGTCTGCCTGCAGCATGGGAGACCTGCATGCGATCCCTGGGTGGGGAAGATCCCCTGGAGAAGGAAATGGCAACCCACTCCAGTATTCTGGCCTGGGAAATCCCATGCACAGAGGAGCCTGGCAGGCTACAGTCCATGGGGTCGCAAGAATCAGACTTGACTTAGCGACTAAACCACCATATTAAAATAGTATGTAGTGTATTCATCTATTTTTAAATTGATTTTTATTGGAGCATAGTTGCTTTGCTCTGTTAGTTTCTACTGTAGAGCAAAGTGAAACAGCTGTACATATACACATATCTCCTCTTCTTTGGATTTCCTTCCTATTTGGGTTACCACAGAGCCCTGAGTTTGGTTCCCTGAGCTGTACAGTAGGTTCTCATTGATTATTATTGGGTAGCTTTTAAAACTACTTGCTCTCAAATTCTCTCATATTTTTTATGAAAAATAAATTCAATAAATGTATAGAGGTCAACTTTGATGACCTCTTTGATTCTATAGAGCTGTCATTACCAACTTTAACCTTTGTTTTCAGCTTTCCAATCCCTGTTCCTCCTACCCTCAACAGAGAAAACTAAGGCCATCAAGCTAGAACTCTCCCAGTCAACTTTTCTCCCTATTATAAGTCAGAAACTCTCACCTAAAACTCCCTTACCCCTCTCATCTCCTTTCCTCTTATCTCAGAGGATGTGATGATTCCCCTGTATATGGTTTAAAATCTAAACTTTCTCTTCTCTGAAACTTTCCTCCCCAAACCATCACCTTTCTCTTCTATTGCCTGCATCACTGAAGCTCCATCAGCAATGTTCCCTCCTTCCTCCTAGCAGGGATTCTGCAGTCTCTTTTATATTAAAAATGTACATCAATCCTGCATCTCTCTTGAGCTCAGCTCCACCTGTAGCTTTCTTTTCCTTCCCAAGTTTTTAAAAAGAATGAGTGCCTTTCTTTTCTCCTCCCTGATTCTTTCCTTAATCCACTGAAATCTTAGCCTTCACTCTTCCTCTCTCTGGCAGTTTGACGGTTTTAGTGACTTTGACAATGTTGATCTTACTTATGTGATGCTATGAATCATTCTGGAAATGCTCCTTTGTTCTCTAGAATATCACTTTTTAACCTATTCTCCCCTTACCCCGTGACTGTCCACTACTGGTTCTTTTTCACAGTTTCACCTTTATTTGCATGCCATTAAAATTTGGTGTTTTCTGTGTCTATTCTTGGTCTTCTTTATATGATTATATTTAAATCATTTATAATTTACATAAAAGTGCTATTAGGGTAACTTTAGAGCAGTGGTTCTCAAGCAGGGGCATTTTTCCTCCAACGGAACACTTGGTAGTGTCTCGAGACATTTTTGGTTATCACACGGATGGGGAGGAACAGATGAGTGAGGATAGTGCTGGCATCTACTGTAAAGTCCCAGGATGTAAGATGTTATGAAACATCTTATGATGTACAGAACAACCCCTACAACAAAGGATTACTGAACTCAAAATGACAGTGTTGCTGAGGTTGAGAAACCCTGGTTTAGAGGATAAACATTTAGTTGACATAAAAAGGAATTTTCTATTTATTTTTCACAATCTTCCCCCACCCCCTTTTACCTTTTATTTCTACCACCCTGGAGAAGGGAATGTCTACCCACTCCAGCATTCTGGCTGGAGAATTCCATGGACTGTACAGTCCACGGGGTCACAGAGTTGAACACGACTGAGTGACTTTCAGTCACTTTCTTCACTCACAGAAGAGAAGGTGCAGATAACTTTATGTACTGACTTTCAGTCCCTAGTTCCAGTTCTTTTTGAGATTTGACTGTTGAAATTCGCCATTGAATTTTACAAGACATTCTTTTTCTAAAACTTTTATGTATTTATTTTGTTATTTAGTTTTTGGCTGTGGTGGGTCTTTGTCGCTATGAGGGCTTTTTCTTTAGTTGTGGCGAGTGGGGGCTACTCTCTAGGTGCAGTGCACAGGCTTCTCATTGTGGTGGCTTCTCTTGTTGCAGAGCAGGGCTCCAGGGCGTGTAGCTTTCGGTAGCTGCCGCGCTTGGGCTCAGTGGGTATGGTTCACAGCCTCGAGAGCACAGGCTCAATAGTTGTGGTTCAGGGCCTAGTTGCTCCTTGGTGCGTGGGATCTTCCTGGACCAGGGATTGAATCTGTGTCTCCTACATATGCAGGCAGATTCTTTTTTTTAATTATTTTGGCAGCCAGATTCTTTATAAATGAGCCACTGGGGAAGCCCAAGAGACATTCTTACATTTCTTCTTTTGCTTAAACTTTATTCACTGAGTTTTGTTGATAGTAACCAAACAGTCCCTAAGTTAGAAAAAGAAGTAATGTTAACACCAAAGAATTTGAAAGCAGAGAAATAAAATGCAATTTGTATATATATATATATGTATACTTACAAATAGCATATTAAAATTTGTCCTACATTCTATGGTACACTTTGAAATATGTTTATTCATGGTCAGAATTGAAATATGTGATAATGTAGGCTCAATTAAAATAATGAATATTATATATTCATAAAACTATGAGACTAAAAAGACAACTGAGATCATCAGGTCATCTTATGTTCCCAACCTATTTCTTGTTGAGGGGGCATTATAGACATTGTAGTGGAGAAGAAATATTATTAAATATTAAACATTTAAATTTTAATACAAGATTTGATTTCTTCTTGGCTTTTAAGAGGTTCCTTTTAAAACAAGTTATTTCTCAAGGGTTAGAATCTCAGGTGTTATTTCTCAAGCAGTTATTTGTCAAGTGTTAGAATTTCCATTGCAATAAGAAGTTGGAACTTCCAAGATCATTTGTTGAATAGGCTCTATTCTACAAACATTTACTAAATGCCTCTGAGCATAGTCCTAAGCCCATTTGGTGTTTAATAGCGTAGGCCCCAGGAAATTGTTTTTAGGTAAATGGAAAACTCAGGAGAAAGCAAAGTCGGGGGAACAAACATAAACTGCCAGCCTGTGAGGATCAAATTCAGGTCAGATTCTATCTGGGTCAATCTATCTCCTCACTTTCTGTTCGGTTTAGCCAGGGGGGTAAATCTCTGACCTTTAAGTCCAAGGCTCCCAGAAGAGCTAAGACTCCCATGATGAGCTCTAGAAAAGAACAGCAATTTGCAGGATGAGAAAATGGAAAAAAATGGTTCTGAAAACTCCAAAGGATAGCTGTGTTTCCTCTCAATAAGAAATCAACTGGAAATGTGCCTAACCTAAATAGGGCCAAAATCCAGAGTAGAAAGTACAACGTCATGATCAGAAAAATAGGAGCATGTGACGTGTGTGGGTAAGACAGATGTAGAGGTGCTATTAAGAATACAAAGGTCAACTATGAAGTGCAGTTTACTAAGCTCTGTAGTGTAGGATATCTTACCTCTTGGAGAATAGAATTCTATTTCCTGCTTTGTTGTAACTGTATAGAAGTGGGAATTGGGAATAGATATCATAGGCCTCTTAAAGCATGCTTTAAAATCTCGAAAGAAGAAAAAATATTGTCAATATTTCTGAGAGGTGGTGTCTGATTACATCTCTGCAATAAACAATTGCAGTCTGGACCCAGCAACCTTATCTCTATCAGTTTTTCTTGCCTCTCCATTCCTTTTAAAACTCAAGCCTAGTTAGTGATGGATTATTGTTTATATGTGAATAATTGTTCATATGTGAAATGATGTGAATATGAATATAATAACCACCCAATAATAAGGCTTGGGGCTTGATAACAGTTTCTTCAATGTAAAATTGATACCACTTTATGCAGAAACAGGACATTTTTGCTGACTTTTGTAAATTAACCTTGTATCTTGTGCTGTGTTAGGACATTAATTCTAGTAGTTATTTTCTATATTCTTTATAACTTTTTAGGCAAGCAATAAACAATCTAAAAGTAAAGACAGTTTTATTTCTTCTTTCCTCACTTTCTTGAATTTATGTCTTTTTCTTGCCTTACTGGAAGGGTTATGTCAACCAGCATAATGTTGAGTGGAGGAAGAAAGAGTTAACATTCTTGGCATGTTTCTATCTTAGGGAAAAATTACTCAGTATTTCACTGTTAAGTATGGATGGCATCACTGACTCGATGGATGTGAGTCTGAGTGAACTCCGGGAGTTGGTGATGGACAGGGAGGCCTGGCGTGCTGCGATTCATGGGGCTGCAAAGAGTTGGACACAACTGAGCGACTGAACTGAACTGAACTGATGATACTAACTTCAGGTTTTCTATATGTAAAGCTTTCACATAAAGAAAAATTCTGTTCAGAAAAATCTAATTTAGATGTTATTAATTTCAGTTTTCAAGTATTTAAGTAATGAAAAACAAGTAATTTCTGTTTTAATAACACTTTTATAGACTGAGCTTCAAAGACAGGAAAAATTAATTTAAAATAATGTGTATTTATTTCCCTGTCCAAAGATATCAAAACCAAGAAACAACACTATAATCACAGAAGTGGTATGCAACAGAAAAGAAAAAGAAAAAAATCTTTCAATGTAATGACTGTCTTCTTTAAAAAAAAAAAAACAAAAAACAGTAACAACAAAACATATCGTCTTCTGTTATGCCTCTAGCCAAAGGATATCCTAAAATCTAATGGGCTAAAGAAGAAAAATCAGAGCAGATCTATTTGGAAATAAAGATAAAGCTGCTTTACCAAATATTTTTAATTCTTGTTTTCTCTGCACAAAATAATTACTAGCACTTGCCTCCTTTTTTGTACAGTGATACAAGTGGTGTAATACCCAGAAGCTAGCCACAATATGGACGGAGGGAAAGGGAACTGGAGAGAGTATGTGTATGGAGTGAGCTGCTTCTCTGCTGACAAGGCTGTGGGTAGAGGAGCGCAGAAAACCCGCTAACCCTGGGAATCCAAAGAGCAGAGTCTCAGTAGAAAATATCCCACTTTTACTCTTTTCCCAGATCCTGATTATTCCCCTGCCTGCGCCTGCCATTGGCCAGATCTAACTGAAAGCCAAAGCAAAAGGAATCTTCTGATGCAATCTAAACAGCCCAGCCTCTCATTATATAAGGCAGGCTGGAGAGAAAGGGGCAATCTCTTGTGGGTGAAATGAGAATATCTAGCATATTTGTCTTTCTGCAAATTTTTACGATTTTTTTTTTGCCCAAAATTTATTTTTGGTATTTCAGATTAATTCCTCTTGGATATATTTCCAATAGTGATATTACTGGCCCAAAGAGAATGAAAATTTTGAAGGCTGCTGATGGACTTGTAAATGCCACATAGGTAATATTTAAAGTTTTGCCTATCATGGTTCTAAAAGCCTACGATTTCTCTGTTTCACCATCACTGTTGACATATATATATATATATATATATATATATATAGCTTCCCTGGTGACTTAGTTGATAAAAAGTCTGTATGCAATGAAGGAGACCACCTGCAATGCAGGAGACCCAGCTTCTGTTTCTGGGTCAAGAAGATTCCGTAGAGAAGGAGATGGCAACTCATTCCAGTATAGTTGCCTTGAAAAATCCCATGGACAGAGGGGCCTGGAAGGCTACAATCCATGGGGTCTTAAGAGTTGGACATGACTTAGCAACTAAACCACCACTATGCATATATATATATATACAAAATATATAACTCCAACACAATTAATTTTATATATTTCCATAAATATCATCATGTTTTTCTTTCATCAGTGGTTAATATTATTGGCACATGGAAATTTTAATTTAAATTGGGGACAAAACTGTATATAACGGGGGTCCCCAACCTCTGAGATCTAATGCCTGATGATCTGAGGTGGATCTGATGTAATAATAATAGAAATCAAGTGCACAATAAATGTGATGCACTTGGATCATTCCCAAACCATCCCCTCACTCCCTGCTTTATGGAAAAACTGTCTTCCATGAAATCCATTCCTGATGGCACAAAGGTTGGGGACTGCTCTTATATGACACAAGGGGCCAGGGACACATTAGAAACAAGCATTAGTAAATTTTTTTCTTTTAAAGAAGGAGTAAGTTAAACATATCTATCTATGTATCTACTGGTACAAATAGAGGTTATTTTTTTAAAAAAAGATAGTGGATAAAATGTTTTCATAAACATATGTTAATTTGTCTCACTTTCAAGAAATGACTATGGCTTTAAATGTGTGTTCAAATTGCTTATCTGTGTCTTTAACACTTGCTGGTTATGATAAGTGCATTGCTCATGAAAACTAAGTTGATAGACTGTTTTTGTGTCTATTCATTTCAGATTTTTTCCAGTAATGGTGATTTCCCTGGTATTGCCATGGGCTTCCTGCTCCTCTTGCCTTTCTTGACCATCTTTACTCCAACTGGAGAATATGAAGAGCTCCGGTGGTTACTGAAGGAAGTCAATGAAGAAGCCGCATGATTTTTAAAAATCCTTTGTTGTTTCTCATTTCACAGAAATAGGCATCTTTTCATGCCACTGAAAGTGTTCTTGCCAAGGTCACCGATGACTCATCTTTTGCTAAATCCAGTGAACACTTTTGAGTTTTTATTTAATTATTTGACCTTTCAGAAGCATTTGGCACTACTGATGATAACCCTTTTCTGGAAGCAGTGTCATCCCTTGGCACTGAAGACACTGTGTTGCTGTGTGTTCAGGTCTCTGAAGACAGACTGTATGGTCTCAGTTCTGACACTGATTAGCTGCATGACCTTGGGAAGCCACTCACCATCTCTGGGATTCAGTTTCCTCATAACTCTTAGTTGCTCAGTCATGTCCAACTCCTTCCCACCCCATGGACTGCAACCCGCCAGGCTCCTATGTCCATGGAATTCTCCAGGCAAGAATACTAGTGTGGGTAGCCATTCCCTTCTCCAGGGAATCTTTCCAACCCAGGGATCAAACCCATGGGAGATCTTTACTGTCTGAGCCGCCCAGAAAGCCCCAGTTTTCTCATAGTTTAGAATAATAACAGGACCTACCTCTTAGGGCAGGTGTGAGGACTCATGTAAAAGCGTATGTAAAATGATTTGAAATTATACTTGGTACTTCAGCACCCTTAAGTAACAGCATATGGTGTGCTGATAAACCGACTTTTTGAAAAAGAAAGCCCTGACTTGTAGTGTTAACAGTTTCTTTGGTGTAAATACTTCCATCATGGCCTTAAATATGCCTATCTTTCTTTACTGTTTAGCAGTTGGTTTTCCCAGGAGTGGCTCACATGGTAAAGAATCTGCCTGACATGTGGGAGACCCAGATTCGATCCCTGGGTTGGAAAGATCGCCTGGAGAAGGGAATGGCAGCCCACTTCAGTATTCTTGCCTGGAAAATTCCACAGACAGAGGAGCCTGGTGGGCTACAGTCCATGGGGTCACAAAGGGCACAGCATGACTGAGTGACTATCACACTCCCAGGAGTTGATTTCAGCACGCTCCTGACAGCAACCTTTCCTCTTGACTTTTCAATGTCCTCTGCTTGGTTTCCACTGTGGCCTTCTCTTCTTTCATTTCTGAAACATCTTTGTTCTTCAGTGGTCTGTCTGTCTGCTGCTGCTAAGTTGCTTCAGTCGTGTCCGACTCTGTGCGACCCCATAGATGACTGCCCACCAGGCTCCCCTGTCCCTGGGATTCTCCAGGCAAGAACACTGGAGTGGGCTGCCGTTTCCTTCTCCAATGCATGAAAGTGAAAAGTGAAAGTGAAGTCGCTCAGTTGTGCCCGACTCTTGGCGACCCCATGGACTGCAGCCCACCAGGCTCCTCTATCCATGGGATTTTCCAGGCAAGAGTACTGGAGTGGGGTGCCATCGCCTTCTCTGGTGGTCTGTCTAGACTTTCCTATTGTTTTACTTCGTACATTTTTCTAGGATCAATCTCATCCACTGAAAAAATTGATATATAATTCACAGATTATACAATTCATCCACTGAAAATGTAGAGCTCAGTGGCTTTTAGTATATTCATAGCATGGTGTAGCCATCACCATCTTTAATTTCAAAACATTTTTATCATTTTCCAAAGAAACTCAGTACCCATAAACAGTTGGTCACTCCTCATTTCCCCTACTCCTCCCCATATCCAACTATTAGGCTACTTTCTGTTTTTAAAAATTTGCAAATTCTGGACATTTCATGTAAATAGAATCATATAGTATATGGTCCTTTGTATCTCCTTTCACTCAGCACAGTGTTTTCAACATTCAACTGTGTTCTGGCATGTGTCAGTATTTTATTCCTTTTTTATTACTGAATAATATTTCATTGTGTTGCCATGCCACTTCTTATTTATTCATCAGTTGATGGATGTTAGGTTTTTTTCTACTTTTTGGCTGTTACTAATACTGCTGCTATGAACCCTTGTGAGTAAGTTTTTGTGTGGACATATATTTTTTTCCTCTTAGATATATATCTAGGAGTGGAATCACTAGGTCATACAGTAAATCTGTTTGACTTTTTGAGAAACTGCCAACCGTTTTCCAAAGAGGTTACATGACTTCACCTGCAGTGTACAAGAGATTCGATACCTCCATATTCTTGCCAACACTTGTTATCTATTTTTTTTTTTTTTTACTATAACCATGCCGTGTTATGTCTTCAGCTACTCAGTTGTGTCCATGGGGTCACAAAGAGTCGGACACAACTGAGCGACTTTCACTTTCAGGCCAGATGAAGTTTGTTTGATGTTTATGCCACCGTGACAGTCAAGAAAATAGAAAATACATGAAGAGGAGAAATCAGTTTTAGATTTCGTGAGGTAAAATTGAGAGATTTTTGAGAAGTAGAGCAGTTTTTGAGGAAAAACATTTAAAAATGAATACCTGAACAGAAATGTGTTCTAAAGGGTCAAAATCTTGATTATCATAGAATCAGAAAGATCACTGGGCTTAAGAAAGAGGGATCCATGTGTGTGGAACATTTCCTAAGATGTTAATGTTTCTTTGTACTGTGGATAAATATGTGAAGCTATTTTGCCCTGATTCATCAAAAGTTTAGGAGGAATCAACTTTCATGTATGTGAGAAGGAGAACAGCAAGGTATGTGTGAAATACATGTGAAGTGAGTGAAGTTGCTCAGTCGTGTCCGACTTTTTGCGACCCCATGGACTGTACCCCGCCAGGCTCCTCTGTCCATGGGATTCTCCAGGCAAGAATACTGGAGTGGGCTGCCCTTTCTTTCTCTAGGCGATCTTACCAACCCAGGGATCGAACCCGGGTCTCCCACATTGCGGGCAGATGTTTTATCCTCTGAGCCACCAGGGAATCCCTGGTGAAATACGTGGGAAGTATGTTAAAGTTGAATGCAGAATGGCCAGTAGAAATTCTGGGCTCAAGATTTTGTATCCGTAAGAGATTGTTGGGTGGTGCCTAGAAAGTTATACAAGTTTATTGACACTTAATTCATTTTTAACTCTAAGTAGCTGATATTATTTTCCTTAACTTCATACTCAATAGATTGATTCCTCTGGCATGTTTGTACAGAATGCCATGTCCTAGAGTCTAAGCTTTGTAAAAAATCTGGAGACATTTTTCTTCTTGGTGGAAAGGTCAGGAAATTGGCATCAACCCCAAAACTTGCAAGCTGTTGCAAGCTTGCTGACAGCTGGCTACATTTCAAATGATCACCTCATTTAAAAGAACAGAGGAATCAACAAATACTATATATTCTGCAACAGTCGAACCATAGTAGGCTAAAATTTTATCTGGCTCACAAAAATCCGTGCATTCTGTACTATGGCTCACCTATTCTGTGTGTTTTCTGTAATCTCTCTCTTCATCCTCATATCATTTTCAGCCTAGTATCACTCTGGAATAGTAATCATTATGATATTGTTGGATGACCTGATGTCTTCTAACCTTTTGTGTTCTGTGAACCAGCAAAACCAGCATCATCTGGGATGGTGTGAAAAATACAGGATCTCAGATTGCTTCATAGATCACCTAAATCAGAATCTTTGTATTAAAAAGATGCCTAGTTTGAGAAGTACTGTTCAAGGCAGTGTTGGTTCTTAGGCAATCCCCCTGGTAATCATAGTAAGAAGACCCTGGCCACCTATTAATTTTTTTAAAAATATGGTCTCAGAGGTGAAATAGAATGAAGGAATCGATCATTTATTCAAACAACCAACATTACTAGTCACTTATTAGAGTAAGTCCCCTATATATACAAACCAGTTCCATTTGGAACCAGTCCAATTTGTTTGTAAGACCAAAAGGTAGCCTAGGTACCTAATTAACACCACCAGTTCCATTTGGAACCAGTCCAATTTGTTTGTAAGATCAAAAGGTAGCCTAGGTACCTAACTAACACAATCAGCTATATAGTACTGTTCTGTAATAGGATTTGATGCTTTCCACCAAAAAAATACATAGATAAAAAACAAACACAAGAAATAAAGAGACCATTTAAAATCTTACAGTACAGTACCTTGAAAAGTACAATAGTGCAGGACAAACAGCTGGCATACAGGGGCTGGCACGCATGCTCACATCTTTGCAAACTTTGGAAAGTTTGCAGCTTAAAGGTTCGCACATAGGGGACTTACTGTATATGATAAACACTGTGTCAGAAATACAGAGATAGGGACTCTTGCCTGGAAAAATCCCATGGACAAAGAAGCCTGGAGGGTTAAAGTTTATGGGGTCACAAAAAGGTGGACATGGCTTAGGAAACAAGACATTTAAACAGTGTTAGAAATATAGAGAAAGGGATACAAGTCTATGTAATAGATAATATCTATATCTATCTATACCTATAATATCTAATTATATATCTATAATATCTATAAATATCTATATGATAAGCACTATGGAAGTATAAAGATAGGGATAGAATTCTTGCCCAAGAAGCCCATACCTCATGGAGAACCAAAGGACTGGAGGTTGCTCCACACATCTCCCACCCTTTTGAAGTCCTTATTTCCTTTAGAGGTCAAAGTAAATCATGCGGCTTCCGCCTATGCTACCATACAGAAACCAAAGCCTTCCTTAGTATTTCAGAGGGTTGCTGGGCATACTACGTCATCTTCTTCCAAAAGACCTTGAGGACCACTCCCCAGGAATCTCATTTATTTAGAGCTTCTGTCAGCTACTGTTCAATGTCCACCCACTTGGCCCTACATGCATTTCATGGGCAGGACCTCTTCTGTGGAATATGGGGGTGTAAGGTTGGACAGAGAGGAGGAGTTAGAAAGGTGGGAACTGGGCAGAGCTCAGAAGCCTTGCTCTAGTTAAGCCAAAATTCACAGGTGAACACGGCAGGTTCTGTGGGTGGTGCAATTGGTGTTGAAAGCAACTGCATAAATATTTAATTATATTGTAAGCATTGGTTTCAGGAAGAGGCTGGAACTTGAAGGGAACGGAGGGCTCATGTCCAGTTCAGTAAACATTGCAGATTTTCTCCCAGCACCTCTAACTTTGTCTTTCTGCTTCCGTTTCCTATTGTTTCTCTTAAATTGCAGACTTCCTTTAAAACTATTACTGTGTTCCGTTGCCGACCTCTGCTCTCAGGCTGATAGCTGAAGCAGCTGTGTAGAGAAACCACAGGCAGGTTTTATGTGCAAATCTGAAGCTGAGATGAATTTCTAGATCTACAGGTTTGCATGTGGTGGATAAGCAGGAAGTGCTTCCTATCTGGGGACAAATGGCATAGTTTTGGACGGTTTTGCGGAATTGTGTGGCAAGGGCAACTGTTTATAAAACAACATGCTGACCCGATTGCACTATGTTTATTTATCCCTCAAATAGAGGCCCCCTTTCTCTCTGAAAGCTGAGGACTTAGAGAATACACACAGACTCGGTCTTCCTAGATACAGTCAATGAATGGTGATCGGGCTATAAAATGGAAGTGACAACCCTTTAGGCCAGGTATTTCAAGGCTGAATGTTTTTCCCAAGGCTGAGTGCTTGACCGAAAACAAGAAAATAGGCTGGCAGTTGCAGACAGTACTTGAGACATTTTTATAAATGATGAAGTGCATTGCAGTCCTGTGGTTCATCTCCTTGAGGCATCTGAGAAGCAGTGAGGTGTCTGGGTCACGTGAACCAACCAGCAGCTGGTGGAAACGCAACATTTACCTTCTTGTCATCAGCCGCAGTTTCCGAATAAAATCAAGTGAGCCCCAAACTACCTCTTAATGAGACAAAGTGCCACTTCATCAATTCCAAGTCACTCTACTGGGATACACTTAATTTCCTATTTTCTCAGGAGAAAGATGAGAAAAACAAAGAATTATTGCTCAATACATGAGGTTGACTTTTGCACTAAGCATAAAAGCAAAATCTAATTCCTTCTCTGAACCCCGGGAGATCAAATCTGGGTTTATGCTCTCACCACAAATTGGAAGACACATTTATTTCAGAATTCAACAGAAGATAAAGGAAGATTAATGGGGAAAAACAAATACACGCACAAGGAAAACTAGTACCCTACAGTGGAGGGAGAGATAGATGTCTTTTCACATTGTACATAAGGTTGTTTCATAAACATTTATGAAAGATTAAAAACTCTTGAGCACATCAAGGCATATCTCTGCATTTATAAGGCTTTATCAAGTTATGACTTGGAACTCTGGGCCCTAATCAGGTAAGTGATATTGACAGTAGATGTGAAACTTCTGGAAAATTTTCACTTTGAATAAACAGGCTCTATCTATCTGCCTGTGTATGGATGTGTACGTGTGTGTCTGTGAGCCCCCCAAATAATTATAATCGTTTACCATATAGTCAGATTCTTATTCATTTAAAATTACACAAACCAGCAGGCTTTCACATACGTGGCCTGATTAAGCCTCCCAGAAAGCCTGTTCTCAGTAGCTTCAGTTGTGTCTGACTCTCTGTGACCCTGTGGACTGTAGCCCACCAGGCTCCTCTATCCACAGAATTCTTTAGGCTGGAATACTGGAGTGGGTTGTCATTTCTTCCTCCAGGGGATCTCCCCAACCCAGGGATCGAACCTCTGTCTCGTTTGTCTCCTGCATTGCAGATTCTTTACCCACTGAGCCACCTGGGAAGTCCCACAGTAAGCCCATGAGATGGGTGTTAAGATTATTTCTCTTTTGGAGATAGAGGAAGTTGAGTTTCCCTCCTGAGTGGTTGAGGGTCACGTGAGTACTAGGGCAGGACTGGGGTACCTGGATGCAATGACCTGTCACTGTCCTGGGAGCTAGCATCCATTCATTCACCTACCATTAATTCAATACTTCATCCATGTCGTGAGGCTTTGTATGTTGTTTCATGTAATTATTACAACAGCCCCACAAGGTGTGTGTTTTGTCACCATTCCCACTTTACAGAGGAGGAAATCAAGATAGGAGTCTTCAGGGGAGCTTGTCTTTAGGAAGTGGCAATGCCATATTGTCATGGAGGATTTCTGATGCCAAAGTAGCTGCTCTTCCTACTACAGCATACTGCCTGAACACGTTTCATAAAAGAACTCTGTCCTTTAAAAGTGAAAGTGTTAGCTGCTCAGTCATGTCTGACTCTTTGTGACCCCACGGACTGTAGCCTGCCTGGCTCTTCTGTCCATGGGATTCTCCAAGCAAGAATACTGGAGAGGGTAGCCACGCACTCCTCCAGGGATCTTCCCAACCCAGCGATCAAATCCGGGTCTCCTACTTTGCAGGCAGATTCTTTACCTTTGGAGCCACCAGGGAAGCCCCCAAAAAGGGACAGAAAGAGAAAAACAAGTCAACAACACACTTGACAAGTGTCAGACAAGTATAACCATAATGAAGCCAGGTTTATAGTTGGACATAAAAATAAGGCTTATGGGAAAATGTGACTATGTTGGATCATGAGTAGAGGGTGGTTTCAGCTTTCTCATGTCCTCCATTTAATGTTTCTTAAGATCCTGCTTCAGGGAGCTTCCTATAAGTCTAGTCTTTCCTGCAGTTTCTGCCAACATTTTCCTTGGCTAAGCATCAGAGCATTTCTTATTTGCTGGGGGACCTGTGGACATTCAGCAGGGTACAGCTCATATTCCCAGGGAGCAAAGTGAAGGAAAGCATCCTCAGTAAAAGTCTGTAGAACATATTTTCTTTGATCCTTCAAAGTAAAAATGCTATTGAAGTGCACAAAATTAATTTTCCATTAATTTAAAAGATGCTAAACAACAGAAGACCATGTCTAATTACTTGGATGCCTGAATCTCATATTGTTGACTTCATTTACTTTTGTAAAGACAAGTATTTCCATGAAACAAAATTCTTCTGCAGAAAACGCCAGTTTCCTGAGAGAGGAAACCAAATACCCAAAGCATGAGGAAGATGAAGAAGTGAAAAGATCTTCAAAGACATGAGGTCCCAGACCTAAATGGTATCTCCCAGAGACTCCTCACATTTCCTCTCAGCCTCATAGCCCTTTCTTAGAGATCCTACTCTGAAAGCTGCCCCTACTGTTTTTGCTGAGACCCCTAGGGACCACCTCTACCTCCCTGGGTCCAGAGTAGATAGTAAATATTTGTTGATTTCCTAACAAAGTAACACACACTTCATGATTTAAAACAACAAGAATACATTATCCTACATTTCTGGAGGCCAGAAGCCCAAAATGGGTGATGAGATCAAGGTGCTGGCAAGACTGGGTTCCTTTTGGAGGCTGTAGGGATGATTAATTCCCTTGGCTTTTCCAGCTTCTAGAGGTCACTCACATTCCTTGGCTTGTGGCCCCATTTAATAGCCAGTGATGTCAGACCAAGTCCTTTCCATGCTGCCATCTCTCTTGTTCTCCCTCATCTGCCTCCCTTTTTCACCTTTAAGGACACTTGTGATTACATTAGGCTCACCCGCTAGTCCAGGATAGTCTCCCCATCTCAGGGTTAGCTCACTAGCATCCTTAATTCCATCCATAATGCTGTTTCTCCTTTGCCATGTCACATAACATATTCATGCATCCCAGGGATTAGGACACAGACACCTGTAATGAAAAGGAAGAGTGTAGGTACAGATTTCACACCTTGATTAGCTGAATGAACAAGATCAGAAAAAAAAAAGCTTTGTCTAGTCATCTGTCTTTTTAGTCAAACCATGATTTTGAATTGACAGTGAACATAGACCTAAAATTTAAAAATAACCCTGAGTACTGAAAGTTTGGATTTATCCCCTTGAAAAGTCCATTGACTATTTTGTGACTTAAAAAATAATAAATTGTAATGATACAGGAAGATCAAATGGTTGATGTCATAGAGTATTTAAATCTCTGTGCTATAGAAATAAAAATCAAACACCATCACCAGAAAAAATAAAGTATGCAAAGACTCAAAGTCACTCTATTTTATATCTGGCTTCCTATCATGGTAATATAATTAACTGACGGTGGAGATGAACCAAATTCCAGGTATATCATTTCTTATAATCCTTGGATGTAGATCCTCATTAGAGCAAAGTCAAAGGAACTGCACTGTTTTATCACTATCCTGCCAGGAATACTGTTTAAATATATGTGTTAACAATACATTTTTAAGAATTCCTATAACGTACAGCAGGGAACTTGCTTCTTTCCTGCAATGACCTCATTGATACCCATTTCAGTAGAGAGCAAAAAGCTAAGCATTTAGTTCACTATTGCCACTCTTACTCACCTGGATGAGTTTCACATCATAAAGTATCTCGGTTTTATACGTTTTTCCCAGCAGAGAAACAAAATCCTAGAGAAATGCAGCTTTCTCTATCCAATTTGAAGGGCATGTAAAAGCAGACATTGAGATTCTGAAAGACAGTTCAGGTTACTATGAGCACTTAGTATCTGGCATCCTTTCACATCGAAATAACATTTTGGATGCAGTTTTCCAAAACCTTATCAACATCCTGATTCATTCTGGTATCTGTTATACCTACGTGACAAAACTGACCAGATGAAGAGAAGCAATCACCTTGTTTGGAATTTAGAATCTCACATGATCCCTCTAATATCATCTTCGTTTCAAAAGTCTTTCTTTATCAAGTTTCCTTTTGAGATCTTATTGTTGTGGATGACTTCTAGGTTTTAAAGCACAGTTGAAAGCTGCTCCCTTCCTGCCCCCAAAAGAGTGCATGCTTTTGCTCATTTGCTTTAGTCATGTCTGACTCTTTGCAACCCTATGGACTGTACCCTGCCTGGTTCCTCTGTCCGTGGGATTCTCCAGGCAAAAATACTGCAGTGGGTTGCCATACCCTCCTTCAAGGGATCTTCCCAACCCAGGGATCAAACCTGTGTCTCTTACGCCTCCCGCAGGAGCAGGGGAGTCTTTACCACTAGTGTCACCTGGGAAGCTCCCCAAGAAGTGGGTTCCAGTTAAATTTCTAATCATTGCCATGTAGCTTGTATTTGTGGACCCTTGCCATCTGCCATTCATGCAGGTGTATTTCTGAAAGCCATCAATTTTAGCCAGTAATTTCCCATCTCCCAGATTATCTTTCTTCTTGTTACAGTTCAAATTACTCAGTTAAGAACACCGTGCACTATCTTATTTACTTTAATACTAAGAAAACTATCCTCAATTTACAGATAAAGATGATGAGGCTAAGAAGAATTGATATACTTAAATCTTACTGCTAGTAGTGGTGGAGGACGGACTTTGACCCAGGCTACCCAAGGCCAGCATCTGTGACTTTGAACCAAGTAAATAAACTCGACCACTTCTAGGAGCTAGTATGTTTCTGGCTTATTCTTTTATAAAGAAATGCAATAAAATAATTATTAAATATTTAATATGCTCTATGGAAGAATAAGATCTTTCCAGAAGCTACCCTCAAACTGTCATGCATCATTACTGCTGCTGCTCCTGAGTCCCTTCAGTCGTGTCCGACTCTGTGCGATGCCATAGATGGCAGCCCACCAGGCTCCCCTGTCCCTGGGATTCTCCAGGCAAGAATACTGGAGTGGGTTGCTATTTCCTCCTCCAATGCATGAAAGTGAGAAGTGAAAATGAAATCGCTCAGTCGTGTCCGACTCCTAGCGACTCCATGGACTGCAGCCCACCAGGCTCCTCCATCCATGGGATTTTCCAGGCAAGAGTACTGGAGTGGGGTGCCATCGCCTTCTCTAGCATCATTACTGGTGTACTGTTAACTTTGTTAATAACTTAAATATATCTTTGCTGTTGTTCAGTTGCCAAGTCATGTCCAACTCTTTGAGACCCCATGGACTGCAGCACACCAGGCTCCCCTGTCCTTCATTATCTCCCAGAGTTTGCTGAAATGCATGTCCATTGAGTCGATGATGTTATGGTAGCAAACAGTCTGAAATAAGCAATTCAAGGAAATTCAAGAAAAATTTCAGCCTCTAGATCTTGTAAAATGACAGAATTTTCTCTTTATTTCTCCTTGAATTTTCTAGATTTTACTGTCTTGTTTCAAAAATCACAAATTGATACACTATGGGACTATGTATCATTTTGATCTTTTAAAATGTAAGCAGGTATGTTATATAATTGTTTGTATTTATATGTGACATATTAAAAATTGATTTTAATTATAGTAAAAAAACATAATTTAAAATTTACCATCTTAGCTATTTTAATTGTATAGTACTGTTAGTTTTATTCACACTGTTGTGCAACAGACCTCCAGTACTTTAATCTTTGCAAAACTCTATCCCTATTAAATTAAAAACAAAAAATCACCATTTCTCCCTCTCCCCTCACCCCTTGGCAACCACCAATTTATAATCTATCTCAATGAATATGACTACTTCATATACCCCATAAAAGTGAAACCATACACTATTTCTCTTTTGTAATCCATTTATTTTACCGCAAGCTCCGTCCATGCTGTAGCACGTGACTGTACTTTTTCCTCTTTTAAGGCTGAATCTCCCCTTTGTATGCATGCACCACCTTTTGCTTATTCATTCATCTGTGAGTGTGCCCTTGGTTTGCTTCTGCCTCTTAGCTATTGTGAATAATGCTGCTATGAACATGAGTGTGCAAGTATCTCTCTTTGAGGCCATGCTTTCAATTCTTTGGATCATATGCTAATTCTAGTTTTTATTTTCAAGGAAGCTCCATACTGTTTTCCATCGTGGCTGTACCATTTTCCTTTCCTGTCAACAGTGCACAGGGTTTCAATATTTTCACATCCTCACCAACACCTATTTACATGCACAAGAATGAAACTGTACTTTCCCTGACACCATTTACAAAAATTATCTCAGAATGGACTCAAGACCTAAAGGTAAGACCTAAAAGTGTAAAATTCTTAGGAGAAAACAAGGGAAATTCTGCACAATACTGGATTTGACAATAATTTCTTGGACATGATACCAAAAGCATAACAAGACAATATGAATAGAATTCCCAAAGAGCCAATTATGTGTTACGGTATTTTGGCCATAGAGACAATTACCCATTTGTTAGGGCAGGACTCTGATCTTCAGCGATGCGCTACTTGTTCTGAGGGTTTTGCTTGAATTTAACTTTTACATGCATCTGAAGTCTTATTATTCATTTGTTGGCATACATCTTTTCTTCTTGGA